>NC_046162.1:62910225-63520225 GCF_011064425.1 Rattus rattus
TAGGCACAGCTTGTCTGAGAGATGGGTGGATTCCCATGGCGGCTGGGGGGATACAGTGATGAGTCTCAGAATACCCTCTGCGGAGCTAAAGCAGTGCTGGTGGGGGTGGCAGGCAGAAAAGCTCCCAGGGAGTGTTAAAAGTACGGCAAGAACCCAGGGACAATTGTTACAAGGACACTTGCTATTGGATTTGTGAGACTAATGCTGCCTCCTTCCTGCTGTGTCTGTTCAGTCTGCATCAGCCTCCGACCACAGGCCAGAGACTTTCAGCCTTCTCAGGTGTGACTGGATAGAAGTTTGGAAAAGAGGGTTGAATTACCTGATGGGTATAGACAATCTTTGTAAAAGACGTCTATCGGTATGTTTTGGATATGCGTGGCTCCTGGGAAGTGGCACTTTTAGGAGGTGTGGCCTGGTTGGAGGAAGTGTGTCACTGTGTAGGTGGGCTTTGGGGTCTCCTAGTGTTCAAAGTCTGCCCAGAGCTGAAGAGACCCTCTTCATGACTGCCTGTGGAAGATAGCCTCCTTCTGGCTGCCTTCTGATCAAAATATAGAACTCTGAGCTCCTCCAGCACCATGACTGACATCAGTGAACTTGTCAGAGAGCTGCCTCTCAGTAAACCTACCTTTTTATTTCTGATTTGGCTTCAATTGGTTCCCTTCCTCAAGCCCTGAATGACCCTCCCACCACCGCAGTTCTTCCTACACCTACCATGTCAGCAGTGGCCCCACCCATAATAGGGTGGGCCTTCCTATAACGATTGCTTAATAAGAAAATGCTCTAAGTACTTGCCTGCAGTCTAATTTTTTGGAGGCATTTTCTCCATCCAGGTTTCCTCCTCTTAGATAACTATAGGTTGCACAGTTCACATAAAACTAGCCAGCACACGGGGTTCCAAACACAGGCCCTCATCCTGTTCAGAAAGCATTCTTACCCACTGAGCCATCTCTCCAGACCAAGAGAAGACTTTTCATGGGTCTTGTGCTGTAACACAGGTACAGCACAGATGTCTTTCCTGGCTGATGGGAAAAGGTGAACAGACAATCTGGTTTTACAGCCAGAAGGATTATGGTGAGGGTGTTATATAACGGGCTGTGGTTTCACCAATCCCAGGTCCTATCTGGGGCCACAAGGAGAAATGTCTCCTTTTCTGGTTGAAAACGGCCGCATGATCATGGAGAGGTCACTGAGGCTTGTCTAGCTGGAATGTAGCTTTCTTTGACTGGTACAGGCTGTTTTGGGGACACCAAAGCTGGAGTATGTCTTTAGCTGTCATTGTAGTGGTCTTCTGAAGCAGCTGGCCTGTTCTTAACAGTTAGGCTGACAGGAAGACAGTTAAGCCCTGCCGTCGGTGCTGACGCCTCTTGGAAATCAGACAAACCGATGCATGTCTGCAATCTCAGCATTTAGGAGGCTGAGGCAGGGGGACCACTTCAAGTTTGAGGACAGCCTGGGCAAAATAGTAAGGCTGCTTCACACATAAATAAATAAGTAAGTAAATAAATAAATGAACAAGATACAGCTTGGCTGATCCGTCCTTCCTCTAGCCTGATGGGCAAAAGAAAGGCCTCATCAAGTGCCTCTTCCGTTCTCCCAGAAAAGCACTTAAAAATATGTTTACGAAGAGTTAAGAAAAGCTCTACAGAGAACAAATCTAATAGCAGCAAACAACACTTAAGTATTTAGTAATATTTGGTAGTGTTTAATCTTGCTCCAGAGGGAAAGCGGGTCCCTCTGATCTGTCTCACAGCTCCCTGACCTCAGAATTCCATCTTAAAGAGGCATGAGAAAATTTACCGTCATCTCATCTGCCCAGCTGTGCTTACAACATCCAGGCAGACTAAGGCAAGAAGCAAAATATTTAGGAATGAGTAGACTACACAGCAGACTAACATCATGGCCTTAGGCTACCAGGAGGTTGGTTTTAAAAGACCAAAAAAGTAGGATGTGTGGTGACACAGACCAACAATGCCGGCGTCGGAGAGGTTGGAGAGGGGAGGATCAGAGTTTGGGGGGCTATTTCTTAGCTCCCTGCTGAGTTTCAGCACAGTCTGTGCGGTTACTGTCTACTGTCAGTGTATTGGGATCTGGAGTCATCATCTGAAAGAGAGGCCGCTGTGAGGGATTTTATTGCTTGAGTTAATAGGTGTGGGAAGATCTACCTTAATCATAGGTGGGATCATTCCCTTTCAGGGTTTGTCCTGCATTATATATAGTACAGAAAGCAAGTGGGGAGGGGGAGATGACTCAGTTGACTAAAACAATTGCTGAGCCTGACGCCTAGAGTTCAGTTATGGGAACCTATGTGGTGGGAGGAAAGAACTGACTCCAACAGGTTGTCCTCTGATCTCCACATGAACCCCAACAAATATGCACATCTCTTAGGTGCACAGGTGGATTTCTGAGAGATCGTATAGAGACAGAGGCAGAAAAAGAGCCAGCCTGACTCCAGCAGGTGAGACCGATTATTTCAGACGGTGAGGGGCTGTTCACTCTCCAGCAGGAAAGGGGGAGGGGGGATATTTGGAGTTTTTATAGCAGTTTTGGAGAATGAGAAGTTAAATGTAAATTCCGGGATCCCGAGCAAGCCCAAAGTTTCTCCTTGTAATGTCTACTCCGCTGAGAGAGGCTGGTAGTGGTTTGAGAAGCCGGTTATTACTTCCTAAGAATTATATTTTTAATAACCAGAATGCTCTACCATACATAATGAATTAAACTTAACAATAAATAAGCCTAAAATGTAGTGAAGAAAGCAAGATGAGACCAGCATGGTTTTATAGCTGTTTTCTGACCACAGATGTTATAGGACCAAATATTTCAGGTTCTAGCTGCCCTGACCTCTCCACCATGAAGGACTGTAATTTAAACTGTGAGCTAAAATAATCCACTTTTTCCTTATACTGCTTTTGTCAGGGTATTTTCACATAGCAACAGAAAATGAAACTAAAATATTCAGAAGGCTGAAGAGATGGCTCAGAGGTTGAGAGCACTGACGGCTCTTCCAGAGGTCCTGAGTTCAATTCCCAGCAACCACATGGTGGCTCACAACCATCCGTAATGGGATCCGATGTCTTCTTCTAGTGTGTCTGAGGAAAGCCACAGTCTAAACAAACAACAAACAAACAAACAGACAGACAAACAAACAAACATCAGAGCCAGGCAGTGGTGGTCCACACCTTTAATCTCAGCACTCAGGAGACAGAGGCAGGAGGATCTCTGAGTTGGAGACCAGATGGATCTACAGAGTGAGTTCCAGGACAGCCAGGGCTACACATACAAACCAAGTCTGAAAAACAAACAAACAAAATCCCCCCCAAACCCAAAAGTATAAAAAAATAAAAATAAAATAAACATCAGTTTGGAGGCAGAAGATGGTGGATCCCTGTGAGTTCGAGGCCAACCTTATTTTACATAAAGAATTCCAGGCTAGCCAGGACTACTTAGGGAAAATGTGTTTTGGAAAGAAGGGAGGATCCTGTTTTGTGTAATGTTCCCAGAAGGAAGCCATATCTATGCTGATCCTCTACAAAGGCCCATCGACTCCCTGGAGTTTAGAATGTCCTCAGTTAGCATCTGAGGCAGATTCCCCCACTTTCCTGTAACCCTCCAATGTATTTGAAATGCATCCTGATTTTGTTGTGCCCAGATCGTAAAAACACCAAAGAGACCCACCAGGAACCACAACACCGATGTAAGCACGTGAGAGTCTTTATTCAAGCTCGAGCTTGAGCCACCAACCTTCCTGATGGAACAGGAAGGAGAGCGCACCCCAGGTCTAAGTGAAGGGGATTTATAAAGGAAAAAAACCACAAGCGGGGGTTTCCAAGCCTTGGCATTACATGAGAGGGTAAAGGAACGTTGGTCTTTAATCAGTTTACAGCACCTGGTTAAACCATAAGGAGGGAGCCTACATCAAAAATGACCACCTTGACCTGGAAAAGACTTACGTTTTCTTAGCCCACTCTGTTATCAGCCAGCTGCAGCTGCTGTGTCTGTTTTGCAACTACCAGGGACATTTCATGATTTTTCTCAGACCTCAAGGGAGGGGGGCCATGCCTCTCTAAGGGCAAGTTAACTTAGAATGGAGTCTTAAGAACAAAATGGAGTTTATTCTGCTACCTCAGTCACATAAATTGAATTATGGCTTTCTTTGTACAATAACAGTGGCAAACCAATGTGAGCAAGAATCCACTAGTAATCCTAAGAGTTGAGATAAAGTTTTTATTTTCTAAGTAAGAGGAGGCCGGCGCCATGTTAAGTCATGTGATATCTCACGGGCGGGAATTTAACAAATAGACTGAAGTAGCCTGGGCTGGCAGGCTGTAGGTCCCAGGCTGTGTGATAAGTAATGACAGTTCAGAGAGTTAGAGATTAAAAGCTGCTTTTTAAAGAAAGTTGTTTAGAAAGTCTTTCAGGATACTCATATTCTTTTTAACATGGACTCCACAGGAATTTTGGGTTGAAATCCTAGTTAGACAAGCTACTTCTTTTTTTTTTTTTTTTTTTCTTTTGGTTCTTTTTTTCGGAGCTGGGGACCGAACCCAGGGCCTTGCACTTCCTAGGCAAACGCTCTACCACTGAGCTAAATCCCCAACCCCAACAAGCTACTTCTTAATTACAGGTATTATTAAAAGGTGATTGAGTTTGTTTTTAGAAAGAACAGAGTAGGGGCTGGGGATTTAGCTCTTGGTAGAGCGCTTACCTAAGGCGCAAAACCCTGGGTTCGGTCCCCAGCTAAAAAAAAAAAGAACCAAAAAAAAAAAAAAAAGAAAGAACAGAGTAAAGAGATTACCTGAATCAGGTGGGGATTTTCATCCATGGTTCAGAACTGAGATAGGGAAAAATTACTCACTAACTCCAAGTAGAGAGTTGTGATGAATGTCTGTAACAGCAGGCAGAATGAATGCAGACACATATTATAGAAGTTATTAAAGTTAAAGAAAAATCTGTGGCTCTGGGTAGAGAGCTTAACAGATTGAGATATTTTGGACTAAATATGGTTTGATATGTTGCTTATTGATATTGGAATTGATAGAAGGTATTTGGTTTGTTTTATGAATTACCCCGCTAAAGGCCATATGACTCGTTGATGCCGGCTAGTGAGGGTTTGTGGTTATTTTTTTATATCTAGCACAGCACGAAGCTCAGATTTTCTTAACGTGGTCTCCACAGGAATTTTGGGTTAATTTTCTGATATCACAGAGTACAAAAGCCTATCAGGCTCATTGTTTAGCTTACTTCCTTTTTAAAAAATTGTTTAATCTTCATAATGGGTGTGACTTTGAGTTTTATGGTTATATTATTACTCTGGGGGATATAAGATACAAGCTTTTCTGGTTACAGACTAAGGAACACAGTATTTTGGGAGAAAGATTTTGTCTTTGTGTTTTTAAGAAGTGTGATTAGGCTCTGGAAACCTCACAGAGTCATACTGATCAGATTTGATAGAGGTAGACCGCCTGAAAAAATTAATGTAGGAGAATCAAACAGAAAGAGATTTCGATTCTAAACTTTTGTCTTGAGAGTTGTATTTTGCAGAGTGTGCCTACTTGGAATCCTGGTCTCAAGGGCTTTCAGCTGGGTCTAATCAGGACACATCGGCTACAGCATTTGCGTCATTCTTCCTACCCCCTACCCCCAAGGATATCTCAACGCCCATGTACAGCTTCAAGAAGTTATAGAGAAGTCGTCGCCCCAATTCCCTGGACTTTGGAGGGCTGAAAGTGGTTATTCTAAAGTTGTTTTTATGAGGAATTTAGAATCGGTTGTAATATAACAGGGAGGAATTAGCTAGATTGAGTTGTACAGTCATAATCTCATTTGGTAACTAAGCTAAAATCATATCTTTGCTTTGATATAGAATTTATTTGTTAAAAGAGTTTAAAAGTACAAGGTTTAGAGCCAGTCTTTCTATTGATGTCATTACAAACTTCTGAGTTGATTACACATGTGAGTTAAGGGCCAAATAGCAAATTCATGGCTCTGAGTTTGTGAGAGTACTTTCAAGATATTAAAATATAAAGACAACAGTACAGATTGTGTTATATGGGCAGATGGTTTTAAAAAACTTCAGAAATCCACAAAATTTGAGATTTAAAGTTATTTATCTTTTGTTGAGACATATCTGCTATTAACAGTTCCCCTTTAGTGGATTTAACGAAGAATTTAAACATCTCTACCTCCAGGTGAGGCAATACTTTGTGTCTAGGCAGCCACTGGACAAAACTGCCTGTTTCATCTGCAGACTAATACTGTCCAAAAAAGGACAAATTATGCAGAATAGTTGACTAATAAGCTCTGCCAAGACAGGGTGATCAGCCCTTCAAAATCTGCATTTCAAGAGTCTGTCAGTTGATTTTGGGCCAGAAGGCTGAAGACTTGTGCTCACATGTTGCTAACAGGGGACTGTGCTAGTGGAGATTTGTCTCTACAACCCCTCAGTTCTAGAAGCCATGTTAGGCTTCCTATGTGTATAGATATTTGGTCATTCTCAGATTTCTGACGGAGTTGAAGACTGATTATAGTCTCATAGCCTATCAAGCTGTATAACTCTGAATATACATATTTTATTGGATAGTTATCAGATAGTATACAACCTAGCCAAGATATAATATAGATTTTAAGCCTTTCTTAAGCTGGAATGAATAACTAAATGTTCTGTCTAACTGATATAGTGATGGACTGGGCGTTGAGTATAGCATATGCTTTTTAAATTGTAGAATGGTAATAATTGTACTCAATTTATATATAAGTGAAAAGGCTTTTTAACTGGACAAAATGGGGGAAATGTGGTTTGCCCTGAAGTTATCTGTATTTTGATGCTAATTCTACTGCCCCAAGGACAGCTGCCTAGTCATATACTCAGAACTCAGGTGACTTCACCAGAACCTTCTTCCCATTGAATTTGTAAAGTACAGGTGAGGGGCAGGTACAGGATAGAAGGAGGCCTGTCATTGGAGGAGAAGGAAGGATGGGCGGGAGAGAAGTTTGAAGGAAGAGGAGGAAACTAAGACAGAAAGGAAGAGACAGGAGAGAGGAGGGAGAGAGAAGCCATGGCAGGTGATGTTAAGATTCTGCTCTGTGTATTTACAGGTTGTTATTAATGTTCTCAAGGGATGGATGGTACCGGGCTTTGTATGTTTCAGTGGGCAATTATATCTTATCAATTGGATCTAAGATTATTGTGTTGTGTGTTCTTTTATGTGAGGGTTTGAGTGTAGGAAAGTGTGCGGCTGGGATGTGTTTCCGCCAAGATATCTAGCAGATATCTTGGGGCACCGTGGTGCAGACCTAGCAGGAAAAAGACAACCATACATTTTTTATTTTTATAATTTTACAACAACATGTTACTGTGAATACTTGATGAAACTGTTACCATTCTGGATCATGGAATTTTGGAGGTGTGTGTGTGTGTGTGTGTTGTGGTGTGTTTTAGGGCCGTAGACACTCATTTATAAGCCTCAGAATTGATGTGTTTATAAAAAGATAAAGAGAGGGGATATGGTGGGGTTGGGGATTTAGCTCAGTGGTAGAGCACTTGCCAAGGAAGCGCAAGGCCCTGGGTTCAGTCCCCAGCTCCGGAAAAAAAAGAAACAAAAAAAAAAAAAAAAGAGAAGAAAAAAGAAGAAGGAAAATGGAGGTATGGTCAGGTGTGGGGGAGGGGGTGCCTCCGAGGGCCCATGCTGAGGCTTTCCTTCCCCAGAGGAACCAGCCACATCCCATGGGGACGGGAGTTAGGAGGTTAATAGAGGCAGGGAAAGGCAGAGGGAGGGAGGGAGGGAGGGAGAGAGAGAGAGAGAGAGAGAGAGAGAGCAGCCATGAGCATGTGGAGAGAGAGGGGAAGGGGAATGGAGAGAGAGTTGGGAACAAGAAGGCAAGAGAGAGTATGAGGGGGCAAGCAACTCCTTTTATAGTGAGTCAGGCATTACCTGGCTGTTGCCAAGTAACTGTGGGGTGGAGCTTAGACAGACCGCTATAAAGAATAAACTGTCTCTTGTCTCATGTGGTTTTTACATTGACAGTTTGGTGCCCAATATGAAGCCCCAAGGATAATTTTTTAAAATTTATTTATTTTATTATTATTTATGTGCATTACTGCTTTGCCTGCCTGCCTGTCTGTCAATGTGAATGTGTCTATGTGAGGGTGTCAGATCCTGAAGCTACAGTCAGTTGTGAGTTGCCATGTGGTTGCTGGGACTTGAACCCAGGCCCTTTGGGAAAACAGCCAGTGCCCCTAACCACTGAACCATCTCTCCAGCCCCAATAATTCTTTTTTTTTTTTTTAAGTTTTATTTTTATATGTGTGTGTGTGTGTGTGTGTGTGTGTGTGTGTGTGTGTGTGTGGTGGGGGAGAGGGGTGAGTGAGTGCGCCATACATGTATAGGTACCTGAAGAAGCCAGAAGAGGATATAGATCCCTTCTTCCCCTCCAGCTAAAGATTAAGGCTGTTGTGAGCCATCTCTCCAGGAAGAGACTGTTGTGTTTTGAATAAGAATGGCTACCTTAGGGGTTGGGGATTTAGCTCAGCGGTAGAGCACTTGCCTAGTAAGCACAGTAAGTCCCTGGGTTAGGTCCCCAGCTAGGGGGGGAGGGGGGAATGGCTACCATAGGCTCATATATTTGATTGCTTAGTGGAGGGAGTACACTTCTAGCTGTGACCTGGCTTTTTATTTATTTGTTTGTTTGTTTTTTTGTTTATGATTTTTCAAGGCAGGGTTTCTCTGTGTAGCCCTGGTCGTCCTGGAACTCACTTTGTAGTATCTTTTTTTAAAAAGACTCCTCAGGAACCCTTTCAGACCAAAAAGAGGTTGGAGCTCGAGGATGGCCCAGCGTGATGCAGCTCTCCACTAGTTCCCAACTGTGATAAAATCGGTTTTTCCGCACGAATGGTCATTTATTCCATGTCGTTTCTCATTGTTTTTGTCACAGCTACCGTTTTTTTTTCAAAGACTTAAAAATTCATTGGGCTTCAGACTCCAAGGAAGAGCTTCTAGGAAAATGTGCCAGTTCTGATACAACAGAACTGGCTCACCACACAATACAGTTTTGTGCTTCTCTGTGTGTATTCAAATGAGACAAAAGTTTAAGTTTAGAAAAACCAACGCAGGGGTTGGGGATTTAGCTCAGTGGTAGAGCGCTTGCCTAGGAAGCTTAAGGCCCTGGGTTCGGTCCCCAGCTCAAAAAAAAAAAAAAAAAAAAAAAAAAAAAAAAAAAAACCAACGCAAAGCTGGTCATCGCTTTTTAAAATACCAAATTACCACACCCCGGAAAGCAATCAGATATTCTTCAAGAAGTGAGTGGATAAAAGGATATGTTTTTAGTGGAGCATTACTGAACTCTGAATCAAACTGACTTTCTGCTGTCCCAGGGCACCCAGGAAAACAAGCCATATGTTCCTAAGGAAGGAAACCATGGTAGTTTCTTGGTGCTTGAGGCTAAATGTGACATTCTGGACAGGGCAAAAACGGTTGCAGAAGTCAGGGCCTGGGGAGGGCAGGACCCTAAGGGCAGCCCAGAGGATCTGTAGAGAGAGTGAAACTGCTCCATATGGCCGTGTGGTGACAGAGACACATCACTACACCGGTGTCCAACCCCGAGGGATGTCCAGAGTGGACTGCGGCAGATTTTAACAAATGCATCTCTGTGTGGTCAAGGTTAAGCTCAAGGCTGAGCTCCGGAGGCAGGCTACAGGAAACCTTGTATCTTCTGCTTGGTTTTTCTTCTGAGTCCCAGCCTCCTCTAAGGACAAACTCTACAAAGAATTCTTTAAAGAGTGTTTAAGAACAAAAAGACCCAGAGAGCGGGGAACTGTGCTGAAAACGCAGTGGAGGGTGGACTGAGCAGTTTCCCAAGTTTGGAAGAACTTTTACTGAAGAGACAGGGAAGAAGGGATCGTCCTTTCCAAACAAGATGTGCCGCCAGCCCAGATTCGGACACGGGCCTTCGAGTCCCTCGAAGGAACCGGGATCTGGGACATCGGGCACCACAAGAAGAGCACACAGGAAGCAGAGGACGCTGGGGTGCGGGCAGGTCAGTGGCGCATGCGTGCTGTAGGGGGCGCTTGGCCGCATGTGCGCCTTGGGGGCTAGAGTGACTCAGCGCCTTCACCTTCGCTTCCTGCGTTGTTTTTTTTTTTTTTTTTTTTTTTGGCCTCATGGGAGATATGTAAATGAGCTGGAGCATCATGGGTGTTGGCCCTTTATAAGTCCGCGTTGCTCAGTGCTGGGTTCAGTGCTCAGCGAGGAGATCCCAGGTGCGGAGGCCATTAGCGGGTCTTCCGGCTATCTCAGTCGGGGAGGTAAAGATGGGAAGGGGCTGAGGCGGGTGGCTGGGACTGGTTGGATATGGTGGGCCTGGGCCAGGTTGGGAGAGCGGTGGCAGAGAGGGAGGTCCCAGGTTGGGCTTCCCGGCCTCCCTTGGGTGGTAGCTGGGCCCAAGTGTGAGGTTGGGGCCTTGAACCCTGAGGAAACTTCTGGAGTTGTGGGTGTGGCAAAAGCACCCCAGCCCCCGGCCTCTACAGAGTGAGCAGTGAACCCTGGGGGGGTCAGAGTCCCAACATCCCTCTCCTTAGTGGAACCAGTAGCGTGCCCAGCAGGGGGAGCCAAACCTCATTTCCTTTGCCTTTGTAGCTCCCCAGACATTGGAGCAAGTGTGAAGCTGAAGAACTTTCTGGAAGCTCGGGCCTGTCTACTTCTCCAGAGAGGTATCCATTGAATTCGCACCCAGTTCTCGTACCACTGCTCCGTGTCCTGGAGCCCCAAACTCCCTAGACCTCCTACTGTACCCTGTTTTCTTCTGAGTCTCTCATTCTCAGCTTTTCCGCCTATTTCTAGAATCTACGGTCCTGTTGACCTGACCTCCTGAGACCATCGAGCAAGTCTTCCTCTGCGTGTCCACTTGGCTGCAGACAGACTTCTTGGCCATGTGTCCCCCAGTCAGTGTTCGCCATGGGGCCAAGGGCATGTCCTGCCTCTATGGAGCCTGGCTGTACCAGCTTGTCCATGGAGAACAAATGAAGATCTGTTTTGCTTGCTTCAAGGCAGCTTTCCTGGTCGTTAAGAACATGCTGGAGATGGGAGACTGGGAAGAGGAAGTGTGGGATGCTGAGCCCATGGAACTCTCAGAGGCAGGATCTGAGCCAGAGGAGTGGCCTGGGCTTAGCTGGGGAGAGGGCCAAGGTCATACGCCACATGGCATCTCTGCCTCTGCCTCTACAGGTTCTGGGGCTCAAGCACCAGGCCTTGTAGGGACAGAGGGGACAGGGCAGGGACCCCAGCCTGTGCCCACTGAGCTGGGGCCTCAGGAAGCTGTACCCCTGGATCTGGGCCCTGAGGATGCGGAGTGGACCCAGGCCCTTCCCTGGAGATTTGATGGCCTTTCTCCCTGCTCGCACTGGCTCATCCCTCCTTTGTCCTGGTGGGATATTTTCAATGCGAGCCCATCTCCCGGGCAACCTGTATTGTTGGAATTGAGCCCCACCTGGCCCATGGACCCTTTGGAAGCAGAAGCTTGGTTGGTAGACCTGAAGTTCGTTTTCCTTTTGGGTGGCTTTGATGCCATTTGCTACATGCTGTCAATGACTCCCTGCTGGGCTGTGAGAACCCGTGTCCAGCGCTGGCAAGTGTTGCTGGACCCTGGTGAGGTAAGAGTGGCCCAGCTGCAGAATGCACCTGAACAGCAGGATCTGCATCGCTGGAAGCTGAGCATCCTGGAGTCCTCAGAGTTGGGGGTGGAGCTGGTGCCTGCCGACTGCAGCCTGCGAAAGGGAGGCTTCAAGGTGCACTCTTATTTGCCATGGCACAATAGCACCCCAGAGGCCTGGAACAGGGAGCCAGGGGAGAGGCTCCTTGTCATAGAAGTTGTATCTCTGAGGGAGTTGCCCTGCTTCCGTTCCCCTTCCCCTGAGCCACACAACTAAACAGCTGATGCTTGTACAACCCCAGGGCTCCAGGGACCTTGAAGAGCCAGAGGTTGCCTCTCAGCTGAAGGTCCTGGAGGATATCCATCATCTTGAAGGGAGGTTCTGGATCAGCCTGAGGTTGGGGCCTCAGGGAAGCCTGGTTATTTGTCCTTAGTTGACTATTCAGTGTTTGGAAGGTTAGGCCTAGCTTTGTGTACAGAGGGAAGGCTGTTGTGTATCAAGTAATATGGAGGAAATGGGTCACTGGTCCTTCCCAGTTCTGCCCTAGTTGCAAGTGGGGACACTAGAAGTGTGACACCAAGTCAGGTTGGGTGACCCCTATGATCTGCACTTGGCTTTTTCTGAGGGGCCTTGTGTCCTGGATTCAGTGTTGACTGCTTGTGCTACTTGTTCAGTTCCTGCCCTGTGCATGTTTCTGTTAATAAAGTTGTCATCGTTTTCATAGAAGCCTTTTGCAGTCTCTTCGTTGGGTCCCAGTGGGTTGTTGGCCTTGTCTCCTGGGTGAGTAGCTCACTGGCTTAAGATCCCACAGAGCCGGCAAGGGGACATTTGGTTCTGGTCTCTTTGCTGGGTCACATGGTAAGTTTGTCTCAAGTGTTTTAAAACAGGCAGTTTTTTCCATGTGTAGATGAGTAGTGTCTATCTCACAGATTGACAGGAAGTGGCACAGGTTTGTAATCCCAGAAGTAGCAGTAGGAGCTTAAGGTCATCTTCATCCTTACACTGATTTTGAAACCAGCCAGGGCCAGTGATAGCCACACTCAAAACAAAAAATCAGGTGGTTTTTTGCTTGCTTGTTTGTTTTCCCTGGTAATGAGAGTCAACCACTGGCTGATCTATGCTGGGCCAGGACTTCTGAAGCATATACCTTGTGCTTTGTTTTCTGAGAGGAGGTCTCCTTGCAAAACCCAAGCTAGTCTTGAACGAACGTTTGACTGCCTTTCTGACTCAGCTTCTCAAGTGCTTGGGTTATGTGCACAGTAATCATCTGTTGTCCTGGGTTTGAGTACATGAATCTAACCTGAGGGCTGTATATAAATGGTCCCTGTGCTGTGGGATGGGGCCCTGTAGGTGCTCTGCCTTGCCCACCCACTGAGCTCTAAGACCTGTTGGTGGCTTCTGCCCCTACAAGGGTCCTAGAAGTTGTTACACTGCAGGCTCATCTGTGCCTTGGTCATCTCTTGCCATTCATCCATGCTGATCAGTACCCTTGAGTGGTCATGGCTTAATCAGTCATGGACTTTGACACAGTCATTTATTTCCATTTGCTTTATTTACACTTGCGTGTGTGTCCCCGCCTCCAGTGTGCCTGTCTTACGGAACTGGAGTTAACAGCCGGTCGTGAGCTACCTGATTTGGGTGCTGAGAACTAAACTTTTGGTCCTCTGAAACTGCAATGTGATGGTTTGAATGGGCTGTCCGCCATAGTTTTTAACATTTGGATACTTGGCCTCCAGTTGCTGGTGCCAGCTGTGGGCTGCTTAGGAGGCTGGTATTGTTGGGGAAAGCATTGTCACTGGAGGCACGCTTTTAGGAAAAGACTACTTCAAGGTCTCTGCCTCCTGCTTGCAAGTCAAGGTATGAGCTCTGAGTTTGTTCTTACCCGCATGCTACTTGCTGCTATGCTGTTCTGCCATGAAGGACTCTACCTTCTGGAACCATATGCCCAAATCCTTCTGGAAATTTTTATGCTCATGGTGTTTTAGCATATTAATAAATAACTAGTACAGCAGTTGCTGGCAGCCGCAGAACCGTGTGCTTGTTTTATGGAAGATGGAGCTCAAGAGCCTCAAGCATGCTAGGGATACTTGCAAGCATGAGAGCTGGAGTTACAGGAAGTTGTGAGCCGCCTGATGTGGGTGCTGGGCCCTAAGCTTGGATCCTTTGCAAGAGCAATACATACTCTAAACTGCGGAGCCATCTCTCCAGCCCCAGAGTATGACTCTTGTAGTCTTGGCTATTCTTAAATTTTGAGCAATCCTCTTGCTTCAGCTTCCCAAGTGTGGGGATTTCAGGTGTCTTGATGCCACATTTGGCAAGAAATGGTGTAGAAAGAATATCCTATGTGTGTATGGATGTGGCACCTGCCAATAACTTATCTGATGGCCTATGGCTTAGACAGGAAATAGAAGGTCGGACATCTGGGAGGCAGAAAGAATTCTGGGGTAGAGCCAGGCAGGGGAGATCGGCTTGGGGAAGATATGAGATTCTTGGGGCTGAGCACAGGTAAGCAGCCACATGGCAGAGTGTAAGTTAAAATAAATGGGTTATCCAAAGTTATGATTCTAGTCAGAGACAAGCCTAGCTATATGGCCAAGGTATTTTTTAATATATTTTGCGTCTGAGTCTTTTTTCTGGGATCATGGGACTGGGAGGAAGAACCAGAATCTAGTTACAACAGAGTGGTCTTTGAGCATCTCTGAGCATCCCCCATGGAGTGAAATGGGCTGTCTGGGGATAAATGCCAAGGCCATAAGCTTTTGTTTGTTACCCAGTTAGATCATAACGTAGTTCCTTAGTCTCTTTCTCTCTTTAGTTTTTATGTGAATAAATGCTTAGGCCATAAGCTTTGACTTGTCCCCTTCTAGCTTGTATATCTACCTGTTTATTTTGTGGTATGTCTTCTACATTGTTAGTTACCACTCCTCAGCTTTATGCAACTGTCTCAGCATTCTGGGCAAATCTCTTGAGCTTGACTCCTTCCCAGAATTCCCCTCTCTGCCCCTGCCGGGACTCCCACCTCCTATTTCCTGCCTCAACTTATTGGCCATGGGCTTTTTTTTTTTTTTTTTTTTTGGGTTCTTTTTTTCGGAGCTGGGGATCGAACCCAGGGCCTTGCGCTTCCTAGGCAAGCGCTCTACCACTAAGCTAAATTCCCAACCCCTGCCATGGGCTTTTAATTGACAGGAGATGCTTCCATGCAGTTCCCAGGAGGTTCTGTCTACGAGGGAGGGGGTCAGCAGGCCCACCTTACCTACCTCCCGATCTGTATAGTGTCTGACAGCCATCCAGAGCTGGGCATCATATATGCACTCCTCAGCACACACTGGTACTTGCTATTCTCTCAAGCAGTGCTTCTCAACCTTCCTTTTTTTTCTTTTTTTTAAGATTTATCTATTTATAAGTACACTGTAGCTGTCTTCAGACACACCAGAAGAGGGCATCAGATCTCATTACAGATGGTTATGAGCCACCATGTGGTTGCTGGGATTTGAACTCAGGACCTTTGGAAGAGCAGTCAGTGCTCTTAACCGCTGAGCCATCTCTCCATTCCAGTTCTCAACCTTCCTAATGCTGTTGACATTTTCATACCTGTTGGGTGACTCTCCCCAACCATAAAGCTATTTTTGTTGCTATTTCACAACTGTAACTTTTCTATCTTTATGAATCATGATGTAAATATCTGATATACAGGATATTTGATATATGATCCCTGTGAAAGGGTTGTTCGACTCCCTTCACCCACAAAGGGGTCTTAACCCACATGTTGAGAACCACTGTTGTAGAGATTCCTGGAAGTCTGATGCCTTTGGAGTTTGGAGTCCTGAAACATTCTCCCACATCCAAGCGCTCTTGACCTTTGAACCACTGGGAAAATGCAAGCTTTTCTCCTCCCACCCTTTTTGCCTTCTCCACACAGCAGAACACAAAGCCAGAGATGAGGTAAGCCTTATCCATATCCAACAGCCATATCCAGGCCCCTGTGTGTCAACTGGCCACAAACCTATAATAATAGCTACTGCTGGCCCTGGGCTCTGGCAGAGACAATGAGTAAAGCCACCCACCTTATCCTGCCCAGGCCCCTACAGCAGAGGTACTTCTAGGTGCCCAGATAGATGCTGTTTTTGGCTTCATCACCCTCCAAAATGCCAGTTATTGCCTGAAAAAGATAAAAAAACAAAAAAACTAAACAACACTCAAGAATTAACTATGCTGGGCAAATAAGACCCTTGCCCTCAGCACTGGCAAGTCTGCTCATTTGGGAGGGTGCCGTCATCCATCATTCAAGTGACAGACAGTACTGTGCACGATATGAATAACATGTTCGGGTTGAAAACAGCCTTACATATTTCTATTTAACTTCCTTAGTTTGAGCTTTAAGCAAAAGCAATGGTGTTAGCTGGTGGGCTACATGGGTATCTGTCTGTCTGCAGGCTGTGGGTCCCTCCCCCTTGGAAAGATGGAGGGTGAAATGCATCCTGGAAGTTCTAAGAGCTCTAGACTCTAGGTGTGCCCCACTGTCCCTTTTTAGTGTGGGACCCACTTGGGGAACCCATGAGACATCTCTAGGGGCACACAGATGTCCCCAAAGCTATCAAGGCATCCTTCTTCAATCACTGCTTCTGGCCAGTGATCAGATGTCTAGGGGTCTTGTCCAGCTGCCTTTTCCAGGGAGGACAGGACCATGTACACCCCGGCCCAGGCACAGAGCCCTGTGCCCAGGAAGCATGCGGACATGACAGACTTGGGCCAAAAAACCCATTCCTGAATCCTGCTGTGCTGGGTGTTTGGTTTAAACATGCATAATTGGAGAACACAGACCCTCCTTCTAAGTTAGGACTGAGTCCAACCCACACATCTGGTAGAGAAATGGTTATGGAAACTCACTGCTCTTGGGAACACTTGGCTACCCCCATGGGCTTGGAGCAGGTACCTAGAATCCTGGGATCTTTGACAGAATCCAGAAGCCCACCACCCCCACCCCTACCATAAGGACTCTTTGAGGGTAGACCTTCTTGGAATTTTCTGCTTGCCAATGGCACAACCTGGTGGTCACTTCAGGTTGATCAAGCGCTGGTGTGTCTGCTTGTATTCCCTAGGTCTTCCAGGCCCTGTCCCTGGTCTGTCTCGTAGGAAGAAATGAGAATCAACTCTCAGTACCTTAAAAATTCCTGGGGTTGGGGATTTAGCTCAGTGGTAGAGCGCTTGCCTAGCAAGCACAAGGCCCTGGGTTCGGTCCCCAGCTCCGAAAAAAAGAAAAAAAAAAAAGAAAAAAAAATTCCTGTGACTTCCAGTCCTCTGCCCTTGATTTTGGATCTGAGATGGTTTGACTTGATGTGTCTTTGGTACTTTTCTGTCTGATTCTGCTGGTGGGCTGGACCTAGGAAAAGAGACCTTATCCAAGTCATCCTACCGTGAGCCATCCTGCCTCTCTAACCCCACTCCACCTTCCGGAGTAGGGACTAGAGACTGAAACATCAAGATTAACATATGAAAGAAGCCAGTTTGCAGGGATAGACTGGAAATTCCCCTAAGGGCTTCATGCAAGGAACTGAACTTGTTTAGACCAGTTTACATTAGTAAACACAGCTTGCACAAGGGAAGCATGGGGCATAAAAATGTAAACATGGCAGGTGCATGGATAGCATTCTATGTGACCCAGGGTTTACGGGCTCCTTCCTCAGGGCACTAGCCCACGCCTCATCTCAGGAATGCTCCTTCTGTCTGTCCATCTGTCTGTCTGTCCATCTTGTCTGTCTTAGGGTTTCTATTGCTGTGAAGAGATACCATGGCCATGGCAACACTTTATAAAAAAGGAAAACATTTAATTGGGGCTGGCTTTTAGTTCAGATGTTTAGTCCATTGTGATCACGGCAAGAAACATGGTGCCTTGCAGGTAGACGTGACGCTGGAGAAGAAGTTGAAAGTTCTACATCTTGATCCACCAGCATCAGGGAGAGAACTGACTTGAGCTGAGTGAGACCTTAAAGCCCACCCCCACAGTGTCACACTTCCTCCAACAAGGCCACACCTCCTAATAGTGCCACTCTCTATGTGTCAAGCATTCAAATGCATGACTTTTAGGGGCAATTCCACTTAAATTCACCACAGTTTCTTTCTTTGTTTCTTTGTTTCTTTTTTTGTTTCTTTTCCTTGTTTCCTTCCTTCCTTCCTTCCTTCCTTCCTTCCTTCCTTTTTCCTTTGTCCTGTTTGTTTGTGTTTTGTGTGTGTGTGTGTGTGTGTGTGTGTGTGTGTGTGTGTGTGTGTGTGTGTGTGTGTGTTTTCAAGATAGGGTTTCTCTTTGTAGCCCTGGCTGTCTTAGAATTTGATCTGTAGATCAGGCTAGCCCTGCCTCTGCCTCCCAAGTTCTGGAATTAAAGGGATATGCGGCTACCACCATTTTTAGCTGTTTCTTATTTCTAACTGTGTGTGTCTGGTATAATCCTTTGTCCTGGGACTCTAGAGGCTGAAATGGAGCTCCCCGTGAACTGAGACTGGCAGTCTGGCAACTAAGCCTTTTTCCTTATCTCTGTCTCTTTCTGAAACAAATCAAAAGCCTGACCCTTCCCCTGCCACTTTGAAGTTCCTTGGCGCCTCTCCAACCTCTGTGCCTAACTTGAGAGGCTCATTTCTTCTCCAGCCTATGCTCCCCTCTGGCTGATTGCTGGCATTGCTGCCCACTTAATCTCTTGTTTTTCTCTCAAACTAATTAAATGGTCTACCAACTTCCTTATGAGTCTGGGTTGTTTTGTTTTTGTTTTATGTTTGTTTTAAGATTTATTTTTATTGACCTGGTGATGGCACTTGCCTTTAATCCTAGCACTTGTGGTCTGCAGAGTGAGTCCCCGGACTACACAGAAAAACCCTTTCCTAAACAAACAAACAAACAAACAAACAAACAGATTTATTTTTATTTCCAGTGTATGAGTGTTTTGCCTCACTGAATGCATGCTTGGTGACCTAGGAGACCAGAATCCTGGAATAGGGATTATTGATGCTTATGAGCAACCACATGGGTGCTGGGAATCAAACAAGGTCGTCTGACAGCAGCAAGTGCTCTTGACTGTCGGGCCATCTCTCCAGCCCCCTGAGTCTGTCTTTAAGAACTCACAAAAGAGAAACCCAGTTTCCGCAGTAGCACCTGCTCAGACTGGGAGGCCAACTGTGATCGTGTGTATATGAGGGAGTAGGCACGTTTAAGTGTACCTGGTATGTGGTAGTTGTGTACATGTTTGGGTATATCGACACCCCTGCCCCTGCTAACAGGCGCCTCCTCCCAGGCAAGTACCTGGTGTGCTTGGTGCTCTGGGAATGCCCATGTTGCAGTGAACACTAATAACAGATTCAAAGGAGAGAGCCCAGGGTGAGGGAACCAAATGAAGAATTGCCAGGGCTACTGTTGTCAAGAAATGACACAGGATGTTCCTATTTTGTTTTCCTCTTCTGTGACTTCTAAGGGTTTTAAAGTTACCTTGAACTCCTGTGTAACAAGAAAGAACCCTAACCTCCCCCATGTGGTATACAGGCCCTCGTCTGCAATCCAGCTGGGCTGAGCCATGACAGGCAGGATTTCTTTTTTTTTTTTTTTTTTTTTTTTTTGGTTCTTTTTTTTTCGGAGCTGGGGACCGAACCCAGGGCCTTGCGCTCCTAGGGCGCTCTACCACTGAGCTAAATGACAGGCAGGATTTCTAAGGCCTGTTCACCCCTTCTTGGCTGTCCCACGGTGTGGCAGAGGCAGGGGCTTTGTGAGGATGTCACAGGACAGCTCGGGAAACTGGGGTAGAGTCAAGTCATCTAGCCAGGATGGAGGTAAAGCTCCAACCTCTGCGCCATCAGCAGAGACTGTCCCCTCACCTTTCCTCCTTGAACTGCTTCTTGACTTTTCCTTCTGCTTTTCCTCTATGACAAAGGAGATCCTCCCCTGTCTGCCAGCAATGACCAACCCCCCATACCCCTACACACACACACACACACACACACACACACACACACACACACACACACCCTGCTGGTGTGGCAGGTGGCTGACTAGTGAGGTCATCAAGTTTAGCTATGGATCTAACTTCTGTAACATGGTTCCAGGATGGTCTGTGTTCACTGATACTATCCCAAGCTCTATCCCAAGCTCTGGGTCAGGGTTAACACAAGGTGCTGAGTCAGGCCCAGGGGCCGGAAAACCAAAGGCTTGCAGCCTGGTCTGGTCCTGAAAACTGCATGTGCCCTGTGGTGGAGCCCTTGAGAGAGACTTGGGATGCTGGCAGTGTCCTAGGCAACCCAAGGACATAGATGCTATGCCTGTGTCACGCTGAAATGGTTTACCCCAGAGTCTTTCTGGCACTGCTTAAAACACCAACTGGGCAACACCCAAGCTTTTAAAGGACAAAAATTAATGTGGGAAAGTGTCCCTGGGGGCGTGGCAGGTCTCCCACAGAGGTTGTATAGCAAGCAGGAGATCGCCTCCACCCCCCCTCAGCATGGCTATCGACTCTGCTCCCAGTGGATATCCGGGTTCCAGAATGTACTTGTCCAGACATCTGGGCTGAAAGGAGAGAACTTCTTCTCTCAGTTGTGCACGTAATTAATGTGTCCCCTCTGTCAGGGGCTCAGCAGATGTACAGCACCTCCCCATCTGAGCTTCTAGCAAATCTAGGAAGTAAGCCTGTGTTTTCCAAGCATCAGGAAATGGGGTGAGGGCCAGGAATCTGCTGGGAGAAGAGACAACGCACTTGCTGATTAAGCCCAAGAGCTCGAGGGGAGGAAACGGAAGAGGCGCTCTGTTGATAATTCTTGAAACTGGGCTATGGGTGACCCTGGTTTTATGTTCTCCGCTTTATGTGTTAATGCTTGACCTTTCTCATAATAAATAAAATCTACAGAGCCGGCCGTGTAATTCCAATAACCCCTGCTAACTCTCAACTCAGAAAGCTGAGGCAGTAGAAGCTTGCGTTCAAGGTCAGCCTGGGTTTCATAACAAGTTTGAGATAATCCAAGGCTACGTAGTAAGCCTGTCTGAACCAGTCAATCAAGGAAGAGCTTTCCTTCGGGATACTGTATCCTTGAAACTTTAGCCAGAATTTTTGGCAACTTCACATATATGATATGTATTATTGTAAATTATTTATATTTATAGTATTTCTCCCTCTCTTATTTCTCCCCAATTATTGCTGAACCCCTTCTCCTTCCAAGCAAGCCCCGGCCTATTCCCCTGTCCCTTGTATGTTAATCATGGCTGCCTGCATGAGCACAGGAAGGGATTTTTACTGAAGCATGGAAAACTTACCAATGACTATGGCTCTGAAAAAACTTGCCTTCCCCATCACCCACTTACTGTCAATTAATGGCTCAGTCCCTCCCCATTTTAATGGGATGTTGGTCTCATTTTATATAGGACTTTTATAGATAATCACAGCTGCTGAGTTCATGGGTGCAACGGTCATCATGTCCAAAAGATGGCTTCTGACTGCACTCCTCCCCGCACTCTGACTCTTACGGCCTTTCTTCTCCCTCATCGACAACGGTTCTCTGAGCCTCTGAGGAGGCGCAATTGATGCTCTGTTTAGGGCAGAGTGCAGAGGTCATTTATCCCCAGCACTCCGGCCAGTTGTGGATCTCTGCAGTAACTATTGCCCATGCAATGAGAAACGGCTCTGACCACGGCTGGAAGCAACACCAATCTATGGGTGTAAGCATAAGTATTTTAAAGGTAGTTAGATACCGTGCCCGTTTAACGAATCCTCTTAGGATTTATGGCCTCCATTGCCAGGGGACTTTTGACCAGGTTCATAGCACTAGATGTGAATTTCCTCCTGTGGAATGTATCTCTGATCCAGCCAGAGAGTAATTGGTTGCCTCTGCAACAGCCGTATCACCAGGTATGACTTAATTGGCAGGGCTGTATGGTAGCTCAAAGATACATCACATAAAACTGCTGCTGGTTTCTCTCCCCTAGCAACCAATATAGCACACCCCAGCACTGTGAAAGCTAGCCGGTAGGGAAGAAGCTTCTAGATCAGTTTTGATTGATTGATTGATTGATGTGTGTGTGTGTGTGTGTGTGTGTGTGTGTGTGTGTGTGTATGTGACCTACAAAGTATGCTGTGTCTTTAACATCTTGTTCTGTTTGCTGGGTAGCGGTAGTGCACACCTTTAATCCCAGCACGTGGAAGGCGGAGGCAAGCAGACTCTTCATGAGTTCAGAGGCAAGCCTGGTCTACAGAGCATGTTCCAGGACAGCCAGAGCTATCCACAGAGAAACCCTATCTCTGAAAACAAACAAAACAAAACAACCAATCAACCAAACAAAACCATCTTGTGTAACCAAGAGCAATGGCTGTAACTCTGGGCAATCTCTGATGAACAACTCAGATGAGGGTATCCAATACCTAAGAACATTTTGAAGGAGTGTTGGCATAGCCGGGAATTGAACCCAGGAACTCATGAATGCTAGGCAGCCAATGAGCCACATCCCCAGCAGGATGCCAAAATTCTAGACCTACACTGAGGAAAAGAATTTCAGGACTAGTCAATATTAAGCAGGGTGAGCAAGTTTACGGATCAGGAGGAATGACAGACCGGCTGAGCATAGTGACATGACAAGAATCCCATCACTTATGAGGCTGAGGTAGGATGACTGCTGTGTTCAAGCCCAGCCCGGACTACAGAGTGAGTCCCAGGCTGTTCTGAGCTACAGTGTGAAAAAAACACAAAATGTTCCCCTGATCAGTCCCAAAGCTAGAACTCTCCTGGTTTCCATTACACTTTGACCCCAGGACAAGTAACCATTGCCCCTGATAAGTTTCTGACCCAGTGGGAATGTGTGGGTTGGATAATACCTGTTCTGTCAGGGGTATGGCCAAAGGGCAGCAGACCCGGTCCTTCCTCCTGTGTTCTTCAGTGGCCTCCCTGAGGCTATATCCAGTCCTGCTCACCTACTGTTACCAGGAAGTTCTGGACAGTGACTCCGAGGAGCAGCCCTCACCCCGGGCCAGTTCCGGGAACTGCCACTAACATAGCCTCAGATTTATCATTTTTAGAGATGGCAGATGTGTGCAGGTTTGTCCCAGGGGCTGCCAAAATCAGTTTATTCCTTTAGATATCACAGCGGAACTCCAGGCCCTTCTTCCTGATAAGGAAAAGCCTGCTGCATGGCCCCAGTGCCCCCGGAATACTTGTACACATACACATTCCCTTTCCCATAATTCACATGACTTAATAAGCATACACAATGACTTGCACGCGCTAATCCACACCCTTTGGTTGTGCGATGCACACTGGCATACATACACACCAAGATGTACAAAGGCCCAGGAGCTTATGAGAAACAATCAATTCCCTCATAGCTCTGGTCAGAGAGCTTCAGCCAGCAGAAAGGCTGAGATTCCAGCAAGCACAGCCCTTATGAAGAGTAGCCCCGGCCTACCAGGCAGAGCTGGCTCCTCTATTGGTGACTAGCACATAGCATAAGCCCTGGAATGGCCTGTTACTCCCCCGCCCCACCCACCCCACCTCCCACCTCCCACTTCCTTCGACCCCAGAACCTCTAACCCTTTACTCCCTGCCTGCCCTCCTCTCTGGCTGATAATTTACTTCTCGACCTCAAATATGAGATGGGAGACACAGCCCATGACGGTTTCAAAGTGTCTTTTGATCTCTGCCTCTGTGCTATCTCATGAGAATTATAGAACCACTTTTTCTGTTTGTTGGCTTTGTGCGTGTGGAACACACGAATGCAGAGTCGGCTGAAAGCAACCTTGGGTGCCATTCCTCAGGAGCCGCCGGTCTTGTTTTTGTTGTTTAAATTGTGTGTGTGTGTGTGTGTGTGTGTGTGTGTGTGTGTGTGTGTGTGTGTGTGTGGGTGTGTGTGTGTGTAGTGTGGTGTGTATG
Source organism: Rattus rattus (assembly GCF_011064425.1). Lineage (NCBI taxonomy): Eukaryota > Metazoa > Chordata > Mammalia > Rodentia > Muridae > Rattus > Rattus rattus. The sequence continues at coordinate 62,933,750 of NC_046162.1, forward strand.
TGTATGTGGGGGAGGGTGTATGTGTATGTGTGTGGGGTGTGTGTGTGATTACAGATGGGCTTCCCAGATATTTGGGTGCTGAGTATCCAAACCCTAGGCCTCATGCTTTCATAGCAAACATATCACCCATTCAACCATTTCCCCAGTTCCCTAAAACCACTTTTGTTTCTGACTTAACAAGCAGTTGTCCTACGAAAGCCTTTCGGGATAATAGTTGTCTAAGGATCTTACTTCAGCTGAAGTCACTACAAGTCATCCTACCATGTCCATAATGGGGACATAGCTACAGAGACCCTAGATAGCTCTGCTACCCCAAACTTCCTGAAAGTTGTGATCTCCCCAACATGGGTGCTGGGAAGTAAACTAGAGTCCTTTGCAAGAACAGCATGTACGGTTAACTACTGAGCTCTCTTCAGCCCCCATTAAACAAACTTTTCCTTTTTTCTTTTTTTTTTTTTTCGGAGCTGGGGACCGAACCCAGGGCCTTGCGCTTGCTAGGCAAGCGTTCTACCACTGAGCTAAATCCCCAATCCCATTTTTTTTTTTTTTTTTTTTTTTGGTTTTTTTTTTTGGTGCTGGGACCGAACCCAGGGCCTTGCGCTTCCTAGGCAAGTGCTCTACCACTGAGCTAAATCCCCAACCCCCATTTTTTTTTAAAGATTTATTTATTTATTTATTTATTTATTATAAGTACACTGTAGCTGTCTTCAGACACACCAGATCCCATTACAGATGGTTGTGAGTCACCATGTGGTTGCTGGGATTTGAACTCAGGACCTCTGGAAGAGCAGTCAGTGCTCTTAACCACTGAGCCATCTCTCCAGCAACAAACTTTAAAGAGAACAAGTCTTGGTCATGACTGAACTGTCTCAGCAGATACTACTAGCCAGGTCAGTTTCAGTGACTGGAGTTTAAGGTAAATTAGGCTTCCCTGAGGCTGGAGACCATGGGAAAAAGTTCACCCTGGGGGGGAGGAAAAGCCAGGTGTTGGGAGGGAGTAAAGGTAGAAAAAGGGCTAGGCCAGAGAGTAGAGAATTCTTGAGGATTCAGACTGGGCCAGGCTGTGCCCCAGCAGAGGCAATGGAATCCCAGCACATCTGGGTGACCTGAAGCCAAGACACAAAAGCAGAGAAAGGTAGCATGGGGTTTAAGAAACCCTGGCCTTGGGGGGTTGGGGATTTAGCTCAGTGGTAGAGTGCTTGCCTAGGAAGCGCAAGGCCCTGGGTTCGATCCCCAGCTCAAAAAAAAAAAAAAAAAAGAACCAAAAAAAAAAAAAAAAGAAACCCTGGCCTTGGGGTTGGGGATTTAGCTCAGCGTTAGAATGCTTGCCTAGCAAGCGCAAGGCCCTGGGTTCAGTCCTCAGCTCCGAAAAACAAAACAAAACAAAACAAAAACAAACAAAAAAAACAACAACAAAAAGAAACCCTGGCCTTGCAAATAACATCCAAAGTGATCCCTGACACCACTAGTAGCCAATGAGCCGTGGGACGAGTGCTCCAACTAAAACCTTCCAATTCTCAAAGCTCTTGAGATAAAGACAAACAAAAGGGAGGTGTGACCTGTGAGGGGAGGTGGAGGAGGGACAGGGGAGAGAGGGAAATCAGTCAGGGGCCCAAAAGTACAGAGATCGGGTAACCAAAATGGTTTGATTGTATAGGGAAAAGCAACCCTGTGATCTAGGCTAGAGAGTTCAGGTTAGTGGGTAGGATGTGCTGGCCATACCCTGTAACAGGGAGGGACTGAGGATGCAGGGAGAACCTGGTGGGCAGTGTCCGCTTTGACGTGTTAAATCAGCACCTCAGCCCTTTGTCTCAGGCCCAACACCTGAGCAAGCCTGCTCAGACCTGCCAACAGGGAGCTGAGCGGTAAATGGTACCCTCCCCAGATGACCCCTGTCCCCACCTGTGACCTGTACCTCAGAACATTTGGACAGAGCAAACCCCAATGTTCTCCACTCCTAATCTAAGGACGAGGACGGCGACGGCGGACATCCGTCAGCCCAACCCTGGTTCCCAGAAAAGGCTCAGCAGCTCCTTGAACGTGGGATACCAATGCAGGTCATGGGATGGGACCCTCAGGACACACGTGGATAAAGGAATCTGGTAATGGGATTGACTCAGCCATTCTAGGAAAAGAACTGTGAGCGGGGCTTACACAGAAGCTGAAAGGAAATGGCAGGCTATTAACAACAGTTCCTGAAGAGAAAGGATAGGAACCCGACTGACCACCACCCACACCCTGGTGGGCTCTTCCTGCATGCCTGAGCTCTCCAGTGGGACTTCGTATGGACCTCCAAACAGAATGACCTCTGCCCCAGTCCACTAGACATGCCTGCTAGTGAGCCATTCCAGGAGGAACCTGAGCGGCAATGGGTCATCAGGTCACCTTGTAACCAACGGTCTCCGTGTATGTAGTTTCTCATTCTTCCTTCAGACCCTTCCTTCGCCTTATCATTAAAGTGAAATGTCTAAGTAGTCGTCAAGCACTGTGCAAAGATGGGGGTTGGGGGGGTAGATTCAGGGAGGTCTTGGGAGGAAAGTGCACATTGATATGGAGGACATCGTGATCTTGCAGAGGTTTCCAAACAGTCTGGAAAAATGAACCTTCCTTCTCACCCGATGTCCTCTGATGTGGGATGCCTAAAGGAGACGGGTTTGGAATACGTTTTATTTTATTTATGTATGTTTATTCTTTTAAAAGAAAAGGTTATTATAGTTGGGGCTGGAGAAATGACTCAGCCGTTAAGGGTACTCACTGTTCTTCCAAAGCTCTCAAGTTCTGTTGCCAACAGCCGTGCTGGTTAGCCCACAAGCACCTATATCTTCAGCTCCGGGAGATCGGATGTCTCCCTCTAGCTTCCTTTCTACACTCACATGCATGTAAATAAAAAATATACACAAAATGTATTATGTCTGTTTATTATGTGTGCCTATGTATATGGACACTTGTGCTACAGCATATGTGTAGAGACTGGAGTTGGTTCTGTCTGTCTGCAGTGTGGGTCACTGGGATTGGTGGCAAGTCATCTTATCGGCATCTACTTTTATCATTATTTATTCTTGGTTATTATTAATATTTTGGATTTTTAAGATGGTCTTACTATGTACCCCTGGTCCTCACCGTGCTCCCTCACAGCTAAGTGTTCTCCTCAGAGCTAAGTGCTTCCCTCAGGGCTTCCCTCAGGGGCTGAAACAGCTGGGTCCTGAAGACAGGTCCCCTAAGTGGGGCAGAGCCATGTGTTTTAGCTTCCTACTGTCCCTGAAATCCTGGAAAAACCCCACAGAGCTAAAGGACCAGCCTTCCCCTTCACCCGACCTTGAGCCCCAGCTCCTGGCAGGGAAGCTGCCTTAAATTCATGGCAATCCTCTTGCCTCAGACTGCTGAGTGTAGTCAAATGGGACACTTGGGGCAGGTGGCTTGCAGGACAATGATGGCAGCTAAAAGGCCTTACTGTGGTATCTGGATTCCTGTAATCTTCCTCTCTCACTCTTGGAGAGTGCCTGTCAGGTTTGCTGCTCTGGGGAGGCACTCTTCAGGACAGCTCTGGTCCCTTGTTCTTCTGTTCTAGAAACATCTCCTCATCCTGCCTGGTGGTGGAGGATTAACCACAACCCGGCCTAGAAGTGGTGCCCAGATGTGAATGCCTACCTGGCCCCCAGCAAGTCTGCCCCTGACTATCCTTCAGTACTTAATGAAACACGGACTGGAATTGAGAACAGGCAGTTGGGGACAGGGCACCTGGGCCCTTGGCAACGCCTTGTCCCCTGGAGAATAGGGCTGGTCTGAGATACTGCTTGAACTCTGTCTTCCTTGCAGAGAAGAGCAGCATCCTGGGGCCATGACCCATGGCCTGAGCCTCTAGGGACTGGGGCCTGGTTGTCTGTTAACTCACTGTCCTCTCCTTTCTCCAAGGACCAGCATCCTGTTTCAAGGACAGTTCTGAGAAAAGGAAACAGGCAACCAACAGGACAGGGTGAGACTCGGTTAGCCTTTCTGTGTGCTGAGTGTCACTTCTGGCTCTAGTGACCAGAGGACAGCAGGGCTGCTGGGAATTAACACTTGTCCTTACAGTGGCTCCCTCAGAGCTCAGTGCTCCCTCAGAGCTTAGTGCTCCCCTCAGAGCTAAGTGCTCCCTCAGAGCTAAGTGCTCCCCTCAGGGCTGAGTGCTCCCCTCAGAGCTAAGTCCTCCCTCAGAGCTAAGTGCTCCCTTAGAGCTGAGTTCTCCCCTCAGAGCTAAATGCTCCCCTCAGGGCTGAGTGCTCCCCTCAGAGCTGAGTGCTCCCCTCAGAGCTGAGTGCTCCCCTTAGGGCTTCCCTCAGGGGCTGAAACAGCTGGGCCCTGAGGTGGGGCAGAGCCATGTGTTTTAGCTTCCTACTGTCCCTGAAATCCTGGAAAACCCCACAGAGCTGAAGGACTAGCCTCTCCCCTTTTCTCCACCTTGAGCTCCAGCTCCTGGCAGGGCAGCTGCCTCCTGCGGCCCTCCCTAGAGCCTGTGTGTCACCACCTCAGGAGTGATGAAGATTCATAAATATTATCAGGTTTCCAGGAAAAAACGGTCTATCTTGGGTGTGGTTTGTTCTGTCTGAGCTCACAGGGCCCAGGACAAAGCAGGGGCTAGCTCTCTGGAGACCTAAGCTATGCTGATGAGGAAATCACCCCTGGCCAGAGGCAGCTGGGTCTGGTGGATGGCTGGGCCTGGAGGTGAGTGGACTTCATTCCTCTGTCCGCAGAGAGCAAGGAGACCCCAATGCAGGAGCCTTGCCCTCCATCTCCAGGTTCTATAGCCCTGTGCCCAAGCCCAAAGGCGGCGAGAGACCACAGCCTAGAACGAGACTGCTCCTCACGTACTTGGTGGCAGGAAAGAGGGAGGATGGCACTGTAAACATCATTGACGCCCGCCTGCATCTCAGAAAACCAATAACCCACTCAGGATATGTAGAGGAGAAGAGGGCTGCTGGTGCCAAGATTGAGTGGGCGCTGGCTGGGCCGGCGCGTGGGCCCGCCGTAAAACAGAGCATCAGCAGACCCAGCATAGCAGAGGCTTGAGATCCACTCAGAAGGGTGACATCTGCATTAGTGGAAGACACTATGGAGACTGAGAGGACTGAAATGTGTCCCCAGGGTGGGTGGACCCCCACCCCCAGCTTCATGTTTGAGCCAGGAATCCCAGGAACCTCTAGCCTTCCCCTCGTGTCAGTGACCACAGGGATGGAGACAAGACCACCCCGTCACCTACAGCAGCCTGAGGAATCACCTTAACCTTCGAGGGACTTCCATTCAGGTAAAACTGTATCTTTGGCTTTTTTTTTTTTAAATCAAAAACTATATTCTATTTTACACATAGCAATACAAGTTACATATTAATAGAATAATCTGACATAAACAGAAGAGAAAAGGGAAGACGTTTTAGGATATAAAACCCTCCCCTGAGCCAGCAAGGTAGCACATGCCTTTAGTCCCAGCACTCCAGAGGCAGAGGCAGGTAGATCTCTGTGAGTTCAAAACCAGCCTGGTCTAAAAGCAAGTTCTAGGACAGCCAGAACTGATGCAGAGGCACTGTGTCTCAAAAACCAACAGCAACAGCAAAAGTCTCCCCCTGGGAAAATTTTTTAAAATAATTTTTTCTGAGTTAATGTGACAAATGTCCTTAGGGACTAGTCACAAATGGCCAATGGATTTTTTTTTTAAGCCCAACTTTCACAATCCTTGCCTGAAAGAAACAGGACATGCTGTATTCTTTTGGAATGCAAAAAATATGGTTCTTATTATTTCAACTCCTCAAAAATTCAATTCATAGACCTACCACAAAATACGACTACTAGTAATAATAATAAGAGAGTCAAACCGTTACAAAATTAATGTTTTCCCAGTGAAAATCACTTAGAGATTAATAAAGGAAACACTCTTTAGTAATGACACTATAATAATAACACTTTAATCACAACAGCACTAACAGGCTAACACATAGAAGAGAACCAGCCTTGAACAGAAATGTTCCCAGTTTCTGTAAGTCTTAGGCTTAAATATTCTGCCTACCCCAATATCCTTAAATCTTCTTCAAGTCTTGAATAAAGTACACAGGGACAGGAGACTGAAAGTCTTGTCACTTGGGCAGATGGGAGATTTACCCAGAACTACTTCATAACTGCACCTGTGTCGTTCTCAAATAGTTGCTATACAGGATTGTCTTGCTTGCCTGGCAGAATTTTATTTCTTTCCTGGAACAGAGATGAATTAGCAGAAGAGGAACCAGTGTAAGTGTCACCCAGTCCTCCCTCATTAAGTAAAGGTCTTTGATGTGGCCAGTTTTAAGTCAGGATTTTGTTAGGAGACAGTGGTTCTTTTTGGCACAGGAGTGCCACCTAATTAGGGTCAACCTCAGCGAGCAAATGCCAACAGGGACTTTTCCAGCCACCTTTAAACTTCAATTACAGTAAAAAGTTTCTACCAAGCGTGGTCCGTACACTGCTTGCCTTCCGGTCTTAAAGCAGGCAGCGCTCCCCTAGCTAACGTCTACGTGTGTAACTCAGCATTTCCTAAGCAGATTTATTAAGAAATCTTTCATACCATCAGTTTTATTACTTCAAGTTTCTCCTACATCGAACTAGGCGAAATGTTTACTTTCACATCCGTGTCCATGATTTAGGTGTGGTTTATTCTTGCTCATGGCCCTGTGTCGCCCTCCCTTGATCTCCTGTCTAAATTTTAAGCTATACCCACACTCATCCCCACTTGCATGTGCACGCTGTAGGATAGGAGCTGCATATGAGGGAGATGTGTTTATTCTGAGTTTGGGTTGCCTCAAGATACTTTTCAGGTCATCCGTTTTCATGCAAATTTCACAGCTGAATAATATTCCATTTGGTGTGTGTACAACATTTCCATAATCTATTTCCCTATCCGTTGACATCTACGCTGGCTCCATCTCCTTGCTATGGCGAGTAGAACAGCTGTAAACATGGATGAGTAAGTCTCTGTCATAGAATATGGGACCCTTTGGGTATATGCTCAGTAGTGATGTGCTTGGTGATTGGCATTTTATCGCCCTCGGTGATGCAGATATAGGCCAGATTAGACCAGATTAAAAGTAGATAAAGGCAGGTTTATTGCTCTCGGGTGGGTTTACCAATCTCACAGGTGGAGGTCAGGGAAGTCACACCCGTGGACTAAGCAAGGGGGTTTTATAGAGCTTAGGCGAGGACTGATCATGTGGCAGTTAGGACTCATTGGCCACCCAGGTACTCACATATAAAGACACATGCATACAAACATAAAATAATAAATACACGCATTAAAAATAATAAAGATAGATCTTAAAAATAAGAAAGCATCAACCGGGCAGTGGTGGCACACATCTTTGAACCCAGCACTCAGGAGGCAAAGGTAAGCGGATCTCTGAGCTCAAGACCAGACTGGTCTACAAAGTGAGTTCCAGGACAACAAGGGCTACACAGAGAAACCCTGTCTCAAAAAACAAACAAGGGGTTGAGGATTTTAGCTCAGTGGTAGAGTGCTTGCCTAGCAACCGCAAGGCCCTGACTTCGGTCCCCAGCTCCGAAAAAAAAGAAGAAGAAAAAAAAAAAACAAAAAAACAAAAAAAACAAAAACAAAAACAAAAACAAACCATCCAAAATCAAAACTGGGAACAAGCAGACATCTTGTTCTTCATCTGTTCTAGATAAGAAAGAATAGGACGCAGAAGTCAAAGTACTATAAAAACGAGAATCCTGGAAATCAGCCAGGCACGGTGGTGCACACCTCTAATGCCAACATTCAGGAGGCGGAGGCAGGCAGAACACTTTCAGGACAGCCTGGTCTATGTAGTGAAGTCCAGACATGGCTGTATAGTAAGTCTCTGCCCACCCCTACTCTTCCCAAAAACCTAGAATCGTGTCTCATTCCATACCATGGGGCCTGAAGTAGTCAGACACCCTGAGGCCCTAAGAATCTCGGGGCTTGCCACTTAGAGATGTCCTCAAAACTAGCAGTCCTAAGAGTCATAAAGCTGGCTAGTTGCATGAGGAGAGATAGTGACCTCAGGAAACTGGTTATCCACAAGGAAGCCCCATAACAGCAATAGGGACTCTAAACAATTAAAATTTCAGTGTAAGACATGCAACTCGGTTGATAGACTACTTCCCTAGCATGCATGAAGCCTTGGCCCCAGCATTCGACAAGCTAGAAACTGTAACGCAAGTCTATTATACCAGCACATACCGGAGCTGGAGGCGGGTGTGTGTGTGTGTGTGTGTGTGTGTGTGTGTGTGTGTGTGTGTGTGTGTGTGTGTCAAATGTTCAAGGCCATCCTTGGCTACGTAGAACAGTTCGAGGCCAACCTGCGGGTACATAAGACCCTTTCACAAGAAAGTGGTGGAGGATGTGGGAAAAGAATAAATTTAAATTTCTGCAGAACATCATGTGTCCTGGCTGAGAGTGGCCCAAGGAAGGGCTTGAGAGCCTACTTTCAGGAGAGGGTTAACTCAGCTGATCTCATATATGCATTTCCTGACTACATTTGACTCTCCTGCATAACAGCGCTTAACACTGCTCCAGGAAAAAAAAAAAGCGAAAAGGAACTGGAAGCTTTCCCCTCCCTCTCTGACTCAGACGGACTACACACATTTCCTTCTGCTAATTCCTGCCTCCAGAACCTGATTCCCGGAACAGCAGAGCTAAGTCCAGAACATCTTATCTTGTTGGGGAAATTTGTATCTTCTCCCTTTGTTGTTGTTTGCTTTAAGTAAGAAAGTGTTCACAAAAGAACTTAGAAACCTACAAGAACAAAGTAATAATGAATGCGGGACGCGGGATGCTAAGCAAACAGAAACAGTGGTGCCAGGTGTGGGTATAAATAAGGCTGAGTCTTTGGAGTAAGAGCCTAGAGCTCTGCTGATGCAAAACACAGTGCCTAAGGGGGGCTGGGGATGTTAGGAAAATAAAACAGCTCTCATGGATATTCTGGCACAAAGATCCAGCATTCTCTTTCTTTCTTTCTTCCTTCCTTCCTTCCTTTCTTTCTTTCTTTCTTTCTTTCTTTCTTTCTTTCTTTCTTTCTTTCTTTCTTTTGTTTGTTTTTGATTTTCCAGGCAGGGTTTTAAGTAGCTGAGGCTGGCCTTGAACCCTCGAACTTCCTGCCTCCATCTCCCGAATATTGGGATCACGTGTGCCATCGTACCCAGCTGATATGAGAGGCAATGTTTTTTTGTTTTCACTTTGTGTGCATATATATACATGCCTGTACACATGGATGTAGACCAGAACTGACCACCTTTTTTAAGACAGGGTCTCTTGATGGCCTTGATCTTCCTAATTAGGGTGGGCCCATGTCTTCATCTCATCAACAATGGAATTATAGGACCAAACCACCACACCTAGCTTTTTTTTTAAAATGATGTATTTAATTTTTCCTGTAAGAGTAACATTTTATCTGCATTTATGTATGTGCAGCACGTGTGTGCCTGGTCGTCCTTATCATTCCCCATCCCCGTGCCCCACTTCCCAGAGGCCAGAGGACCAGACTGTATCCTCAGGACCTGGAGTTACAAATAGTTGTGAGCCGTTATATGGGTGCTGGGAACTGAACCCAGATCTTCTGCTTGAGTTCTAGGGTTCAAATCTGAGTCCTTGATCTTAAACGGCAACTGCTCTGCCTACTGAACTAGCTTCCAGTCCTGCCAAAGTTCACTGAAAGTATCAGTGTGGTTCGCCCACAGTTTTTCCTGTCTGTTATTTTACCCTTTGTCAACATATGTGGGATAGATTTATCTACCCATATCTTATCACCCTGGGAAAATCCACCTGGTACTAAGATATTACCTGTCCTTTCAACACACGAGAGACGGAGGCAGTAGGATCAGGAGTTCAAGAACCACTCGGCAATTCGACACAAGCTGGGCTAATGATCATTTCTGAAAATAATAGTAAAAAGGGATGCGAGGGGTTGGGGAGTATGCAAGGGCTGGTGGGGGCACTCAGGGCCTGGGATGTAGAGCCCTTGCTTAAGTTGTACAGAATCCTGGGTGTGATACTGGATACACACACACACACACACACACACACACACACACACACACACACGAGTTTTGTTTTGTTTTGTTTTAAGCATGATTAAGACAGAAAGGATCACTCTGTACTAATATGCTGCTGGCCACCACATCCTTTATTTTTTATTTTTGTCCTGTGGTCCAGATGCTAGCACACCCCATGACTTCTCCCCTCCCCACTTTGTTCACTCAGCCTTCTTTCCAAAGAGATGCTCCTCCCTCAGTGGCTGCCCCTTTGTCAGTTGTCCTTGACACAGCTTCTTTTGCCAATCCCACCCCCACACCCCCCTTTAACTCAGCACAGTGGATTCTAAACCAGGGCTACAGCTAAACGCTGAAGATGCTGACTGCTTGGGGAAATCAACTTTGAGGTGCTCTACGTCAGTCCATTTTCTGTGGAGCAGTGGCCTCAGGCTGTGCCTGCCCTAGGTGATTCCATTTTAACAAGCGGCCTTTGGCTCCATTTAGAGTCCAAGGGCCAAGACAAATGCCAGCACCTGTCCATTATCAGCGGCAGCATGAGGGACATACACGTAAGAGCGCTAAGTGTGAGATCAGCACCAGTTAGACTCCCATGCCTGTTGATCTAAACTGGAGATCTTACTGCCAACCTTCCTGAAAGAAACTGAGAGGTTGGTGGAGGGTACAGACCAGGGGAAATGGGGTAAGGGCTGTACATCTCACAGAGAAAGGATTCTCAATGTTTTGGGTTGTTGTGGAGACAGAGTATGATGTAGCTCAGGCTGGCCTTGAACTCCTGATACTCCCCTCCTCTACCTCCCAAGTGCTAGAACCACAGGCATGTGCCACACTGCCTAGCCATTCCTAATTTTAAAAGAAATTGGGCAGGTTGTGGTGTATATCTTTAATCCTAGCACATAGGAGGAAGAAACAGGCAGGCCTATGGAGAGATGGCTCAGTGGTTAAGAACACTGACTGCTCTTCCAGAGGTCCTGAGTTCAATTCCCAGCAACTACATGGTGGCTCACAACCATCTGTAATGGGATCTGATGCCTTCCTCTGATGTTTCTGGAGACAACTACAGTGTACTCATATACATGAAGCTAGCCTGGTCTATGTAGTAAGTTCCAGGCCAGCAGGGCTATATAGTGAGACCCTGTGTCCCCACAAAATTTTTGTTGGCTTGTGTACTGGCTAGTTTTGTGTGTCAACTTGACACAAGTTGGAGTTATCACAAAAAAAAAGGAGCCTCCATTGTGGAATTGCCTTCATGAGACCCAGCTGTAAGACATTTTCTCAATTAGTGATCAAGGGGAGAGGACCCAGCCCATTGTGAGTGGTGCCATCCCTGGGCTGGTAGTCTTGGGTTCTATAAGAGAGCAAGCTGAGCAAACCAGGGGAAGCAAGCCAGTAAGAAACATCCCTCCATGGCCTCTGCATCAGCTCCTGCTTCCTGCCCTGCTTGAGTCCCAGGCCTGACTTCCTTTGGTGATGAACAGCAATGTGGGAGTATGGGTTGAATAAACCCTTTCCTCCCCAACTTGCTTCTTGGTCATGATGTTTGTGCAGGAAAACAAACTCTAACACAGCTTGTTTGTTTGTTTTTTTTACATGCACGTGTGTGTGCCTGCATGTGTACACAAGAGTTGGCACTTCTACCATGTGGGTCCCCAGGATCAAACTGAGGTTCTCCGGCCTGGTAGCAAGCTTCTTTCCCTACTGGACCATCTTACTGATCCTCCAGGTTTTGAAAGAAGAAAGATCTTAGGGTTTCTTACGAGGCAGTGAGTGGAAATGTCCTGTGCTTCTGCAGATTCTTTGTTTCCTAATGCTCTTGGAAGGATCAGGAAGGCAGAGACTTGCTTTTTCTTTGAAAATCAGCTTCAGGCCAGACTGTGTGTTTCTGCTAAGGAAGCAAGTAACCTTCCACTAACCTACATCCTCTTCCAGGTCAGCTTGGAGAGTCTTTGGAGCCGTTTGGGCTGCTTCTGAGTTAATTTTAATTTCTGCAATTTGTCGAACAGGAAGTGTGAGATCCTTATCTTTTGGGGTTTTTCTGGGTCATTAGGGTACTGTTGAACCATTGAGGTGACTGCCACTTGTGTGATAGGCCATTCTAGGGATTCTTTTGGGGGAAATCTGCCACATCCAGGGAAGCTTAATAAGTCTAAAAGGGAAACAAAGAACTCAGAAAAACAAGAGTATATAGGAGACCTTTATTTTAATTTGTGTTAACTATGAAACATTAAATCTATACTATCTTGGTGTCCCCTAGGTGACTCGAACTGATTAGTCTGTGAACTTAGGGTGACTGTGATGGCTGGTTTTCATTGTCAGTTTCATACAATCTAGAATCACCTGGAAGGAGGTCAGTGAGAATTAATAATTATCTTAATTATGCTAATTAATGTGGGAGGACATTCCCTGAGCAGGGGGTCCTGGGCTGGATAAGAGTAAAGAAAGTAAATTCAGTATTAGCATGTGTGAATTAGTTCATTGCTCTGTGCTCCAGACTATCAATGTAAAGTGTGACAGTCCCATTTCTGCTGCCTCGAAGAAACCAAAATGACAGACTATGACTTGGAATTGTAAGCCAAATAAACCATTTCTCCTTTTAGATGATTTTTTTTTCAGAGTATTTTATCTCAGCCATGGGAAACAAAAACAAGACAGTAAGGCTGACGTGGTGTTGCAAGCCTTCAGTCCCAGCACTTGGGAAGCAGAGTCAGGCAGATCTCTTTGACTTCAAGGCCAGCCTAACCTACATAGAGAGACTGTTTCAACAAAATAAAACAAGTGAAAAGATTAAGACAGTGATCTACCTGAGGCATTAAAGTAATCGTTTTCATTTGGTGTCTAAAACAACATTGAACATTCACCTTTAAAACTTTTAGTAACAAAACCCTGTCTCCAAGAAGAAGGAAAATTGAGGGGACTTGGGAAGCCCCAGCAACAGTTAACATTTGTTGCAAAAGTTGACATAGTATTCCTTCTGTTTCTAGTTATTTTATATAAAGTTAGCAAGGATAAAATAGTTAAGGAACCAGACTGAAAGCCTCAAAGGTAATTAATCTCAGGTCAGGTGCTACTTGTTTTCCTGTACATTGATACAATGCAGGACAATTAGCTTTGTGTACAGGGAGCAATGTCCAATTCCTATGACGTGGACTTTAGTTCTGTTGATAGTAATCCTCCCACATGCAGCTCAGGGGCCACACAGTGATCCCATTAGCAACCCTCTGAAGCCAAGCACTCAAACTTCCCTCAGGCTCTAATCCTGGCCATTTGTGGCCAGTGCTCTGGGATATGTCTTGCCTTCTCCTCAAGCGCCTCTTTTCTCTTAACCCTCATGTTTAAAAATCTATATTTAAAATGTCTCTTAAGGCTGGTAAGATGGTTCAGCTGGTAAAGGCACTGACGGCCTTCGTCACTTGCTACAGTGCGCTGGGGTGACCTCTGTGGCTTGATGACTTTAGATTTTCAAAGGCTTTGCTTACTATCTTATCATTGTCTTTTATCATGTGTGTGTGTGTGTGTGTGTGTGTGTGTGTGTGTGTGTGTGTGTGTGTGTGATGTTCATGTTGAAGTCAGTCCTCTCATCTACCTGGCCCTCCAGGAATTTAACTTGGGTATCAGGTTGTCAGTCTTGGGGATAAGCACCTGTAGTGAGAACTTGGGTTTGTTTAAAAAACACAGAGATATTATAAGAATGTGTTTTTGTTTTAGTACCAGGTATAGGATATGGGGCTACTTCAGTTTGCCCACACAACTAACTATGATTTGCTTCGTGCTCTAGCCAGCCTTGATTTTGCCAGACAGTTTTTGGGAGTGTGTGATTTTTTTTCTTTTGAATTCTGGGAACTTTTCAGAGGATATATAAATGCTAGAGCCCTGAGAGAAGGGACTGGTTGGCCTGTTAGTGGTTGGATGTGATTTGTTGCGATTTGTCAAGTAGTCCTGCACAAAGAGACAAAGAAGAGGAAGTTGGATATCCTGGTGGTGAAGATCCAACTTGCCCCAAGGAATTCAACGCCCCTAATCAGCAGGAAGTAGTCTAACAACATTGTCACTCCCTTTCTTCTTTAACCGTTTTTTTTTTTTTCCCTTTCCTTTCCTGCCTAATGTTAGGGGGTTGAAAGAGTAGAAGAAGAGGGTAGGAGAAGGGGGGAAGAAAAAGGAACCCATGAAATAGCCAAAAGACCAATTACAAGCCCATGAAGCTATCTTTTTTTTTTTTCCAGAGCTGGGGACCGAACCCATGGCCTTGTGCTTGCTAGGCAAGCGCTCTACCACTGAGCTAAATCCCCAACCCCCGATGAAGCTATCTTGCAGACTCCTGGATGCCTTAATATCTAACCATTTGTAGTGACTGTTTCTGCATCTGTATTAACTTCTTCCTCCACCAAGTCTGCCTTGAGCGCTGTGGCTTTTTTAACCCTTTATAATCATCTGGCAACTTATAATCACTTTTACAAATCAATGGCAGCAAAGTGAGGCTAACTGGAAAGTTCAGAGATATGGGAAGAAAAATGAGCCCCTCACCCAGCTCAGAGTTAAGATTTCTTCTTAATGAAATTAACTCCAAGGAATACCTACAGAGTTCATTTCCACTCTATAGTCCAGGTTGACCTAAAGTTTTGTGGCAATTTTCCTGCTTTTAGCCTCCAAACAGCTAGAATTGCAGGCATAAACCAACATGTTGGATAGAATTCTTTTTATAGACATAATACGACAGGATATTAAACTATCGATCGGTGAACTATGTTTATATCCTAACATACATAACCTTTGAATTTAACCATAATCCTTTCTGGTCCATAGACCTGTAATTTTCTAATCACAAAAGCAAGATAATGAACCTTGTTCACAGTCAAAACACGGGTTAAATCTTTAGGACTTAGTATGTCAATGATTTGTCTGACATTTTGACTTACGTTTCTATCTTATCCACCTGTAATTGCCCAGTGCACTGGAGAGAAATCACCCTATGATCTCATTCAACACACTCCTTAGATCAACATAGGTATAGCGAAACACTGATATTTAATCTTAAAAACCTTTGACCATCATGACTGCAGAAGCCACTAAATCCATGCATGTAGCTATCCTTAGGATTATCCTGAGACGTTTATGATGTTCTAGGGTGCCTGCTGCCCTGAAGATTCCCTCAAGTCAACTCAGTCAACCTGCAAGCCAGACAACCTGCGTTCTACCTCGGGAACGTTCATGGTATTGGAGAAGAGACTCCTTGAGGTTGTCCTCTGACTTCTGCACACATGCTATGTATGGCACATATGCGCCCACACACACAGCAAAATAAAAACATCAAAAAATTTAAAGAGAAAGTCCCTCTCTCTCTCTCCCTCTCCCACAGTCAAATCTATATTAAATATTAAAACTGTGTGTGTGTTTGTATGAGAGAGAGAGAAAAAGAGAGAGAGAATACGTGAGAGAAACTGTGTGTGAGAAAGAGAATGTGTGTATGTGTGTGAGAGAGAGAGAATGTGAGTGTGTGTATATGTGTGTGTGTGATTTAGAGAGAGAGTATGTGTGTATGAGAGAGAGTGAGAGGAATGTGAGTGTGTGTATGTGTGTGTGAGAGAGAGTGTAGGAGTGTGTGTTTGTGTGTGTGTGTGTGAGAGAGAGAGAGAGTATGAGAGAGAGTATGAGAAAGAGAGAGTATGAGAGAGAGAGAGAGAGTATGAGAGAGAGAGAGAGAGAGAGAGAGAGAGAGAGAGAGAGAGAGAGAGAGAGAGAATGTGCTCGTGGAGGCCAGAGGTCACACTGGGCATTATCAATCATTTCCCTACCTTAAGTATGTGTCTCTGCGTGTGGTACACACAAATAAGTGTGTGTCGGGTATCCAGCTCTGTCACTCCCTTATTCTCTCAAGAGAGCTCTATGCTCTCTCAGAGCATGAAGCTTGCTGGCTCTTTGGCTAGGCTACTTGGATAGCCAGCAAGCCACAGTGATTACCCCGTCTCTTTTCCTCATACCACTGGGATTTCAGATGCACGCAGCCACCTCCAGCTTTTTACAGGGTGCTGGGGACTAAATTCAGGTCCCCTTGCTCACGCAGCAGGTGTGCTACCCACTGAGTCATCGCTTCAGCCCTTCCGCCTTTTTTTTTTTTTTTGAAGCTGGATCCCTTGTTGAACCTGGGGTTCACGGGCTAAACTGGCTGACCAGCAAGCCCCACAGATCCTTTTGTCTCTGTCTACCCAAGGCTGGCATTACCAGCCTGTGTCGTTGTGCCTGCTTTTTATGTGAGTGTTGGAGATTCTCTCACATAGAAAGTGCTCTCTGGGGGGCTGGAGAGATGGCTCAGTGGTTAAGAGCACCGACTGCTCTTCCTGAGGTCCTGAGTTCAAATCCCAGCAACCACATGGTGGCTCACAACCATCTGTAATGAGATCTGATGCCCTCTTCTGGTGTGTCTGAAGACAGCTACAGTGCACTCATATATAATAAATAAATAAATTAAATTAAAAAAGAAAGTGCTCACTGACTGAGCCAGTGCCATGACCACTATTTTTTTTTAATAAACTCTAACTTTGTGTAGTATTGACTAGTCCTGAAAGTCTATTCTGTGATATAATAATCCCAAAATTCCTAGAATCTGGGAGGCAGAGGCAGGCAGATTTCTTAAGTTCAAAGCCAGCCTGGTCTACATACTAGGCTAGCCAGGGCTACATAGTAAGACCTGGTCTCCAAATAAATAGTAATTCCAGCATTTCTGGGTACAGGGCTACATGCCTACAATCCCAGCATTTGGGAGGTGGGGTCAGGGGACTCCTCATCTATTCCATGAGTCCCAGACTAGCCTGGGCTACATGAGACCCTGTCTCAACACAAAATAACCAAAGAATCCTGGTGCATATGGAGTTTGTAAGGAGGAACAGACTGCAACACGCTCCTCTCTGTCAGAAAGGGCTCACCAGTCCAAATCAGCTACTAAACCATTCATGCCATTGGCCACTTAGGCATGAAAACCCCAGGGGTCAGATACAAGATGACAGAGTCCCCTGGTAGAGATGGTGTCGGTCAAGAGCCGCGAAGAGGATGAACCCGTGTGACACTGGGACAGGATTGCGAATATTTGTAGGAGACCCTCGATGCTGGACTTGAGAGCATGCTTACCACTGAAAAAGAAATGGAGGAAGAGAAGTAAAGAGGAAGCTGGCGTGACTGTCCCTGCTTGCTCTCCTTTCTTCATTACTTTCAAAATGCACAAACTGGTTTCGCTTTCATGGTGTGTGGGCGCTGACGGAGGAAATAAACTTAACGACTGTGAAGGGCAATTTCTGTGGATGAGACGCTGCTACCCCCAGCCTTCCCTTATCCCCTCACCACCAGAAACTTTGCCCCACAGGCCAGAGGCCCCTTCAGACATACAAAGGCCTGGGTGGCCCTACCTGAGAGATGCAGCCAGAGGGGAGAAAAAGTAAGGCAAAGATAATTTGGGCTGTTGTCTCGGTGACAGGGGCAATGGTATAAAGGGCGTGAGGGTTATGGTCACTGGGATCTCTCTCCCATGTGAAAAATGATGGCACAGGGGTGTCTGGAGAACCCTCGAGAGTTCCGCCTGGCCTCAGGGTCCCAGGCGGCTGCTGGGTTCCACACTCAGCCTGGTACTGTCTTTCTCGAGGCTGTAAGCTTTTTGCTTTTAATCTGACAACTTGGCAGTGGCTTGACTGCTTTGAAAGAGCGTGGAGGACATTGTTCTCTGTGGTCATCTTTGTGCTCTGGGCTGCTGGCCATTTCTTCCAGGCTCAGTGTGTCCCTAGGAAGGCAGCCCTTCTTGCTTCCTGAGTGCCTGTGAAGTTCTAGATGTTCCACCTGTGGAACAGTTGGGCCCCATATCATGTCGATCTGATTGGTCCCTCCTGCTCATCCCCATGGCGGCAGGCTCCCACAGTTGTAGTCAGCTTATTTTTCTTCCTTTTTCTTTCTGTAATTGGGCAGAGGGTGGAGCAGAGAGGCACCACATCCCACTATCCATCAGTAGCTTTCTTTGAGGCTTGGTCACCTCATGTGTCTGGAGACTGCAGGGCCTTTTCTTAGTGTTCAAAGATCTCCATTCATCCCTGTGCCAGCATGTCAAGTTAAGGCCCGGTATGCAAAAGGATGCCCGCTGCCTAGCCCCTCCAGGGTACTTCACCCATAGAGTAGACATCTTAGGGTTCTCCCATTAGATCTACACAAGGCTGCAGACCCCCTACAGAGTCACCATGGGGCCTCAGGTCATGCCCTAGTGTCCACTGAACTCACATTCAATGTATGGGCATAGATTTTGTAAATGCAAGTCCCGTCAGAGCTCACAAAGCCACTGGGGATGTAAACCATCCCTCTTCAGGGCCTCACAAGCATATCTTCCTCAGGGTCCCTCATTGCATTTACGGCCATAGACTCCACTTCCCACCGTCCATGAGAAAATTCACAGTGCGGGAACTAGGCTGACCCCACAGCCCTACTGAACCACAAGGATGCTGGAGCCGAGCATGGAGCTTACTCATGACTGGGCCTACAGCAGCCCTCCCTTCCTTGTAGCAATGGCAGACAGCAGTCTCTGCTTCTCACTGTGAGGCTTCTCAAATGTAATCCTTGCAGCTGGCTGCAGAAACTCTTTGCAAGGAGCAGGTGTCAAATGCCTGAAACCTCCTTGAACCAGGGACATATTTCAGGTGGGGCCAGGGCGTCCTTCAGGGTTTGTCATCAAGGCATAGGACCCTGGTACAGGTTGGCAAAGCAAGCTCTCTTTTAGTGTTTTACAGTGGGGCTGACAAAGGATGCCACTCCTACCCACCTCATTTACCCCTTCAGTGTGTTCCTGCCATACACCCCAAGGGTGACCAGATGGACCAAGCTGTCTTCCATAGCTCAACCCTAAGGCACATTCTGACCTGACCCTGCAAACCCACACAGCTCCCAAAAGAGCAGCCCTGAGCTCTGAATCAAACACCAGCTCCAGCCAGGGATTTCCTAGAAGAAGCCTGGACCCTCCTCAAGTGTTCCTGAGATGCAGCTAATGAAGTTTGCATGAGGCTTCTAATCAAAACATATTCATGACAGAATCACTTAAGAAACTCATGGCACTGTTAATGTTAACTCAGAGAAGTTCCTGAAAGTCGAGTGGCTTCCTACAGACTGCTGGCAAGGAAAGAAACAGAACAGGCTGCCTCGTCTAGCCCCTCCCTCCAGGCTTTCAGTTTCCTACTAGGTTGGACAAGATCAGACATCCAGTGGCAGCAGTGGCGGTAACATTGGGGAGCTTGCTGAAGAAGAGACAGGTGAGAGGCTGGGGTGTGCAGGAAGCAAGGACTAGAGGGCAGGCAGGTGGTCTGAAGGTTGAGGATTCTGTGGGTGGGAATGGCTGTCTCAGATAAGGGATGAGCAAAGGCAGAGCTGGGCCATCGGACAGGCGGTTGGGATTCAGGAAACACAGGAGACAGGGTCAGGGTTGTGGACTACATCCAGAAGGACCTGTGTGTTTCAGGTGCCTCAGGTTTGGCTCTGGAAGAGTAGAGGCAATTGCTTCGGCATTCACAGAGTGGGACAAGTAGCATGGAGTCCTCCCTTCTGCCCTCTCAACATGAATGTGGAGCATTTGAAGGATGGGAGGGCCAACAGAGTGCTACAGGCCTGTGAATGACAAAAGTGCCCTCGTCCGGTAGCACAGGTTCCTGCAGCATCTCATCACCCACAACTGTGTGCATGCGCCTATATGTAGCATCCTGAGCTTTTGCCCTCTCATACCCACATCCTGGATACTCACAGATGCCCATGAGCATCTCATAGCACACACACACACACACACACATACACATGCACACATACACATACACACACACAAACACATGCACATATATACACACACACATATACACACACATGCACACACACATATACACATACACATGCACACATACACACACACATGCACATATACACATCCACACATGCACACACATATGCACACACATGCACACACACGCACATACATGTGCACATGTACACATGTACACATTCCCATGTGCACACACACACTTATACATGCACACATGCACATGCACACACACACATGCTCACACACATGCACATATACACATCCACACATGCACATGCACACACATGCTTCAGGCCAGACACCAGGGTGCTCGGTGGCTCCTTCCCACTCTCCCTTTCAGTTTTTCCTTTGAAATACCTCCCGCCTTCAAGTTGATATCTGCAGTTTAAAAAACAAGTTATCTGTCTTGAGTGTAAGAGTTGTATTCAAGAGGCCAGGGCTGAGCCTGATTCCCTTGGGCAGCTATAAAGTGTCTCTGGAAAGTAAGGCCCAGGGGTTGGGGATTTAGCTCAGTGGTAGAGCGCTTGCCTAGCAAGCACAAGGCCCTGGGTTCCGTCCCCAGCTCCGGGGAAAAAAAAAAAGAAAAGTAAGGCCCTGAAAGGTCTTGGGTCCTTACAGGGAGGGGAATATCTGCTTCCAGCAAAGGTGGAGGCTTTCTGTGTCAGCAACCCTTTCTAGCCGCATGCCAGTGGACGTAAACTTCATGGGGGCTTGACATGAAGGGGACACACACAACAGGTCACTAAAAGGGAAGTGCTGGCTGCCTTCCTTCAGGCAGCATCTGAGCCGGGTCCACTGTGCTTCTGACTAAGCTGGGCGCTACAGCACTGTCTCTGAAAGAGCATCTTCAGGCAGTGAAGAAAGAGCCTGTGGCCCAGGAGGCAGAAGTCTACTGATGGTCAAGAATAAAGGTAGTGTCTCTGAGGCCAGAAATTCTTCAGTGGTCTCCAGAAGGGACCTGAAAAAGCTTAGGCCACCACAGGACAGACTTCTGTGACAAGAGAGTGGCCTTGGCTAGCCTGAGAGGTGGCTTTAGATGACTTGCCAAAGTTCCAGGGCAGATGACACAATGGTGCTGAGCCTGAGTGATATATTTTATATCCATGATCCAGTGAGACACCTACAGCCAAAGAAACCCAGTGATGTCCCCTGTCCCACTGCCAACACTAGCCCAGAGGTGTTGTCTACTGAAGAAGGGACATGTGAGAAACAAAACCCAGAAGTGGCCGAGTCTCCCTCTGGACAGAGAAGTGAAGCAGATGGAGGTTAAGATAAGATTCAGCCCCAGCATAGCCCAGTTTCAGGTGGGACAGCACCCCAGATAGGGCCCACTCTTCAGTGGCTGCAGTTCTGAGAGCAGAACGGAGTCCCAGGGACCCAGCAAAGCTATCACTTAGGAGGTTGTGTCCTGGCAGAAACATTTGAATTGGAGAAAGTGTTTCATAACACTGTCTCAGGGAAAGTGTTAGGTAGATCTTATCAGAGATGGAAAGCCCCCCAAGAGAATGGCCACACCTTTCTAGATGTTTCCACCCACGCAGGTCCCAAGAAACTCAGAATGCTGGAGAACTGGTTATGTGAATCCTGGTGATGGGCAGGGGTGGGAAACACTAAAAAGCTGAGTTTGTAGGTGTGGAGTAGGTCCTGGCAAACTTCTGGTTCTAAGGAAAGAAGTTGCAATGTTAGGAGACAGTTCTGGCTGGGAAACAGATCTTGAGGAAGATAAAAACCAAGGAGGGGAGATTATTTGGCCAGATGCTGAGTCAGGTGTCAAAGATGCTTGCTGAAACCTGTAAGGTAAAGGTGGATGCCCAAGGCAAGGCCACAGGTGCTTGGTGTCAGGGCTCCTGGTTTGGTGGACAGCCAGTCCTGCTTACCCAGTGCAACGGCTGCACATGGTGGACTCTCATACTCTTGAGTTTTCAACATGACTTTCGAGGCAGATCTGAGAACTTAGCAAAAAGAGTCCTGTGTGTGTGCACGTGGGTGCACACTCGAGTGCACATATGCATGTGTAAGGGTGTACATGTGCGGGTGGATACATGTAAACACTTGTGGAAGGTGTTACTCCTCAGACACTGTCCACATTGAATTTTTTTTTCTTTTTTTCGGAGCTGGGGACCAAACCCAGGGCCTTGCGCTTGCTAGGCAAGCGCTCTACCACTGAGCTAAATCCCCAACCCCCACATTGCATTTTTGAAACATGCTTTCTTATTGGCCTGAGCTTACCAAGTAGGCTAGGCTAGCTGGCCAGCAAGCCAGGGATCTTCCTATTTCCACTTCCCAGTGGCGAGATTGTGAGCATGTGCCACCATGTCTGATCTTTGTTTTTTTAATTAAAATATTTTAATCTTACCTGTGTGGGTGTATAGCAAGAATATCTTGTATATTGTATAGATGTCTCACCTGTCAATTAAAAAAAAAAAAAAAACTATGGCATGTAGGAAAGGATAGAATAGACTGTGGGGCATCCGGAAGGCAGAAAGAATTCTGGGATAGAGCCAGGGGGGACATCACCCAGAAAGGCATGAGGAGATGGAAGCATGGTAACCTGAGCACAGGTAACCAGCCACATGGCAGAATGTAGGTTAAAATAAATGGCTTGTCTTAAATTATGATCTAGTCAGAGAAGAGCCTGCCTATATTGCTAAGGTATGTATAAATATATTTTGATTCTGAGTTTTATTTCTGGGAGCATGGGGCTGAAAGGAAGAACCGGGCCTAACAGCTACATGGGTGTTTTGCCTGCATTTATGTCTGGATATATATTATACACCTGGGTACCTAGTGCCCTTAGAGGCCAGGAGAGCCCCCTGCAGCCCCCAGGACTAGAGTTACAGACTGCTGTAAATCAGTATGTGCGTTCTGGGAATCAAATCCAGGTCCTGGGGAAGAGCAGCATGTGTCCTTAACTGCCGAACCATTGCTCCAGCCCCCATACCTCACTTTTTGTTGTTTTGTTTTGGAGACAGGGTTTTTCTGTCCTGGAGCTGCCTTTGTAGACCAGGCTAACCTCAAACTCAGAGATTCACCTGCCTTTACCTCCAGAGTGCTGGAATTAAAGGTGTGTGCCACCAAGCCTGGCTAATACCTGACTTTTTTAGGTTTTAGAGAGGGGACTCAAGACAGGGTTTCTCTGTGTAGCCCTGGCAGTCCTGGAACTCACTCTGTAGACCAGGCTGGCCTTGAACTCACAATACCTGAGCTTTTAATGTAGGTTCTAAGTGTCAAACTCAGGTTCTCTTGTTTAGCACTTTACCAACTGAGCCATCTCTTCAGCCTCTGGTAAACATTTTAAAACTAAAACTTGAAGCTTTGGAAGAAAAAAGAAACGAGGAAAGTATCTGTGTACAGAACTTCTCATTACTGAGGAAAAGAGATGAGAGAGAGAGAGGCGTAACCAAAAAAGGAATTAGCCTTGTATAAGGCAGACAATGTGCTTCTCTAAACACAAATGTTTCATAAACCAGTCGGAAGTCAGATAACCCCATGAGAAACTGGCAAGGCTTAGCAAGGGCAGTGTGCAAAATAGAAACCATCCAGGAGCAAGAAGTCCTGGGAAAAGAGCACTGGCTCCCTACACTCTCCGTGCTCCCGTGCTCTCCATGCTCCTTGTGCTGTGAGTCCAGGAATTTATTCTCTCACAGTCCTGGTGCCAGAAATGGGGGTTATAATCATGTCCAGAATATTACATACTGACATGAGAGGGTCAGTTTCTGTCGTGAGGCTCTGGGAGGTTAGGAATTGTGGCTGCACCAATCTCATCTCTGCCTCAGTGTCGGATGGCCTTCATCTCTATGCCTGAGTGTCTAAGATATCAATCCTATTGGGTATGGCTCACCAGACCCAGTAGGACCTCATCCTGACTAGCTACACTGTATCAGTTCACCAGATCCTGTAAGCCTTCACTAGCTACACTGTATTGGCTTAACTCCCAATGAGGCCACAGTCACTCAGTAGACAAATATCTTAAGGGACAAATGGTATGACAGGGAGAGACAGAGTATAGGGAGGTGGTGTAACTAAGCGTTACATAAAATGATCTCATTTTTGTGTGTGCATACACACACACAAAACACACAGAGAGAGAGAGAGAGAGAGAGAGAGAGAGAGAGAGAGAGAGAGAGAGAGAGAGAGAGAATATACAGAATGTACACGAAAGGATGTTTTTATATGCTCCTGGCTTCTCTCAGCTTGTGTCTATCCGGCAGTTTCTATCGTATGCCTTTCCCTTGCTTTTTCTTTGGGAAAGGGGTGGAGAGAACTTTGGTAGTAGTGAGGCAGAGTCTCAATCTGTACCTCGGGCTGGCCCAAGCACATGGAAACCCGCCTCGGCACCCCAGTGTTGGAATAACAGGTGTGAGCCACCATGACTAGCTTGTCTCATGGTTTTCTGTTGCAGGTTATTTTTGAAGGAGTATGTGAGAAATGTAGTGACTTAAGCAATCTTCCCTTCTTCCAACAATAAATTAGAAAATTTTTAAAAAGTCCTAGAGTGGACATACCTCTAATTCCAACATTCAGGAGAACCTCAAGTTCAAAGTCAGCCTGGGATAAATAGAAAGACCCTGTCTCTAAATTAAAAAGGAAATGATACTGCTGTTTTTGGCTTTTGAGACAGGGTTTCATGTGTCCTAGATTGGCCTTGACTTTATTATGCAATGAGAGCAGACCTTGATCTTCCAATCTTCATCCCTCTACCTCCCAAGGTCTAAGATTACAGGTGAGCAACAGCACGATTGTGTAAAAGTAAATTTTATTCATCTGACGTAATTGTCATCTCAGAGGCTTTCTGTTGAATAATTTTTCTTAGCTCTTTCTGAACTCTGGCTGGCTGGTTCAATCCAGGTATTCTGGCTTAAACTCCCCTCCACACTGACTGATTCAAACTGGCTTTACTCAGCTTCTGACTTAATTACTCTTCCTGGTCTCAAATGAACTCTAGCAATCTGTTCTAAACTTCTGGTTGACTTGTTCTGTCCTCACCTGTGTCTAGTCTGCAACCTGACTTAAAACTGTCCTGGTAAAACTGCCTCTGAACTCCACAAACTGAACAGCCATAAACTAAACTCCCCTATACTGCCTCTCTGCCAGCTCAACCGAACTGGTTTACTAGAACTCGGAGATCTGCTTGCCTGCCTCCTGGGATTAAACACATGTCTGTATTCCAGCTGGATCATACAGATCTAGAAGGTCTTTGAATGTGATCCCTTGTCAGAGCAGCCATGTTGGTGGATTAAATTTTTTTTCTACATGCTTGTCTGGAAAAAGTTGTAAAAATAAAATTAAAAATAACTCCTCCTGTCCTAAAACTCATAGATACTCCATCATAGTCCTGGAACCACATAACGCAGACCCAACTTCAAGGTAATACCTGTCACCCTGGAATGTCTTGGAACATGGCTCAGGAGGGGGATCCCCTTTACCTGGCCCAGTCTGCTCCCAGGAGGTTGGAGACGGGTTGTATCTGAAGCGGCAGCAATGTGAGTGAGGGTGGAGATGTAGGTTGAGCACAGAGTAGGGCAGGAATTTGAGACTTTGGAATTCCATTCACGTAACCCAAGATTAAGCACTGCACCTCTGGATGGGTTTGTCTAGAAGGAACCCTGTGTGGACTATGGGTACTGGATACTGAGGCTATGTCCTTTGTAAGTCTGTTACTGTGACTTGGTGCACGAAGGCTGATGTAAAATATAGGAGCTGGGAATGGTGGAACATTTTATCCCAGCACTCCAGAGGCGGGAGTAAGTGTATCTCTGCTCTTAGGCCAGGACAAGCTACAAAGTATGTTCCAAGTCAGCCAGAGCTTCATCTAAAAAATAAAAAAGAAAACAAACAAAGAAAGAAAAAAGTAAGAAAGGAACAAAAAGGGGGTTGGGGATTTGGCTCAGTGGTAGAGCGCTTGCCTAGGAAGCGCAAGGTCCTGGGTTCGATCCCCAGCCCCGAAAAAAAAAAAGAAAAAAGAAAAAAAAAAAAAAAAAGAAAGGAACAAAAAAAGGAAAGAAGGAAGGAAGGGTGAGAGAGAGAGAGAGAGAGAGAGAGAGAGAGAGAGAGAGAGAAGTCGGCAACAAGAAAAATTCAATGTTTCTTTCTATAATCCCAGCACTTGGGAGGTTGAGGCAAGGAGATACAAATTAAGGTCATCCAAGCTACATAGCATGATACTGTCTAAATAAATAACTAACAAGTGACTTCACATGTTGTCTCTGCCATGATTTCATTCCCGTAAGTGCAATCCAGGCAGCTGCTAGCTCCGTGGAAAGTTCTACAGAATTGCATAATGTGTTGAGCGTGGTGGGACTTGCTCCTCATTTCAAGCATTTTGCCTCATTGCTTTACCACAGCCAATGACACCTCATCAAGTACTGGTCAGGAGAAGGGGGCACTACTGGTGTCTCAGAGTCCCGCAGATGCTCAGGTATTCAGGCAGGGCTGGTCAAAAGCTCAGGACTGCACACCCCTAGCCAGGCTAGGACCACTCCTACCAGGCTCAGCAGCAGCCTCAATGAGCCTCCGACCTCTGTGCTTTCCTTCTAGGGAGTGTTCCCAGACATCTGGAGAGGACAACGGTCTCCTAAGGCCTCCCACCCCACCAACTGGCCATGCTGACCCGTCCTGTGGTGTCCACCATCCCTACTCTCAGGCTGTTCAGCATCCTCCTCATGGTTGTTTCCCTGAATGCTCAGAATAAAAGTAGGTCTGGGTCTTCTGCCAGAGGGAAGGATGCAAGGGCCCAGACAGGTTAGGAAGGACAAACCAAGGTTAGATCCAGGTGATTACTGCCACCCAGCAGACTCATTACCGAGGATGGACAGGAGGACTGGTGTCCCCTGGGCTACGGGAGTGTGAACTATGTATCTCTGAGGGTGGCTGACAACAAAGGACCAGTCACACTTGGAGCTGATGTTAGATCACCAGTGGGACTGCCCAAACCACACCCAGACTGCAAGGGAGTCTTTGCCAGGCAACAAGAGTACTACATAACTGAGGGTCTGCCTAATGGCCTCTGGATACATCCAGCCTTGTCCAGCAGTCGAAGCATCATCTGGACCTTTAGGCCAGCAGATACTCAGGACCATCAAATGGAGGTAGAAAACAAGTCCCAGGGAGTTCCCCCAACATAGCTCTCCAGATCAAAAAATCCCCGGTGACATCAGCGCCATTCTGTTCCTTCCACACAGTGTGTGCCTATTTTTGGCCTCATCAGTGTGAAATATCCCATTCTGTCTCTCTGCCCATGGCCTGCAAGAGCAGCCAGCAACTGTCCTACATACAGCTCCACCTTGCCCATATGTGATCTCCTCTCCATACAGGCTGGGACAGACCTATCTGCACCGAGAACATTGTGTCTGTGCCTAGAGGCAGGCCTGCAGTGATGAGCTGTAACATCTCTAACACCTTCACCGATGTCACCATCCAGCTGACTGCCCATGGGAAGGACAGGACCATCTTCAAGAAAAAGCCCCAAGGAAACTTCTCTTGGAGTGGGTGGGAGCTCCATGTTCAAGGGGGGCAGGCACAGCTTGTCATCAAAGATGCCCAGGACGACCACACAGGGATATACTTGTGGCAGCTGCATGGACGCCAGAGATATTACAGAAACATCACCCTGAATGTTTCAGGTGAGGTAAGGGCTGTGGAGCAAGGAGGTGGGAGGGGATAAAGGCCAGTGTGTAGAGTGTGGCAGAGAAGTACTGTGACCTTCCCTTTTCCTTTCTCTCCTTTGTCCTCCCTCCTCCTCCTCCTCTCTTCCTTCTCCTCCTCCTCCTCCTCTCTCTCTCTCTCTCTCTCTCTCTCTCTCTCTCTCTCTCTCTCTCTCTCACTGAGTAGCTTTGGCTGGTCTGGATTCACAGGAATCTCTCTGCCTCTCTGCCTCTCTGCCTCTCTGCCTCTCTGCCCCTCTGCCTCTCTGCCTCCTCTGCCTCTCTGCCTCTCTGCCTCTCTGCCTCTCTGCCTCTCTGCCTCTCTGCCTCTCTGCCTCTCTGCCTCTCTGCCTCTGCCTCTTAAATGTTGGAATTCTAGGTGTATGCCAACTTCCCTATCTTTCTTATCTAGATCAGGACTACTTGCTCTGGGAATGGTGCCATCTATAGTAGACTGGACTCTCCTGTATCAGTTGACAATCAAGACAACCCCCCACAGACATGCCCAAGGTCTATCTGATCCAGGCAGTCCCTCAACACAGACTTCTTTCTCAGGTGGTTCTAGGCTATGTCACATTGACATTTAAGGCTATCTAGAACAGCACTACCATAGCACTTTCACAATTTGTTTACAAAGACTTCTGTTCTCCTGACACCTCTCTGTGCTACCCTTACATCCCTCTAGAGGCCAGCATACCCCCTGATGTGCTGTAAGCACACCCATCCTTACTGCACCTAGAAATAGGTCCCTCCCAGCCTGAAACCCACTGCCCAGTTCACCCTTTCTGTACCTGTAAAGCACCTCCTCCCCCAGGCTTCATCTGGCTGCCACCCTCCCCACACGAGTTCATTCTGTCACAATCAATGAATCCCTAAAGGTGAGTTTCACATCTGTCCTCCTGGAACCAGCCAGCAGGACTCCTGCAGCTGGAATTAGGGTTGGATTCACATGACACTCAACCTGATGGTATGTCTCTGGCAGAGCCTTCAAACGAGGACAAGGTCACAGACACGAGGCTGTTCACATCCCTCCCAGGTAGGTGTCATAACCCTGTCTCTAGGCTGTGCGTTCCAGCCACTCCTGATACCATGGAGCTAAGCACTGCCCCCCTGGGCCCCTTCACCCTTAGCCCTCCTTGTACTTGCCCAGGAGGTATCACTGCCCAGGATGTGGGATCAGCAGGTGGCAGATATTGGGGAAAATAGGACTGGGAGCCAGTGATGGAAACCCTCATCCCTGACTTCCTGACCCACTTCAGATCAAGTCAAGAGCTCCCAGCTAGAGGCCAAGCCTGAGACCCTTATGGGAGTCATCATTGCTGTTTTGGCCTTGGGAGTCCCAGGAATCCTTGCACTTATCTGCTACAGGCACCATCGTTCCCAGAAGCCCCATTGGGTATGTACCTCAATGCCTGTGGGTGGGGTGTTCCTGGCATTCTTCCCTGACACTGCCTTGGGGCGACCCTGAGTTCTGCTGCAAAAGGGGCTCAGAGGGATTGTAGAGCCTACACAGGATCAAGACAGCAGGGTCCAATCCAAGAGCTTTTTTTTTTTAGCCTGATACAGCTAAGAATATAGGCCCCAAATTAGGCCTGCAAGGACCATCTGTTCTCAAGGTTTATTTTGACCCTGGGATTCTTTGGAGAGTCTGGAGTCTACAGTCTTCAGGATCCTCTCAGGACTCTTGGGAACTTGTGTTTCTGATCCAGGGTGTTCCAGGCCTATGATGCCCTGGAAGTAAGTCCTTCCTAGCCTTATCCCCAGGCTTTTCTGGGAGGAAGCGTGTAACAAAAGCTGAGTGTTCTTAGCTAGGTGGCATGACCATTCACATTTGCAGTGTATGAGATGGTAGGTCATCTGCACATGCCTGTGCCCATCTGTACAGAGATCTCAGTTCAGGAGTTCACCCCCGACCCCCTCTCATCTCTCTGTCTAGGTAAGGAGGGTCTAAGTCTGTGTCCAGTGGAAGCTAATGGAGCTGCCTGCAGAGTTGATTCCAGAGAGAGGCCACCAGCATGGGCTTATCATGTTCTTCCTCCTTGGAGGCCTCTGGAACCCAAACATCATGGAATCATCATTACATGATTGACAGTGCAAAAGACTTTGTTCAGTTTGCTGGGCACAAAAGACCTTTCCCTGAGGGTAATGGAGCCCTTGGTTCTGTGCAGAAGAGGGGACAGTGACTCACTGAAGAAGGACCTTGGAAGTTGGAAAACAGTTTAGGCATTTTTGGTCACATGAACAAGAATATAGCTTCCTGACTATGGTCTTCAGTCATCTGATCAGCTCCTCAACTCTTCCCCAAATTGGGAATTCCAAAGCAGCACAGCTCTTGACGCTCAGCATGGACTCCTTTTCTTCTGCTAAACCTCTGAGGTCAGGGTCTCTCCACTACCCAAAGATCTCCAGCGTAAGCCTGATGCTGCACCAAGGTTTGCTTCAGGTAGATCGTGGGGACATACCTGCTTTCTGACTGACAACGGAAACGAGTTTGGGAAACCCAGATGTCAGGTTCCAAGGACCAAAATAGGGAGATAGGACTTTAAGATGAATCACCTCCCCTCTCCAGCCCCTGTAAGGCAGAGTGCTGTCAGAACAGGGTTCTATGAAAGAGTGCAGGTGTTGGTTGCCAGGCATTGGTCTCTGAGGGTCATAAAGAATCTCTGGATTCCCTGGGGGTTTCTCCTCAGCAAACCCCTCCTCCAGCCCCAACTCCCTGATTCATAGCCACTATCCACTGTTTGTTACTGACCTTCTGTCCTGGTTACAATGTTATTTTTTCCTTACAATAAAAAAAATTTTTTTGGTAGAAAATCCATACTTTATTTACTTTTATTTATTATTTTATTATCATTGCGTTGTATACGAGTATGGGTATAGACATGCCAGGGTGCATTATGGAGGGCAGAGGACAAATTTTGGGAGTCACTTATTGCCTTTCACCTTGTTTTGAGGCAGAATCTCTCTTGATTCTGCTACTGTGGTATATGTTGCAGCCTAACTAGCCCATGAGCATCCAAACAATTCTCCCATCTCTACCTCACGAGTGCCAAGAGTGCCCAGATGACAGATACACACACCAAATCTGGCTTTTACATAGATTCCAAAAAATAAAATTTAGGTCATCAGGTAAATGCTTTTACCTGCTGAGCCCTGTTATTGAACACTACATGTGCCACACTTTATTCTAGATACTAATCTTTAAATAAATATAATAAGCCAATGATGAGACCAGCAGATCAGCTGGGAAATACAATTGTTAGTCAACAACATAAAAATCTACCAGAAACCTCACACACTGGTACCTGAATGAAAGCTGAGACCAGCTGCCTAGTGCCTGCGGCCTCCAGACTATGGTATCTCTGAGGCTGCAACCTGTGACCAGACGCAGAAAGACTTGTCAGGTCAAAGTAAGGTGATCTCAGTGCTGGGCTTGTGAGACCATCTGTCAGTTACTTTTCTTGTTGGAACAAAATAACTGAAACAGGCAGCTTAGGGAAGAAAGGGTTACTTTGTCTCAGTTTGAGGACACAGTCTATCAGTGGGAAAGACCTGGTAACAAACTGTGAAGCATCTGGAAACATTGTGTTCATTCAGGAGGCAGAAAAACCCAATGAGGGTGCTCAGCTTGCTGTCTCTTCTCTTTACTGGTTTTTCAAGACAGGGTTTCTCTGTTTAACCCTGGTGTCCTAGAACTCGCTGTGTAGATCAGGCTGGCCTTGAACTCTCAGAGATCCAACTGCCTTTGCCTCCCAAGTACTGGGATTAAAGCTGTAAGCTACAATATTTGGCTTGCTGTCTCTTCTCTGTTCAACCTGGAATTCCAATCCTGGCCCATAGGGTAATGCTAGCCACATCCTCCTCACTTACATTTTTGTGGAAATACTGGCATAGACATATGGAGAGGTGATTCACTGTCCTTCTAAATGTAATCAAATGAATGATAACAGAACAGCCACGGGTGTTGTTGCAGCCTATCAGTTCTCCCGGTCTCCTCTGAAACTTAACAGCTCAGGGCCCTATGTGTCTCAATTTGAAGCTTGTCATGTGTTTTCTAAACCAGTTACATGTGCTGATGTAGGAAGCTCTTATCAAAAGTCATTTCTGAACCTCTACTGAAAAGGGGAAACTTCCAAATCCACGAAGTCCCCCTGCCCCTGGCAGCAACAGGGATTCCAGAAGGAAACTGAGTCAGAGGCTTCAACTATTCTCGTCTGTATGGCTTCTGTCTTTTCAGGTTTTGTCTGTCAGGGACTGAGTCCCACTATGCTCCCTGTCCCGGTTCTTTCTGTCAAGGGGAGGACATAGAATTCTTATAGGAACCTTCAAGGGCCACCTGGGCAGATGCTGCCTGCCTTCAAACATGTTTCCTCTCATAGAGTAGGAAACTAGTCCCAAGAAACTCATCTACACCTACACTGTACATGTGCACATCTGTGTCATGGGACCTCCAACTCACCACCAGCACAGGGAACGGTGCAGGGATGTGCTCTGAGCATTGCATCCCTGTATGATGGAGTGTGTGCATTGTCTGCATGTGCACATGAGACCGCCCTGCACAGTGACACACATTGACTCTGTCAATGGCTAGTGGCTCACAGAAGGCTCCAGGACAATGCATGTTCCTCCTGCTCTTCTGGAGATCAGGGCCAGCAGGGTCTTTGACACAAGCCTGTCACTTCCATCCTAGGAGAAGGGCCACTCTTGTGGTGTCTCCTGTCTGTTCATTGGTTCAGATGACTTGCTTCTGTTGTGCTCCCAGGGCAGTCATAGCCTGGAGTCTCTTCTCTAGGGCCAAAGCCAGGTCTTCTCAGTCAGGCTAGTGTTTTACCTTGGGTGATGTTTTATAGATGTGAGGACATGATTCAGACCCCAAAGGAAAATGACTCTAAAGACCAAGCTCCTGACAGCGGAGACCTACCCCCACACTGTGCACATATTTCCTCCTGCTCCATCCCCAAGGCTCCCCAACACTCCACTCACTCTACTTCCCCTCCCTCACCACTGTTGGCTCAAGTCAGTCCAAATAGGCTAGTAAGTAATCCATGCTATCAGCTACCAGGATATGGAGACACCTGTAAAACTCAGCTTCCCAAGAGGAGAACACACATATGGCCCAAGGACATGAGCCATATCTACAGATGACTCTGTGCGTGACCATGGAGTCATGCATGCAAACCCCAAAAGCATGAAAGACAAAGGGATGGACTGAAGAGATGGCTCAGTTGGTAAAGGGATGGCTTTGCAAAATTGAGGACCCAAGTTTGATCCCCAGAACCTGTGTAAAAAAATAAATAAATAAAAGCTGTGCACATTTATAATCCCAGCACTGAGAAGGTAGATCTCTCAAACTCACTAGCATACCTAATCTGATGAAACCCAGGCCAACAAGAGACCCTATTTCCCTATTTCAAAACTGTAGATAGTGTTGTCCCCCCCACACACACATACACATACACACACACACACACACACACACAGAGAGAGAGAGAGAGAGACAGACAGACAGACAGACAGACAGACAGACAGACAGACATTAAAAATAGGATTGAGCCACAGAGGACAATAAGAAATTGGCACCCAACACTCCTAAATTGTCAGCAGATCCTGCTGAAGAAATTGAGAGTGACCTGGGAGCATAAGTCTCTGAAAACCCCACAGATGAGACAGGAGATGTCACAACTCCTGGCAGAGGAGGTTCTGACCGGAGGATGTGCAGAAGGTGACTCCTAGTGGAGCTAAGCAGGACACAAGCAGCTGTGACTACCAATGGAGACACAGCAGTGCTGCACACCCACGAGAGGAGACATGCCTAACCGGAGTGGCTTTTTTGCACACAGACTCTCCAGAAGGCTAAGCACGCACCACCTGCAGACACTGACATTGGAGTTGGAACTGTCACTGGGAAAGACTTGTAACGTTCTTGTCCCCGCCTTATAGTTTCAAAACAAATAATCTAGTTTCACTTTCACAGTGAGTTTTCACTCAGACACGAAAGGCGTTTTGATGGCTGGGTGAGACACTGGGAAACTTCAGCTGCCCTTCAAGATTCCTTATCATAGGACATTCTTGCCCTGCTATACCAAGGACCCCTACCTCTGGTCAGTTAGCCAAAGCCTTGCAAGGAGGAATACGACAATCATGGGATCATGGTTATTTGACCCTCTCTCTAACATGTGTTGGCAGTGCCCAGTGTGGACACTAGGCTCCTGTCTACCTTACCTCGATTCTAAAGCTCCTGCCTTTCCCTGTGTGTGATTGCCCAGAGTGGTCTTCCCAATACAGGCAAACAAGTTCCCCTAAAGGAGCAGCTCCTGAGTACTGAATCAAACATTGACCCCAGCCAGGACTTTTCTAGGAAAAGCCTAGACTTTCTTCCTGTGTTCCTAAGACAAGCAGCTAAAAGCAGCTTCCAATTAAAATGTTTTAATGAAGGAGTCACTGAGAAATTCATCACTGTTGTGTGAACTCAGGGTAGTTCCTGCAAGGGACACTGTTTCCCAGAGTTGTTTTCTTCCTGGATTAATAGAGTCGGTTGTGTATGTGTGGGTGGTAGTTGGACTGTCTCCTCTCGGTCACGCCCTCAAGTCAGGATGTGCTTAGTGAGAGCTACACCAGAGTTCACTTCCAGAGGAGCAGGTGAGAAGCTGGAGCTCACATCCAGGTAAGGACTCATCGGGGCATGGCAGCAGAGTGTTGGGGCCCTAAAGACTGTGGGGTGAAGCCCTCAGGCAGGGTGTCCTGGCTGCAGCCTCTCTGGGACCCTCTCTCTTCACTGAATGCCTCTGTCTTGGGGATTTGTCCAGAGTAAAGTTGAGTCTGAAGTAGTGTTCGGGTGCCCTGGACATCAGGAGCAGAGTAGATCTATATCTCTTCAGGTGCCTCCTACTGAGCTCCAGGAGGGGCAGAGACAGCCGCTAGATTCTTTGGTGTGTACTGAGTGGGAAGAAGAGAGTAGAGCACTCTTCCTTGTTATAGGACCATGGGTACAGAAGCCAGGGCATGCAGTTGCCCAGGCTTACAGGAGAGGGACTTGATGCGCACGGGTGAACTGTGTTTGATATGTGATATGTATGACCTTCTCTGAAGCTGGTCACTCAGAGAATCAAGAATCTATGTCATGCTCAGTCAGGGACCCTGTGGATCCTGTGGTGTGGGTCTCATTTAATATAAGTAGAAGCCAGCTTCTGCCTGTGGGGTTGAAGGCTCATTCTTCCTGTGACTTTCTACTTCAAAATTCTTGAGGCTCCATGCATGCAACTCCCAGATCAACACTGTGCTGTATCAGATGCTCCACAGAGGGGCATCAGATCTGCTTTTTTTTTTTTTTTTTTTTTTTTTTTTTGGTTCTTTTTTTCGGAGCTGGGGACCAACCCAGGGCCTTGCGCCAGATCTGCTTCTAACTGTTTTGTGGCTCAGCACTCATACTGGTAGACACAGGCCATGGGGTCAGACCCATCAGGAGATTCAGCAAGGCATTAATTGCAAAGGCATTGGGAGAGGAATGTCAGGAAGGAGACATACCATGTTGACTGTGTAACCTGAGTCCTCAAACAGAGATCCAATTCTGAGGGTTCCAGTTCACGGTTTCTGCTGACCCCTGTAAGAAAGCAAATAAAGGGGTTGGGGATTTAGCTCAGTGGTAGAGCGCTTGCCTAGCAAGCACAAGGCCCTGGGTTCGGTCCCCAGCTCCGGAAAAAAAAAAGAAAGCAAATAAAATTACAGGGAGGGAACTTAACCAACACAGTCCTTGGGCAAGAATGACAACAAAGTCTGTTGACCCATCTTTAAGGTACTAACATGAGCTTTGGGCTTAAACAGAGGAAGGGGAAGAGCAACATCATTAAGAAGTCCTGGTCACAGTGTAGTCTGGTTGGTTACTGTCTCAGTTCTGATTGAGTAGGGTGCTGCCAAGAAGTCCTTGTTGAGGGATAATGCGGTTCCAAGAGGTGACTCCTCCTGCTGGGGTGACTGGGTTAAGGGATCTGTGAGAATGTAATTCTGACACTCTGCGCCACTTCAAATTAAGAACAATGACTGGAGACTTTTCGTGCGTTTTGGGAGGGACCTGGAACAGGACATTTCAAAAGCCAACAGATGCTTCAGAGGCTCTTGTCTGTTTCTTCAGCCATAAGGAGTTTGGGGAGGTTAGACAAATGCTCCTTGAGTAGCTACCATACTTACATGCACAGCTGAGCATGAACTGGAGCAGAAAAGACACAGCTGCACACAAGGTGGACACGGGTTCATCCTGCTTCTGGTCATTCTGGTGACTTCGGTAAAGAGGTCCTGTTATAGCTGGAAGAACTCCAGAGGTTCCCGGGGCCCGAGAGCCAAGGTTGCCAGGACCTGGGACCACAGACAAAACAGAGATCTGAAAGAGGAGCAGTCCTAACTTCTCCCTCTTTGTGATCTCACCCTCACCAGGGTGGCACGTGACCCCAGTCTGCTGGGAAAAAGGCTGCGAACTCTCGTGTTAGGATGTGGCGTGGAGCAGTTAGTAATTTGGAGAAAAGCCAGAGCCACACTAGCTGTGGAGAATCAAATTTCAAGTTTGTCTCCTTCCTCTATGTAGGTCCCAAGGAACAAACTCAGGCCGTCAGACTTGGCAGCAAGTGGTTTTCACTGCTTGGCAGAGGGCTCTTTCTTTCTTTTATATTTTTCTGGTGCCTGTTCTTCTAGAGTGCTGGGATTAAAGCCAGGTGCAACTACACCCGGAAAAAGACATTGAAAATTTGTGCGTGTAGGAGTGTGTGTGGGTGTGGGCGTGGGTATGTGTGTAGGCGTGTGCATGTGCATGTATGTACGCACAAATCTGGAGGTCAGAGGGCAACTTCGTGCCCTGGCAGTCAAAGTTTCGAGGCAACCGCCTTTACCTCACCAGCCCTTAAAAGACATTTTTAACATAGATTGATTCAAGAACAGGGGTTAATAGAAAGAATTTCAGGAAAAGTGTAAGGCATACCCAAGAGTCACATGCCACCCCCTAAGGGGCAGAAGCCAAGGGGGAGAAGCTGGTGTTGTTCCCCTCTCCAAGGAAAATCATATTTTGTTGTATTTAAAATAGGCATGTATTGGATGTTGGTGTGTTTTGAAGGTATTGTCTTCAAAGACTTACTAAGAAATTTAAGTGATGAGGTTAGAGCAATAGCTCAGAGGTTTAGAGCACTTACAGATACAGGTTCAGTTCTCAATACACACATGGCTGTTCACAACTGTCCATAAATCCAGTTCTAAGGGTTCTTCTCTTCTCTTTTCCTCTCTCTTCTGACCTCTGAGGGCACCAGGCATGCATGTGGGGCACATACATTCAGGCGAAACACTCATATACCTAAAAAAATAAATAAACAAGTAATTTTTTTAAACTAAATGATCCTGGGTGTGGTGGCACATGTCTTTACTCCTAGTACTCGGGAGGCAGAGGCAGGTGGATTTCTGTGAGTTCAACAGCCTGGTCTAAAGAGTGAGTTCCAGGATAGCCAGGACTACACAAAGAAACCCTGTCTTGAAAAACAAGCAAACAAACAAACAAATTTAAATGAGTTTGCAATGATATTTCTGAGGACAGTAGGCAGGTAAATCCTGGGTCACAGGTTCAGGAAGGTAGGGTACCATTATTGTAAATGGAAGGCAAAAATAGTCTTGTGTATTTGAGTCCCAGAAAGTATCAGGCAGTTAGACCAAAGATATATCACAGGTTCATTGCTATTTCTTTCTTTCTTTCTTTCTTTCTTTCTTTCTTTCTTTCTTTCTTTCTTTTCTTCCTTCCTTCCTTCCTTCCTTTCTTCCTTTCTTCTTTTCTTCTTTCCTTCCTTCCTTCCTTTCTTTCTTTCTCCTTTCCTTCTTTCTTTCTTTCTCTTCTTGAGGTAAGGTCTCTCTGTGTAGCCCTGGCTGGCTTTGAACTCACAGAGATCTGCCAGCTTCTGTGTGATTAAAACTGTGTACCACTGCCACATCCAGTTATTTTAGCAGGTTTTAACATGGAAATGTTTTATATAAAGGAATATTGTCTCTGTATAAGTAATCTTTCAAAACAAAATGTTATATGTGCTGGAGTCTCGATCCCATGTCCCCATTGTTTCCCTGTTTTTCTACCCTTTCTCAGAAAGGGAAGCTGGAGGCGGGCATAACCACAGGGTGCTGGAGGCACTTGACTCCGTCTTATGTATGCTGGCTCTCAGAATCCAGAAGGCCATGACCCAGGGTGCCACTCTCTGCTGAGCTAGGCTAGACACTCAGGTGGCCAGGGCTGGTCTTGTCACTGACGAGGAACAAAAGGTAGAATACACACACTGGAGTTTGCACTTAGAGCCCAGAGGATCCATCTGACCTGGTGCAAAGAAAATATCCACCTGTGGTTCTCAGTCTGAAGGTGAGCCCAGAGCTCAGAGAGGGAAATGTTTCTCCTGACCCCCTTGACTGGGTTTCTCCCAAATCCATTTCTTTCTTTTCTTTTTTTTTTTTTTTCCGGAGCTGGGGACCAAACCCAGGGCCTTGCGCTTTCTAGGCAAGCGCTCTACCACTGAGCTAAATCCCCAACCCCCCCAAATCCATTTCTAACTAGGTCGCTAGGAGAGGCAAAGTTAGGGCTACCAGAGAGAAAGAGGGATAGCCATCCAATTTCAGAAGCAGCTTTGAGAACTGGGAGGTTGTCCCAAGGGGCAGTTCAATGCTTGCCCTTTTCTCTGATAGCAATCTCAGTCCACTTGGCATTTGTGTCCATAGGGCAAACCAAAGGCCCCCTTAAAGTCAGGGCAACCTTCCCAGCTTTGACTAGGTAGGCCAAGAACAAGAAGCTGGCCACCCTACCTTCAGTCCTTCTGGGGAAGGATCTTGGTCTACTCTAAGGTCGTTCACTATGCTGTGGTTTTCACTTAGTCACCTGACTATGGTGCCTGACCAGCACCACAGTGACCATAGCAAGGCTGTAGCACCATCTAAGCGGAGGTACCCAAGAGTAAAAGAGAGGTGAGCATTGAACCATCTGGGGCTCTCAGTGTGATGATCTCATGGCAGGCATGAGAAGAAGCTGCGGAGGATCAGGGTCTGAGGATGGTCTTGGTTTTGGGCGACTGAGAATCCTGGAACTCTCTCTTTTTTTTTTTTTTTTTTTTGGTTTTTTTTTCGAGCTGGGGACCGAACCCAGGGCCTTGCGCCCTAGGCAAGCGCTCTACCACTGAGCTAAATCCCCAACCCCCTTGGAACTCTTGATAAACAACGTTTCCAGCTTCCTAAGGAGGCCACCCCAAAGTGTCAGTTCCAGCTTTCTGGGAGAATTTATGGTACCCTCAGGGCCAAGATGCCTCCTAATGTGAATGTTTTTTATGGCATCTGGAGGGGACTGCACAGATGTGTTCCCTGAAGTGAGGAAGCAACAGGGAAGTCCTGTCACGCTCAGTGCTGGCCGAGAGTTTCTTGCATCCCCCAGAGAGCTGAGTCCCCAAGGCTGAAGAATGCCAGCCCCCCAGTACTACTGGACCTTGCTCCCACCGCCCTGAGGCTCAGCCTAGACTGTTTCAGTTTCCATGGGTGTCCCTGTCTCAACTTCAGCTGTGACTCAGTAGGCATTATGTAAACAGTCTTTTGGCTGAGGCTGCTAACTTTCCATGTCACTTGAGTCCAGATGAAGAACAAGACTGACCTTTGACTGGCCTACCTCCAGCACAAGAGTGTGGACAGGGCCCCCAAACCTTAGGCCCCCAAACCTTCCCGAGGGGCTACTGGCAAATGTCCCAGAGAGCAAAGCCGTGCTCCGTGTCCAAGTCCGAGAGGCTACAGAGAGACTGGGCAGGGCCCCTTCCTACAGCTCAGTGGATCCAGATGCACTTGTTTGAGTCCCTACGGCATGCATGGCGTGTGTCAGGGCTGTGGGAAACAGAGCTGATGACACCGTCATGGTCATTCACCTCTGCTCTCTTATCCTCCTCCAATATAATATTTATGTACACGTATACGCACACATGTATGTGTACATATATGAGTGTGCATGTGTTTATGTTTAGGGTGATGGAAGCTGGGAGGAGTTGGAAAACAGGTTATTACATATTTACAGAAGAGGCGGCAAACTATAAGTAAGGTTGGGTCATGCTGTCTCTGGGGTGCTCTCTGGCGGATGAGGTCCCTAACAGGAAGTGTCAGTGATTTGCAGAGCCTTCTCTTTTATTGCCAGTCAATGTTCCAGGCCCCCTTGAGCAGGGTCTACTTATACCACAGAGGCTGCACTAGTAAGAAGGATGTGTGGGAGGGTATAAATCAAGTGCTGGGAACGACAAATCAAGGCCTCAAAGGATGGTGCAAGGCGTAGCTTGCGTGCCCAGAGACCTGGAGTTGCTGCTACCATAAGACAGAGTCAGGTGGGTTGACTCTGAAGCATAGGAGAAACTGTCTACCTACTAAAAACAGCATGTAGCCTGTCCTGTGGTAATCAGAAGAAGTATAAAACTCACTTGTTCTTTAAAAGTGTAGAGTTACAAAAGTAATATTTGCAACCAGGCAAATAGACAGAGCTTGGGTTTGAACAAGAAGGCACCGGACAGGCTGCTTGCCTGAAAGGTGGGTGCAGGTTAGACAGTGTCTAGTCATTTCTGGCATGATTTATTGTGGTGGGTGATCTTGGTTGTCAACTTGACTACATCTGGAGTCAACTAAAACACAGCCACTGGGCTGTGTGGGATTTTCTTGACCTCAGATTATCTGAAATAAGAAGAATCACCCTAAATGTGAGCGGCACCTTCTGGTGCCCAGATAACACGGGAAGGGGAGAAGAAAGCTTTGGTTTTTGCCTTCGGCCTCACTGGAAAGTTCATCTAGCCTCCTGCTGCCTCCCCTCACCAACATCAGAGCCTACTTCTTCAGGATTTCAACATAGACGGAAGACAAGCAGTAACCCTCCAGGCCTTCACTCCAGACTGGGACTCTTGAGGTGACCAACCTAGGCGACTGAACAACTCCCAGATTCTTGGCCTCCCTGGTACGAGACAGCCATTGTGGGACGACACAGACCACATCCTATAAGCTACCGTGCTCCGCGTGAGGGTGGCCAAACAAGTGAATGAGGACAGGCGGGGCGGGTGTGAAACAGCAGAGAGAACCACCCGAGAGGACAAGGCGGCTCTGAGAGGCAGGCAGTGTGCACGGGACAGAGGCTGCTTAGTGTACAAAAGAGAGACAGTTCACAGGTCACAGGTCAGTGTGACAAAACTGTAACATGACCCTGTTTCCGTACGAAGTCCAACTCGAACGGTTTGCCTGATTTGCTGTAAAGCTCTGAGAAAGAAGTGTATAAACAGCCAGTCCAGTGTGCCTGTCTCCTGACTGCCATTTGCTCATTGTTTTCCTCAGCACATTTCCCTTACCAAATGTGAGGACAGGAGGAGGGGCTTCACTGGTGGCTGAGGGCCCTGTATAGGTTCAGGAATCTGGGAAGGGGTGGACAGGAGGATACTGGGCTTCAAAGCCCTTCTCAGATTGGTGCTATTTTCATGGGCATCTGTAGCTGCTTTAGGGACTTCTGACCCCCCTCTTTTTCCTTCCCCTCTATAGGGTCCAAAAAGCAAACAACAACAACAACAACAAAACAAAAAACACTGACCAGAACAATTGTCTCCTGAGGCCCATCCAAGGAATGAGCCATGATGGCCTGCTGGGCAACATACTCTGGTCTGTTTCCCAGAATGCTCTGGGCCCTCCTTCTGCTGGCGGCCTCCCTGAATGCCTATAATAAAGGTAAGTCTGGGTTTCACTAGTCTCCTGGTGGGAGGGTCAGACCAAGTTTGGGCCCAGGTGGTGACCTTGACTTCACAGACCCAATACGGTGGAAACTGTTGAAGGAGGTTGAGGTGAGCTACGTACCTCTGAGAGTAGCTGAAGATGAAGCACCAATAGTGCCTGGGGTCACTGTCGGGGCATTAGTTGGGGTATCAAAGATCTAGGCTGCAGAGTAAAGAGTGTGCTCTCTACACAGAGTGGGACAAACCCAGTTGCACTGTGCCTAAGGTGTCTGCAAAGAGAGGTGACCGCGTGGTGATGGCCTGCAACATCTCCAACACCTTTAGAGACGTCTCCATAACTTTGACTGCCGGTGAAGAGACTAGAACCATCTTCGAAAAAATGCCTCCAGGAAACTACTCTAAGGACTCATGGCACCTTCAGATTCAAGGAGGCCAGGCCCAGCTGGTGATCACAGATGCTCAGGACATCCACGCAGGGGAATACTGGTGGAAGCTGAGTGGATTCCAGAAAAATTTCACAAACTTCACCCTGGATGTTACTGGTGAGCTGTGTGCTAGGAAGTGAGTGGGCGAGCAAGGGAAGCAGAAGCAGAGAGGAGCCCCTCACAATTGAGCTCTGGACTCCACATACAAACAAGGACCCTACATGTCTAAACCTACTGCCCTCCCCACCCTTTCCTTCCCAGTAGAGTCCCTCTGGGTTCCGCTCCCTGTGGTCCCTCACACCAGTTCAATCCAGCACAGTCATATGAACCTGTAGGACATGGGGGTAACATCAGAATTCCTCCTGACGTAAGGTGCAGGTACATCACAGCCGCTGTCCCCATTGTCTCTGGCAGGACCCCAAGACCAGAAAGAAGCTAAGGGCTGGAAACCACTCATGTTCTCTGATTCCCAAGGTAGAGGCCCTTCACAGTTTTCCCTCTCGGGTCACATAGCCCTATTCCTGGAGCCCCACCCATAGCTCCCCCAACCTCCTGCACAGTCCTTTCCTACCTCAGGAGTCCATGGTGGGAGCATCGAGGGGGGGGAGAGGCACAGGGGTAGAGCAATACCAGAGCAAATTCATAATGCAAGGCAATTCTCATTCACGCCTCTGTTCCAGGTCTAGCCACTGACAACCAGAAACCAGAGAGCTTGCCGATCATTGCTGAGCCCCAAACTGCAGTCAAGACAAAAGCTGTCTCCGTCATCATCATCATCACCTCCTTCACCATCATCGCAGGAATGAGTGCATTTGCTTGGTACAAGCACCGCCGTTCCGCGAAGCTCCGCGGATACAAATTCCAGCAGATACAAATTCCAGTACCTGGTCTGAGTCATGGGTCCCCTGGTGGCCCCTACCTGATACTGCCCTAAAGTCTCCCAATCCCTGCCCCAAAAAGATACGTTAGAAGCCCTGTTAGCTCCAAACAACAGACTACAGAGAACCTCACCTGGCTACGGCTGACAATCCACGCCCTGACTTGGGACAAGGTCACAGGAGCTCTCTGTCCCCAAGCCCTCATTTTGACCTTAGGACACCCAGAGGTCAGAATGGGGTCTGTACTCCTCAGGTTCCTCCCAAGACTCTAGGGAAATTCACACTGAGGGCAGAGCTGTGGTTTTTAATTGAGGATGCCCTGGAAATTGACCAAGCCCCTCCTGTACTCAAAACGTAGACTCTGTTGGAATTTGAAATACATCAAAGTGTTTAAGACTATCCCAAGTGTGTGTGGTGTCCGTTTATCTGTGTAAAGCTGTCTGTGCTGGATGGAGTATCTGTGCCTTACACAGGCCCGAGCCAGGATCTCAGGCAACTCCTCTCCTCTCCTCTTCCCTTTCTTTCATATTTCTTTCCTTTCTTCCTCCCTCTCTGTCTCCCTCTCTCTCCAGATGAGGAGGCTCTAAGCTTTATGGGTGATAGGAACCTGAGGGGAGCCCCCTGCAGAATGGATCTCTATTCTTGGAGGACCCAGAGCAATGCCAACACCATGGATTCGGAGCCCCTGGAGCCCCCATTACCCTGCGAACATTCATGGACCTATCACCACCCACTGGCAACAGTAAGGAAGAGCCTTGTTTGTATTTGCTAGACACAGTAACCCATGTCCGACGCCTGAGGAGAGGCACGGGATCCCACCATGTCCTAAGCAGAGACAGGGACATCAGGTCACCAGGAACAGGTGATGATAAGCGATGATCTGGGCCTCTCTCTGGCTCTCAATAACACACTTTCCCCTGTGATCGCTGGTTGCTCACTCTGCTCCTCAACTTTTACCAAAATTGGGGAAATTCCAAGTAGCACAGCCTTTGGCCCTCAGGGCTTAGTCCCTCTGCCTTTTAAAGGGGGCCTGAGCTCCTTCCTTGCTAAACTCACTCCACTTCCCTATGGTCTCCGGTGCCTTCAGGAGCTTGTGGGAGATTCCGTACCAGCTTTGCTCCAGGTCCACAGAGCCTGTCTTCTAACTCACAGTAGCTTC
Source organism: Rattus rattus (assembly GCF_011064425.1). Lineage (NCBI taxonomy): Eukaryota > Metazoa > Chordata > Mammalia > Rodentia > Muridae > Rattus > Rattus rattus. The sequence goes on from NC_046162.1 coordinate 62,977,436, forward strand.
ACAGATCCTGTTGTTAGGGCCCAAGATGATGCACCACCGCACTCCTACCACAAGGGGGTGGTGTGGGCCTATACGCGGGGAGCCCTCAGGGACAAGGAGCTCATTGAGGGGGGCAGAGGCCCGCTAGTGGGCACTGCTTTTTTAGGGGGACAGCTGGGCCCTCGGAACTCCTCGTGAACCTTTCTCATTGTAGACTGACTCTCCCTGACTTCCTACTTACCTCCACCCTCACCTGCTGTTCCTCTTGGGCCCATTATCTTCCTTGTTGTAATACCAACTCGAATAATTTCATCTTCTATACACTATAACTCATTCTTCAGTAAAACACTTCATGATGCAAATTGTTAAATAAATATAGTAAATCAACAATTCTATAAAGCCATGGGGCTGCTAGGAAATACACAGGTTATTGAGAAACATTAAAAACCCACAAAACTCCTCTTCCTGTAAGCATAGAGGTGACCTGTGAAGATGGTCCCTTGACCCAGAAAACCCCACAAAACCATGCAAATCAAGAGGTTCCAACCTTCATGTTCACTTTAAGAACACCCAGGAAACTGTCCAGGTCATCAAGGGTATGCATATCCGCAAAGCCACCAAGGATCTGAAGGATGTCACTTTAAAGAAGCAGTGTGTACCATTCCTGCGGCATAATGGTGGAGTCGGTAGGTGCGCCCAGGCCAAACAGTGGGGCTGGACACAGGGGCGGTGGCCAAAAACGAGTGCTGAATGTTTGCTGCACATGCTTAAAAATTCAGAGAGTAATGCTGAACTTAAGGGTTTAGACGTAGATTCTCTAGTCATTGAACACATGCAGGTGAACACGGCACCTAAAATGACGCCGACGAACCTCCAGAGCTCGTGGCCGGATTAACCCATCCATGAGCTCCTCCTGCCACATCGAGATGATCCTCACTGAGAAGGAACAGATTGTTCCAAAGCCAGAAGAGGAGGTTGCACAGAAGAAAAAGATATACCAGAAGAAACTGAAGGAACAAAAACTCATGGCACGGGAATAAATAAATGCAGATAAAGAAAAAAACAAAAAAAAAAACAAAAAACAACCCACAAAACAGGACTGGAAAGATGGGTCAGAGATTAAGAGTACTTGGTGCTCTTGCAGAAGACCTTAGTTTGGCTCCCACTACCCATGGTGCTCACAACCACCTAAAACTCCAGTTCCAGGGCATGCAATACCGTTTCTGACCTCCACCTCCTCCTGCATGCATGTGGTGCAAATTTGTACAATCAGGCGTGCACATGTAGATATAAAATAAATATTTTTTTAAACCACAAAACACTTGCATGTTGAATTCTAAAGGTCACAGTTGAGGAGGCTTCCTGTTGCCCTTGACCTGGTCCAGATCGGGCCCATAGCAGCTTTGAGGTGGTGACCCTGAACCCAGGTGCATAAGGACATGTACCTATTGGTCTAAACTAAGGTCAGTGTCATCATGATGCTCAGTTTGGGCCAATTCAAGCCAAGACAGCCCACCAGATCCTCCGTGCCCTGGGTCACATCGGGGACAGTTCACCCGGCCCATGCATCTGGGGCTTCTAAAACTGTTACATACTGCCTAAAACCAGTCAAGACTGCTGCTACATAAAAGTCACAGGAGGTGTCAGCTCTGAACCCTCATCATAGTGGGAGGGACCACTTAGCAGCCACCGGAATCTTACAAGAGAAACTATGTAGAAGCCCTTGACTTTGTTTTCCTCCTCCATGGCTTCTTTCTTTTCAGGTTTTCTCTGCTTGAAACTGAATGCTGTCCTGCACAGTCCAGGCTCCCTTCTGTGTCTTTCCCCTCTACTCCAGCCACAGGGCTCCATAAGGTCCTTGTGCCAGGCTCATGTGATCTGCCCCTCCCTAGTACTTTGATCCCTGTTTCTCTGTGGCTTTCGAACTTCCTCCAGCCGGCCCTTCCCCCATGTGCCCTGGGTCCATGCGATCAGGTACCGCGGGTCCCCTTTTTGTAATGCTTCTTCGAGTATACTCAGATTATAATCCTGAATGGTTTGTGCAGTAATAATAATTTCCCCTTAACGCCATATAATACCTCTTCATTCTGTATAAAGCAGACCAAGAACCAAATCATATTGTAGAAGTACTTCAGTTAATGAATCTACCTGTTGATAAATCTGAGCCCACTTTCCTGGTCTGCCAGTTGGCATTACGGGTAGCCATTTTGTCCCCTATGCCAGGAAGTTTTCTTTGGACTTAGCATTTCAACCGTTTAGGGGACAAGGGACATCGTGTTCAATTTTCTAACTACTTCCAGCTGAAACTAGGGCGCCACTCTCAGGGCTCAGGAAGGTTGAATGGCAAGTCAAAGGCTGGGCAATGGGGAAGTCATCAGAAGAATCTGGTTAGCTGACCCAGCTGAAGAGACATGGAACAATCACATCAGATGGACTGGTTCACACCAGCTTTCAGCAAGTCCAGGGCTCAGCGGTCTGCAGTCTGCAGCTGATTCCTGGGTGGTGTCTGTCAGCCAAGTGGAAATCTGTGGAGACAAATATAGATTAGAACACAAGTTAAAAATTGGGAACTTAAAGGAAAATCTTACATTTGGAACTTTCGGGCCCCATAATCCAAGTAATAGGGGAAGGGATGGAATTCCAGGACCTGGGAAAAGAGAATTCACACTCAGGAACAGACATGTGGGGAAACTTAGCTGTACTTAACTGGAATCCATTGACTTGATGTGTGACAGGTGCATTCTAGTCTTATGACTTCTTTGACCCCCTAAGATAACATGAATTTTTAGTTTGCAAAAGAGATAAGGAAGTTTTAAATATACTAAAATTAATCTGTACTGAGGTTCATGTTGTAAAACACCAAACTATAGCTTTGGGTTTAAAAGCATAAACGTCTTTTTCTCAATCTAGAGGGCAAGATATGTGTTTTTATGTGAGTGAGAAGCACCTTTTAGTCTATAATTATATAATCAAAGGATAGTTAAAATCTTGAGCTTGTGACTATCAGAGCTCCATTGATCAGTGCTAAAACTACGAACCCTTGAAGTCTTAGTGTAACAGCAGTGCAGAGGGAGGGAGAAGAAATCTAAAACATTTCCCATTATTTATCAACTCCACTGAGCAATGTTAAAACTCTGAACCTTCAAGATCTTAGTATAACATTAGCATAGAAGGAGGGGGGAAGAAGTCTAAAACGTGTCCCAGTGTTCATATACCTGTAGGCATAACTATTAATAATTATTAAATTATTTCATAACATCAGAACTCGCATTTATACATCTTAAATCATTTTCTGAGCCTCTGACAGCTCGCATGGGTCTTTAAGCCTCTTTTTGAAAAAAAAATCTAAATTTACCAGAGACACGAGTAGTTATTATTGAGAACAGTCATCGCAAAGTAAATTTGCTTATCCTTTAATACGAAGTCTCTTAGCAAGGCAAACCTGTCTGTCTGCCTTGTCTTAACAAGAGGTGGGGTAGTTTAACTAACTAATGAAATGACTAATTAGCTGCAGCCTTGGGCGAAAGAACTGGTTGCCCGCTCTTGGCAAGCTGACAAAGGCTACAGTTAGCCTAGCTGTCGATGGCATCAGAGATCTGAGAAGGATAAATAGCAGGAAGTATAATCCAAACAGCTTATGTATCAGTTAAAATGACAGAGAACAATCCATTCCCTAGACAGTCATCCCAAGCTCCTGTGGTTCCCATGGGGCTTGGGGCAGCGTCAGTCTTCAGCTTGTGGGCCAGATGAGCAGCTTTCCTGTAGAAGAGGAATATCAGGGGACTGACCCTACTTTGTCTGAGCAAAGCAGAGCAATCAGCTCTTTAGGAGTCCTGCTTGCCCACAGTTTGGGCCAGGTCCTGGCAGCAAGTGAGACAATGGAAAAGTCTTGCCCAGTGGTTAGCGTTACCACAATCCAGGTGGAGTCTGTATGACTGTTATGCCCTACTATCTTCTTAGAGACTTTGGGGGTTACTGCTAGGAGCTGGGGGGGAGAGATTCCTGTCACAGTAAATGTTTTCCATTAAACATCTTAAACTCCATACTCAGCAGATCTCTGACAAGGACCATTAGCTACTAAGTAGCAAACTTTGTTTATATTTTTAGTTACTTGCTTTAGGCTACACCTTGAAAGCATGTACAGAAGGCTAAATAAAGTTTTTCCTGTAATTAATTACATTAGCTCTTGGCAGGACTGGGAGCATAGTTCTGAACCTATTATGGCTTAGTCATCTTTAACAATTTAATAGAAGTAACAATTTCTGAAAGGAAGCTTTTTGTTTTAATTAATACGGTCCCTAGGGAGATTAGCAACTTTATTTTCCTGGTCCTTACATAGTGAACCATTATAGAATACTAGTTTCTTGTTTGACTCAGTTTACCAAAATAGCTATAGCTTAACGATGTTAGCAAAAACAAGGAGGTTGGATATACATTATTTTTTTTTAAATAAAGGTTTTATTTATTTTACATATGTGAATACACCATCATTGTCCACAGACGCACCAGAAGAGGGCATCAGATCTCATTACAGATGGTTGTGAGCCACCATGTGGTTGCTGGGAATTGAACTCAGAATCTCTGGAAGAGCAGTCAGTGCTCTTAACTGCTGAGCCATCTCTCCAGCCCCTGGATATAAATTCTTAAATCAATCTCTGTTAGCCTGTGTAGACCTTAGGTAAGGAGAGACCCTTCACCAAACTATTTAGATTATTATCTTGTTATATCATAAGACAGGTGTACCTCAGTCTCTGGTGTTTAATGTTTGGTGCCCATATCTGTGGCCCTAATTTTAGCCTTTTGTTTATCTATTTATCGAGATAAAATAGTAATAAAGATATAATAAAGTATATTATAAATTTAAAGTGTCCTATACTCTTTTATAAGATCTTTAAACATACACTTAAAGATGTTCCTAAAAAATATCCAGTTTTCTTCCTGATTTAAGTGTTTTTTTAAAAAAACTCCAAAATTTCTTCTTGAAGAAGTTTAAAATCTCACCTGAGTGGTAGTGGTGCATGCCTTAAATCCCAGCACTTGGGAGGCAGAGGCAGACAGATCTCTGTGAGTTTGAGGCCAGCCTAATCTACAGAGGAAGTTCCAGGGCTACATAGTGAGGCCTTGTATCGGAGGGGAAAAAAAAGCTTAAAGTTCCCCAACTGTGTGTTCCTACAATATCAAAATAAAGTATCGGGGTTGGGGATTTAGCTCAGTGGTAGAGCGCTTGCCTAGGAAGCGAAAGGCCCTGGGTTCGGTCCCCAGCTCCGAAAAAAAAGAACCAAAAAAATAAATAAATAAAAATAAAGTACCTTTTTTTTTTTTCAAAAGAGAAGACACGGGTCACAACCATAATCTGTGAGGCAAAACCAAGCTCCAAGACTGCAAATGATTCAAAGTCTCCAAAACCAATACCACCTGGGTGTCTCATGTTACAAAGCTTGGCTGCTAACAAGGTATGCTTTTTTTATATGAATGCAAGGCAGTGCGGCATTCATACCTCTTAAACAAACATTGTTTTAAACCCTGTCTTTCATAAACCTTGTTTTTAAAACAGGACATGAATTAACACAGAAATTAACATAGAAGCCATCCCAATTCAAAAGTATCTTTGGAGGCCTGTACTCTCCTTGGTCAGCCCATACCACATAGTTGCCCTTAACCAAGATGGTGGTGAAACCATAGGACATTTTTCTTCTGCAACTCTAGCAAAGATGGCTACTAGCCACACGGGCTTATAGCCCAAAGTGGAATCGTGCCACATGGTTCCATTAGAACTACTTGTGAATAGAGTTTCCATTACAAACCCCGTGCTATGAGTTTAAAGTTAACCTTTTGTTATGGATATTATAGATTTTTTTTTTAGCCATAGAAAAGTTATGTTATAGTTTCAGGGGAGTAGATGAAACCAATAATGTCTTTAGCTGTTTTTCTTTGCTCTCCTTTCTTCCTGTCTCTTGACTTTAGAAGCACATCTGGGTCTGAGAAAGGGAGAGCCATAGCCTAGTTTCAGAAACAGCTTTCTAGTAAAGTGGAACAGCACAAAACAATGTTTTTGTTATCCACACACGAATGATGTTTGGATCCCTTTTTCACTAGATCCAGTGGCCAGAGATAAATTCTGAGTTCCTGGACATTACTGGTTGAGACAGTAACAGCTAAACTATGACCAAGAAACGCAGAACACAGTCAAGGGACACCAATCAGAAACAGACACACAGTGGACACGCTCATACATTCAAAACAGACAGACAAAATTTTCCTCATCTCTTCCAGTGTTGTAATTTCAAGGTTTGGGGGGCACCTTGGTAGCCACTGCTGGATTCAATGTCTAGAGGGCTACTATAGTCCTGCCTGCATCTTAGAGCCACCACAGTAAGTGGGTTACAGAGCTGTGCACAGACTTGCCATAGCCCATGTCCCCAATGCCCCACGGTTTCAGGAGTGACCTCTGGAGCAGCATATCAGTCTACTCAGTCGCCCTAACAGCATCCACAAGACAAGACGAGTCAAAGCGATAACGGAAAACAACACGAAACAAAGACATTTGACTATTGGAGCTCTCTGCGTCCTCTGCGTCAAAGGTCTACCAGTTTGACCAAGAGAGATACTCTTCGCACAACTCCTGGTCTGTCTGATGTCCCCATTGGTTTCTTCAAACTCCAGGTTTGGCTCCCGGTGTCTTGAGGCCTCCTGGTTTTGTTGTGTCGTGCAAGCGTTGGAATCTCACTGACAACACCGTGTTCTAGACACATCCAGTGTGCTCAGATCCTATACCCCACAGGTCAAATCAGTGACAGAGATGAGGCTCTCTTTTTTTTTTTTTTTTTTTTTTTTTCCCGGGGCTGGGGACCAAACCCAGGGCCTTGCGCTTCCTAGGACCTTGCGCCCTAGGTAAGGGCTCTACCACTGAGCCAAATCCCTAACCCCCGAGATGAGGCCCTCTTATTCTTTTTTTTTTTTTTTTTTCTTTCAGAGCTGGGGACCGAACCCAGGGCCTTGCGCTTGCTGAACAAGTGCTCTACCACTGAGCTAAATCCCCAACCCCAGGCTCTCTTATTCTTGACAGGTATGGAGTGGAGAGGGGCTTTGGAATACCGTTTGGTTTTGCTTATCTGACGTAGGGTCATAGAACCATAAAGCACACAGGGTTTGCGTAGATTGCTGTCTTTATGCAGGGAGGGCTGGCACAAGTTAAGGCAAGGCCTGTGATTGGGCAGTGAAAAAGTAAGGCAGGCACAGAGTATTGAAGGGAGGAGAGAGAGAGAGGAGAAAGAGGAACAAGAGAGGCAAGACGGAGGAGGACAAGGAGGATCATTCTCTGTGTGGTTTTAATTAGCCACAGGTAGCTATGAATATCATATAAGGGATGGATTATTATAGGACAGTTTGTCTTGTCTAGGGCAACTTATATCATATTAATTGGCTCTGAGTTTATTGCGTGGATGTTTTGTGGAGTGTAAATTTACTGAGATAAATCTGATTGTTAAGTTACAAGCTTATTGAGTTTTGATTTTAATGGGTTGCTGGGAGTTGATACTATAACCATCAGGGGTCAGATCCCGGGAATGTGAGCAGAGTTTGTCGACAGAGAGCCAGGAGGGCGGCCACCGCTGGGACCAGAGAATAGCTAGAGGTGTTATTATAGCATGGTGCCCTAGAACCGGCCGCCGCTGGGGATGAATGAGTATACCCCGCTAATGCCATGTAGCTCGACAATGCCAGCTAGGGCGGGTCTGTGGTTATTTTTATTTTTAATATTTACCGCAACAGGTTTGAGCTGCATTTCGGAGGGAGAAGGACTGGTTATCGAAAGAGGTTGAGGCTGGACAGTGGTACTGCTTGACATCCCTGAGACAGTACTAGCTGGAGCTTTATGGTCTGTAATCTTCAAGAGGGAAGTGAAACAGGAGGGTTAAAAAAAAAATCCAAAAGGAGAATTATGCAGGTGACTGGACCATGGAGAACTAGTAACCAAGAAAGCCAGACCCAAGGCCTTTCCAGGGCACCATCTCTCAGAACTGCTCTCTCATAAATCAGATGTCTGCTCTTTTTTCCTTCTAGCTGCAGCTGGAACTGCCCCTGATGAATTGGCACAGACTCAGCTCCTCCCCTCTTAGACCAGGCAAGAACCAGGCCTGGCAGTTTTGGATCCACCTGGTCCTGAAGGTCTCAGGAGCTGCTACAGTGTAGCTAATCTCATATAATCTCATAGCCAAATTCACTGACAAGTTATGATAAACACGAGAAGTCAATCTAATTACACGTTTCTGGTACCCGTTCCTGTAGTGATTCTGAGCCACCCAAGAAGGATGTGCTGGTTTTCTGTCAATTTGATACCAACGAGTATCAAATTTTTAGAGTATTTTAGAAGAGGAGACCATGGAAGAGTCTTAGGCACATTTTCCTTATTGATAATTGATGCCGGAGAGCCCAGTTCACTGTGGATGCTGCCACCACTTGGCTGGTGGTCCTGGCTGTATTAAAAGAAAAAAAAAAGAAAAAAAAAAGCAAACAGGTGCTGGGAACCAAAACCAAGTTCTCTGCAAGAGCAGGAAATGCTCTTACCACTGAGCCATCTCTCCGGTCCAGGGTTAGTAATTTTAACAAGAGTAAAAGCCAAGGCATGAGGGCTGGAGAGATGGCTTAGCAGTTAAGAGCACTGACTGCTCTTCCAGAGATTCTGAGTTCAATTCCCAGCAACCACATGGTGGCTCGCAACCATCTGTAATGAGATCTGATGCCCTCTTTTTTTTTTTTTTTTCGGAACTGGGACCGAACCCAGGGCCTTGCGCTTGCTAGGCAAGCGCTCTACCATGAGCTAAATCCCCATCCCCCTGATGCCCTCTTCTAGTGTGTCTGAAGACAATGACAGTGTACACATAAAAAAATAAATAAGTTAATTCTTAAAAGAGCCAGGGCATGAAAGAAATACCTAGAAATCAAGACTGCTCTAAGGAGAGGATAAAAATGAAGGAATTTGGCATTGTGGTGCTGAGGCTGTTTGATCTTCCCAGTATAGGTTGAACTGTTGTGCCCAGATGGCCAAAACCCCAAAGAGACCACCAGGAAGCATAACTCTAATGTAAGCACATGAGTCTTTATTTAAGCTCAAGCTTGGGCCACAAACCTTTCTAATGTAACAGAATAAGAGAGTGGCCCCAAAATCTAGGGGTAACAGGGTTTGTAGGGGTTTTCAAGTCTTGGAGTTATATGAGGGGGTAAAGGAATGTTGGTCTTTAAGCTAATTGTTTACAGCACCTGGTTAAACCTGGCTATATCAGAAAGGAGCATCTCAACCTGGGAACTACTTATGTTTTCTTAACCCACTCTGCCGTTATCAGCCGGTTGCAGCTGCTGTGTCTGTTTTGCAACTACCAGGGACATTTCATGATTTTTCTCAGACCTCAAGGGTCTCTAAGGGCAAGTTAACTTAGAATGGAGTCTTAAAAACAAAATGGAATTTATTCTGTTATCTCGCTCCCTTCAGTACATGACCTAAGGAGAAGGTGTTATTGTAAATATGAGGGAGAGAACATCTGGAAGGCCAAGGGAGGAGATGACTGGAGAGTGTGGGGAAGAAGGAAGAGAAGAAAGAGAGGGAAGAGGAGAGAGAAGGCAAACATATGGAAATGTCCAGGAATGAAGCCAAAATAAGACCAAGAGACCCAGAAAGTGTGTAGCCAAAATGACTAGGTTTTATTGAAAAAGAGAAGTTTGTGGAAGGGAAGTACAAGGGCTGGAGGGTTGTGGGGGGGGGATGGTGGTGGTGAGGGGAGTCGGGAGAGGGAGAGGGAGAGAGAGAAATACTGAGAAGCCAGGAGTAAAAGGTACTTGCAGAGAGACTGGCTGGTTTCCCCTTTGATTGGTTAATAGGCAACTCAGCCATTTTGTCCTGGGTTTCTTTGAGACCTAACCTTAGTTACTGTAAGTTACTTAGTTACTTAGTTTTGTAATACTGTAACAAAATACCACAACCAAGGAAACATAAAAAAAGAGTTTTATTCCGTTTCTGGTTTCAGAGGGTTGGTTAGAGACCTTGATGGCATAGTAAAGGCAAGGAAGGCAGCAGGTGTCTGGAGCAGCATGTGAGAGCTCCTGTCTTATAAGCAGGAAGCAAATAACACATTGTGAATGGCTCCACTCTTGAAACCTCAAAGCCTGCCTCTAGTGACACTTCCCAGGACAAGACCACACCTCCTAATATTTCCCAGTCTACCAATTAAGTATTCAAGTACTCAAATTTGAGGAAGGTCAAATCAACGACTCTTCTTTTGAACCAGCTGCAGAGCGTGGGAGCCCATTCTCATTCAAACCAACACAATTGGACTCACTGTTATTCATTAGAGAGAGTGGGAATTTGAAGGGCCTTTTGAGAGCGGATACAATCTTGCCAAGTTGACAAGCCAGGACAAGTTGTGTGCTGGTGAATTGTTTTATCAACTTGACACAAGCTAGAGTCGAATGGGAAGAGGGAAACTCAAATGGAAAAACAACAACAACAAAAACAACAAAACTGCCTCTTTCAGTCTGCAAGTCTTTGAGGGGGCGAGTTCTTGATTAATGGTTGATGTGAGAGGGCCCATCCTGTTGGCTTTTCTCCTAGGCTCTGTCCGCCCCACAGTTACCTGGCAACAGCCAGGTGTGCCTGTTTCACTGTAAAAGAGGCTACTGGCCCCCTCTTCACTCTTTTCTCTTGCTCTTCTTGCTCTTACCCTCTTTGCCTTCTATCCCCTCTCTCCTCATTCCCCTCCTCCCTCTCCACATATTCATGACCTGCCCCCCCTTCCCTTGTCTCTACTCCCTCAACTCCCTGTCCCATGCCTTAAATAAACTCTATTCTATATGGGCCTAGTACCTCAGGGGGATACCTCAGCACTGGCCCGCAGAGGCACCCCCTTCCCACACACCATACCAAGCCTTCATCAAACATACCCTGGCTTCCTTTCCTTTCTTTTTTTTTTTTTTTATAAAACACAACACATCCCACTGTGGGCAGTGCCACGCTGGACAGAGGTCCTAGGCTAGATGAAAAAGCAAACTGAGGGAGCTAAGGAGCAAGCCAGAAAGCCACATTCCTCTGTGGGCTTGGTTTCAGTTCCTATTTTGATTTTCCGCCTTGGCTTCCCTCAGTGATGGGCTGTGATCAGGACCTGCAAACCAAAAAAAAAAAACTCTTTCCTCCCTGGGATTTTTTTTTTGGTCATAATCTTTATAACAATAGAAAGGAGATGGGGGTTGAGGGTGGGATAGGAGGTTTCTGGAGGGGAAACCAGGAAAGGGGATAACACTTAAAATGTAAATAGAAAAAAATCCAATAAAAGAAAAAAAGATTTGAAAAAAAGAAAAGAAAAGAAAGGAGACGGGCAAGGACTAGCTTGATTGAGTGTTGAATTTTTATTTATTTATTTAGAGTCTGTCAGACATGTGGAAAGCACATACCTATGAGACTTGTATGTTTATATGCTGCCTTGGCGTTAGGGGTGTTTGAGAGAAAGAAGAGAGACAGAGAGAAAGAGAGACAGATTCCTTTTGTCCTGTGTAATAGAATGATCTCTTTGTATGGTAAGAGTACCCACAGGAATGGACTTTTCTCTATGCTTGGTATCCTAAACACAGGTGGAGCACGGATTAAAAGGTAAACAACTGACAAGACTTGCAAGCAAAATATAAAGTGAGAAAATTAAATTTGCACTTACATTTTTGCTATGAAAACTTTGGAAGTGAGATAGGAGGTCCCTTGGGAATGGATGGGGAGGGAGATTGTTACTTGGGTCCCTATTCTGACAGAGGAGGGAACCTCAATTGGGAAAATGCTTCCATAAGATCAGGCCACAGACAGGCCTGTAGGGCATTTTTTTAATTAGTGATTGGTAAGAGTGGGCCCAGCCCATGATGGGTGGAGTCATCCCGGGCTGGTGGTCTTGGGTTCTATAATAAAACAGGCTGAGCAAGCCTCAAGAAGCAAGTCAGTGGGGTTGGGGATTTAGCTCAGTGGTAGAGCGCTTGCCTAGCAAGCACAAGGTTCGGTCCCCAGCTCCAAAAAAAAAAAAAAAAAAAAAAAAAGAGGAAGAAGATGCAAGTCAGTAAGCAGCACCCCTCCAAGTTCCTACCCTGCTTGAGTTCCTGTCCTGCCTTCCTTCTGTGATGGACAGGATCGATGTGGAAGTGGAAGCCAAATAAACCCTTTCCTCCCCAGCAATGTTTCATCACAGCCATAGAAACTCTAACACCGACAGTCCGTTTGAATGGAGTAACAGGTAAGCAAGTCAGCACAACTGGGAGCACAGGGGTGCGGAAAGTCACAAAAGGCTTCTGCACAGGTTGAGTTGAATTGTGTCATTTGGGGAAATCATGGCCCTTTAGGAGAAGGGAGAGGGAAAGTGACTTAAAGGGGCTGGGAACAGAAATAACAGGATAACAAAAGTCTCCCTGGTTTAAAAATGTACCCTAGGGATGGGGCAGGCAGTATAGGGAATAGTTTAGCAACCTGGGACTCCGCTTGGTTTGGGCTTGCACACAACTCATTTCTAAGTATGCACTGGGCAGCCCGAAACCCATATATAATGCACATACGCACCTCTCCGAGCAACAAGTCTAGCATCCTAGGACTCCCCTCTGCACTGAGCTGTATTCACACATCCACTGTGAACCACCACCAAACTTAGGATTCTACTTAGCTGTGCTACACTTACATGGGCTAGGAAGCCTAATCCTTCCCACCCCTCCTCCTGTGAGGGAACACCGACAGTCAACAAACTCGGCTGTTACAATCGTTTGCTAGTGGGCCCAGGGGAACTCGTTAAGATTGTGGCAGTTTATCTCAGGACAATCCTGCACAGCAGTTCAACGAAGAATCCATCGCGGTGGGGAAGCTGAGGCAGCAGAAGCTTGAAGCAGTGATCTCCTCATACTCAAAGACAGAAAGCAGAAAATGATGATTCTGTGTGATCAATTTGCCTTTATCTTTTTATTTCATTTCATTTTTTTTCCAGTCCGGGATCTCCTGCTCGGGGAATGGTCCTGCCCAGAATTAAGATGGCTACTCCCATTGCAATTAATATAATTATTTTAATCCTTCACAGGCATGACCAGATGCCCATCTCCTAAATGATTCTAGTTTCTTTCAAGTTTAGCACTAACCGTCCCAGGGAGCATGAGGAAGCAGCTACCATGGGATTTCCCCCTCCCCCCACCCCACACACAAAATGCTCTGTTCTCAGACGGCTCAGCCTTAGTGGCATGTTTCACCACCTATCACAGTGAGCAGGCAACCGCCACCAACACTACAATAACAACAACAACAACAAAAACCCAGACCATCCATCCTATACCACACAGGAAAAAGCGGCCATGAGAATTCTCCATCCTCTGACAGATTGGCCTCTGCTTGCGTGTCTCTTCATCACAGGGACTCTACAACTGTTTCTCCTGAGCTCACCTTTGGTTTTATTAGTCTCTGGGCCTCTGTCCAACTTCTAGCCACCGCCAAAACAGAATCTCTCTGTCAGTCTGTCTCTGTGTGTGTGTGTCAGTTTGGGGTTTTTTTTTTTTCTTGGATATTTTATGTATTTACATTTCACCCCTTCCTCCCTCATACCCCCTCACACTCCCACCCACTCCCACCTCAATGCCCTGGCATTCCCCTACATTAGGGAAAAAGCCTTCACAGGGCCAAAGGCTTTTCCTCCTATTGATGCTAGACGATGCCATCCTCTGCTACCTATGTGGCTGGAGCCATGGGTCCCTCCATGTGTACTCATTGGTTGGTGGCTTAGTCCCTGGAAGCTCTGGTGGGGTGGGGGTGGGTCTGGTTGATTGATATTGTTGTTCTTCCTATGGGGTTGCAAACCCCTTCAGCTCCTATGTGTCAGTTTTTAAAGAGAACGTTTCTCTGTGTAGCCCTAGCTGTCGTGGAATTCACTATTTTAGACCAGGCTGACCTCAATTCAGAGATCCAACTACCTCTGCCTCCCAAGTGCTGGGATCAAAGGTGTGCACCACCACGGCCTGGCTAGTCTTTTCCATTGCTATTTTTTACTGCTTCTGTAACTTCGGAGAGGAGCCTCCTGACTTTTACAACTTTCTGAGCTTTCTGCTTTGCTTCCAGAGACTTATGAATCTCCCTCCCCGCTCAAGGAGGAAAAGTTTCATTTCGGTTCTGAGGAAATAGCTATGCAAGCCTTTGCTCAGGGACACTGGACACGTCCCATCTATGATTGAAACCTGTGTGTGGCCATGCATTCACATGCACTGCAAAATTCAGAGAAAAAGGAGCCCACAGAGCGAAGCCACACATTAGAGCGAAGCCACAGTAAACAAGAGATGGACTCACCCAGCGCTTCTGGAAAGTCAGCTGCTGTTAAAAAGAAAAACCATGAAAGAACTCAGAAAGTACAACACAACCCAAGGTTTTGCTCCCCACTTCACTTGACCTTCAGGGTCCACTGCCTCTGCCATTCATAGCTGGTGGTACACATCTTTAAATCCCAGCACTTGGCGGGCAGAGGCAGGGGAATCTCCATAAGTCTGAGGCAGCCTGATATACATAGTGATTTCCATTCCAGACAGGGTGATACAGTGAGACTGTGGAGAGAGAAAGGGAGAAAGGGGAGGAGTAGAGAAGGAGGGAGGGAGGAGAGGGAGAGAGAGAGAACACAATTGTGTACCATCCCTTCAACTGAATCCCTCACCTCAGAGCCTAAACTCCCTAATAGTCTGCAGCGTCTGCAAGGGTTATACCACACCAGCTTTGCTTCAGGAGATTTTATTACTCACAGTAATAAATTCTGGGGACCCAGCTGTTAGGTGCCCAGGGCACTTGAGTTTAGAGATCCAAGATATGTTGTCTGGTTCTCACCACAAGGGGGCAGAGGTGGCCTGCCTTACAGGGAACCCTAAGGAACAAAGAGATTCTGGAGACTTTGAATTCCCCAAGGATATCTCTTTACAGATCTCCACCCCACCCCCACCCCCATCTCCACCCTCTGTTTCTCTTGGGCCCACTTCTTTTTCTCTTATTGTAATCTGAGCTTGGGTGATTTTGCCACCTACATCCACCATAACCGGATCTTCAGATAAGCGTCTGTGATTCTGATAGTTAAACGAGAACAGTAAACCAATGGATATAAAAAAACAATCATCTGGGAAATATGATCGTTAGAAACAAACCCACAGAATACTCGCTGAGCCAGGCTGGTGGCGAATGCTTTTAGTCTCAGCTCTCAGGAGGCAAAGGCAGGTGGATCTCAGCCAGCCTGGTCTATAAAGAGAGTTCCGGGACAGCCTGGGCTACACAGAGAAACCAAGTCTCGAAAAACAGCAAAAACCACTGTTGAGCTGAGATCTGAAAATGAAGCCCTGAACTGAAGACACTGCCTGGTGAGATGGCCCAGTGGTGAAGGCCCTACCTGGTGACAGTGGCCTCAGAGCCATAACTACAGTGCATCTGAGGCTATGGCCCAACACCAAGGTGCACAGGAGTCTGTGTCTCCTTAATCAAAATAAAGTCCACTGGGGTTTGTGTCATCACCTTCCCCTGGCGCCCTGGGTCACATTTGGACACAGGCCACAGGACTGTGTGTGTCTACAATATTTGAAACTGCAGGCATGCTGCCTCAAACAGTTAAAAGTGTCCATGCATGAAGACCACATCAGGGTCAGCCCTGTGGAGGTGGTAGCAGTCCGGTCCATGTGCCCCTTGTATGGCCACGGGAATCCTAGGAGGGAGACTAGGTTAAGGCCTTTGAATGTTATTACTGTAATTTCTGTCTTCCCATGAGCTTCTCCCCTGGGGCTGAGTGACAATTTCCCTACTGCCCACCTGACCTAGCTCCCCTCACGTTTCTCTCCTATATTCTCAGGTTGCAGTTTCATACCTGCTGCCCCTGGGTTGCACACAGGTGACCTGTCCCTCCCCAGCCCTCTATTCCTAAAATCTTCCAACTTTGACCTTCCTTTACCTGAGTCCCTCTTCCATGTGCCCTCCAGTACCCCACACAGCACCCCTATCTACACCATAGCATTCCAAATCCACTTACATGAGAAACATCTTCCGGCCACTTAGAGTAGGACCCCCAGAGGAATTGGCTCTAGGTCCCTATGTGACAATGGACACACACAGAAACTCACCCTTCAGTGTGACAACACTGGCTTTGGTACCAGCAGTAAAACTCCATGGTTGGCAAGAATCCTAGCTCTCACCTGACCTGAGAGACAGACGCAGGGCCCTCAGTTTTGTCCCAGAAGGCAATTTGCACTTGAAGGGGCTCTTAGCTGCCCTTTAGCCTAGCAGGTCTGACTCATTCCTGCTCCGAAGGAAGGATCACCCAAGTCTCCAAGGCAATCCTAGCCAAGGCTACCTGATATGCTGTGTCAGGCTGGTGCTATAACCCCAGTGAGTCCAAATAACAGGTGAGACCACAGACCTGAAAACGCCAAGGGGTTGGAGAGATGGCTCAGTGGTTAAGAGCACTGACTCCTCTTCCAGAGGTCCTGAGTTCAATTCCCAGCAACCACATGGTGGCTCACAACCATCTGTAATGGGATCTGATGCCCTCTTCTGTGTACTCATGTACATTAAATAAATCTTGAGAGAGAGAGAGAGAGAGAGAGAGAGAGAGAGAGAGAGAGAGAGAGAGAGAGAAGAAAATGACACCAAAAACACAGAGGAAGACTTCAATTTTCTCCTGGCCTTTAATCCTCTAAATTCCCCCCAATTTTCCTTCCAGGTCACAGGACTAGTCCTTATTTCTTCTCTCTCTCGATGTCTCCTGTGGAGACTCCTGGTTAGGGATGATAAAGAGGTGGACCGGTCAGCCAGCCAGTCAAGGAGGACAGCTGGGGTCAGCTAATTATATTGGTATAATTAGAGTGCCTTCCTCCACTTGACTTGCTGTGCCCGCTGCCGCCAAGCTCCACCTTCACCTTCAGGAAGCCCCTCCCTCTGTGCGTCACCACCAATCTTATTGAACTACCATGCCCCTGTTTCCTTCCCTGGGGGTTGTTGGTGTGGTCTTTCACAGTGCTCAGTAATGTGTTGCAACCGGAGTGGCTGATTTGGCTCTGATCAGCTGGATTTGGGCATCATGACTCAGGCACTGTTGGCTTTGCTACTTACACTGGCTAGAATCCTGCCTGGCCCCCTGGATGCCCAAGGTAAGCATCCCCAAGGCAGGGCTCCCAGGGGACATCTGACACACCTGCCTCGGTTGGCGCTGACTTGACTTCCCTGAGTCTTAGTCCTGAAGTAGTCCCAGCTCCGTGGAAAAGCAGAGGCTTGAAAGCTTTAGTTTATGGATTAACATTTACCCTTGGTGCTTGTGAGAACGTTGTTCTTCAGTTCCCTTTCAGAGCAGCTGCCTGTGGGAAGTCTTGTGGTGAGGTGCAAAAGATCTACAATAAGATTATGGGAGGCTCAGGCTCCCAGGCACAGTGCTTGTGCAAAACCAGCATAGTGTTCAGTCTGTGAGATGCTGAGGTTTGCACTCTGTCTGGTGTACACAGGAAAATGGTTGGCATGGGTGCCAGATAGGACAAACGGGGCTGGAATCTGAAAGAGTGGGTATCCCATGCACAAGCCAACACCCCTTGCACAGGACCATGGGCTCTGGATGCTTAAAATGATGAGAGAGGAGGATATTAAGTAACCAGCATTGGAAAGAGAAGGCAAAGAGGAGATAGGACAATGGCTGCCGGGGAGTGACTCACTTAATAAAGAAAGAAAGGATACAGTCAAGGTGGGGAGTAGTCAAAAAGGAAGAAATCCTTGTGTTGGGTGCAACAAAGTTGCAGAGAGCCCTCCCTGAGGACCAAGAGCTGTTCTGGACTTGAGCATAGTCAAAGTGGCCGGACATCAGCACCTAGAGCTGCTCCAACATCCCCACAGCATCTAAAGTGCCATGTTAGCCCAGAATTGACCACAGGCCTGGCCCCAAGTCCCTACAGCATTCTTGCAGAGAGGTGTGATCGATTGAGGAGGTATCTCACAGGGATACAAAATGGGACAGTGAAGCCTGGAGATGTAGAGTGTGCAGTTTCTGACCGGCCCCTCCCTGTGCACAGCAAAGTGAGAACTCGAGTGTGTGTGTGTGTGTGTGTGTGTGTGTGTGTGTGTGTGTGTGTGTGTGTGTGTGCGCGCGCGCGCGCGTGCGTGCAAATGGTGCATATGCTGTGAGAGATGCTTGAGAGTACATAAGGACATATATGAATGTAGGATATATGGAGTCTTTGAGACATGTGTTAACGTGTTTGAGTCACCACATGCTGTGTGCCGGCTCAGTGCTAACAGAGGCCGGTCCTTCATAGAGGTACATCAGTCTCCCCGAGTCGTGATCGCCTCCGAGGGAGAGTCCATCAACATCACCTGCTCTACAAGAGGGGATTTGGAAGGGCTCATAATGAAGCGGATCTGGCCACAGGCTTCCAATGTGATTTACTTTGAAGACGAATCGGAGCCCACAGTAGACAGTGCCTTCTCAGGCCGAATTAATTTCACTGGGTCCCAGGAGAATCTGACCATCATCATGAGCCTTCTCCAGGAGGCAGACACTGGAGCCTACACCTGCGAGGCCGTCAGAAAAGTCAGTGTCCGTGGCTTGTTCACCACGGTTGTGGTGAAAGGTAAAGATCTGCCCATCTGACTACTTGTTGCTAGGGACCTTCTTGGCACTTGCCGAAGCTGTCTGCTCAGAGCCTATTTCTTCCTGAAAGCCTCCTAATAGTACCCATAGTGGGCTTGAACCTAAGGCTTCGGTGGGATCCCCTCCACACCTGTTCATGTCTTCCACCAATGGCTTTTTGTTCATTTTCCCAGAAAAACTATCCCATGAAACGTACAGATCCCAGGAACCTCTGCAGATATCAGTTTCCCTCCCAGCTGCCATTGCTGTAAGCTTCTTCCTCACCGGGCTGATCCTTGGGGTGCTGTGCAGCATGCTGAGGAAGACACAGGTCAGTGTGAGCCTAGGGCTGGTATCAGCAAAATGACCCTTCTCACGGGCTTAAGGCAGAGATCGGTCAGGATGTACATGATAAGAAGCTGAAGATTCAGGGAGCCATGAGGGTGAGGCATCTCTCAGAGACACAGAATGGGAGAGTGAAGCCTAGAGGGAGAATGTGGGGCTTCTGACCAGGTCCCAAAATGAGATAATGCGCGTGTGCGCGCGCACGTGTGTGCGTGCACACTATTTGAGATGCACTAGTGTAAGTGAATCTTTATGAATGTAAGATAGGCAAAGCCTCTTTGTCTTTGAGTCACCATGTACTGTGTGAGAAAGGTCCTGACAATGGTCAGCTCTTCTGACCACACAACTGCTTGCCCTGGGCCCTGCCTACGGTTGATTCTGTCAGGTGCAAATGAAAATCGATCTGTCCCCCAGGTCTGGGAAAACTGCACGTTGCTGAATTAAAGGGGTTACTTGGAGACAGGGGTACTTTGCCTGGGTCACCAGGCTGGCCACTGTCTGGGTGACAACAGGCTGTCTTTTCAGATCAAGAAACTGTGTGCCTCAGGGAATAAGGACTCTCTGTGCGTCGTGTATGAAGATATGACCTGCAGCAACCGCAAGATACCATGTACCCCCAACCAGTACCAATGAGTCCCTCTGCCCGCAGCCCCCGTGCCTTGTTTCAGCAAAGTTCACAGCAGTCCTGCTGACCCACCCAGCCTAACTCCCCCAGCACCCTTCCTGTGGCACTCAAATACCCCCTTACTGTTTCTGGCTGGGTGAGATTCCTCCTCTGTAAGCTTCCCTACAGGGCTCTGCAATCTGTCACCTACCCTAGCCAGGTACCCCTGACATCAAGGACAAAGCTGGAAGGGGAAAAGTGATGCCTGCCTTGGCACAGCCTGGCCAGGAAAAATTAAATAAACAAATACATAAATAAAGCACTTTTTGGTCGTCTTGTTTTCCTCCTCAGACCATGGCTTCTTCTAGCCAGCTCCTACCTGAAGAGGGCAGGGATTCAGATTGTCAGACCTCCAGGGTTCTGTGTCCAGTGTCTGTGAGAGCAGAGGAAGGCAATGTGGGGGTGGGGGAGCTCTCCTGCCTCAGCACTCCAGACACCCCACACAGAGCGGCTCATCTGCACAGGTGAAGAGCCAGAGACAACACCTTCACCCATTCTAGATGGTCACGTTCCTGCCGGATCAGCCTTACTGGGTTTCTTCAGTGCAGCCCTCAGTGAGAACGGCATAAAGTGGCAGTTCTCCTGGACTCGCCCTTGTCTCAGTCCCCAGGAGGGAACGTGAAGTGACCACAGCACTATCCCAGCACCTGGGGCCAGCCCAGGTCCCAGTGTTGCACCTGGGGATAGGAACCCTCACTTTCCCACTTGTGGATAGGGAGACTGAAAGTTATGGGTACCCAGTGGATACATGGTGAGCTGCCCTGTCCCCATCTACTTCACCATGGACTCTGAGGGTAGCTGAAGGACCAGGAAAAGAACAATGTCAACATGTGTGTGCTAGCCTCGCGTCTGCTCCAGACTCTCAGCTGCCACTGCTTGTCTCCTGCCGTTCTGTTCCATCCCTGTTGCCAACAGAATGAGGTGGGCACAGAGGACAAGTGACCAACAGCAGTGGTGCAGTGGGGAACTTAACAAATAGCCCTGCCCTGTGCACCTGGGAAATGGGGTATCATAGAATCCAATGGAGAGGGGCACCCTTCGACCCAGACCACAGCTCTATTCAACTCTCCACAGAGCATCCCGTGCTGCCAACCAGTCCCCCAGTTCAGCCTCCCTTACCCAGGTTGACCTCTGCCCCCCCAAGCTTCCACCATGGCCCTCACAGAGACCATGTGCACCATGACACTATTGTGTGGTCACTAAGGTGACTGTGACAAGAAAGCCTGAAGCAGTCACATAAGTCACTGGAGTTGTGAGGACTCAGCCTACCATGCAGATAGATCCCTATCTAGGGCTCATGGGAGCCTCCTGGAATCGATAGGATTAAAACTCCTGTGAGGTAGCTAAGGCCTCTGTTAATAAGCCCCAGCAAGCCTTGTCCCTTTGTCCTTTATCCCCTCTTACTTGCAACCCTAAGTCCTATCAATCTGGCCACTCCTGGGTCTATGTGGCCTCCTAGACAACACTACCAGCTTCCCTTAGGAAATGTGTATTCTCAGATTTCAGTGATGCCTCTAAGACATGAGGCCCCCCTCTAAACCTAAACTCTGGCCCTCTGTCCTCCATCCAGGCCTGACCAGGCTGACCCAGCTTCCCTGTCTTCTCCACCCCTGGTATCTCAGACTACTGATCCAGAGGCTAACAGTGAGCCCTGAGACTAAGTTTGTGCCTGACCACAATGGCAAGTCTAAGACAAAGTTAATATTGTCAGCTGCGTGCTTAAAAAAGAAAAAATCTCAAATAAAAATGGACGATGAGGAACTAGCAATGACTGGGAAATCTGTTTAATAGACTGGTCAGGATCCAATATGTTTAATTTATAAGATGACGAGTTCATGAATAGGAAGTTGGCATCTGAGGTAAAGAATCTACCAGAAAGGAGCCAGCAGTACACAACTGTCCCTTTTCCTTTACAGTGACTCTGCAGTGTCTGCTGTCACTTAGTGCTCTCTCTGTGTTAGCAGCCCCACTCCTCAGCATCTGGAGGCCAGCAACCCTCTGCAGATCTGAGAGAGACTATCATATCCGTACCGAGAAGTTCGTCCCCTACCCTGCAACGATTAGCCGGGGTAGCTCTAGCTGAGTCCTTTATACTTAGCACCACAGCTGGATCCAAACTGTGACTAGGAAAGGTGAAAGAACACAGGAGTGTGAGTCCCTGGAAATAGTCTGAGCATGGCTGATGTTCTGAAGCTCTCAAGCCCGGCCCGGCCCGTTGGTGTGCATGGCTGCTGCTGACAAGTATCCTTGAGATGTAATAGATACAAAGTCTCCTCCCATACTGTGAAGCGGCCATGTTGGCAGTTCTACCTGTGCAGTAACAGAAGTTTCCTTCCAGCAGAGTCTCCACATAGCAAAAGACAGCGATGGGACAAAGCCCAGGAGGCTAATGTCTGTCCTCTCCACCTCCCTAAAGGAAATAGAGACATCTATGTCTTAAGATTCAGACAATGGCAGATCCAGGTATACAGCAGGTACTACCAGGGCCTGTCCAACTCCACAAAGAAGCTTTATTATTGGTCCTTGGGCCCTCATTTCCCACCTGTGAATTAGGAAGATGGGGTCTACTTCAAGTGCTGGTTTGGTTACCAGACTTAGGGGGCACCAACCGAGCTGTCCCAGACCCTCAGCTCCCACCACAGAGAAGTAACTCTACTTGGTTTCCCTTCTCATTTCAGAAGCAATTTCCTGAAAGATAAGCAGACGTGCCACAAGCCCTTGTCATCTCAGAGTCCTCGTCATCTGAAACATTGCTTACTAGACCCCACCCGGCCCCAACACACCATGTGTCCTCAGAGCTGAATCCCCAGGGTCCTCATCCTTCCTCCTAACATCTCTCTGGCCACTCCGTACTCAAGCCTATGTTCTTCAAAGTCCTTCCCATGACCCTTCCATGTTCCAGGCTGAGTTCCCACGGTCCTCTCTGTTCTCATTCAGGCTCTGATATGTGGTACACAGGAATGAGAACTTCTACTATGTCCCCTTCCACACCCAGGCTCAGAAGTACCCAGCCTCTTACTGAGTACCACTATGTGCTGTGCATGTTAGGTAATATTCTGGCTTATTCCTCCACTAACAAAAGCATGTGCTTGGGCTGAGACCTGGCCCCCTGCTGCGCTCATTTCCGTGCCTCCCACCTCCCTGCAGGAAGTGGAGCCATCTATGGTTTGGGACTCAGCCAAGGACAGAGCTGAGTAGACAGCAGTGCCACCAGGGACTTGCTGACTCCTAGTGCCAGATTTTGACTACTCAAGAAATAAATAAGCCTTATTTTTGGCCCTTGGGCCTTTGTGGAGGCATCTGGGACAAAGTGGTAGTTGGATGCCATGAAGATTAACCAAGATGTGGCAGGCAATACCCCCACATAACAAATACTCTCTTAGACACTCAGGCTTGGACAGACAGGAGAGGTAGACCACATGGGGAAAAAAAACCTTAGGGGAAGCCCCCCACAGAAACCACACACACACACACACACACACACACACACAGAGAGAGAGAGAGAGAGAGAGAGAGAGAGAGAGAGAGAGAGAGAGCTGGAACTTTGAGAATTTCTTGAGCTCAGCCTCAGCCTAAGGTTTCCCAGCACAGAGGGGAGTCATAGAACCACAACCCCATGCCTCTTCCTCCTTTACTCCAAACCTGAAGGTATCAATTGATGTTTTGTTAATATTATACTCTGTTGCAAGGACCCGGCCAAAGGGTGGCAGCCAGTGGAGACTATGGGAAAAGAAAGGTTCACAGCAAGCAGAGGGCTCCTGTGGGATAAGACTTCACCCCAAAGGCAGCTTGGGGTAACAGGTGAGAGGGAAGGGAGAGCCTGAGAGAACCACAGAGCAGTGAGGAGATTCCAGACCCACATGGTGCCAGGCTCCCCATGCATGCCGACAAGACTCAACTAAAGTACACAAGTTAAGAACAAAATAGTAAGGCATTTAAGCTCTTAAAACACACCATCCAAAGTAAACCTTGTAGTCATGGATGGAAGCAGGATTCAAGTCAGCCTAGGCTCAAGTACAGAAAATAAGACATCAGAGCTTAGGTCTGTACAGGCCAAGAGCATTGGCTGCTCTTTCAGGGACCAGGGTTTAATTCCTAGATGTGCATGGAGGCTCACAATCATCTGTCACTCCAGTCCTGAGGGCTCCAATGTCTTCTAGACTCTCAAGTTTTGCACACCTATGGTACACAGACAAAATTCAGACAAACATTCATATGCATAAAATAAAAGTGAATAAAGTCAGGGGGTGTGGTGGCACACACCTTTAATTCCTGCACTCGGGAAGCAGAGGCAGGTGGATCTCTGTGAGTTAGGGGTCACCCTAGTCTACAAAATAAGTCCAGGACAGCCAGGGCTGGTTACACTGAGAAACCCTGTCTCAAAAAAGCAAAACACAACAACAAAAGGGAAAAAAAAAGTCAAAGCTAAGAACATGAATTATTTTGCAGATGTTTTCTTGCTGTGATGAAGCCCTGAGTTTGAGCTTCAGAACCCCAAAAACTCATGGTGGTACACACCTATAGTCTCTGCGCTCCGGAAGCAGGAGCAGGTAGATCAAGAGTTCAAGGTTATTCCTGGAGAAATACATTTCAAGGCCAGATGGGATACACAATACCCTGTGTCAAAATACAATAAAACAGAAATAAGAGACCAGCTAGCATTTGCTTTTGCTTTAGAAGAATGAAAGACTAAAGAAAGCAGAAGCAGAATCTACCTATCTAACACTATAGAACCGAAATTCTACATTGTAGCAGCACAACAAGGTGGGAGGAAAGGTAGAGAGAGCAAGGGGGGGTGAGAACATGCCCAGACATTTCTCACATCAGAAAGATAAGACAGACAAAGGCTAAGAAGACACACTGAAAAATTAGGTGTGAGGCTTACAGGCAACTACCATGAAATCAAAATATACCTGTATTTTTTAAAACCATATATATATATATATATATATATATATATATATATATATATATATATATCTTTTAAAGATTCCGCAATACATTGTTTACAGGACAGAATAGAATACAATAGAGCAAGATACAAAGATACAACGGGTGTGAGATTAGCAGATTTGATACTGTGAAGATGGTTACACTTTCAAAAGTAACCTATCCATTTGATTCACTCCCTCTTAGGCTAGAGATGACTTGGCAGATAGGAGCATTTCTAGCTTGTCCAGAGGACCTAAGTTTGATTCTCAGAACCCCCACCAAGTGGCTTACAATCCAGGTCCACTGGATCTAAATAATGCTCTCTCTGGCCTCTGTATCTGCACAGACCAGGCACACACTCAAACAGGCGCACTTGTATATGCATAAGTGTTTTCTTTTTAATTTCAGTCCACTGTCCATCAAAATTCCACAGATATTCTTTACAGAGCTACACAAGAAAAAATACTAAAATGTGTGTGGAAACACAAAAGACAATCTACATAAAGAACACAGGCAAAGAATTCCACTACCTGACCTCAAATTATACCACAAAACTATACTGACAAAAGCATGGTACTGACATAAAAATAGGCACGTAGAGCAGAATAAAAAAATCCAAAAATAGATCCACTCGACTACAGGCAGCTAATCTTTGACAAAAGTGTCAAGATCATACCCTGGAAAGAGCATGCATGCTATTCAATAAATGGTGTTGGCAAAACAGTGTGTTCACCTGCAGAAGAATGAAACCAGAACTATATTTCTCACCCTGCTTTTTTTTTTTTTTTTATCAACTCAAAGTGGATCGAAGACCTAACTTAAAATCTTAAACATTTAAATCTCAAAAAGAAAAAAAGAATCCAAGGGAAATGCTTCAAGATTGATTTGAACAAGGGTTTTGTTTTTGTTTTTGTTTTTAAGGCAAGGTCTCACTTTGTAGCCCTGGTTGGCCTAGAACTTGCTACGTAGACTAGTCTGGCTTCCAGCTCAGCAGAGATCCACTTGCTTCAGCCCTCCAAGTGCTGGGATAATGATGTGTACCATCATGCCTGGCTTAGGTCAGAATTTCTGAACAGAACCCCAGTAGCACAGAAAACAGCCTCGATGGAATTACATGAAATCCGAAAGCTTCTGCACAGCAAAGGAAAATATCAATGGAATAAACAGCCTATAAAGTGGGAGAACTATTGCCAGCTGTATTTCAGACAAGGGGCTAATATCTAAGCTATAATAGGAAGTGCAGAATTAAACACCAAAAACAAAACAACAACAACAACAAAATAAACAAAAACAAAAACAAACCCCACACTGCCAATCATTAAACAGATTAATCATCAGCTGAATCGGAAATCCTCAAAAGGAAATAGAAATGACCAACAGATGCTTAAGTGTTTAGCATCCTCAGCCATCAGGGGAATGTGTACTAAAACTACTTTGAGATCCTATCCCGCCCCAATCTAAAATGCCGTCATCGAGAAAATAAAAGTCATCTCAGTGCTAGAACACTCACCTAGCATGCATCAAACCCAGGGTTTAATCTCTCATACTAGGGGTTGGGGATTTAGCTCAGTGGTAGGCGCTTGCCTAGGAAGGCAAGGAGGAGGAGGAGGAGGAGGGGAGGAGGAGGAGGAGGGGAGGAGGAGGAGGAGGAGGGAGGAGGAGGAGGAGGAGGAGGAGGAGGAGGAGGAGGAGGAGGAGGAGGAGGAGACAGCAAATATTACTAAGCATATGGAGAAAGATACTCACTGTTGGGAGTATGAACTAGCGGAGCCCCTGTGAGGGCTTCTCAAAAAAGAACCTTTGGGGCTGGAGAGATGGTTAAGTGGTGTAGTGTGGGACAATGGACCATGCCAGGAAACTTGGTAAGATAGAGCAGGTCTGAGACCCCGGCACCCAGGTACACACCCGAGACCGTGGGCACCTCCCTGCTCCCTGCCAGATTCCTGGTGTGCAACAAGTGCCCACGTTGGTCACATAATCTGAAACAAAGATCTCCATGCTAATGAGGCACCTAGAGGCCCTGAGGGTTTAGCCAATAAGCTTCCCTTCTCCAACATTCCTTCCCACGGAAGGTATTTAATCTCTGGTTTACCCTGAGAAGTTAGTATGCATCCCTTTTCCATGATGAATAGTCAATAAATGGTATGGATAAGCATGGACTGTCTCTTCCATCGAAACCACTTAGACTCCATTCTCAGCCTGCCTGTGACCCCCGACTCTGCTCAGCTCGGCGATGCCTAGATGTTCAGGAGTTTGACACTTCATTCCTAACTTCTCCGTGTGGCGCCCTAGGGGTGACTAGGTATCCAGGAGTCAGAGAACCCCAGCTTTGGTCCCCCTGCATCTTGGTCTGCACTTTCCCACCCCTGGAGCAGTGTCTCCATGCTTCTCTAAAGTCCAGCACCCAACAGCAGCAGCGCGGGATAAGCCCAGTTAAGTCCCCCCCCCCCGCACCCCGTTTCACTTCCCCAGCAGACTGTGCCCAGCACCCCAGTGGCTGGGCGGAACTCGGACCCACGATTTATTTTTAGAGCACTTGTTGCTATCGCAAAGGACCTAAGTTTGGTTCTCAGCATCCACATAGATGCTCACAGCCATCTTTAACTTCGGTTCCAGATCAGACACCCTCCTCTGACCTCTGCAGACAGCAGGCACTCACGTGGTACACAGGCGTCCATGCAGGCAAAACTCTCATGCACGTAAAATAAATCTAAATATTCTTTTTAATCCTAAAACTAGAGGCACAGCGTGACCTGCAGCATCACACTGGGCAGATACCAAAAGGTATTCTACTACAAAGACACTGGCCCGTCCATGTTTATGGTTATGCTTTTCCAAATAGAAGGGAAATGGAACCAACCTACGTGTCCACCAACAAATGAACAGATGACAAAAAGGCGGGACAGGACATAGTGGAATTCTAGTCCCCCATTTAAAAAAAAAAAACAAAGTTATTAAATTTGCAGGAAAATGGCTGGAAAGTACTATTCTAAGTGATGAAACCCAGGTTTAGAAAGAAGGCCACCTGCTTGCCCTCATTCATATGCAAACTCTGCTTTCTAACTGTTATATTTGTGTATTTGTGTGGATAGAACCTATGAGACCAGAAAGGATCCTATAGAGGGAGGTCAAACACTTGAAAGGAGAGGGTTGGGTTAATAAGACACTAAAAACCAGAGAGTGGAAGGGTGAATATTGGGGGTGGAAGGATACACTGAGGGCGGGGCAGGGGATGGTAGGAAACATGGGAGAATCAACCTAAACTTAGCCGAGTGTGGAAATGTCATATGGAAACACATTAGTTTATATGTGGTTAAAAAATAAAGTAAAATAAAACGGGCTGGAGAGATGGATGGCTCAGTGGTTAGGAGCACTGACTGCTTTTCCTAGGGGTCTTGAGTTGAAATCCCAGCAACCACATGGTGGCTCACAACAGCTACAGTGTACTTATATATAATAAATAAATATGCTTTAAAAAATAAAATAAAACATTCAATGATATAAGCACCATGCAAACATGTGATCTGGAAATGTAAAATTTGTGCAGCTGAGGACACCATGACCATAGACAGAGACAGATGAATCCATAGTTTTTTTTTTAATTATTTATTTTATACATAAAATATGTATGTGAGTGCACTGTAGCTGTCTTCAGACACACCAGAAGAGGGCATCAGATCCCATTACAGATGGTTGTGAGCCATCATGTGGTTGCTGGGAAATTGAACTCAGTTCCTCTGGAAGAGCAGTCAGTGCTCTTAACGGCTGAGCCATCATCTCTCCAGCCCTAAATCCGTAGGTTTTGTTTCCTTTCTTTTCTTTTCTTTTCTTTTCTTTTCTTTCCTTTTCTTTTCTTTTCTTTTCTTTTCTTTTTTTCAGAGCTGAGGACCAAATCCAGGGCTTTGTGCTTGCTAGGCAAGCGCTCTACCACTGAGCTAAATCCCCAACCCCTTAAATCCATGGTTTTAAGCACAGATTTTACAGAGCGGCGTAAGGAGGACAGAGAGTCAAATCAGTATGTATGTAGCCAAGGATGACCTCATCCTCATTCTCCTGCTTCAGCCTCTCAGGTGCTAGCATTACAACTGTTTGCTACCATGCCTGGCTTGGGGGAGTTTTTAAGCCCCACTGCAGCTCCAATTCACAGAGCTAGTCAACAAAGGATCCAATAGTCATACCCACACTACCACCTGATCGTGTGAAGCTGTATTTTAATCATAACTTGTGTCAGGCCCTGACCAGTGAGAGGCAGGATGAGGTTTACGAGCTCAGCATCCTTCATGCAACTCATGAACTTACAGAAAGTGCCAGAGCTCTTTGCTGTAAGCAGACACAAAGGAAAGTGCACTTGAAGTCAGACCAGTCAAGAGACTATCTTGGTTTTCTTACAAGGGAAAAAACAAGAAACCACAAAGCAGGAGAGTGGCCATGATAAGAGAGAGGTGACAGCTCCAGTCTTAACATCTGAGGAGGACCTGAGGCCTGTACACTATCTTTGAAGTTCAGCCTGGCCTCTGTCTGGACCCAACCTGAGGTTTGTGTGCCGAAATCTAGATCTGCTCCACCCAGGAAGGACCCAAGCCCCCACTAGCCATTCTCTCACCTGGGCTGCAGGTTCCTACCCAGCTCATGACACAGGACCCTAGAGTATGCCTTGGAAGGAAGCCGTTTCCCAGATTCACCCTAAACTCTTCCTTCTGGTGCTCACGTCTTCCTTCTGGTGCTCACGAAGCCCCTCTCTGTGTGAGTCCATCCCTTGCTCTCCTCACAGCCTTCCCAGCAGTCTGTGGTCTTGAAACAGCTGCTGCTCCAGAGATCTATCTGTGCAGAAACCCCGGAAAGTCAGAGTATCAGGGTATTAAAAAGAAGAAGCCATATACCTGGTGGCACAGACCTGTCGTTCTAGATAGTCAGAAGGCTGAGGCAGGAGGATCAGAAGTTCAAGAGTAACTTGGTCTACAGAGTAAGTGTAAGGATAGCTTGGTGAGACTGGGGGCTGAGGTTATATAGTTCAGTGGTAGAGCTTGCCTAGAATGAGCAATGCCCTTGGTTCAACTCCCAGTACAATTAGTTAGTTAATTAATCAACTAAATTCAACTGAAGATGTAGGGCTGGTGAGCTGGTTCAGTGGAGGAAAGCATTTACCAGCAAGCCCAAACCCTAAATTCAATCCCCAGACCCCACATAGTGTAAGGAGAGAACAGACTTGACAAATTTCCCTCTGACCTCCACACATGCATTGTGGCATACACACCTGCACACACACACACACACACACACACACACACACACACACATACACGCACGCACAGGCTTTCATTTTCCATGATGTAGTTGGTGTCTCATCTGTAACCACACTGCCTCCCAAATGCTGAGATCACAAGCGTGCACCACTAAAACCTACTGAAAATGATTCTTAATTATATTACCACAGACAGCCACATTTTATCATGCCTGTATATATTCTCCAATTCAGCAAATGCCAAGGTCTATAAACCAGGCCCCTGCTGCATTGGCCATGGAGAGGCTCACCGGCTGTGGAGAGGCTCACCTTCAGGCCAACTGGGAATGAAGAATACACAAAGACTTTCCTAGGTTTCTAGGCATGCAGAGGGGCCCGAACATGCACAGGCTGAGAAGTTGCACCAAGAAAACAAACACAAAATCACAGTGCCACCTGGTGAGATAGAACATACCTGCAACCCAACACTTGGGAGGTAGAGGCAGAGGGGTTAAGAGTTCAAGGCCATCTGCAGCTACATAGTGAATTCAAGACTAGCCTGGGCTACTTGTTTAGAATCAAATTAAAATTATAATGTGAATGTTTTTGTAACTGTACACATATGGGAACCAAAAGTCAACCTTGAGTATCTCTCCTCAGGCACCATCTCCCTGGGTCTTTGAAGTAAGTTCTCTCACTGGCCTGAGGTTTACTAGCTAGGCTAGGCAGGCTGCCCCTCCAGTTCTAGATACCTGCTGTTTCTACCTTTGTACTGCCACCATGCTGGACTTTTATTTTCTTGGTGGGGGGGGGGCGCAGGAGAGTTGAGGCAGAGTTTCTCTGCGTAGCCCTGATTGCCCTGGAACTCACTCTGTAGACCAGGCTGCCCTCAAACTCACAGAGATCTGCCTGCTTTTGCCTCCCAAGTGCTGGGATTAAAGGTGTGTGCCATCACCACCACCGGGATTTTTATGTGGGTTCTGGGGACAAAACTCAGGTCCTTGTAATTGCAAACCAAACACTTTGCTAACTGAACTATCCATCCAGTCCCGTTTTGTTTGTTAGTTGGCTGGATTGTTGGTTGGTTTTTTGAGAGAGGGATTCTCTGTGCAGCACTGACTGTCTAGGAACTTGTCTATGTAGACCAGGCTGGCCTTGAACTCACAGAGATTCACCTGTCTCTGCCTCCAGTGTACTGGGATTAAAAGTAAGTGCCACAGTGCTGGGAATCAAACTTGGGTTCTTTGCAAGAACAGAATTTGATCTTAGCCACTGGGCCATCTTTCTATTTCAATATTTTTAAATACAAGAAAGAACCCCCGAAGTTAATGTTTTAAAGAATATGTAAGGGCTGGAGAGATGGCTCAATGGTTAAGAGCAACATATACAATTTAGGAGCCTGTACATATTTCTTATAGTTCAAAGAAAAGATTATAAGTTATAAAATTTTAGAGAAAAGAGCAAGGAAGAATTTTTTTTTTGAACTTGTGTCATTGCATCTTTTTTTTTTTTTATTAACTTGAGTATTTCTTATATACATTTCAAGTGTTATTCCCTTTCCCGGTTTCCGGGCAAACATCCCCCTCCCCCCTCCCCTTCCTTATGGGTGTTCCCCTCCCCACCCTCCCCCCATTGCCGCCCTCCCCCCAACTGTCTAGTTCACTGGGGGTTCAGTCTTAGCAGGACCCAGGGCTTCCCCTTCCACTGGTGCTCTTACTAGGATATTCATTGCTACCTATGAGGTCAGAGTCCAGGGTCAGTCCATGTATAGTCTTTAGGTAGTGGCTTAGTCCCTGGAAAGGGAAGAATTTTTTAAAGATTTTTTATTCATTTATTTATTAAATATAGGTACACCGTAGCTGTCTTCAGACATACCGGAAAGGAAAATCAGATCTCATGTGGTCTCTGGGATTTGAACTCAGGACCTCTGGAAGAGCAGTCAGTGCTCTTAACCACTGAGCCATCTCTCCAGCCCAAGAACTTTTATTTGTGTGAATAACTTTGAATTTATGAACTTTAAAAACTAAAATATAGACTACTAAAAATGAAAATAGTATTGTAACTTCTGTACATCTCCATCTCCTTGGGAAACCATGAAACTATGACTACAAAAAAAAGAGTAGCTGTCATTGATGATTGATTGATAGATAGATAGATAGATAGATAGATAAATTTTTCTTTCAAAGGGTAAGACCAGCAGCAGGTTTATTTTTATATATTCTTAGTGTGGATTTAAACCTTTAGGTTGTATCAAATTAATTGTAATGCAATCCATTTTTAACTTCAGCTTACTTTAAAAATAACTATTCTGAAAAACATAAAATATCCAGGAACTAACAATATAGGTGTACCTATAACACCACCTCCACCACCACAACACCCTCACCCCCACACCCTACACCCCCACACCTCCGTCCCGCACATGCACCCACCCCACAGGTCTCTCTATGTAAGTCTAACTCTCCTGGAACTCTCTATGTTGAACGGCCTTGAATTCACAGATCAATCCTCCAGCCTTTGCCTCTCAAGTGCTGGTTTTAGAGATGTATGCCACCTTGTCTGTCCATTCAGCTATTTTTTGCTGGGTGATTTCACACCCTTCTCTCTCCCTCATCAGGTGACCACAATTCCATGGGGTTCTAGAGAAAAGATAGGAAGTCTCAATGCTGACTCAACAGAGATATGTCTAGGAGACCCAGATAAAGTGCAACCTAGTGGAGATTTTCAGACATGGGCTTCGCTCATGACACACACAAGGAATTCTGTTTTTTTTTTTTTTTTTTTTTTTTTTTTTGGGGCTGGGGAATCGAACCCAGGACCTTGCGCTTCCTAGGCAAGCGCTCTACCACTGAGCCAAATCCCCAACCCCACACAAGGAATTCTGGAAGATGTTTGTTGAGATTCTAGAAATAGTAAAAGAACGGTGTGGTCACAGATGTCATAGGCGGCTGCATCATGGGAAGTTAAAGTGTGCGCTCGTGACCACATGCGTGAGTACTCAAGTGAATGCGCGAATGAGTGTGTGCGTGCATGACACACATCACATAGCACACTCCCATTCCCAACCTTGGAACCATATTTAGGTTACTCACCCACTGAGCATCAAGAATTTTAACACAGGTAACAAAAATCACAGTGATGACTGCCCACGGGAATCCTATGAGTTATTTTGGTTATTTGTTTGTTTGTTTGTTTTGTTTTTTGAGAGCGATGTTTCTAACAAAAACGTTAAAATTAGGACTGGAGAGAAGGTCAGTGACTAAGAGAACCTGTTGCTCTTGCAAAGGACCTGGCTCCCAGTTCAGTTCCTGGCTCCCAGCCATCTGTAACTCCAGTTCCAGTGGACCCCTCTTCACACCTCCCCGTGCACCAGGCACACATATGGCAAATGAACATACAAACAAAACACTCACACCCAGAGAATAAATACACCCTTTTTTGTTAATGTTAAAGTAGCAGAGAACTGTGCGGAAGGTCAAAATGTTTGTGATCGTTGTGTTTAGGATACTCCTTTCTCATCTGTAAATCGATACCTCGCCAATAATCTCACATTAAGATAATGAATCTGTTTACTGTTGAAAAGAGGTCTTGAGGTTCTTTTCCGTTGGATGTCCCTCAACTGTTTTTAAGCTTATCACCCTCTATCGCCTGCAGGTTGCACCTCATATGCCACTGATGACCTCACTTAGTAAAGTTTCTTAGTGATGGTTTGTATATACTCAGCCCAGGGAGTGGCACTATTAGAAGGTGTGGTCCTGTTGGAGTGGGTCTGTCACTGTGGGTGTGGGCTATAAGACCCTCACCCTAGCTACATGGAAGTCAGTATTCTGCTAGCAGCATTCAGAGGGAGATGTAGAACTCTCAGCCTGCCTGGATGCTGCCACACTTCCTGCTTTGATGATAATGGACTGAACCTGTAAGCCAGCTCTAATTAAATGTTGTCTTTTATAAGAGTTGCCTTGGTCATGGTGTCTTTTCATAGCAGTAAAACCCTAAGACAGTAAATGTAAATGTCCTTAACTGTAAATCCTTTGACTAGTGTAACTTCAAACTCACACACATAGCCATTGCTAAAACACTGAAATATGATTCTTGAAATAAGACTCTCTTTTTAAAAAAGATTTATTTGTCTCTATTTTGGGCTAGAGAGATGGTTATCATTAAAGAGTACTGGCTGATCTTCCAGAGAATCCAGGGTCAATTCTCAGCACCCACGTGAGCAGCCCACTTTGCTCCGGCTCCCCCTCAGAGAGCTGCAAGTCTTTGGCCAGGCCAAAGCCAGGCCAGAACCCCTCAGATCCCCAAGGATAGCACCCAGTACAGGACCAGCAACTGGGCTGACTTGCCAGAAAACCCTAGGGATCCTCCTGTTTCTGCCTTTCCAGAAATAAAATACTCTTCGTGTTTATGCCACAGCAAACGCTTCTGGACCATCTTCTAGATACTTTTTGTTTTTTCAGACAAGGACTCATATAACACAGGCTGACCTTGAACTCCTAATCCTCCTGCCTCCACATCACAAATCCTGGGATTATAATTATATACCACCACACCTGGCTCTAACTTTTTAATCTCTATCCTGCCTGTGCCTATACACCACTGGTGTCCCTGGTGCTCATGGAGACCAGAAGAGGGCATCAAATCCCTTGGGCTGGTGTTACACACAGTTGTGTGTGTAACTGAGACTCAAACCTGGGTCTTTCACAAGAGCAATGAGTGCTCTTAACAGCTGAGCCATCTCTCTACCCCTAATGTTTTGTTTTGGAGAGTCTTACTCTGTAGCCTAAGCTGGTCGAGAAGTAACAATGTTGCCTAAACTTACCCAGAACTCAAAGAGATTCTACTACTTCAGCCTACCAAGTGCTAGGATTTGTAAGCATGCTCCGTATACTCAACTCCCATATTTTTTTTTCCTAGCAATTGATCATGCTGCCACCTGGTTTTCAGCCCCACCTGGCCACACCAATTGGCCAAAGGGGTTAGGGCTGTAACAAAGTCCATCTACCCTTCATTACTTCCAGTAGCAGGAGCCCCTCCCCCATCTCCACCCCCCAGGATGTTGAGGCACCTAAATGGTAACCTGCCAGCGGGCGCCTGTCTGCTCGAGCTGTGGCTGTGGCTTTGGTTTATGGTGGCTGATGCAGGAAGAACCTCCTGGGCCTACAGAGGCCCATCAAGTTCTCAGGACCTCCACCGTTTAACACCACCCCCACAGTACCTCAGCACCAGCAAGGGTCCTAGACTTTTGTGCTGGATAGTTCACAGCCCTAAACCAGGTCACAAGGGTTCATAAAACACTCTGGTTTTGGCAAAGAACCCTTATACAGACCCGAGAATCAAGCTAGGGGCTCTGCACCAAGTGGGTATGCTTGTGTGTCCAGTCCCTCTGCCCATGCCTGGCTCCTCCAATGAGATTTCATTGGGCCCATCAACCATATGCATTGCTTCTCATTCCACTACAGGAGCCATGGCCAATCTGGGGGACTCGCACAGTCCTTGACTCCTACTTGGCTTCCTCAGATTCATCTACAAACCCGGTAGGACAATGCCCCAAAGTACAGGATGGTCTCTTGAATTGTGACTTTGGATGATGGAGAGGGGCGCTTACAGGGTTTAAGGTGAGCATGGGCACAGGAGGAACACTAGAAGGGAGGAAAGAAGCTATAGGACGAAGCAGAGAGAAAGGGGAAGGAGAAGAACACAGCCCTTGCAGCCCTGGGGTCAGCAAGCACATCTTGGCAGATACCCTCCCATGTCAACTCATCGGCTGGTAGGTGGAGGGAGAAAGCCCTAAATCCTTAGTACTCAGAAACAAGAGCTCAGAGCCCTGCAGCCTCCAGGGCAGCATGGGATGTCATGCATCCCTTCCAGCCCCACAGCCTGCTCTTCAGAGCATGAGACCTTTATCCCACTCCCCAGTTCTCTGCTCTTCTTGACTCTTTCACAGATTCAGTGTTCAAGTGCAGCAAATGGTGGCTAGACAACTTGCCTAGAGGCAGGAGTCTTGCACCACAGTGGGCCTGAGGGACAGCATCCAGAGACTGCTTACATCTACAGTTATGGACAAGTGTCCCACAGGCCATGTGAAGACCCCTGTTTCCTCAGATTCCTCCTCTACTTGTAGCTCTGAGGCCCAAGCTCTGAGCGCCACATTATTTAAAGGGTTCATGCCTCAGGAGAGCCATGAGGGGTGGGCTGCTATTAGCAAAGCCAGCTTGCTGGGTCTGAATACACAGCTCAGCAGTTAAGAGAATATACTGTCCTCAGTGTGGGCCTGAATTCAATTCCCAACACTCATTTGGGGCAGTTTACAACTGCCTATGACTCCTGATCCAGGGGAAGATCCTGGTCTCCCCATTTCCCAACAGCAAATGTCCCTACACTAAGCCTGTGTGCCTCAGACCCATGACCCACCTTCTTGCAGTTCCTGGGATCTGTGGCCTGCACCCTTTCTGTATTGGCGGCTCTTCAGGTCAGCGTGGAGGCTTCCCGAGGTAAGATTCAAGGTCTTCCATAGACAACTGAGAAGAACAGGAGCTGGAGGGACCACATCTTGGCTCTTACAGGTCATTAGTGATGGGTTAGCTGCTCTGATAAGAGGCTGCTCGCAGGGGCTGAAGAGATGGTTCAACAATTAAGAGCACTTTTGATTTTGCAGAGGACCTGGGTTCGATTCCCAGTACCTATGTGGTGGCTCAAAGCTACTCCTACTCATATCTCCAGTTCTGGGAATCTAATGCTGTCTCTCAACTTTTATAGGTACCAAGCATGCGCATGGTGTTATACACATGCAAATAAATCATTCACACATAAAAATGAATAGATCTAATTTTAAAATGTGTGTGTGTGTGTGTGTGTGTGTGTGTGTGTGTGTGGAGGCTAGCTCACACTACAATGGTCACTCAGGTCCTAGGTTTCAGGTGACCTGAGCCCCAGAAGGGCCTGTCAGTGGATCACAAGTTCTACAAGCCCACGACAAGCCCATGATAGCCACATTATAGGTCAGCCAGCCATCTTATCTCTACCCCCATAGGGAGAATAGACTGCTGTGATGTTTGGGAAATAGCTCCCAGAGGCTAGAGTACCAGGCTAGCTCTGACCCTGTAGAATGGACCTCATGAGGAACCTATCCAGACCCAAAATCTCAACTTCTCTCTAAGGCCAAATTCAGGGTATAGAACACAGCACAGAACTCCAAGATCTACCTTCTGAGGCTGAACTTTTGGTTTTTGAGGGTGGACCTAACCTCATCCTGACTCTTGGGGGGTATGTTCTCTTCCTCTCTCTCTCTCTCTCTCTCTCTCTCTCTCTCTCTCTCTCTCTCTCTCTCTCATCCCAACATATTATACCTCCCCTCCTAGCCTGGCACCTATCCAGAGGCTTGGTCTGTCTGAGAAACCACCCTACAGGACAAGGACTATAAGATCCTTGCTCTGATTGCTCACCTGTACCATACCACCATCATGAGGATGAGACTTTCTGTGCCTGTCCAGCCACCCCACCTGCACCCTCCGGGCCCAGGGGCCACCTTGATCTCCCGTAGAAGTGACCTGAAGCAGGGCTTCTTTGGGAAGTCAGGCCTTCAGAGGTGATTTTGCCTAATGGGAAGAAGACATTCTTCATCTTCTTCTTCCCCAGATGTCACCAAACTCCCTTGGGTACAAGGAAGGTAGCCAGTCCTAAAGCCACAGCAGGAAGAACTGACAACACACAGTGATTTATTCAGGCTGAAACATAGCTACTGTAGTCCCTGAATACTCTGGGAAAGGCCAACGCAATGGAGTGTGCAAGGGGACCTGGGTCTCTTGTTTTGTTTCCTCGCTTATCTGTGAAACTTTGCAGACCTACCTCTCATGCAGAATTTGGTCTAGCCACCTCCTGCCAGCCTGACCACACCTCATGTGACCTAACGAGGCCTGGGACTCAGCTCGCCTCGGGTACCACATCCCCTAGAAAACCCTGCCCACGCACTCCAGGTATACAATCTCTACAATCTCAAGATGAGCATCCCTCTTAATAGCATTTGTGAGGAACCCCAGAAACTGGGCACATCTTGCTCCCCTATGGGCTGTGATAGCTTCCAAGTTAGAGTGCAAGATCCTCAATAGACACAAGAAAGAAATGGAGTGGGAGAACTACATCTTAGCTCTCATAAATCATCAGTGAAGGGATAGCTTCTCTGATGAGATGCTGACCCCCTACAAGGATCCCCTGGGCTCAGCATGGAGATCTCAGATACCCTGAGCCCATGAAGAACCGACCTATTAGTGTGTTACAGGTCACAGGGGCAGCAAGTGACCAGGCCAAGCACCCACAAAGAGCCAGGTGGTTTCTAGCCCCAATTTTCAGGGCCCTGGTCCTTGTCTTTAAGCCTTAACAATTAAGAGGAGCCCCATCCTTTCAAGTCCTAAATTAGACAGCACTCAAGGACCAGGGGTGCCTACAAGTCTTAGGTACTTCGCCTTGCCACTTGGGTCATCTGTGGGAGCAGAGAGAGGTCTAGCCTTCCACCATTAGTCCGCAGGAATATTCCAAAATCCCAGGGCAGAAACATCTCACCCTCTGTCCACCAATTTATTCAGCAGACCTGCAGGAATGCCCCACCTCCTCCCACAGGCCACCCTCCTCCAGTCTGCTGTAGAAGTCAAGTCCAGGCTGGGGATTTAGCTCAGCAGTAGAGCCCTTACCTAGGAAGCGCAAGGCCCTGGGTTCGGCCCCCAGCCCCGAAAAAAAAAAAAAAAAAAAAGAAGTCAAGTCCATATAGAGTCAGCCAATATCTGCACCTACTCTGTGTCAGGTAGCCTGTGCCAGGTGGGTCCCAGGTAGAGAGCAATGCAGAAAACAGGATAGCAACTCTCTGGCCGTTCTGGAATAGATGGAGCCACAGGAACCCTCGGGCAATCCTGTTAATGTGATCTGAGAGTCAGTAGGCACCAAGGGGTGGCCCTGACAAGACCCCTTCAAGGTCCTAGTGTTGTCTTCTAAGAGATCCATGAGGAAGCTCAGTCCCCTTCTCTCACACTGGGCCAAGGCTAGTCACTCTTAGCCCTACCTGTGGCAAAGGGGTACATATCACATCCAGAGGGTGGCCCCAAATTCTCACTCAAGCGTGGAGAACCATGAAAAGGTCAGAGCCATAGCTAGCACACCCTGAAATGACCTTTGCCTCCAGAACCTCCATTCACCTCTTTCCCCACCTCTTACTCTACCCCTTCTCTCTATGCAGGGACCACAGACCTCAGCCTTTCAGCCACAAATGCTCAAAGGCCACCTTGGCCTTTCACACCTGAGAGGAGGGCCTCATAAGAGAATAGGCCAAGTCTGGGTAGGACCTCAGTCAAGTTTCCTCTTCCTGGCTTCATATCTGCTGCCAAAAGGCTACCTACCACTTGTGGGGCAAAAGAGGCTGGGAAGGGAGGGGGTAAAGAAAAGTAGGGATCCCCAAAAGTTACCCTTGTTTCTGCATCTGCCACCACTGGCCTTGGAACCCCAGGGACACACTGACTATCTTCATCGTGGTCCTGGTCACTGAGACTGAGTGGGTAACCGTAGGACATGGTCCCAGTTAGGTCATCCCCCAAGACATTGAAAAAGTCGGGCACTTAGGAGTAGAGCCGTCTCCCTCATCCCACTCCCCAGGATGCCATTTGTATCCTGGGACAGCTTTAAGCATCAACATCTCCCTGAGCTTCTCTCAGTGTTCGTTCCACTTCTAGGCCAGGTGTCC
Organism: Rattus rattus; assembly: GCF_011064425.1. Classification (NCBI taxonomy): domain Eukaryota; kingdom Metazoa; phylum Chordata; class Mammalia; order Rodentia; family Muridae; genus Rattus; species Rattus rattus. The sequence continues at coordinate 63,016,921 of NC_046162.1, forward strand.
CTTTTCCCCTGGGCTTTTCTGTTTCTGTCAGCCCCTGATATCTGAGATGAAAAACCTTCTTCCTCCTAGAGAGTCTTGTTTTTCTACGTCTGACACGAGTCATGATATCTTCCTTAAACGTCTTTAGGTTTTCTCATATTCCTCTTGGGTCCATTCTATCTGCCGAAGTCTCCGACCCCGGTTCAGTACCCTGGTACTACTCATCATCTGAGCCTGAGGCTGAGCCTAGCTCTAGGAGACTGAGGACAAGCATCTCACAGGACAGCATGCTCCACCACTCCCTGTGAACCTCCTTCCACAATATTCAGGCTTTAGAATACCTGCAGCACACCTCTCTCTCTCTCTCTGTCTCTGTCTCTCTCTGTCTCTCTCTCTCTGTCTCTCTCTCTGTCTCTGTCTCTCTCTCTCTCTGTCTGTCTCTCTTTGTCTCTGTCTCTGTCTCTGTCTCTCTCTGTCTCTGTCTCTCTCTGTCTCTCTGTCTGTCTCTCTTTGTCTCTGTCTCTCTCTGTCTCTGTCTCTCTCTGTCTCTGTCTGTCTCTGTCTCTCTCTGTCTCTGTCTCTGTCTCTCTCTGTCTCTGTCTGTCTCTGTCTCTGTCTCTGTCTCTCTGTGTCTGTGTCTGTGTCTGTCTCTCTCTCTCTCCCTCCCCTGATCTGGAATCCTCCAGAACTGCCCCCAGGGCAGCCCTGCCTTTGCTGCCCTTGGAAAAGCTCCTGGAAGGTTTCTTAATATGGTCACTGAATAGTCCCACCACTCTGGGGACACTGGGACCATCCTGTCTTGATGCTAGGATAGCACTCTCTAGGAACCATCTAGAAACTTAACCCTGGAGACAGGGAAGGTCCTGGGAAGGGTTGGCACTGAGGTTTGGGCAGGGGCAGACCAGAGGACTCTAGCACAGAGAGGCAGGGTCCAAGGCCAGTTGCAGCCCTAAGAAGGACTGCCTGCCCTCTGGTGGCTAGATAGAGCAGAAGCGGGAACAGCGTGATCAGAGAGGACTGCCCCTATGTGGAGGGACCAGACTGAGTCTGTGCCCTGAGAGTTTCCACATTAATAGAAAGCAGAGTGATCCTGCCTACCTCCACCAACACAGTTCCCTTGGTCCACCCTGCACACCTCATTTTCCCTACTAGGAAAAAAGATCAGGAAAGAGAATGAAGCCTAGCTGGATGAGTGTCAAGGAAGAGGGAGCTGGCCACCACCTAGGCCCGTTTGGACAACACAAAGATGTCCCATGAAGGAAGGACATCCATCTATGCTTGTCTTCAGGCAGCATTATTTCCAGGGACCCAGGAGGAGTTTGTTGTTTGTTGTAATAAAATGAAATTCGGAGAGGAGCGGGGGTACCTTTGACGGGCCTGTGGCAAGGCATGTCCTAGAAATTACACCAGGCAACAGATCTAGTCTAAGAGGTTTACTAGGGGAGGGGAGAGCAAAAAGCTGTCTTGAAGTGGGGACATGAGGGAGAAATAGAGGCAGACAGGCAGACAGACAGACAGACTGACAGACAGACAGACTGACAGTCAGACTGACAGACAGTGAACAGGAGACACAAGAGAGGGAGACAAGAGAGAAGGCAGAGAAACATAAGAGAGAGATCTGAGGTGGCTGGAGGCACTTTGATGCACAGCACCCTCCTGTTGCACCTGACAGCATCAAGTCATGATGTAAGCTGCTGCTAGGTCCCTGAGAGGCCAGTGCGATTGCCTGATTACTAACAGAAAGTGTGACTGGGAGGGGACCAGGTGGTCTTCCTTGTCCCTTCTATCCCTGTCTGCTACATATATCTATAGTAACCTCGTAGGGATCTGTGTGTGTGTGTGTGTGTGTGTGGAGTAGTAGTGGTAGTAGTAGTAGTAGTAGTAGTAGTAGTAGTAGTGGTGGTGGTAGTAGTAGTAGTAGTAGTAGTAGTAGTAGTAGTAGTAGTACTAGTAGTAGTAGTAGCAGCAGCAGCTCTGCCTCTCTGACTCTCTGTGTACCTGTATCTCTCTGTCTCTGTGTGTTTGTGTCTGTATCTTTCTGTCTCTCTAACTCTTCTTCCCCCTCTCCATGTCTGTGTCTCTCTTTGTCTCTCTGTGTGTATCTCTCTGTCTCTGTCTCTTTGCCTGCCTGTGTCTGTGTCTTTGTCTCTCTACCTCTCTGTGTCCGTATCTCTGTGTCTCTGTCTCTGTGTGTGTGTCTATAGCTCCCTGTCTCTCCATCTTTATCTCTGTCTCTGTCTGTCTGTCTGTCTCTGTCTCTCTGTGTGTGTGTGTGTGAGTGTGTGTGTGTGTGTGTGTGTGTGTGTGTGTTACCTACTCTGAAAGGCTGACTGAAATTTGGAGATTCCATCTCTTCACAGAGATCTTTGCAGGAGTTTAAGCCCAAACTGGCCCACACGCTAGTGCTGGCAGGGCCCTCAGCCATTTATGGAAGTAAGCTCTGAGACTGGCCTGGAGGGCAGAGGCATTCTTTAGCCTCTGTGCTCCTGGACCACATAGGAACACTTCCTCCTCTCTGTCCAGGCTATGGGAAGCACAGGCCTCCGGCTGCTCCTCCTGACCCACAGCCCATCCTGACTGCCTGGTGACCTGACCCCAGCTCCTGCATCACACTGTAGGGGAAATCCTCCAAGACTACTCAGGCAGCCCTTAAGCAAATGTTTCTTCTCTCATGAGCCTTAAAATGCCCTCACAGCAACCAAACAACCTAATCACCGTGCCCCATTCCAGCTGATAAAAACTGTTTCAAACAACTGGTGCAGGACTTTTTGGCATCTCAAACTTCCATGAACTTTAGATAACCCTGCAGCACTTTCTACAAAGACCGGGGTGTGTAGCCTTTCCCCCACTAGAGGGCCTAGAGTAAACAGTCCTGCGTTTCCAGGAAGGTCTGTTGAGATGGTGCATTGTCCATGTGTTTAAACAGGTGGTTCTACTCATCTTGTGGGATAGCAAGGAGACACCTTCCTGGTGTTGCAACATTAGGCCCAATAAAAGGTTTCTTTTGAGTGGTCTTCTGCTAAACTTAATCTTCACTGTAGGTAGCATGAGCTGAGCTGGTAACCCAAAGAAGAGGACAGAGTTGGTGTGTGTGTGTGTGTGTGTGTGTGTGTGTGTGTGTGTGTGTGTGTGTGTGTGTATGTGTGTATACGCAAGTGCATGTGTGCAGTAGTAGTAGTGAGAGAGAGCAACCAAAGTAGAACTCCAAAGAAATGTGGGGCAGAAATTATAGCATGCAGAAGTAAAGAGAAGGTTAAATCCTGGTCACCGGCCCTGGCTGGCACCCAGGGAAGGAAGCTTCTTCCATATGTTGGAGGAACACAGAGTCTGAGTCTAAGAATGGAAGAAACACTGGGAGACACCTGCAGTTGTATCAGGGGAGTGGGCATGAGTGAACATGCAACACAAGAAGGTGAAGCCTGGGCCTTATGGGGTACACACAGGACTGCTGTGGCCTGGGCCTTGAGGAGCCTACACTGGGCTGCAGTGGCCAGCAGAAAGAGCTGATGGTGGATTGAGAATAAGCAATCAGAGGCTCCTGAGGCAACCACTATGGCTATAACTTTGTCAAGCAAACTCAGAAGCATTCAAAGCAAAGGTGTTCACACAAAGGCATTTTACCCACCTTGTCTGACAGTCCTTTTCTCAAAACATTCATGGTCTAACAGCTGTCAGGTACAAAGTCAAACTACCAAACCTCCATTATCTTAGCTTATTTTTTTAAAAGATTAACTTTGAAAAGGGTGCTTATAGTAAAGACTTAGCATCAACATTAGCCGTGCCTCAACAGAGTTTCACTTCTGCTCTGAGGAGAGATGGTGCTTTCTAATCTGTTTTTCTGAGATAACAGCCTGAGGCGCCACACCTACTTCAAAGAATCAGTGATTTTTCCTCAGTGACAGTGAATCCACGGCCTTAGACAAACTAGACAAGTGCTCAGTCTCCAAGCCACATTCCAATCCCTAGTGTCTTGTATTATCTTTTCATTAGTTGGCCAGTGTTTCCAAGTTCACATTCTCTGAGCTTTTCCCATACTCCCTGCCCATACTTCCTGGCAGACTCTGTCCTGGGTTTAAGTAAGGAAATCCTGAGACAGGATAATAAGGAGGAAGTTTTAGAAGATATGGATGTTAAATACAAGATGAAGAAGGTCATGGTTGCTACTTTATAAAAGGGGATGATACATAGTTACTCTCCGTGTTAAATAGAAGAAGAGGAAGGTCATGGTTGCTGGTTTATGAAAGGAGATGATACATAATTACTCTTCATGTTAAATACAAGAAGAGGAAGGTCATGGTTGCTGGTTTATGAAAGGAGGCAATACATAGTTACTCCTCATGAGTGAGGTTTATTAGGAGCCGGGATGTGGCCTTAAAGTGGAGAACATTAGAAGAAATAATAATATCTTAGAAACAGAATAATAATAGCCTACAAGAGAGGAGAGCCTGCCCTTTAAAATCTGGAGGGGAGGTTCACTAAGAGTGAGGATAAGGGACTTGGCTAATTGGGTAAGAACACCAGCTGCTCTTCCAGAGGACCCAGATTCAATTTGCAATATCCACATAGCAGTTCACAACTATCTGTAACTCCAGTCTCAGGGGCTCCCCTCTTCTGGTCTCTAAGGGCACTGAGCTCACATGGTGCACAGACATACATACAGGCAAAACACCATACACATAAGATAAAAAAAAATAAAGATAAAAAATGTTTGCGAGAGAAAGATGGGAAAGGAAGGCTTTTATACGTTTTGGCAGCTGGCCAGAACTGGTCTTCGTGAATACACATGGCAAAGAGGACGGAGGAGCCAGATACAACAAATTAAGAGCTGTTAACCACAGCACAGATCAGCCTAACTGAAAAGCTAGGTGGTGGAAATGGAGAGGTGCCTCAGCCATTAAGATCTCCTGCGTCGGGTGACTCTCAGCTCCCTGTAACTGTGGCTCCAGGGGATCTGATGTTCCCTCTTCTGGCCTCTGAGAACACCTACATTCCAACATATATACACATAATTTAAAAATAAAATAAATATTTTAAAAAGAGAGAGCAAGTGTAGAAGGCACTGAAAAGCACTGGAGGGGCCAGAATTGTTAAGCACTCAGCACTATGTTCTTCAAGGGAAAGAAATGGCTTTTCACCGGGAAGACTGGAGTGCTCTTTTTGCTATTCTATGAAGCCAGCCTTCACCTGAACCCCACCCCCCATATCCTGAGCATTGTTTAGGCCCTGATCCTGAGGTTTGTCTCTCAGTGAACAGAACTCTTTCCTTTGAGAGAGGCCCCATGTTCTCTGCACCCTCCATCAATAGATTCTATCCTTATGCCTAGTACAAATCATTTCTCCTTTGGCCCTTTTCCCTGAACGCTGCTTATCGGTCAATAGGACGTTCTTATTGTAAAGGTCACAGGTGCTTTTCTATAGAGGTGTACTTTGCAAGGGCGTTTCCAACAAAGCTTTGCTGTGATAACTGTCACGTGGACACCCCCAACCCCACCCCCAAGCTTTACTGCGCTTAAATGGGTAAGAAAAATTAACAGCTTGGTCAGACTCTGGAAGTTTTTGACCCAGTACCCACTAAAGTGGTGCTGACCCATTTCATTCTTCTCCTCCGGCAGATTGCTCCCCTGCTGGCTGTGAGGCTTACAGGAATGCTGATAGCAGGATATGGCTTGATTTCTTCCGGCTGAACTGCCACCCTCTTAGAGTGGCCAATGTCTTAAGGAGATGGGCCTATGTTCTAACAATGGAAAAGAGGAAGAAGCCCTACATCCCACAATCTGGCCAGGAATCAGAAAACTGAACACAATTTATAAGCCCAAGATTGCCTACAGAAAGATATCTGTGTCCCCAAGAGAGATCTCAAACAAGGGGGGGGGGAGAAAACATTAATGAACCAAGTGTATTCAGAGCAAACTGTCTGACCTTGAGTTCATGAGTGTAAACTCTCCTCTCTCATCCCCAAATCCAAACAATGAGCCTCAGAAAATCACTACACAGCTTCATCTGCAAAATGATAGGGGGGAAAACAGTTCAGGTTTTCCTCAATTCTAAATTGTACTTAATCATTAAACCTTGCTGTAAGTTATATCCTTTGAGCACTGTAATTTAGAAAGCTACAGAGTCAACTAGATGTGGTGGAGCACAGTTGTAAATCCAGCCCTTGGGAGGCAGAGACAAGAAGATCACTATAAGCTTTAGGCCAATCAAGTCTCTACAGACTGAGTTCCAAGACAACATAGGCTACATAGCGAGACCCTGTCTCAAAGAAAAAGAAAAAAAAAAAAAAACTCAAAGGGAACCACAAAATATATTTGACCATTGTAAGGATATCTAAGAGTACCTCTCTCTAGAGGTGTCTAATACCCATGCCTTGAGAGAGGCAGTGTTCTGCCCTTTTAAGTATCCCTCTCGCCTGTGCCCATCCTGGTAAATATAAATATTAATCATTCATTAGCTTTATTAATAACCCACCAACTGTTTTTCACATCAGCTTGTCTGAATGCCTTTCCTATGATGTATGCACAGATCTGGCTTTATCCATGTGGAGGTCCTTAGTTGGGATCTCCTCCTCTGCCCTCAGCAGCACTGGGCTGCATCCCTGCTGCCTCTGGCAATCGGAGGGAACCCGGAGAGTTTAGCAGAAGCTGTATGTGGTGGTTTATGCCCATAATCCCAGCACTTGGGAGATAGAAGCAGAGAGCTAAGACACGCAGGGAAATCCTCAACTACACGGTAAGTTTAAGGCCAGCCTGTGCTCTCTGAGACCTCTGTCTCACAAAACAAAAGGAAGGACCAAGTATGAAGGAAGCAGGAGCAGGAGAAAACCAGGGTAGTATGTGATGTCATGTACGCTGAAGAATGTCTTCCCTAGGCAGATGGCTTTGTCCCAGTAAACACCAATTTCCTGCTGCCCTAGCTCTACAGGATCTCGGCTACTTTCCAAACTGTTTCCACTTCCACAGGCACCTCTCCCTAATCTCTGCTCACTCACTAACAGTTAAGGGCTTCTGGCTAGATGCCCTGTGGAGGAAGCTAAAGGGCCCTAGACATGTCTGCCCCAGCTCTATTCAGGTTTCTGAGAGCTGTCTTCAGCCAGAAAATGCAAAACAAAACAAAACAAAAATAAACAAACAAACAAAAAACAACCGATGCCCTGTTTTGTAGTGTTGGGTTTTTGTTTTGTTTTCTATTCTAAGACAGAATCTGAATATTTTACAAAAGTAAAAACAGAAGCATAGGGGAAACTTTTAATAGGAATCTGGGTGAGAATTTAAGCTTAGAAAACGCCTCCGCATTTGTATCTAGTAAGTTTGGAAGCACAGACGTCATGAAAGATGAAGGGAGATTGGTTAGGTCTTGTCAGCTAGCAGCGATGGTCCAGGTGCTGTTGGCACGCACTGCCTACTGACGTCTTCCCTCCAGGGGATGTCAGGCGATTGCTCACTTCGGTCCTGAGGCAAGCAGTCGGTTTGTCTGGAACCTTTCCTCATCTGGAGGCGGCTCTTCCTGGTGGTGGGAGCCTTGGCGCTGCCTTCTGCTTTAAGCTCCTTCTGCTTCGCCACTAGAGGCGGCAAACGCAAGGTTCTGGGCTACGCTCCGCAAAAAGTCCAGGCAGAGCAGTGGGAAGACTGCAAGATGCCAGACTGTGGCGTCAGGCTTCCGGGCGATGCGCGCACTTCCTCGGGTTCGTGCTATTACGTCATGATGAACTCAGTTGGGAACAAGCGAAAGCGATGCTGCAGTAATACAGAATGGCTAAAGTCCTGTGTGGGTTGAATCACTTAGATCCCATCTGCACTTATCACGCTAGGGCGTGTTTTCTTCCACTTAAGAGTGACCCGAGCTTCTCTTTGTGTCTTTGTACTCGGGGAAAACCTGTAACGATTAAAGTCGTGAGACACCCATCCCCACTGCAGAACAGCCACAAGATGACCGAGGAAGAATAAGGAGGCTGAGAGAGAAGGGAGAGTGTGGGAAGGGTAGGACAATGTTGGCTAAGAAGAGGGAAATCAGAAATTCAAGTATGGGGTAGAGGAAAAACTTCACAAGTTAGTTTGCATAACCACATGGAAACCATAACATAAGATTTCCACAGAACATTTCATTTGTTCTGTGTTGCTGGGTATGGAACTTGGGCCTCCAGTATTCTGGGGATTCCAAGTTCCTTTCCATTGGGCTGCACCCCTCTTCCACTCGGCTGTAATGTTTTAACTGGCCTACCTGAAACAAGGTTCCAGTAAATGTACACAAAACTGCCTTGGTGCCCTCCCTACAACCTGGGTTAAACAACCTGGGTGAAAGGCAGATACAGAGTTGCCATTGCCGAATGCTATCTTTTGTTTTGTGGTTTGTTTTTATTTATCTGTAGCCCAGGCTGACTTTCCTTTTCACTATGTAGCCAAGAAGGAATCTGTGATCCTCCTGCCTGCACCTCACAAGCACCAGGATAGAGCTGTGTGTTACCACACTCACCTTTGTTGAGTTTGATATCATCCCAGTCATCCAGGCTGGCCCTCCACTTGATATGTATCTGGCTGGTCTTGAACTCCTGATCCTCAGGCCTCAGCCTCCTGTGGGCTGGGGTTCTACCAAAGATGGAAGATGCTGTGAGATATAAGGAGAAGTAGCGCCAAGGGTTGCACTGATGTGCTTTAGCAAGAATTCACAGGCAGAAGAGCATCTCAGCAAGACAAGACACTCCCCGCACCCCAAAGCAGGAGCAAGTTATGCTTAGTTAGACAACAGTGAGCTGCAGCCCCCTGAATGTACCTGGTCTTTCTCACTGTTAACATGTCCCCATCAGTTAAGAAACAGCCCAGCATCGGTGGCTGGCACACCACATTTGGCCGACTAAAAGACTTCATTTGTCTGATACGCTCTGGGATGAGTGCCAGGGATGCCTGGAGCACAAGTCTGCGATTGTACCCAAGATGACTATAATCATGCCAAGTAGATCCCTACAGCAATTCTATTTGCAATACAGAAGTCATACTAACTAGATGACTTTTTTTTTTTTTTTTTTTTTTTTTTGCTGTTTTAATCAAGGGCTTGAAATATAGTACTGTGTGTTTGAAAAAGTCTTTTCCCATGTCATAATCCATTTCACGGGCATGTTCTCTAAGAAGTCGCTTATGTTAGATGTAGAATACTGTCCTCAGAGTCATTTAGCATTACCCCCTGTCTCTGTCTGTCTCTGTGTGCATCTCCCCCCCCTCTTTCTTGTGTGTGTGTGTGTGTGTGTGTGTGTGTGTGTGTGTGTGTGTGTCTGTGGTGGTCATGTAGGGTCCTCCTCTGGCATGGACAAGGAATTGAACTTCCAGAGAAGACAGAAGACCAAGTTGCCAAGTAAGGAAAAGTAACAAGAAGGAAAAACCTTCAGGATGGGAGGGGCCCTAAGTCCTAACTCATTCTAGCTTGGGTATTCTATAGGGCCCCTGGGTTCTCCCTTTACCCAACTGGTCCTGTTTAGAAACCTGCCTCTGTCCCCACCTTCTCTTTGTTTAATGAACATAATGTTCTTCTCCCAGGGAACAGGAAGCTGCCTCTGCTCAGGGAGCCTGCTTCCACCTTCTTGTCTTTGTATATCTCTCTAACAGCCCTTCACATTCCACCTTATTTGCTTTTAATTTTTTATTGCACCTATTTATGGGACAGGACGGGCTCATCTCTACTTCCACCCTATGGGTCCTGGGGCTGGAACTCAGGTCACCAGGATTGATAATGAGCACCCTCACTCCCTGAGCCATCCTGCTGACATACCCACCACCTTAATTTCTTCTTTAATAGAGAGTCTCTCGCAGAACCTGGAGATCATCAGCTCAGCTTCACTGAGTGGCCGGCAAATCCTGGGATCCTCTTTTTCCTATCTTCCCAGTGCTGGGATTACAAGTGAACAGGCCCATAGCTAGATGTTATGCGGGTGCTTGGGGCTGTGAACTGAGGTCCTCATTCTTTCAGGGCAAGTGCTTTATCAGTTAAGATTATCTCTTAAGCTCACCATTACCATCTTAATCAGAGAGGCTATGAAAGGGGTTGGGGATTTGGCTCAGTGGTAGAGCGCTTACCTAGGAAGCGCAAGGTCCTGGGTTCGGTCCCCAGCCCTGGGGAAAAAAAAAAAAAAAAAAAAACCAGAGAGGCTATGAAATCCGAGAGGGATTCTCACAAGACACCGCCTATTGATGTTCCCTTGAAGGAGGCATTGGTCCAGTCACTCAGCCCTCCTATGTTCCCCACCACCTTGGCTGCATATCATGTCATGTGACCCTTAGATAGGTGATGATGGGGCAGGGGGGCAGGAGCACTGTCTGCTAGGCATCATAGCCTCCCTGCCCCCATGTGTGTGTGCATGTGCATGTGTGTGTGTATGTAGGTTCATGTATGTGTGACTGTGTGTGCATGTATGTTTGCATGTGTGTGTGAATGTGTGTATATGTGTGCATGTATGTAGGTTCATGTGTGTATGACTGTGTGCATGTATGTATGTTTGTGTGTGGGTATGTTCATGTGCGCATGTGTGCACGTGTGTGTGCATGTATGTTCATATGTGTGTGCAAGTATGATGTGGGTTCATGTGTGTGACTGTGTGCATGTATATATGTTCATGTGTGCATGCATGTGAGTTGTGCATGTGTGTGCATGCATGTGTGTTTCTCTGTGTGTCTATGTGTCTGTGTGTGTGTGTGTGTGTGTGTGTGTGTGTGTGCTGTAAGAATGAGGAAATTGCATGGTGCAGCTTCAGAGAGTTTTTCGGAGATACAGTTGTTTTGCTGTCACCCACGCTCCTATAACCCCTCACAACACCCCTGTAAATAAACCCAATAAACTCGTGGTTCACTAAGCTGGACTGGAGTGGAATCATTTGTTTGGTCTGTTGTTGGTGTCCCATCTTGGGTAGATGTTTGAACATATTGCCCAAGGAAAAGTTACAGTAACCTCTTCCTCCTCCTACTCATCACCATCTTCTTTAAAAATGGTTTACAGTGGCTGTGCTGGCTAGTTATTCTCAATGTGATACAAGTTAAATCCCTTGGGAAGAGGGAGCCTCCGCCACATTGATCTGTGGGAGCATCTTGTTGGTTAATGGTTAATGAGGAAGAGCCCAGCTTACTCTGGACAATGCCACCCTTGGACATGTGATAATGGGGACAGGGATACAGGAGAAGGTGTGGGGAGAGACAGGAGAGAGGGCCGAGGGCCAGGAGAATGAATGGAAATCTGCAGTTGCTGGGGGCAGGGAGAGTCTCGAGGAAGTCCCAGAGACCTGGGATGGGAGGCTCCCAGGAGTCAATGTGGGTGACCTTAGCTGAGATGCCTAACGGCGGGGACATGGAACCTGGAGAGGCCACCTCCTGTAGCCAGTCAGGACCCCCAGTGGAGGGAATAAGAACACCAAACTACCTATAAAACTTTCGACCCCAAATTTGTCCTGTCTACAAGAAATGCAGGGACAATGAAGGAGCAGAGACTGGGGGAACAGCCAACCAATAACCTACCCAACTTGAGAGACCCAGCCCTTGGGCAAGCACCAAGCCCTGACATTACTGATGCTCTGTTATGCTTGCAGACAGAAGCCTAGCATAACCATCCTCTGAGAGGCTCTACCTAGCAGCTCACTGAAACAGACACAGACACCCACAGCCAAACATTGAATGGAGGTTGAGGACTCTCGTGGAAGAGCTGGGGGAAGAATTGAAGGCCCTGAAGGAGAGAGGAAATCCCCAGGAAGACCGACAGAGTCAGCTAACCCAGACTCTTGGGAAGCTCTCAGAGACTGAGCCACCAACCAAAGAGCATGCAGGGCTGGACTGAGATCCCCAGCACACATGTAGCAGATGTGCAGCTCAGTCTTCCTGTGTGTCCCCCAACAACTGAAGAGATGGCTCTCCCTAAAGCTGTAGCCTGACTGTGGTATCTGTTCTCCAACAGAGCAGCCTTGTCTGGCCTCTGGGAAAAGGATGCACCTAATCCTGCAGAGACTTGATGTGCCAGGGTAGGGGGAGAACTAGAGGGGCCCCAGGAGAAGGAGAGAGACTCTATGAGAGGGAGACTTGGAGAGGGGGGTGTGTGGCATTTGGGCTGTAAATAAATAAACACATTTTTTTAAAAGGAAGGGAGGAAGAAAGCTAAGAGCTGTGTTATATTAGTATGTTTTTGTTTCCATCCCGGTTGCGAGCGTTGAAGCCGCTTCAGGTTGTCCACAGCTGCAAACTTTGACTGTCTCGTGCTCGAGAAGGGGCGTGACTTTTGCCAGCTGCAGATGGTTTATGTTTGGAATTCTGGGGTCTCTTGAGAGGGTATAAATTCAAGAGACCAAGACAGCCTACGGCCTGTAGTGGCTGCTGCTTTTGCTGCTATCCCCTGCTTTTCTCACCCCCCATCCCCACTTCCCTGCTTCTCGTCCCTGCTACTGCAGTTGTTCTTGCTGGATTGTTGGGTTGCTGGCTGGAGATGTATCCTGACAACAGAGATTGGACTCGCCCCAGGGAATCTGATGCTCTCAATCAGCAGGAAGTAGTCTAAAGAGGTCTACACCCCCTTTTGCTTCTAACCTTCTTTCTCTCCTATACAATGTTGGGGTCTTAAAAGGGATTGAGGTGGAATAAGGGTTGGAAGGGTGGTAGATGATAGAGCCCAATGAAGTAGCCCCCCAGAAGAATGTCTGTAAGGAGCAAGGTATGGCGGCGCATGCCTTTAATCCTAGCACTCCAGGGGCAGAGGCAGGCTCATCTCTTGAGTTCAAAGCCAGCCCCTGCTCTACATTGGGATCTCTAGGCCAGCCGTGGCTACATAGCAAATGCTGTCTCAAAAGGAAAAGAAAAAGTCCACAGCAGCTATGTTCTTGAAGCCAAGTATCGGTTAGTAAAGGGTGTGAGTGCATGCAGTGTGCTTAAGACAGTGCTACTCAGCAAGACGACTGAGACCAGCGCAGTGGCTCAGTGCTCAGAGCACCTGTTGCTCTTGCAGAGGCCCTGGGTTCAGTTCCCGGTGCCCACATGGCAGCTCACAATGGTCCATAACAGTTCCAGGGGATCCAGCTCCTTCCTCCGGCCTCACTTAGTGCACACCCACACATGCATGCAAAACTCATACACATAAAAGTAAATAAATCTGCCAGATGGTGGTGGTGCACGCCTTTAATCCCAGCACTGGGGAGGCAGAGACAGGCAGATCTCTGAGTTCGAGGCCAGTCTGGTCTACAGAGTGAGTTACAGGACAGCCAGGAAAAAACACACACACACACAGAGAGAGAGAGAGAGAGAGAGAGAGAGAGAGAGAGAGAGAGAGAGAGAGAGAGAGAGGAGGAGGAGGAAACCTTTAAAAGAACACAGACTATTGATAGATGGATACACGGGAGATCATACATGATACATAGGAGATTTGCAAACACATTGTAGAAGGATATTGACCCCATGAGCATGTGCTGATGATCTCACATGACCTTTGAGGATCTCGGAGACCCCAGAACAGCGATGCTTCATGGATAGGGTGACTTGAATAGCATGGGTCTTCTGGGCTGCTGGAAAGTTCTGTGCATCTGCAAAGCATCTTGGGTAATATAGTAATGGGTATTTGCAAGAACTCAACAGATGTGCAGTTACAATTAATCCTTTCTGTCATTCATTCACATATATATATATATATTTCTTTTCTTGGAGACAGTGTCTCAGTTTGTAACCCTGGCTGGATTGAAACTCCTTGTAGATCAGACTGGTCTCAAATTATAGAAATCTGCCTGTCACTGCCTCCTGAGTGACCAGAATAAAGGTGTGTGTGACCATGAGAGACGTACAAAAATACTCTAGTATTTGGCAGCTGATTCCCCTGCCAAATCGTTTTCTTATGCCTCAGAAAAGACCCTATACCATGAGGGTTCATTCCCTGGCCCTCAGAATCCACTGAGACTCGCCTATAACACAAAGACTATGCTACTTGTGTGTGGCTTATCTGAAGCACAAATTCATCTGGAAATTCTATGGTCACCTGTAGCTAGGTCTCCAGGGACCTCATTTGGGGAGGTGATCTTATCTGGGCCTATCTGCCCATGAGATGTCCACTCTCATATTCGTACTTCTCACTGGTTCCAAGAAAGCAGGCAGCACCCGAATTCACCCTGGACTGCATGGTTCCTCTGAATGCCCTAGACGCAGTTCTCCATGTCTTCAGATACAGTATTAAAGGGACAGTCGGTGTAATTTTAGGTCCAGTAGGATCAAAAGATTTTTCATGAGTGTATTGTTGCCTGATTTTTTGTTTATCTACTCCTAGTTCCTTCTATATATTTAAACATAAAGCCCAATATGGGGGCACATGTTTGAATCTAAAACATTCTAGAAGTGGAGGCAAGAACAACCAAGAGCTGAATGTCGTTTCAGCTACTTAGTGAGCTTAAAGCTAGCCTGGGCTACATGAGATTCTATCTCAATCTCCTTTTGTCCCTCCTCCCCAATTCTAAATCTGTAAAATAAAAAAATTTAAAAAAAGAATAGTTCTCTCTTTTTTTAATTTTGAGATGGTTATGGTGCTGCATTGGGCCTGCCTACTAGCCTTCTGGTAGCATAGCCACCTTCTGTCTCCTGATATACCTACTTCAGGCAATCCATCCTCAGGTCTTGTAATATAACCTGGTTCCTAAGCACCAGGACTCTATAGCTTCTTGTACTTCACACACACACATACACACACACACACACACCACACAGACACACACCACACACAGCACACCACACACAGAGACACACATACACACATACCGCATACCACACACACGCACACACCACACACACACACTCCTTGTCCTCATCCTCTGATCTTCAGGTAGGTCTTTCCTGGTGTGTCTTGGTTGCCTGTGTCTTTATCACATGACTAATAGAAATGTGTATTCTTAGGAAGCGCAAGGCCCTGGGTTCGGGCCCCCGCCCCGAAAAAAAGAACCAAAAAAAAAAAAAAAAAAAAAGGAAATGTGTATTCTTGCTGAAACCACTAGAGCCAGACGCAGGTTGGTAGCCCTTTGGTCCCAGAATTCTGAATCTGAGGCAGGAAGAACCTTTGAATCCAGGATGTTGAGGCCAGCCTGGGCACCTCAAACAAAACAATAAAATATACAATTATTAGCAAGCTAGGGGGCAAAGTCCATAATGTGGGACCATTATGAGACCTAAAATAATTAAAAAATATTTTCCACATCAGTATTCCACATGGCCCGTTTCCCACGGGTAACATTCTAACGAACATGGTGCTTCTGGGTTTGCTTTGTTTATTCACGTACAGTAACTGTGCAGATCAGTGGGTTTCCTGATGCCATTTTCACGGAGAGAGGCATGGCTGTTTACCATTAGGAGCCCAGCATTGGTACGTGAAAGTCATACGTCAGGGGCTGGTGCTGCAGCTCAGTTGTCAGAGCAATTTCTTAACATGCTCAAAACACCATGTTCTATCCCCCATACTGTATAAGACCCAGTAATGGAGGCCAATGTAATTCTTCCACTTAAGAGGTGAAGGCAGGAGGAGTAAAATTTTAAAGTCATCCTTGGCTACATAGCAAGTTGGAGGTCAGCCTGGGCTACATGAAGCTGTCTCTATTTTTTTTTTTTTTTCAAGATTTATTTATTTATTTTATGTACAGCATTCTGCCTGCATATGTGACTGCAGGTCAGAAGAGGGCACCAGATCTCATTACAGATGGTTGTGAGCCACCATGTGGTTGCTGGGATTTGAACTCAGGACCTCTGGAAGAGCAGTCGGAGCTCTTAACCACTGAGCCATCTCTCCAGCCCAGCCAGATTTCTTATACAGCCCAGGACTACTTGCCTAAGGAAGGTGCTTCCCACAATGAACTAGGTCTTCTTGCGATAGAAATCGAGTCAGTCCTCCACAGACAGTCCCACAGGCCAGTGTGAGGTAAGCAATTCCTCAGCTGAAAATTTCCTCCCAGATAACTAAGCTGTGTCAAGTAGACCAGGCTAACGAGGACAAGAAAGTGAGGCAGAGATCTACTTAAGCCATATGGAATGTTCTACTGGGGGACATTCATCTCTTTTCTCCAAGTTACAAGCTCGATCATTTTTCCGTTTACTGTGGACCCATGTGGACTCTAATTTAGATTCGGCTCGTGGCCTAGCACATGTTACCTATTGTACTGTTTAGAATAGAGATCGTTCCAATTTGAACCATCAGGAACACTTTCCACTCGTGTGTCTGGCCTGATGCTATCCTTGTGGGTTTGCTGTTTTGTTGATGCTTTTTTTTCCCTCCCTAGGTGTGTTGATCCGCTTGGGTCACCTGACTAAACGCCACAGAGTGGCTTCAAGAACAGATACTCCTTTCTTTCAGTTCTGCTGGACACCTGCAGTCGGGATCTGGCAGGGCTGGTTTCACCTGAGGCTTCTCTCTTCAGCCTACAGATGTCCTCTTCTCCCTGTGTCTCGCCCCTCTCCTGGCTTTCTCTCTGTGCTCCCAGGAGTCCCTTCCTCTTATAAGGGAGTCATCCACAGGATCAGAACTTCGCCCTGATGATCTCACTTAACTGTAATTACCTCATTAGATAATTTGGCTCCTAACACAATCACATTGGGGCATCTGTATGTGATTTGAGGGGAACACAGTTTGGTCCATAGGAGCAGCACTAGAAGATACTCTAGGAACACAGACATCTGCTGAGACAAGTCCAGCGTCCTCCATTTCTCCAAGTGCTGTGGGTTCTCTACTAAAGAATGACGTACGTATCTGTGGTATTTGTGTTCACTGAAGCGCCATCGCTTCTTTTTTTTTTTTTTTTTTTTTTTTTTTTTTTTTTTTTTTCGGAGCTGGGACCGAACCCAGGGCCTTGTGCTTCCTAGGCAAGCGCTCTACCACTGAGCTAAATCCCAACCCGCCGCCATCGCTTCTTGACTGACCAAAGGTAGAGACATATGTGTGCTACTCTCTGCACATAAATACGTGTCATGCATGTATACCTAAGTCTTTGCATTAGGTAGGAGCTCAACTGGTGTCTCCCATCTTGATTTACTACCACCTGGGTCACTCCACAGTGAGAAGCCATCTACCTCATTTCATTCAACTCTGTCTGCTGTATTTGTGATATCACAAGTCATAGTCCCTCCTCAGGGCTGAATTCCATCTCGGGACTCCCCACCTGCTAAATGACTAAATTTGCATACTTTAAGGTAGGGTTTCGGGTGTCTACAATTACAAAGTAGTTCCACTGTCTTGAAATTTCCAGTGCTTTACTTCTCATCCCTTCTTCCCACCCCACACCCGTGAACTCCTCGATTTCCCCATCTGCGTAGCATGCAGCCTTTTGAACTGGCTGAGCGTGTGACTCACCCGTTTCCACATTCCTTCTTTCTGTGATTAAATGTATGTAATGACTTATTTATTGCTAACATTTGAATATGACTCCTCTTTCACAGTGTACTCAGGCGTTTGGCAGCCAGCTGAGGACTTTGGAACTCTGACTGGATCCTGAGAGCTCTGACCTCATTGAGAACCAACCCCTTGATGGAGTCATGGTATGATGACATCCTGTGACCTGCTCCCTCTCCTCTCTTTATTTGCTCAGTCCACCAAGAGGTAAGAAACTTTGCTCTACCAAGCCCCCACCCTCATGATTGTGTGGCCCAACAACTGGTTGCTAAGGGACCTTTGAGACTGTGCTAAAACCTTTAAGACTGTGAGCCAATCATCCCTTAGTTATTTCTCCTTGGATATTTTGTCACAGCAGTTAAAAAAAAAAAAAAAAGCTAACACACTTATCTATCCACCTACTGGATGGCACCCTCCTTCTTTTAGTTGGGGATAATTATTATGAGAGATGCTACAAACCTTTTTCCTTTGCTCCCACCATGGTATACAGAGGCAGAGGCTCATGTGCAGGCAAGACTCAGCTTCACTTATAAACCACAGTATAGCCATAGCAGAGGAAACATTGATGCTGGAGATAAAATAGACAATGTTACTGCTTTACGGAAGGTGTTGCAGCCTACCCCTCATCCATGCTGGCGGAATTAGATGGGAGCCAAGCCTACCTTTGTGAGCTGGTATACAATTATGGTGAGCCTCTGTACAGCAAGTCGGTGGATGCCCTTTGAGCCAAGCACCAAAGCAACCTAATTAAGGTTGATGACAATAAACTTGGGGAAATGGATGGGCTTCTTTAAGGCCCATCATGAGGAGAGACCACACAAAGTGGTTGATTGGAGTTGTGTAGTGGTTAAGGACTGTGGCAGAAAAACAAAAGACAAAAATAAACAAAAAACCTCTCAGGCCAAGGATGTCAGCAAAGAGTGCTTCAAATGCAAGAAATAAAGGGAAAATTTTGAATCTTTTATTTTTTTTTTAAAAAAGACACTATGGTTTTAATGGGGGAGCAAACAAAAGTGAAAGCCACGCTTACAATTCTGGAGAACGAGGCACGGAAGTAACACCAAAGCCTGCCTGGTTTTTAAAATATATCTATTTATTATGTGTATGCAGGCATGATGTGGGTAAACCCTCCCACGGCCCATGTGTAAGGTCTGAGAACAGCACTGGAGAGTCGGTTCTCTCTTAGGTGGGGTGTAGGGATGGAACTCACTTGCCAGTCTTACATAGCAAGCACTTTTACTAGCCGAGCCATCTTTCCAGCTGAACACAAGTTTTCAATTCTATTGGGCATCAAGAAGGATGTTTTGTCTTGAAAGCTGTGTAAAGCAGGGCCTGCCTTGGAAGTGTTGGTCTAGCCATGGTCTTGGCTACTGATGTTTTTCTATTACACACACTTCATTATACATTACATATACATTGTATAACTATACAGTGATTTTAATCATAAACAAAGGAGACAAAAGTCTATCCTCTCCTATCAAATGATGTGTCTGTTGAGTTAATGATAGAAATTGTTCCCTGACACTTTTCCAGAGAAACCTAGGCCATAAAGTCTAATGTACAATTGGATCCAGCTCCTGACAATGTATTTTTTTTTCTTTTTTTCGGAGCTGGGGACTGAACCCGCTGAGCTATATCCCCAACCCCCTGACATTGTATTTTTAAATTTGCATTTGTTACATTTATTTAATCTGGGGGAGAGGGCTGCCTGTGCTATAGCATGCATGTGGAGGTTGGAGCACAATTTACAATGCACTCTCTCCTTTCAGCACGTGGGTCCTAGGGATTCAACTCGGGTTGTCAGGCCTGATTTACCTGAGCCATCTTGGCAGAACCCTATTTATCTGTACTTGGGCTCCTAGTGAAATGGGCTCTCACACATCCTTTGTTTGTCCTTTCTGGTCTGGCTTTGCAAAGTCCTGACCTTGTAAAATGAGCTGTCACCTCTATTCTACCTCCAGAACATCTTATTCAAGGCAAGGACTCACTTGTCCCAGGAAGCTGGGTGGAACAGCCCTTTCTGAGCTGTAGAAAAGGAGGCTCCTAAAGTCACTGTTTAGTCTTTTCTGATTGTTTTCTTCTGTTTTGTTTTGTTTTCAGGTTTACAGTCTTCTGGGACTTTTTTCTTCATTTAGACATTCATCTTTATCAGGGTATTGGTGTTCCTAACTCTGTTCTTCTAAACTCTGCCCCTGTGTAGTTCGCTAACATGTTTTCCTGGCATCATTCCTGTGGGGAGTCTGCCTGCTGGTGTTCTTCCAGGACCCGCTTTCGGTTTCGTTGATTCTTGTTCTGCCCTTCCTACTGACTTTTTTTCTGTTTTCTTCAGTTTGCTCTCAATTGACTAGTTATAGTTCTGGAATGGAAGCTTACCTGGAGAAGAGCTGGTCTTGTGTTCACTATCTCTGGTACCCACCCCTTCCCTAGCAATTATTTTTTTTTTTTTTTTTTTTTTTTTCGGGGCTGGGGACTGAACCCAGGACCTTGTGCTTCCTAGGCAAGCGCTCTACCACTGAGCCAAATCCCCAACCCTCCTAGCAATTATTTCTTCTCGTGTGTGTGTGTGTGTGTGTGTGTGTGTGTGTGTGTGTATAGTTTGTGCAAACATATGTATGCAACTATGTGTGGGGGTCAGAGGTCAACCTTGGGTCTCATTCCTCAGACATCTTTTATCTTGTTTTTTGTTTCGAGACTAATTTTTTTATTTTATAAATATTGTGCTTGCATGTGCACTGTTGTGTGTCTGGTGCCCAAGGAAACGAAGAGGGTGTCAGATCACCTAGGACTAGAGTGAGTTATAGATGGCTGTAAGCCACCATGTGGGTACTGGGAATGAAACCTGGGTCCTTGGTAAGAGCAGCAAGTGCTAGTAACAAATGAGCTAGTCTCCGGCTCTGACACCTTATGTTTTTGTCTCCCATTGCCCTGTGCTGAGTAGGCTAGGCTGATGTTGCTAAATTTCCTTCCCAGAGGAAACCTGTGCAATATCTACCCCCTCTCCTAAATCCTAGTGACAAAGCCAGGCATGATTTTGCCAGAACTCACTGTGGTGGTTTGAATATGCTTGGCCCAGGAAGTGGCACTATTGGGGGTGTGGCCATGGGTGGGCGTGGCCTTGGAGTGGGTGTGGCCTTGGAGTGGGTGTGTCACTGTGGGGACAGGCTTTGAGACTTTCCTCCCGGATTCCTGTAACTCAGTCTTCTATTTGCCTTTGGAACAAGATGTAGAGCTTTGGGGTTGGGGATTTAGCTCAGTGGTAGAGCGCTTGCCTAGGAAGCGCAAGGCCCTGGGTTCGGTCCCCAGCTCCGAATAAAAGAAAAAAAAAGAGTTGGTACAGACTACCATACCGGTTCCTTTGTGTCTGTTGCTTGTTTTTGACAGTATCCCTAGGTATGCCAGGCTGGCCTGGAACTCTACATATGCCAGGCTGGCCACTGCTTACTGAGTACTGGGACGAAGGCTTGTGCCACCACACCTGGCATGCCTATTTTTTGTTTTGTTTTAAACCTGGGTTCTAGGGTTGACTTGTACAGCAAGTGATTACTAATTAAACCAAGTGCCCAGCATTGTTTGCTTTTGTTTTGAGACAGCTTCTGATGTACTCCTAAAGGATTCACTGTGTAGTGAAGGATAACCTTGAATGCCTGGTCCTCACGGCTCCACCTTCTGAGTGTAGGGTTTGCAGGCTTGAGCCACCTTGTCTAGCCCCAGCAACTATTTCTGATAATCGTGGCAGTTGTGCCTTCACTGGCACCTGTGTATGGCCATCTCCCCAACCTCATATGTCCGCTTTGTCCTCCCAGTCAGGTCTTTTGAGCCTCCTTAGAGAGGATCAAAATCTTACCCTGATTTCACCCCAAACTCCCTTAGTACTACACCACGCCCTTTCTTTGGCCGCCTCCAGGGATCATGCTCAAGGTTGGACGGAGCCAGAGAGTTCTGCCAGCTAAGCTGGGTGTGATGGCTTGCCCAGAGGGGGAGCACAGACATCAGAGGCTGCCAGCACCCATCCCTTCGTGATTGACTCCACTGGGAACCAAGCCTGTTGGGGTGGGTAGGCCTCACGGAGGAGGTGCTGAAGATGTTCTCATGGCTGCCAGCTAACTGGGTGCTCACCTTGGGAAACCGAGAGAAACTGGGCTGGTGACTCACTGGTCACTCACCGGTTGGTGCCCCACAGGCTTGAGATGCAGGGATAACACGGGTGGGGAAGGGGGTTCAGAGCTCGAAAGTCAGTGTGTGTGTCAGCTTTCATGCTGGTCTGGCTGGTGCCTGGATGCAACCGGGTACTGGATAAACCTCTCATCTGCCTCCCTGCCCACAAGGAAAGACCTCAGGCCAGAGACAGGCATGGCTCTCCTAGCTTTGAATCAGGGTGGAAGCCCAGCCTGAGCAGCGAGTATCTGGAAACTACTGAGATTTTCTTCAGATCAGGCAGGTATTCCCCATTGCCTGCTGTGCTGTGGCGTCTGCAATGATGTCAGGAGTTCTTGTTACCTGCCAGGGCTAAGTGAGGGGTTTACTGAAGGGAAGGATTTTGTACCTGATTGAAAGGCCTAGGAATCAGGATAGGAGAGGATGTGGGGGAAGAGTGGTGGGCTAAGAGGAACTCTCTGGAGAGGCCACTGTGGGCCAGAAACTGCTGAAATATGCCCACACACACACACACACACACACACACACACACACACACACACACACACACACCTGTACCTGAGTGATATTCAACAGGAACTATATCAGGTCAAGAGTCAAGATTACGAGGCAGCCTGAGGGCCAGCTTTATCAGAGCAGTGCTAACTCAACCCTGAGCTTCAGCCCCTATTAAATATCAGGACTGGCACAGAAGTTCTGTGAACCCAAAATGCTGCTTTCCAGGGCTCTTACAGGTGCCTGTGTCTCACCTGAGTGCAATAAGCCCAGAACTTCCTGGAATTACCTTCAGCATTTGGCTGGGTGCTGGCTTGGCCCAACACACATACACCTGTGTGTGCGTGTACGCTGCTGGCCACTCCTGCAGTTAACCCTCCTGTTCCACTGGGGGGGTCTTCCACGGGGACAGTTCTCTACCAGACCTTAGGGTCCACACAGTGGTCACCATGGCGGCTATTCTTGGTTCTCAACTCAACTACATCTGGAAGGAACTGAAACCCAAGTGGCTGTGCACGCCTGTGAGAGGTTCTTTAATCAGATCATTTGAAGGGGGAAGACCCACTTTTAGTCCAGATCCTTTGAGATTGGAAGATACACCTTTGATCTGGGCCACACTTTCTGCTGGCAGCCTCTATAAAGGACAGGGAAGACGGGAGCCTTTGCTCTTTGTCCGTTTGCTCTCGTTCTAGCTGGCAAGTCCATTCCTTCACTGGCATTGGCGTCCACTCGTTTGGGATTCCAGTGCACACTGAAGACCAGTTGAGACATCCAGCCTTGTGGACTAAACAACTACTGGACCTTCCATTGATAGCCGTTGTTGAACTACTGTAAGCCATTCTAATAAATCATATATATATATATATATGTATTTTTTTTTTCAATTAGTTCTGTTCCTTTAGAAAACTCCTCCTACCCTACACACTGCCAGAAGTTGCAAACTGCAGCCAGGGCAAGCCCTGTGTTGCATGATGCCATTATGAGACCCTGTGTCCTTTGATAATTTGTCGATTTCTATTCACTTGTGAGTTGATTTATTCATCTTCACCCACCCCACCAGCGATGACAGGATTGGTGCCACCTTGGGTAAAGTGCATTGGCATTCCTGGGGTTCTGCAGGGATAGTAGGGCTGCAAAAGGGACCCCTGATCTTTGATGCTCATCGGGAAGCCAGCTGGTATAAGCTGAACTGATGGCCATCTCCCCAAGTACAAACCCCTATCGGTGACCCCAGGAGTACCAGGGGCTACTTCAGGAGAGGCTGGAGGCTGCCACAATTTGTGTGAATGACCCAGTTCCCTCCTAACTGTCTCCAAAGTGACAGTTTGGGCTAGCCAGTGATCTATGAACTATGATCTGATGCAAAAAAAAAAAAAAAAAAAAAGAACTGGCTAATTGCCAGCTATCACTCTTACCAAACTGAATGGATTCACTATTGGGAAGCCAGGAAAGCTGTTATGAGCAGAAACTTCTAGAAGTTAGAGTGGTCCATTGATAAGAATGGAGTCAAGTGGCCAGGGAAAGTGGAACCACCATGAGAGCTGCGAATGGATCTCCACGGCACCCTCTCATTCTGTATTCAGCCTGAGCCAGGTCTTCGGACACAGGCACACATACATACACAGCACCCTTATTTAAATGGAGTTCACACTCATTCAGGCTGCTCAACAGGAGACACCTTTCATACTTCCAGGAGGGGAGGATGTGTTTATTCTGTTCTCGGTCCCCTCTTCTTCTGATGGCTCGGGATGGAAGGCAGCTGGATCAACACTCACCAGACATGGCTTCCCAGCTGGGGTGGTGAAAGGGAACCTCACCCTGTGCCTGGGAGGCTGGGGAAATTTGGACTGAAGCCAAGTGTTCTTGTATGACTCTGGAAGCTCACACCTACTACAAGCCTTGGGGTTGGGGGATTCTGCAGACATGTACAACCCTCAGTGAAGCCCAGTGGGCAGAGATATGGCTGTGCTCGGCAAGGCCAGGATGGAGTTTACACTCCAAGTTGTTGGGGGCACCTGGAAAGTTGCCTAGCTCCCTAACTCCCAACAAGGGCTACTCAAACCTTCCTGAGACAACTGTGCTTCTGTTGGGCTTTGTGGTTAAAAGACTTTGGTTGGGCAGGGGTGCCCAGTCTACAACATACTTAGGGAGTCCACATATGAGTTTGGAGGGAGAGCCTAAGTCAGCGCCCTTGTTGGGAAGTGAGGATAAGAGGATAGCCAGGACCCTGCAGAAGCTACCCCATGTCCTCAAGGCAGTATCTGTACCTTGTTGTCTTGCTTTGGGCTGTTCTGGCCTCATGCCCCACACTGGGCTGGGCATCTGATCACGGGAGTCATTTGTGAAGCTGATGTTACTGAGTACTTAGTGTGGTTATCGCTTAGGGGGTCACCATGAACCAGAAAGCTAACAAGGCTATTTCCAGTAGAGCGCAGCACCTGGTCTGCTAAGCACCCGTGTAGGCCTTTGCGTGGGCATTGTTACTGCAGGAGAAGGGTCTACAGGCCTGATACTTGGCCCCCTCTCAAGAGTGTTCAAATTACTAGCAGTGTGGTGAGAAGGTGGAGCATGGAGTACAGAAAGAGCCTGGGCTTCAGAGGTGCCGGTGGTGAACAGCTGCTGTGAGCTCAGTCTGTGTGGTCCCTGCCAGGCATGCCCAAGGGATGGTGATGGCTTTGGCACATACTTCCTGCAGCAAGGTACTGTGATGGGAAGCCAAGAACCCCCCAGCACAGGATGCTTGCAAATGACCTTCGGAAACCAGAGCATCGATCCTGCCTGGGGCCTCCTTCTGACCAGCGAGTAAGTACAGCACAGCAAGGACTTTGGTCACTTTATCCGCTGACTGTCCTGATTACAAGAACTAGGAAGGGCGTGTAGAACCTAGGCACACGGCAGCTCACACCCTCCGTTCCCTATTCCAGACAGAGCGAGTGCCTCCAGAGGGAGGACCATCAAGGTCAGGCCCAAGGTTGTGGAGAGAGTTAGGCCAGATACCAGGTTTGCACTTTCCAGTTCAACATACGGGCTTCTCTGATGAAGTTAGGTGTTGTTCGTCAACAGAAAAAAAAATTATAAGGGAATTCTGCCAGTAAGATTATTTTTACTAGTTTGGTCCAGTCTGGCCCTGACTCCTGGACTAAAAGGCTGGGCAGTTCCCAACCTACCCGCCTCTCGGTGACCACTGGTTTCAGTTTGCCTTCTGGTGTCTTCTGTCTCCAGCTACACTGTGTAACATTCCCCAACCCAACTGTCAGCTGTGTGCAGGCAGGCACTGCGGGACCTCCAAGGGGAAGGGTGGCTGAGCCAGGAGACTAGGAGACATATGAGCTCCGTGTGCTTCTGCAGGGCAGTCGCTGAACTGCTTCTCTTGCCCACGAGGCAGGCGGTGCTGAGGTGACAGCAGATTTACACCCTGTGCAGAGAGCTCTAATGTAAGCATTCCCTTGATCTATGACTCTTCTGTTCCTAGCTGGGTGGGAGTGGGCCTAGAGAAGCATCTATTTGGAAGGTTGTCCCCTCCTGGTTAGGGTGCACCTCCTGTGTGGTGGCTCCTCCAAAGGCCCTCCCCAGTGGTCAGAATGGACAGCCAAGTCTTGGAAGCTGGCCTCCGGCCTGAACTTCAGAATTCATGTTTGTGTTTGCCAGGAAGAACATTCAGATCCAATACAGACCAGATAAAAATGTTGACTTGTTCTCCAGGCAGATGGCCCTGGAGAGAGACCAGGGTCGGGACGTGCGCTCTACACTCTCTGTGAATTCAACATTCACCTTCCTGCCCACCCAGGAAGGGGTCCCAGGAAAACTACTTTTCTTCCACCCTTGATGTGTAAGAAGCTGGCAGGCAGCAGCAGGCACGATTTGCACCATTCAAAGCCCAGGACTGGTGATTCCTACAAAAGCTAATCGTTAGAGGTTGGGGATTTAGCTCAGTGGTAGAGCACTTGCCTAGGAAGCGCAGGCCCTGGGTTCGGTCCCCAGCTCCGAAAAAAAGAACCAAAAAAAAAAAAAAGCTAATCGTCCAGGCCTGCCTGGACCGCCTTCTCTGCCCTGTTACCCTATCTGCAAAGGGCCTTTCCCGGGGTTTACAAAAGAAACTGCTGTTTGGCTTCTTGGTATACGTGGTGTGTTTAGGGGCCAGGGTCTCTGTGCCCCAGGCTGGTCTCGAACTCCCGAGAGCTGGAACTACAGGCATTCCTTACCACACATAGCTTAGCTTCCTCAGACTTCTGTTGGAGACAGATAGGAAGACCAAAGTGACCAGCTGTAGTCATCCTTCGGGAACGGCGGATACTGGGACAGAGAAACAGGCCTGGTTGCGACTGCGCAATCCATCAAGTAGCCAAGCCCCGCCCCCGAGCACGGTGGCCCCCGCCCCCTTGGGTTGCTAGGGGAAGTGACGTCACAGCGCGATGGCGGCGGCTCCTTTAGGCAGCTGAAGGGGGATTTAGGCCCGGAAGATCCGAGTCCATCCGCGGCGGGGAGAGGGCGAGCGGGGCCGGCAGGGGCCGGAGCAGCGGCGGCGGCGCTCGGACTGTCCCATCCGCCCCGTATTGAGGCGCTGAGAGCGACGGGGCGACCAGAAAGCGATGGTGAAAGCGGGGCCGTGAGGGGGGCGGAGTCGGACCGGACCCGCAGTAGCGGCAGCAGCGGCGCCGCCTCCCGGAGCGCAGACCCAGGAAGCGGCCGGGCGGGCAGTAGCGAGCCGCACCGCTGCCATGGAGCTGAGGGTCGGGAACAGGTACCGACTGGGCCGCAAGATCGGCAGCGGCTCCTTCGGAGACATCTATCTCGGTGAGGCCCAGCGCCATCGAGCACCGGGGAGCCTTGCGGGTCGGCGGGCGGGGTCCCCGGCAGGCCGAGGCCTGCGCAGGGCCGTAGTGGACACTCGGCCGCTCGGCATCTCCGCAGTCCGAGGGTCCGGCCACTGGCCGCGGCCAGACACCAACGGCCGCTGTGCGAGCGCGGCCGGGGGGCTGGGCGCGGCAGGTCGGGGTGGGGTGCGGGGAAGGGCTGGGGGACAGCTGGGCTTGGGGACTGCAGGACCGTGGGTGAAGAGCTCGGAGCGTGTCTGGGGAGTGGTCGGGGACCCGGGGGAGGAAGAACAAGGCCTAGAGGCGGGGGGCAGCGGGCCTTGGCCAGAGGTTGTGGGGTGTCAGAGGGCGTGGGAAAAGGACAGCGGGCCTGGGCCGGGGGGCAGCGAGGAGGGGGAGGGGAGAGCGGGGCAAGGGAAGGCAACGCGCTGGGGGTGGGGCTCGGAGGGGCAGGGCCTGGGCCGGGCGTCAGCATCCTCCCCCACCTAAGGTCACCGCGGTAAACAAAGGCCATGCTCTACTCTGAAAAAGGGTCTGGTACTGTTCCTCATCCCTGCAGTGTGGTCCTGGATGTTTTCCTGCGTGTGGGAGAGATGTCAAAACAATCCAAATGTAGTGTGGAGGTGGGGAGTGTCCCAGTCAGAAATGGGGAAATGACCGGCTGATTTCTAAGGGTTCTTGGGGCTGTCTGGGCCTGCCCTTTTCCACAATGGTATCTCCAGTTAGCTGACCCGCTGAAGGGATCACCCATAGCCTCCTGGTTGCCACCTTAACTCCAAAACAGGACTGAAAATGTTCCCTGTGCCTGGCCTGAAAGGCCTTGGTTTGGCTGGGGTCTTCAGGATATGTTGAGCATCTAAGTTGACTCCTGGACACCTGGAAATCAACAGGAATGAAGTTTTGATTAATGCAGATACATTCAGTGTCAAGATGTTGGCAGAATAGAGGGGAGACAAGCGGTGTGAAAGTTCTCATGGCGGCTCTCAGAACTCTAAAGGTAGACATGAGAATCCTAGACTTGGGGTTAAACTATCCTGGGTTATGTCCAACTTAATATGGTGAAAGGCTATGCATGTATATACGTGTGATTAAAGGTTTGCTTAAACCCGGTAGTTGGGATTTTTAAATGAAAACTACCCCCTGCATTTATTAGAATTATAAGTTATTCCAAAGCCCCTTGGTACTTGGAGCTTTCTGGTGGTGAACATCCTGTTAGAGGTAACCGTGTTCTGTTGAACAGTAGCCCATCTCCAGCATTTGTTTGGCTGTTGTATCTCTAATGGAGAGTCAGTAAGAAGCAATGCTTTGGGCCTCACCTTTCAAGCTTCCCAAGTTTAACAGCTTGTACTCTAACTCCTCTTAGGACCTTGGTAGCTGGCCGTGTGGGGTGAGCAACTGTCCCATTTGGGTAGCTCATAAGTATGTATGGTGCCTGGTTAGGCTAACCCTGCGATGTGCCACATCAATGCCTTTGAACCTGAACTTCTTGCCAGAGTGGTCTGATGAGTAAAATATGCTTTAGAGAGACTTAGGGTTTGCTTACTTAAATATTTATATGCCTTCTCGGCAGTGTTTGGGAGTCAAAAGTGCTGGGTAAATTGGAGCTGTTTGACTTATTTTTAGAACAATAGATTTTGGCAGAAGTTTAACCTCAGGATATAGGAGCTATACTGAAAACCAATCCATTAGCCACCCTTTCGTGGGCATTAGAAAATAGGTATTTTGAAACTTTTTGTTCCCTGAGATTTTGCCAAAAGGTTTTGTTCTTTCTGAAGATTGGTTCTAACAACCATTTGTGCTATGGTGGTCATGTGTCATTCAGAGATGTAAACCTTTCTCCAGGAGAGTGCAAGCTGTGTCTGGGATTGCACCTTACTCAGTCACATCCCTTCTGCCCCACCTGGTTCCTACAGCCTTAAAAAAGAGAAAGAAAAAAATCACCTCCATCTAGAGCAGGGGGACGCCAGGGACAGGACAAAGGGCTGAAAGACTGTCTTGAACCAGCGAATACACATGCTAGGCAGGGTCTTCTACAGTGTGTAGGTGGTGGCTGGCTTAGACATAGGCCTGGGCACAGCAGCTGATCACGTGAGCTAACCTTTTCCAGAAAGTTTTAATTTGGTGACTCCTCTGTTATGCTCCAAGATGGACACTGGGTTAGGGTTAGAGTCACTGGCTTATCTGTCATGGTATGAGTTTTGTTGTTTTGTTTAAGACATGGTCTTACTATGTAGCACTGGCTGGCCTTGAACTCAGAGATCTACCTTGTGAGTGCTGTGTGCCAACATGCTGGCCTCACAGTGTGCTTTCTGTCAGGGATTAGGCACTGCCAGTCTTCTCTCTCTCCACTTGGCTCTCATCACTGTCCTTTCAAGCTACCCCTTGGGGAACTGAGCATGAACTGAGTGATTCAGAGTAAGATAGGCTAGAAAAGCAGATCTGCAAGACGATTGGAGACAGAGGACCTGAAGACAGCAGATGGGTTGGCTCACCCATACCATAGGTCAAGAGCCACGTGAGTATGAGTGGAGTTGGATCCTCATCTTGAAGTCTGTGTGACATGCATTCTGGTGCAAGTGTAGTTGAAAAATATTCCTAAAACTCCTCTTTGGTATTCCTCATAAGGCACTTTACTCTTCCAGCGAGGTTCTCCCTGTTTTGTTTTGTTTTTTTTTTTTTTTTTTTTTTTTTTTTTTCCTTTTTTTCGGAGCTGGGGACTGAACCCAGGGCCTTGCACTCGCTAGGCAAGCGCTCTACCGCTGAGCTAAATCCCCAACCCCGGTTCTCCCTGTTTTAAGCCTGGGGTTTTTTTTTTTTTTATATTTCTTCCCGAGACATTTTTACATAGAAATATGTAAAAGTGTGGTCATAAGTCATTAAACCTGTGCTTGTTCCTTCCCTGGTGGCCTGCTATGGCAACAGGCAGGAGGAAAGTCTGTAGTGGCCCACCATGTTATTGTTCTTGTCTTCTCTAAAACTCTCTCTTCAGGGGGAAGTGACATCATGAGTTTATTTCTTGATTGCCCAGATTTTAGAAAACCCAGTCTCACTCTTTGTCTAAGCCAGCCAGATGTAGAATGGGCCACTGCCCGCATACCTGTAGATGACCCTTGGACAGGAGCATTTGCTGATTGAAGCAGCCTCTCTGCCCTAACCTCACCCCAGTGTGTGTTTCTTTGGAACTGATGTTTCTATCACTTTGGAAACCAGAGGAAAGCTCTATTGCTGGCACTGTGCCACTTGATAACTTTCTTTTCTTTTTTTAACTTTATATGAATGTTTTGTCTGAATATGGTATGTATGCAATGCCCTTGGAAGCCAAAAGAGGGCATAGAAGCCCCTGGAACTGGAGTTACAGACTGTTAATGTGCAGCTAGTGCTCTTACCTGCTAAGCCATCTCCTCAGTCCCTACTAGATAACATTTTAAAACAGAGATTATACTCTAATAATAATAATAATAATAATAATAAAAAATAAAAGTTTGTTCCCAGCCCAAAGGGAGCATGGGTAACTTGGGAAGAGTTTGCAGGATAGGCTAGGCTGTGTGGTCCATGTTGTCCAGTGTTAGGAAGTAAGTGAAGGTCTGTTCAGTGGAACAGTATAGGCCCAACCTACAAAGTGCAAGAGGGGCAAGGCAAGCATTATCTACTACTGTTTTCATCCTTATTTCTCCTCTGGAAGCAAGCAGTGAAGTCCTGAGCATGTCATTGGCAAAATGGAAGTTTATTGTCCTCTGTATAAATTTGTTCGTTATCCATTATTCCGGTTCCTCTGCACCTCAGCTGACAATGAGGTCAGATTTCATGATGTGCCTAAGCATCCCTTGGGAGTTAAAACTTACTAGCATTTTCATCTGATTTTTCTCCTCACAATTTCAAATGGTTAATGAGAGTGGTACTTCGATCTCACAACGGCATTCAACAGGAAAGATGTCTTTTATGAAAAGTTGTGTATGCATGTGGTGTGTCTACACGCATGTGTGTTTACATGTGAATGCATGTGTGCGTAGGGTACATATACATGTGGAAGCCAGAAGCTGACATCAGTGGCTTCTCAGTCCCTCTCTACTTTATATATTGAGGCAATCTCTCTCACTTGAAACCAGAACTCTACAATTTGACTAATCTAGTTAACAAGCTTGCTCCAGAAACCCAGTCTGTGCTCCTGCATGTAGGGGTGACAAGTGGGATGCCATACCTACCTGGCATTAAATAGGTGCTAGGAATATAAACTCTGCCTCTGTGCTGGGTAGTGTGTTACCCACTATGCCAGACATCAAAGAATTAAATTTACCCATTGTTGGAGAAAAGTCAAGGCTGCAGTCCTGTACCACCCAAAAAGGAACTGATTGCCCAAAAAGAATTCACACAGTTCTGACAGCTTATGTGATTACCTTGCAGAACAGATCTAGAACTGAGACAATAATGGTGGAACCACAACTTGATTTTGCCTACTTCTTGCCCATGTTTGAAGTTGCAGGAGGGTTCATCCTGGGCCTTGTGTGCCTACCATGTTTGTAGATGTCCTATATAGTCAAAACCCTAGGGCAGCATTGAACCTCAAGTCAGTACCTTAGTGATGGGGACAGGGGAGTCACTAGATTTCCTTTTGTTGTTCTGCCTGGTGCGACCAAATTAAATAAATCTCCTTTTCTTTCTTTTTTTTTTTTTTTTTTTCAGTTTTTCAAGACATAGCCCTGGCTATCTTGAAACTCACTCTGTAGTCCAGGCTGACCTCGAGCTCAGAGATCCGCCTGTTTCTGCCTCCCCAGTGAAGACCTGCCCACTGCCCAACTGTTCTGTCGTTGTATTTAGCTTTCTCTTTTTTTTAAAATATGTTTTGTCTGCTTCCATGTCTGTGCACCACGTGCTTGCAGTGCCTGGGGTAGCCTGAAGAGGATGTCTAATTTACTATTTAGAGTTATAAGACAGGTGTTGACTGCTCTGTGGATACTGGGAAATAAGCCCAGGTCCTCTGGAAAAGTATCCAGTACTCTAACTACTGGGTCATCTCTCCAGTCCAGACAAGCTAGATCCTGATGAGAGTGACCAGCATCTGGGCTTGTCATTCAGTGTTCCCTTCCTGCCCTAGACAGAGTGGTACACTGTGTTAGTTAGAGTCATATAACCTTTTGGACTGTTCAACCTTAGGGCTCCCGAATAATGTTTTTATCTGTTCTGTATCTGATCCCCTGATTACAGTGGCATCTTTAGGTACTAGTGTCTTCTGGTAGCATTTATCAGACTTATATATGGTAGAGAATCTGGTATTATAAACTTCAGAAGTATAAGTCACTACCAGAGTTCCTAGGTCCTTCTGTGTTTGGCTCAGGAACAGTGTAAGGTCTGGACTAGATTATCATGCTAGTGGGGCTTAGGAGATGTGGCCCTCTGGGGTGATAGGACAGACACACAGGGCCAAACCAGTGCCTACACTGGCACCTGTAAGACAGATGGAGCTTGAAGCTGCTTGGTCTTTCTACAAAAGTGATGAAGTGTCTGGAGTAGGTCTTAGGCTGTCTGTCCTCTCAAGTTCGTATGTCCTGTGTCCATCTGCTACTCTCCTGACTATCAGATGCAGGCAGTACAGCTCTTTTAATAGATCCTACAGGTTTTTTTGTGACAAAGTGACAAATGGCATTGGCTTTATGAAAAGATGTAATTCATTATTATATGGCATTTGGCTGCATGAAAAAAAAATGTATTTTAGCTGGACGATGGTGGCTCACACCTTTAATCTCCACAGAGGCAGGCAGATCTCTGAGTTCAAGGACAGCCTGGTCTGCAGAGCAAGTTCCAGCACAGCCAGAGCTACACAGAAACTTTCTTGAAAACCAAAAGAAAAAAAGGTGGGGATGGGGAGAAATGGTTTAATTCACATTATGTTGAAGAATTGTCATTGGTCATTTGTTCCCAAGGCTGAGCATAGCACAGAGGTGATTTGTCAAGGCGTGAGCTGTAGGAGCCACAGAAGAGTAAAGTTAGGGGCGTTTTCCACCTTCCTGAAGGTCCTGATCCAGTAGGCTGGTTGGCCCCAGCCTCTTGTCCCTGTGGACCTGCCAGCTGGCACGGGTGGTATGATGTCCCAGAGAGTACTGCTTTGGGGTTCAGAGAGTCGTTGACATAACTGGTGACGTGAGTCACCATGGCTCCTGGCTGGCAAGTTCAGCTCAGAGTCCAGGTCCTTAAAGGAATCCAGAGGTCACTTTTCATCTGAGATTCGTTCTAGATGAAGTCATTTCTTGTGTAAGTGGATAAGTTGCTCTGCCTATAGGCAAGAAGAATAAGATATATTTCTTCTTACTTATACTAGTGCCTCCAAAGATTTCTTGTGGAACAGTAAATGAAGTTCTTAAACCTAGATTGGCCAGTGGCAATGATTAGATCCTGTTATTATGGATCTACAGCACTGGAGATTGGCTTTCAGCCCAGATGTTCTCAGCAGCAGTCATCTGACAGACCAGAATGATTACTCTGTGATCTTGGGTGGCAGTAGACACAGTTTGTTGGCCTTAGGTTGTCCCTATGCTTAAGGGCCTTGCTCCACTGTCTACTGTCTACCTCAGGGACTCATTAACCATTTGTTTCTTCAGCTCCCAATGAAACTCTTACATACCCCTCCTGTCCCAGTTGACAAAAGAGAGTGAGTCACAGAGAGCTAGTCAGGCTGCTCAGTCCACACCTTGTCTACACAGCACAGACCCTGGTCATGCGTGGTTGTATCAGGCTCTATTAAAAATCCATGTTAATCCTTTTCAAATAACTACAGTCCTGGAAGTATAGAATTGCTTTTTCTTAGAAACAACCTGCCAAGGAGGAGGACTGCATGGTACATTACGCTGTTTTTATTAAGCACCTGGATGTACCATGTGGAGGCAGAGGAAAGTCCAGAGCATCTTGGAAGGTAGACTGAGGAACGTTTATGCAGGAGCCTTTAGAGCAAACATGAAAGGGACACTTACACATAAAACCCTTTTTCCTCCAAACTCCTAGGCTCTAGTTATAACATTGTTACAAACTAACAAAAACTGTACTTTGTGTTGCAGAGGCAGAACTGGCCAGGGCTTTGTCCCCAAGAGGGTGAGAGGGTGTCACTTGCCTTTAATCCTAGCATTTGAAAGACAGAGGTAGGCAGATTTCTGAGTTGAAGGACAGTCTGATCTACAAAAAGAAGGGGTAGGGAGTTGTTCCCTGGTTTAGTTGAGGGTCTTTGCTGATAAGCCTGTGGTGGTTTGTTTGGAGATGATTGTGTCCACGTAAGAACTGTTGAGATGTGTAGGTAGACGTCTGGCTTGTCTGGCCTGAGATTGGGAGGAGGGAGAATAGGGGAAAACCCAGCTCTCCTCCTCCTGGGAGACTCAAGCACACTCCAAAAGGCCATCAAACCATCACAGAAGCATCCTATTGCTCTGCCTTGGTATACCCTGAGTGGGTAGAAGGAGTGGGGCCTGCAGCTACATTGATTGGCTGGTGGGTACAGTGGGTACAGGTAAAAATGGAAGGTAGAATGCCAAAGAGATTTTCTTACATGTTTTTGAGTAAAGATCGCTTTCTGTGTTGGTCAGCCAGCAGTACCCACTCTTAATAGGAGGTACAGAGCAGCTATGCTTAGTCCGTCTCAGGAAGCCGGTGCTCTAAGGTGTGGTTCCAGCCATGTGCAAGGGTTGGGTTCCTGCCTCACAAAGATGTAGAGGATATTAAATAGCACTGGTTCTTTCTGCTGCAAGCTTTGGGCTGTGTGGTAGACACAGAATAATACATTTAATTTTCTTCCTAAGGTACGGACATTGCTGCAGGAGAAGAAGTTGCCATCAAGCTTGAATGTGTCAAAACCAAACATCCTCAGCTCCACATTGAGAGCAAGATCTACAAAATGATGCAGGGAGGAGGTAAGGTTCATTTTCGGTTAAATGTCTACCCATAGTCTAGCTTACAGATACAGAAGACACCCACCTCCACCCCCCCAAAAATAAGGAAGCATAACCTTAATGTATCTTGCTTAAGAACTACCTTTATTAGCTTCCCATTAGATGGTAATGTCTTTGAAATCTGGATTTTGTGTAAGTTTAAAAATAAACATGGTGCTGTGTGTCACAGCTCAGGGCTTCCTACATTGGCCTCTCCTGGGTTACATGCTTACCTTTAGAACTTGAGGGTAGTCCCATAACACTGAAGTTTCAGTTTTCTCTTGGATAGGAGTTTTGAACATGACTTCTCTGACTCCCAGCTAAGCCACTGTTCTCAGTTCTGTAAAACCTTACTGCAAGATCTAGGAGTACTAAATACTTTGCTTGATGAAGCAGGGGCTCTAATTTGAGGCTTTCAAGACCATGAGGCCCAGCCCTACCTCCTAGGAGAGGAGCCTGCTTGTGACAGGCTTTGTATCTGAAAAAAGAAAAAAAAAAAAACAGCAGAAGCCTCTGTGTTGCTGTGATAGTTGGAGAAGGGAGGAGAGCCCCCACCATCTGACAGACCATTGGCCTCAGCAGGGAAAGGGAAACTGTTGGTTTGGTGTTTGATTGCCCTCCCTCAGCAAAAGCAATTTAATTCTACTTCTGCTGGAAACCAACATTCTCTAACAAAACGTCTAAGGCAGTGGCTGTGTGCTGCTGCCTGTCATCTTAGTGGCCATTGTATCCTGTCCTGGGCATTAGACCTAAGGAGGTCATAGGTCGATGAACACTTGCTGGTGACATACACACATGTCTTCTAAACATAGTAGGGCTGGTGCACATGTGAACTCACAGAGACAGTTTGTGGGTTCCCAGCTTTGAGAGAGGAAGTAGATGCAAGTGACCATCCCTAAACCAGAAGCTATTTGCAACTGATAAGTTCACAACGGAAAGATTAGTTTTCTCCGACACAGGGAGTATCACTGTGCCTAGCAGTAGATGGCCAACACAAGATGAACTCAATTTTTGTAGGTTCCTTGTCTCAATGATTTGTTTGGACACTTTTGTTCCTTTTTTTCTTTTGCTTTTCCTGTCAGATCTTTTGCTTATGTGTTACAGTTTCTGGTATTGTGTGTTCATGGAGTTTCTCTGTGTTTCTGCATCTGTATGCTTCACATGCTTGCTCTTTGGTTCTTCTGTTGTTTTATTCAATTTTGTTGGGTTTACTTTTAATCTTTATTGTCCCCAAAAGAAGTCAATAGAGTCCCAATCCTGTACACCTGCCCTTTGGCACCATCCTCAGTTAGGACAGCCTTCTTGGGAGCATTAGCTTTTGTAACAAGTGGAGCAGAACAAAATAAGGAGGAAGCTTAATGCATTAAGGGTTATAGTTGTGAGAATGTGCTAGCCTGGAGTGCCTAAGGGTGAGGCGGCCTGACAGTGGGCTCCAGACAGGAAGGTGTCTGGCTGCAGCATCACTGCCATTGCTGTGGTTCCTGTTCTTTGGCTGTGGAGTGTCCTATGTGTCAGTTGCCCTCCCAGGTTATGATTAGAGAAGTCCTGGACAGTGTTAGGTACCCGCTGGTGGATAGCATTACTAATGTGTGGGACCTTAATCATTTGCCCACATCCCTTCTCTAGACTCCTAGAATCCAGACAAGATTCAGAAATGGGTGTTACCCTTTCTTGGCCTTTGAATCTTGTTCTTCCGGCTTTGCTCAGGTTTTACTCTTACTGCCTACTTCTGTTTTAGGAAACACTCTGTGTCCAGGGAAAGGATGCACAGTTATGGCAGTGTTTGTTTTCAGAGACTAAATGGAAGTTGGCAGATAAAGGATGGGGGGTACACTTTGCTCAGAAACCACAAGGTACTGCTCCCTGACGTGTCATGTTTCTCTGTATGTAGGTGATAAGTGTCGCTTTGCCTCCTGAAAGGAACAAGTGCCTCTTTGGTTGTCTTGACCTTGTTTACCTTGGCTCTGCCTGTGAAAAAAAAGAAAGAAAAAGAAAGAAAGAAAGAAAGAAAAGAAAGAAAGAAAGAAAGAGAGGCATGGCTGGCTGAAGCTTGAAGCTTTATCTGGGAGACTAGTGGTGTCACGGTGCCTAATTGAGAGCTGCTGTGCTAGGTGAAAGCCAGCATGGGGTTCTGTGCAGTCCCTGTGCAATGGATGCTGCAGAAGGGAGGACTTTCTATAGGATACAGGTTGCAACCTGGACATTCAGCCTCAGAGTTGTGACCCAAGGACTTCACCAGCCCAAAAGTCAGGAATGTAGACTAAAGGTGAAGTACGAGAAATAAATTAGAATTCAGTGTTAATGGACATCTTGAGTAGTCGCTGAGTTTTTATCAACACCTGGTGCTGCCAGATAAGCGCTGGTAGCTTATTTAACTGCTTGTTCCATTCCTAATATAGACCACACCCCCTTCAGTAACTCCTCAGCAAAAAAACATTAATGAGCTCACATAAGCTTCTGGCAAATGTTAACTTTGTGGGAGGGGAGAGAAGATCTTTGCGATAGGACCTGGGTAGGGAAATAGGCACAACATTTTTCTCTTGTTTTGTTTGACTGTTCTTTCTTTTTTAGCAGTTGTCTATGCTGCCCTGGATGGACCAGGCTGGTGTTCTTTCTTCCTCTGCCTCCCAAGTTCTCTGATAAACTACTATGCCTGCCAGTGTTTTGTCTTTTGCTTTTATCGAGATTTCAATTCACTGTGTTCCTTCTCCTCTTCCTTAGTGTTGGGGTGAATACTATGGGACTGTGTCTGGCACAGAACTGATTGTAAACATGCGGCAAATAAGGAGTCTTAGCTATTGGCGTAAAAGACGCTGTGACCCTCACCCCCTTGAGGAAGTCCAGTGCTCCCCGGTGCTGTGAAGACATGTGCCTGCCTAGTCCCCTGGTTCATTTCCTCTGGCCCTTACTTACACGTTGTTTGCCATGATTTAGGAGGTGTTGGGGGTTGTTGTGGAGCCCTAGGATGGAGCTCTGTTGTGGAGCTCTTGGCCTGTGCTAGGTTAGCACTCTCCCAGTGAACTAGAACCTCAGCCGTGGTGGTCTTCTTTGTTGTCCTCCCACATTACTTGTAAATATTTGACAGGTTTAATCTTGCTGGAAATGTAATGTTTTCTTTTGAATTAATTCTGAGTAACCACATTTACATTGAAATACTTGTCAAGTCGTAATGGAGCGCACTTGCTAGTGCCTGCTAGTGCCTGTGTGTGTCTTCTAGGGTCTGCTAGTGCCTGTGTCTTCTAGGGTCTGCTAGTGCCTGTGTCTTCTGGGGTCTGCTAGTGCCTGTGTCTTCTAGGGTCTGCTAGTGCCTGTGTCTTCTGGGGTCTGCTAGTGCCTGTGTCTTCTGGGGTCTGCTAGTGCCTGTGTCTTCTGGGGTCTGCTAGTGCCTGTGTCTTCTGGTGTCTGGCCCAAATTACTTATT
Organism: Rattus rattus; assembly: GCF_011064425.1. Classification (NCBI taxonomy): domain Eukaryota; kingdom Metazoa; phylum Chordata; class Mammalia; order Rodentia; family Muridae; genus Rattus; species Rattus rattus. The sequence goes on from NC_046162.1 coordinate 63,055,050, forward strand.
TTGGCATCTTGGACCCCACAGGGCTAAAGCACCCATGTTTACAACCGTGAACAGCAGTGGGGGCAGCTCATTCCCAAGTCACAGCACAAACCAGTACTCAGGTTTTTTTCTTTAAACAACTGGCAGCATTTTCTAGGCATAAATCTACTTTGGATTCTGAATTTTGCTAGTCTGAAATACCTGGCTTCAGAGTAGCAGTGAACGAAGGGTCTTCATCCTGCATTACCAGGAACCTTCTAATTGGTTTTATAGTTACCTTCTTCTTAGGCTTTACCAGGAGTTAGTTTCTGGCAGTTTGCTGAGAGTAAAGTGTACCACAAATGAGACTCTACATCTTTTCTGGCCAGGGAGTCTGTGAAGGTAGTATTTTATCCAGTCTCCAATGCCATGGAATAACAACACTATTGTTCCCCATTGAAAAGGAAGGTGGTGCCATCTATCACATACACTGCCAGTCATGACATCAAGAAGCCATGACACCCCTCCTAAAGATGAGTTTGATGTTATGTAATGCAATCATGCTCTATGCCTTTTGTAACCTTTTGACATTCCTGGTACTTGTTTGCATATGATAGAATTTCCTAGAGTAAACATAGAAAAAAATTAATAGTTTATTCAACTTAAGATCAAAATTCCATCAGTTGGGTTGGAGAGTTATTAGCTCAGTGGATTAAATTATGGAAGGTGGAAACAGGAAAATAGCCCAGAAGTTCATGGGCCAGATAAATTGCCTGGATTTCACAGGCCAGAAGCAGAACCTAAGAGAGACTCTGTCTCGAATTCCTAAAAAGGTTATCTTCTGACCTTTATCTATGTACACAATGTGGACAGCATGTACACACACATATACAGATTAAGTAAACATTTAAAATATGGTCAGTTTAATTCAATGAAACTAGTTGGAAAATGTAATTTAAAAATATCATTTATGGTAGCATACACCTTAAATATCACAAAATATCATTTTTAAAATACGATTTATAGCCAGGTGATAGTGGCACACACCTCTGATTCCCAGCACCTGGGAGGTAGAGGCAGAGGCAGAGGCAGGTGGATCTCAGTGAGTTTAATGCCAGCCTGATCTACAGATTGAGTTCAGGATAGCCAGGGCTGTTACACTTGGAAACCCAGTCTCAACAACAACAACAACAAAACATTTATAGTAACAAAATAGGAAGTACCTGGGGTATTTAGGAATAAATGCTAAGATAGGCAAATATTCTGTGTAGAAAGTTAAAAGGCTTTGTTGGATGGCATAAAGAAGGCTCAATGTTAGTTCTCTTAGAGTCGGTTTTAATGTTAAATGAAATTCCAGTTAAAGCAACAACCTTCCCCTCTCTCCTCATCTTCTTTTTGAGCCAGGGTTTTTCTGTAGCCCTGGCTATATTAGAATTAACTGTATAGACCAAGCTTGCCTTGAACACAGAGGGTCAACCTCCGTCTGTCTCCTGACAACTGAAATTAAAGCTGTATACCACTATTTCCAGCTTTTTTTAAATCTGTATTGTATGTGTGTATGTATGTGTGTATGTGTATCTCATGAGTGCCTGCTGCCTTCAGAAGTCAGAAAAGAGTGTGAGATCCCCTGGAACTGGAATTATGTGTGCATAATTGTGAGCCACTGTGTGAATTCTAGGAATGAAATCTGTGTCTTCTGCAAGAGCAACCAAGTGCTCTTACCTGCTGAGCCATCTCTCCAGTTCTGTGTGTGCACGCGCACACCCCAGCAGCTCCCCCTCCCCCATACATTTTGGTTATATTATTATCCTTCCTACCTCCCTACGACCCAACTTCATGTTTTTCTCTTTCAAAGAACAAAAACACAGGGAAAACTTTAAAAAGAAAAATATGACAAAGCTAACAACACAAAAAGCACATAGAGGAAAAAAGTTGGAGTCTGTTGTTGTTGTTGGCCAATGTAGCCTGTCCTTGGAGAGAGTTGTTGAAACACATACCCAGTGATACTACATTGGAGAGAACTGGTTTACCTTTCGCAGCCAGTATTAATTGTAAGTAGCTACTTGGATAGGGATGGGATTTTATGCCTATTCACCTTCTCAGTGCTGGGGTTGCATGTGATTTGAACCTGTGTAATCTTGTCCAGTGGCTCTTAGAGAGAATCACTAGACTGAAACTTTCACTCACTTGCTGTAGAAGTGAAGATTAAAGTTGTGTGATTCTGAACAGGGCCTGGTCCCAAGCTTTCTCAGTGTGCTTCCAGCTGAGAGATGTCCAGACTACTTGCATTGGCCAGTTCCAGGACTGGAGCAGGAGCTCGGACAATGAGGGAGCATTTTAAATGACATGCCTCCTAGCCAACTCTGAGACAGCGAGGGCTTGAACAAATGATGACAGCAGTGTATTAACGCACATTGGGGAGGGAGTAACGACTGTCAGGTCCACGGTATGACCTGCTGTGACTATAGCCATGATTTTCTTCAGAGAAGGTTACATCTAAGAAGTACTATTGCTCCCAAAGCTATTGGTGGGAATGTGTAGTTAGGACCTCACCTGGTGCTCCTGCCCTCTTTCAGAAGGATCTCTTATGCAGGACTGCTGAGGAGGGAGCACCACCTCTCTGGGCAGTTTGTTGTACACTGGTATAGCCATCTCCATAGTTCTCACACCTGGCTTCATGGAGCTGAGTCTGGATTTGTTTTCAGATGTGAGATGTGTTGTAGATATGAAATGTGAAACTGCTTTCGCAGTTTCTTTTACCTACTTTTGATTTCATTGGTCTTTATAATGTTTAATTTGCTTGTATTTTTTTTTTTATCTTAAGAGTTTTCAACTTTTACTGTTAGATTTGTGTGTGTGCCTTTCCTTTAACTTTCTAGACATGGGATTTAGTTATATTTAATAACAACTTTTTTCTTTTGCATTATTGAGTTTCAATCTGAGTCAATTGAGTTCAATCACATGCTAGGCAGCCCCTCCACTACTGAGGTTTATCTCCATCACTTTTGTGTTTGGTTTTTTTTTTTTGAAACATGGTTTCAATAAGTTACCTAGACTGGTCTAGAACTCACTCTGTAGTCCTAACAAGCCTTGTGATCTTGCCTCAGTTTCCCCGAGCAGCTGGAATTACAGTCCCTTGCCATATTTTAATATTTTTTTAAGGCCCTTCTCTACCAGCTCTAATATGTGGGCCCGTTTCTCCATGCCTTTGCTAACATGTCTCACAACTTTTTAATTGTGCCAACATTGAGAATCTTACCCCCATATGTTGGATATTTCTGTCATGTACATTCTTCCTCTGTTTCTGGGTTAAAGTCTAGTAACATTGGTCTTTTTAGTTCTGTCTTATGGTGACAACTTGCGCATTTGTTGGGGGGGGTCTTTAAGGCATCAGCATCATCTTAATTCTCTTGAGTTACTTCTTAGTATGGGGTGGATTGAGTTCCTTAATGTATCACTGCATTAAACTGTGACTTGCGTCAAAAGTGACTTCTGCAAGTAAACATTTTTTGTTACTGTTAAGACAAGGTCTCAGTATGTAGCTTTGAACTTTGACATTTTTACAGGATAATGATGGGATCTAGGGTCAGAAATAATTTCATAGAGAAAAATGCTAGAAGCAAGCAGGACAGGCATGTCCATATAATCCTAACATAATCCTAACAGTCGAGAGAGCAGAAGACTCTTAACTCCAGCCCAGACTGGATATGTAGTAAAACCCTATCTCAGGAGGAAAAAAATACTGAAATTATTAACAACAAAAAGATACTTGCCTCACATAAAACCACACAATCTTTTTTTGAACATGCAATAAATAGGAAGGTTGTATCCTGATAGAAAAAATATTGTCAAGAGAGAAGAAAATGGGTGTGATTGTTCTCTTCATAAAAGATACATTCAAGGTCACAGATTCATTCTCCACTCTAGATACGAGTAGGGAATTGACACAGCTGAGCAGTAGCAGGACGTTGGGAGCAGAGCCTTGCTCGTGACTGCTCCATGGCTTACCCATTACAAAGCTGATGTCATCACGCCTTGTATAGTCAAATAATTTGTACTGTAACAAATGTGTTTCTAGGTACATACTCAGAGGTAAAGGGGAATTAATTCCGTGTATTACAATGGACATACATAAATAAGAGCGTACTTCAGTGTCATTTATAATAAGAAAAGCAAACCTAAACCATCTGTCCTGTCTTAGTTAGGGTTTCTATTGCTGTGAAGGGACACCATGACCTCGTAACTCATAAAGAAAAGCATTTTGGGGCTGGCTTACAGTTCAGCAGTTTAGTCCAGTGTTGTCTTGGTGAGAAGCATGGCAGCATGCAGCAGATGGTGCTAGAGAGATCTACATCTGGGGTCAGCAGACAGCAGAAAGGGTGGGGCTGTGCTTGGCTTGATCATCTGAGACAGCAAAGCCACGCCTAATAGTGGCACTCACTGTACAACTATGGGGGCCATTTTCTTTCAGACCACCACACCATTGAAATGACAGATGGGTTGTTAGAGATTATGGAGTACTGGATGGAAGAAATGTTATATAGCACAGGAGGTAGGTCTGAGTGCTGATTACTAGAGAGCACAAGTCACATAAGGCATATGGGATATAGAAGATACTGTTAGGAATATATACTAGGTCTCCAGTTAGGTTCCCAGTCTCAGTTACTTTCATATTTAGATATTTGTCATATAGGTTCTCAATGAGATATAAAATACTTTTTTTTTTTTACATTTATTTATTATGTATACGTCATACAGCTTTCTGCCTGCATGTATTCCTGCAGCCAGAAGAGGGCACCAGACCTAATTATAATTATAGATGGTTCTGAGCCACCATGTGGTTGCTGGGAATTGAACTCAGGACCTCTGGGAGAGCAGACAGTACTCTTAACCTCTGAGCCATCTCTCCAGCCCCATAAAATACTTTTATATGATATAAAATATATGATATGAGATAATGAAACTTTTTAAATTTTTCAAGTGGGGGGGGGTTGAGGATTTAGCTCAGTGGTAGAGCGCTTGCCTAGCAAGCTCAAGGCCCTGGGTTCAGTCCCTAGCTCCGAAAAAAAAGAAAGAAAAAGAAAAAAAATTCAAATGGTAGGATCTCACCGAAAACATCTAAACTCACATTGAAGCTCCACTCAATGTTTTACATGAAAGGAAAGAGAGGCCTTGGGCTCATGACAGAACCAAAAGTGGAGTGCATATGGTAAAAGCCAGTGGCAGTAGGTGGAGCTTCCTAGACCTCATGCTCTGGTGGTAGGCAGAGGAGAGCACAAGGCATCGTATAAAGCTTCTCTGTAGTGCTTGCTCTTTGACTTGAGCAAAGCTGCTTTGTGCATCCTTGTTCCTAGCAGTATTCAAGTGCTCTCAGCTTTTTTCTAACCATCTTTTTGTGACTGTTGTGTATGCTCTTAGATAAAATACTTGGTCTTTGTCCCATTCTTCAAAAGTAGAGAGTGTTTAGAATTGACTGCTTTCAGGTCTAATATCTGAAGGCATCCTTCAGTTCTTCCCTCATTTGGAGTTCTGGGTTATTCAGTGGTGTGATTGCTGTTTTCTTCTAGACAGGGTCTTAGTATGTAGCCCAAGGTGTGAACATTCTGATCCTAGAGCTCTACCTCATAAGCATATCACCACACCTGACTGGTTTCTTAATGTTGGATTTGTCCTGGTTTTTTGTTTGTTTGTTTTTTTCTTTTATTCTCTCTCCTACCAGTTGGTGTTTTCAAAATCTGAATGACTCTCCAAGAAGTTGTCGTTGTGTTTGCTTTTCTCCCATCGATATTGGAAAAAGGAAACGCTTTTTTTCTCTCTTCTCCAACCCATGGCAGTTCTTTCTCCTTAGTTCCTCAGCATTTGATTCCAGCCTCACTGGTGCAACTGTGGCATCCGGCTGGCTTCTCTGGACCTGTCTTACCTGATGTTTTCTCTTTCCATGGATGCTGATGTTATGAAATCAACTACCTCACTTGCTGCCACTGCTTGTTTGACTCCTGTCAGCTTGCTCTTTGTCACGTGCTAACTGTGTCTAGCTTAATTACAAGTGGACATCACACTCGAGGGCAGACATTGCCAGTATCGTCTGAACCCCTTGAACACCCACAGACATAATCTGCTAAACACCTAATAGAGGTGATATGATGCAATAGCATGGGCTGAAGTGCTGTGTTTGGTTTCTTTTCCAGTGGGCATCCCTACCATCAGATGGTGTGGGGCTGAGGGGGACTACAATGTCATGGTGATGGAGCTACTGGGACCCAGCCTGGAAGACCTATTCAACTTCTGTTCAAGGAAGTTTAGTCTCAAAACTGTTCTGTTGCTTGCTGACCAAATGGTAAGCAATACCCCTTTTCCTAAAGTGTTCAGGCAGTGTAGCAAGCACTTGGCATGTGCTTGCTGGCTTGCTAGAGTAAATTACTGGGTTACATTGGCAATGGTGGCTTGCAATCCCAGCACTCAGGAGGCAGAGGCAGACAGATGTTTATGAGTTTGTGGCCAGCCTAGTCTACACAGCAAGTTCTAGGCCCATAAGGGCTACATAGTAAAACCCCATCTCAAAAAACTAAACAAATTACTAGGTTGCCATCTCTCCATTATTACACCCATTTGTGCATGAAAGAAAGGGGGATTTGTTTAATCTTGGCCTCAAGATGATTGAATTAGAAAGTAACTTCTCATGGGGTTGGAGATTTAACTCAGTGGTAGAGCGCTTGCCTAGCAAACGCAAGGCCCTGGGTTCGGTCCCCAGCTCCAAAAAAAAGAAAAAGGAAAAAAAAAAAAAGTAACTTCTCCCACCCCCTCCTCCCTGTATCCATATCGAATGGACTTTCAGTTCTCTCAGGGAGCCCACATTTGGTAGCAACACTTGGATGGTTTTCATGGAAATTCTTGTTTATGACTCATACAGAGTCCATCTGATGTGAACCATAACCAAGCAGCCTGCTGTCTTACCTATTCCTCTGGGAACTAAAGAGAAAAAAAATGTCTGGGCCTGTGGCGGGACAGAGAGTTGAGGATACCTTGAGAGAAGACTACCTTAACTGAAATCACTGCTCTCCAGAAAGTAGAGAAGAGAATGTGTAATGGGAGCCTCACTGCCAAGCAGCCTCCTTTTCCAGCATGAACCACTATGAGATTCAGTCTTACCTTTGTTTCCTTGTAGATAAGTCGTATTGAGTACATTCATTCGAAGAATTTTATCCACCGAGACGTGAAACCAGATAACTTCCTCATGGGGCTGGGAAAGAAAGGCAACCTGGTCTACATCATTGACTTTGGGCTGGCCAAGAAGTATCGGGATGCCCGCACCCACCAGCATATCCCCTATCGAGAGAACAAGAACCTCACAGGGACAGCACGCTATGCCTCCATCAACACACACCTTGGCATTGGTGAGCCCTGACAGAGATGGATCACTTGACGTTGTGTACCTTTAGCTGTCCATCCCTTAGATTAGGGAAAGTCCAACTTATGTAGCAGCCTAGGTGATGAGAGATGTGGAGGCTGTTAGCCAACTTTGGTAGCAGACAAGCAGAATTGAGCAACCAGAATCTCTATATTGCCAAGTACAGTGGGGTAGCAGAAGCTGGCTTCTCCAGCAGTTCTTCAAGATGTTGATGTTGCTCCCCTGAAGTCTTAAGGGGGGGTTTCTTTAACAAATGTGAGGGACAACTTCTGGTGACATAATTCTGCAAGTATATTTTTCTGTTATTTTTTAAGTTTCTAATTTTTTGTTTGCCAGGTATTGATTTTATACACACGCACATGCCATCTTTGACATAGTTCCCTTTTTCTTCCAGAACAATCTCGAAGGGATGACTTGGAGTCTCTGGGGTACGTGCTGATGTACTTCAACCTGGGCTCTCTCCCCTGGCAGGGGCTGAAGGCCGCCACCAAGAGGCAGAAGTATGAGAGGATCAGTGAGAAGAAGATGTCCACTCCAATTGAAGTGCTGTGCAAGGGCTATCCTTGTGAGTCCCTCACATCCTTGCTGCAGAATTTGCTGGGGCATGCCAGCAGCCACCTGTCCCAGTGCTAACTAGATGCTCATATGGAGAGCCTCTGGCTGTGCTGTCAGACTTGCTCACCTTCTGAGAAGAGTTACATGAAATGGGCACTTATATGAAGGTGGCAGTGGGACCTGCCACCACCACCACATCATCCCACTCCCAATCCCTAAGCACTTTTGTCAAGGTATTCTGTGGGGCCCAGAAGAGACTGGAATGAGGCAGGACTGAGCCTTGGGAAATGACCCCCATGACTGGGGAAGGAACACAGTAGTGGGAGGCCTAAGGACATCTAAAACTGACCATCTTTACCCTCACCTCCTAGAGCCATTTCCGAGGGAGTTTTGCTGTTGAGGGAAATTGCTCCTGGGATAAGAATGCCCTCAATGTCTAAATTTTGCTCTGGTGTCTGACCCTTTGGAGGATGTGGAGGGTGCAGGATATGGAATCCAGGGCCTCACACGTGCTGTGCAAGCCTTGAAGCATTCAACCATTGAACTGTACCTCTGCTTGCATGCTGAGTTTATTTTCCAAGCAGTCTCCCTAAGGCCTGAGTTCCTGAATCTGACTAGTCTTCAGATCTCACCTTTAATGTCTTTAGTATATGCACTGTGGGAGGTGAACTGGATGACTTTGGCAACAGTTGGTAGTTCCGGGCTAGCTTTGAGTTTCTTGTTTCTTTAGCTGAATTTGCCACATACCTGAATTTCTGCCGTTCCTTACGTTTTGATGACAAACCTGACTACTCCTACCTGAGACAGCTCTTCAGAAATCTGTTCCATCGCCAGGGCTTCTCCTACGACTATGTGTTCGACTGGAACATGCTCAAATTTGTAAGTAGACTTGCTAGAGCAGGGGATGACATCAGCCTGGTCCTCAGGGCGCTGGCACTGGTGGCTGGGCTGGGTCTGTATGTAAAGCTATGCTATCTGTGCAAGCCTCATGTTTACAAGGCACAGTAGAATTGTAAAAGCCAAACACACTTGGTAGAAACTGGGCCTACAGACCACTTTGCCTGTGGTTCGGAGTACTGGGAAGGAAGATGCTGAATAAGGCAAAAACTGTATAGCATTTGGGGCACAGTAGTTAAGGCCACTTGCTGCTTTTGCAAAGGACCTGGGTTCAGTTCTCAGTATAACTAGGTGATCCAGTTTCCCTTCATACCCTCTTCTGGCTTCTGTGGTTACTGCATGCAGGTAATACATTTACTTAATGCAGCCAAAACATGCTAAATTAGAAAAATCTCTGACATTTATGGATGTGCATACGAAGAAGCCCAGTAAGCTGTGGTGAAGGTCTGCTAAGAGTCAGCTCCTTCTAGATTGGTGAGTCCTCCTTAGGGAAAGGCTTGCCTGCTGTTCTTCCTCTATTTTCATCCTCTCTTTAATTTTTAGGGAGTAAAGCTACTTCTGAAATTATTTTTTAAGGTGTGTGTGTGCGTATGCTTGTGTTGTCAAGGTCAGAAGAGGTCAGATTCCCAGAAACTGGAGTTAGAAGCTATTGTGAGCCTCTGTGGGTGCTGGGAACCAAACCCAGGTCCTCTGCAAGGGCAGCAAGTGCTCTTACTCATGAACTTTGGCTTTCCAGGTGCTGCAAGTAATACTGTCCACCTATATTCTAATTATATAACCAATTTTAAGAACTTTGTGGATTCGGCTGCCTATGGTGGCATGGCCTGGTGGTCTGGGCTAGTAGGAAGCATAGTAGTAGTCTTAAGCCCTGCCCCTCTTTGTCCTCCAGCACCCTTACCCCATCCCAAATCTAGTGTATACTGCATAGGCCTCAGAAGAGCCTCTGGGTTAAAGTGCCTGGTGTTCTGTCAGAATGTGATCCTGTGATCGTTCAGACATTGCTGCTGCTAAAATTCAAGGCTTTGTGAAACTTTCGTGTCTATTTTAATTAAATTTATTCTTGGACTAGCCATGGTAGCTCACACCTTTAATTTCAGCATTCAGAGGGCAAAGGCAGGCAGATCTCTGTAAACGTGATACCAGCCTCGTCTATATAGTGAGTTTCAAGCCGGCCAGGGCTACAAAATGAAACTCAATAAAATAGACAAAAACTAAATTTAAAAAAAAAATTCTTGTTTGAGCTAAGCATGGTTGTTAGCTTGAAGCCAGTCTTGGGCTGCAAAGCAAGATTCTGTTTCAGTCAATTACTTTTGTAATTTGAAGTAGAAATTATAATCTTTGTAGGTAATGTATCTAGTCTGAGTGCATACCTTGTCAACTGCACTATGTATGTCCCTGCTCATAGAGGGCACTGTGAACTAGAACTGCCTGCCTGGGCCTAGTGCTACGTGTGTGTATGTAGATCAACCTAAGCTGGAAGGTGACAACCTAGGGGGTAAGCTGGCTCTCAAGATGCCTAGACCTTCTGCCATAGTGGGGCTTCAAAAGACAACTAAAGCTAATAAATCAGGTGGCACAGGGAAATGCTTGCAGACCCCCTCTGACAGTGGTAAGACTGATACCTGACTCCTGTCCTTGCCATTGGCCTGTACATAGAAAGGCTGGCATTTTCACAGTGTCTGGATTCTACCTTGCTCTTCCCCCTCCTAGGCAGTCTCCTTTTCCTTCCATAATGCACTCGCATGCCAACACTGCTAGGAAGTGATTAAGATGACAAGTTGTACATGTGAATTCCAGTATGGTAGGGGGTGCAGAGAGACTATGGCCTTCGTGGGTATTGTGTAGGTAATCATTTCTGTGGGAGCATGATCTTTCTGGTTTCACTGTTTGGTGTGGGTGATTTCAAAGGGCAGTCTTGTCCCAAGAGCTGCCTTTTTTTTTTTTTTTTTTTTTTTTTTTTTTTTGGAAAAACCCTTTTTTTTATTTGCTCCCCCCCCTCCCCTCCCCCTACCCCTTTTGCTTTTTTTCCCTTTCCCTCTCTCTTTTTTTTTTTCTCTCCCCCTCGTTTTGCTTTTTTTTTTTTTTTTTTTTCTTTTTTTTTTTTTTTTTCCCCCCAGAGCTGGGGATCTAGTCAGTGCCCTTAAAAAGACAAAACAAAACATCATGGCCACTTTCCTCCTGTTCATTCTGATCTTTCCTCATCAGGGTGCCAGCCGGGCTGCAGATGATGCTGGAGGGAACGCCGGGACCGAGAAGAACGATTAAGACACTCCCGGAATCCAGCCACTCGTGGCCTCCTTCTACAGCTTCCGGCCGTCCGCGGGGAACCCAGGAAGTGGCTCCCCCAACGCCCCTTACCCCTACCTCACATACGGGTAAGCACATCTCTTAGTGTTCTTCACCAAACTAGGACCTCTGTTTAATGTGTTGATGAATTGCTAACCACACCAGTATGTGGCCTCAAAAAGATTCTGGGTTAATCAGTTGAGGGTTGCGTCCCTACTTCATTCTGAAGAGTAGGTAGGACAGGGACATAGGACATGATGTTACCTTTAGACATGGCATGGCAACCCCAAAATTTGGGAAGAGGGCAGGGTGGCTTTCTGTGAACTTAAGGCCAGCCTGGTCTACATAGTGAGATCTTGTCTCAAAGGAAAGAAGAAGTAAGAGTTGACTTTCATGGGACTGGAGAGATCACTCAGTGGTTAAGAGCTCTAGCTGTGGGGTTGGGGATTTAGCTCAGTGGTAGGGTGCTCTAGCTGTTATTCCAGAGAACTTGGATTTATTTCCTAACACCCATAAGTAAGTTTTTACATTGAATCTCTAGTTCCAGGGGAACCAATATCATCTTCTGGATTTCTTGGACACATGGTACACAGAGATGTGTAGGGAAAACATCCACACATATAAATAATTTTTTAAAAGTTTAGCTCTCATAGATATTCTCATAAATCTTTGAATACTCAGGGCAGACATGTATATTGCTAAACATTGGAGCCTTAAAATGCATTCATCTACTAGGGTTTCTTGGAATTGCTGAACATTTGAACTTGAGTTGGTTATGTGAAGCCCTGAGCCAGTTCAATGGGTTCAGGATATGTACTTGGCTGGGGCCATTAGCCTCTGTTCATGAGATTTTTTTTTTTAAGTTAATTACATGTGTTATGGGTGTTTGCCTCGTGTGTGTCCAGTGCCCATGAAGGTCAGAAGATGCATCGAATCTCCTGGAACTGGAGTTAGAGGTGGTTTGTAGCCACCACCACATGGATACTGGAGACCAGACTGGTCCTCTGTAAGAGCAGTGTCTGTGACCATTGAGCAGTCTCTCCATCTAATGAGGTGTTAAAAGAGCCATGGATATTTAATAATTGTGGTTTCTCGTCCTCTCCAGCCAACACCTCTCCTAGACCCGTCTCTGGCATGGAACGAGAACGGAAAGTGAGTATGCGGCTGCACCGTGGGGCCCCAGTCAACGTCTCCTCATCTGATCTCACGGGCCGACAAGATACCTCTCGCATGTCCACCTCACAGGTATGCGTGTAGAACTCACTGAGGCCTAGCTGCACCAGACCCAGGTGTGGGGATGCATGTCCTTGTCACTGTGCTGACGCCGGCTCTCCCTACCTTTCTTAAGAACTGACCTTTATAGGTTCATAGTCAGGAGTGGGGCAGCATTTGTGAAAAATGTATTTCCTTTCTTCCTCCTACTTTTTTTCTTATTTTTGTGGATGCTTAACCCATTGGAGCCTGCGACTTGCTGGGTTTCTAAAGGGTTTGTTTCCTGGCTAGGACTGTAATGATTGGCTGTGAACTGTGTGTGAAGCTTTTCCTCTTACGCTCATTTCAGAGGGACATCCCTATCCCTGCCCCGCCGCCTTCCCCACCAGGGAAGACAAAATATGCCTGCTTGCTTGTACCTTTTGATGGGGAGATATCTGTCATTGGCACACCTGGCTTTAAAACTACTTGTGTTTGCTAGCCAGGCTCTCCTTAGCAGAATACCAGGAAAGGCACTGGCTGCATAAGAAGGGTTCCTGTGAGCGATCGTTAGAGGTGCCAAGCTATAAAGTGTCATCTTCTGTTGACCTGTCTGTCTCTAATGAAGTACACAGGCAAGGTAGGGTAGTTGGAACTAATTCCCAGTCCTCTTTCTCATAGATACTCCTTCATCTACATCTGAGTCCTCTTCCTCTCTGCTTTTGCTGCTTTTGCATTCAACACTGCTTTGTTCAACAGACTAGAATAACTTCTGTCAACATTACACTTCTTTTTCTGAAGTAGGGTCTCCCACTTATGGGGCTAGGTGGGGTCCAGGATAAATTTGAGGAGGTTTTTGCCAGTACCACTGCCCTTCTAGAGCTTGTTTTGAAGCGCACTTGTATGGCAACACCTCTCTGGTTCACTATGGGACCTAATATAGTGTTTGTGTGGGGAAGGACTGAGCATGTATTGATTGAGTCAATGCAAGATCCCTGGGTCTTTCTGGGCTCAGGCCACACTGGGGACTGTACTGGTAAAAGGTGTTCCTGTGCGTTCCTTATTTGCCAGAAATTTCTGGGTTTGTATAATTTTCTCCTGAAAAGACAACAGATGTAGGAGGTTTGACAAGAGATCACTTAAGTTCTAGGCCTTGAGTTTTGACATCAGGAGATTGAGTTCCTCAGTGTGTACCGTACCCTCTTAAGCTCGGCTTCCTTGTGGAAGACTTAACAGTTTGTTTTTCTTTGGTTTGGGTTTTTTTGTTTGTTTGTTTTGTTTTTGTTTGGGTTTTTTTGTTTTGTTTTTCACACAAATCCTTGTGTTTACATTAGGAAATGGTTCAATTCTGCCTGTTCATCTACAACCTGTGGTGTGTTGGGTCCTGGCTGGGTTTGGACATATTTCATGCCAGCAGCTAGATAGAGGCTAAGGAAGTGATGGCAGGGATGGGCTCTTTTGCTTTTAATTCAGTATGAAAATGAAACATCTGTTAGTTTGGGATCCAGGAGGAAAATGGAAGAATCAGGTTTTGTGGATACCAAGAAGACATGGGATACAGCCCAGCTTCTTCCTGCCAAGGCTATGGCTTCCTTGGCCTTATGGTATCAGAATAGCACTTCCTTCCACATGATGAGTCTCTGATTGCTTGGTCTCTCATGTTTCTGCATGGAGAACTATTAACAGGCTTTAACATGGTTGGGAGGCTCCCTTCCCGGAGTTTCTTAATTTCTCCTTGGCTGTGTTGGGGATTTTCTAGACTGTGACTCACACTCTGCCATGTGTGGTTGTCTCTAGGGTGCTCATTTGTCTTCATAGCTGCACCTTTGGGGGAGTTGTGCTGTCACTAAAAGGCAGCTACCCTTAAGAGGATCCTTGTCGTTACATAGTACCACCAGCATCAGTGTGCTCTTATTATATACGATGTGTTCTCTCCTCCAAATAATTCATTCCTCTCTACACTCTTTTCTAGGCCCTCAGCCAGGCTTCTGTTCTGGCCTTTTAGAAATTAAAGGCTAGTTGGGGTTACTGGGGGCATGGCAGGCCAGTATTAACTTCTCCCTAGAGAGCAGGGGTTCAGGTAGGAGTGATGGCGTCTACTTAGCACAATGAACTCTAGAGAGCACCGTGCATATAAGCTCTTGTCACAACAGCACATACCTTTCACTCGGCCTCCTTACCTACAGCTGCTCGTTTTCTAGTAGTTGGTGCATCCTATGAGATAACATGACACCCACAAGTCCATACACTTGGTTAAAGCCAGTCTTGACAAGCATCTGCTGCTCTTGTCCACCACCTCATGATGCTGACAAGGCATGGTACAGGTCACTGGAGTCACCGCTTCTTTCCTGTAGAACCCTGCCCTCACACTCACTGCCTGTAAGCAGCTGGGCTTCTTCAGCATCTTCCTTTCCCTGAAGGGCCCTGCATTGGGCAAGTCTTCTCGGGAGACCATGTTCCCATTTTGCCTGATATCTGTGAGTTTGCTCTCGTTAGACAAAAGAACATAGGCTTTGCAGGGCATCTGATGAGTGCATCTCTATTGTTTTTCCTTCGTTGAAAAGAAAGGTTTCCAGTCTAGCACAGTTCAAAATGTGCCAGTTACTGCTTTTGATGCCTTACTTAGTACACACCTGCCCCAAAATAAGGTCCTAAGATCAGCCTGGTACTCTGTTAGGAGGGAGTGTATCCCTGGGTGCATCCTGGGAGGTGCTATCCCTTCCACCTGCTGCGTAGTGCTGTGAAACCAGTCTGTAGGGCTTCCTCAGCCTCGCCGTCCACCGGATTTCAGCTTTTCTAAAGCATGACGTTAGGAAGCATCAGTGGTCACTTTCATCAAGGGTCATGAGAGACAGATGAGTTGTGCACTGTGTGGAGAGACTTGCCATTAGCTGGAGTCCCCAGAGTGTCTGTTCGTGTCTTGACTTGGTCAAGGCAAGGGACACATCAGGACTTGGGCTCAATACAAGAAGCCAGGGGACCAGGATCTCATGTGCTGGTGTGGCCAACAGGACACTTACCAACAGCTGTCTTTTCCCCCACCTCAGAATAGCATTCCTTTCGAACACCACGGCAAGTAGCTGCTCGTCTCCATCGGAAGGCAGCACTGGGTGAGTGTGCTCATGGTGGGGCTCTGCAAGTAGCAGGTGCCAGGCAAGGTGGGAGCAACTCCCCACCTGTCATCTGGGCTCGCTGGTGGGCTGGGCTTGCATGCCAAATGCTGGAGGTAGAGTGAGGCTTCTTCTGCTTGTTTTTCTTTGTGTGGGTTATGGAGTAGCAATGGTGAGCTACCCAGTCTGGGGATCAGTGGCATCCTTAGAATCTCTGGACTGAGTGACCTTAGGGAACCATCCTGCTGTGCCTTTGTCCTCTGGCCTCCTGTGATTATATTTAGTATGCTGGAACTGCCCTCAGTCCTGGCTCTGGGCAGATGTGCTGGTAGCACATGTGTCTGTTGTACTCAGCTGAGTGGTCCATGCTTGGTGTTGGGCTTTCTTGAGCTCTTGCTACATGCAGACCCGGTGGTCTGTGCCCATCCTGGCTTTTTCAGTCATCCCTCTTCCTCTTTCATTTATCTCTGTCCTCATTTTATGTTTCTTTCCAAACTTGGTACCTGCCCAACCATCTTGTCCATGCAGCTGTTGTCTGTATTAATCCAGCCACAGCCACCTGCTACCCTGCCGTCAGTGCATGGCTGGGTGTCCACGCTGAGCTCCTCTCTTGTTGGCCACATGGTATTTGGTGGTTCCTTCCATCAGGGGCTTGAGCTTTGGTGGGGGTTGTGCTGCTGGGAGATCTGCTCTGTTTAACACATGTGTGCACTCTTGGAAGTGTGTCGATAAGAATTTTTCCGTCTTCCCTAAGGGGTGTGCCTGTTCTTTCTAGGAAGGGAGGCTGGGAGCAAGTGTCGCTGCTCCACTTGGATCTACAGGAGCACAGCTCTGCGGTTTCCTTGCTTGCATGCCACTTCTTCCCCAACTTCTGTCCTGGCTACAGAGGCCGTTCTGTGCAGCCAGGGATGAAGGTGTTTAGATTGAAGCCAGGTGGCAGTGTATCCCTTCCCTCCCAGGCTCTATTGTGTTATGTGCACCCAAACGCCTGGCTGGCCTATTCCTCTGGCCTTATGCTGACCTTGTACTGTGCTTTGGCTCCGACAGATTCCCGGTCGGGTGGCTTCCAGTGGTCTTCAGTCTGTCGTGCACCGATGAGAACTCTCCTTTTTGCTGTGAAGGGCAGACAATGCATGGCTGATCTACTCTGTTACCAATGGCTTTACTAGTGACACGCCCCCCGGTCTAAACCCGAAATGTTAACGCCGGGAGCTCTCCAGGCCACTCACCCAGCGATGCACATGGGGAATCAAAACACAAACTAAATGGACAGGCTCCAAGAGCTGCCATCGCCAGGGGCTGCCACCATGGCCCCATGTGAGCTCAGTTGTCATGGGGCTGGGACGAAGAGCAGAGGCTGGGAAACCATTGCAGAGAGAACCCGACTCCCTGTGAAGAGCCTCTCAGCTCCCACCAGTGGTGGCGGACCTGCGCTCCCTGATGATCCCACCGCAGCTACCAGTCTTCTACTTGGTTAAGACAGTTTTGTATCATTTTGCTAAAAATTACTGGCTTAAATCTGTGTAAAGAAATCTGTCTTTTTATTGTTTCTTTCTTGTCTGTTTTTGCGGTCTTAAACAAAAAAGATGTTGACCTTAAAGAATCCTAAGACACGCTGGCTTGGAGCTTCTGTGTAAAATGGAGGCAGGCAAGAGAGGGGCACATGTGAGTGTCGAGGATGTGTGTTTTGTTTTGTTTTCTTGTGTTGTGCTGTTCACTTTGGAAAGGAAATTCTCATCAGTTGTGTATGTGTGTGTGTGTCTTGTGGGCTCCCATCAGCCTGATTTGGGCATCTTGCTTACTCTTTCCCACTGTAAACGGATATGCCTGCAGCCATCAGAGCAGGTAGGGTACAACATCATGGAGTAGTAGGGTTCAGCAGTTCTAGCCTCAGCTGAGCACCATGGCATGGCATTCTTCCCAAAGGAGGCAAGAAGGAAGTCAAAACTGAAGAACCCACGTGCAGAGACCTTGAGAGCCATATAGGCTGCTGGAGAATTCCAAGATTCAAAGCTGAGCTTGTGTTTGTGGTTTCTAGGGAGAGGATTGATATTTTGGTAGGATTGGTTGCCTCTATGCCTTTGCACTTGGGAAGTTGTGGAACAGACTGAATAGTCCCATGCAGATGCCACTTGGGTTTGTCATTGCCTCTCAGAGCCAGGGAGCAGGCTGTCCTAGACACCATGGTTTGCCCAGAGGGACCAGTGGCCAAAGGGAATCACCCCTGAAGTGCCAAGAAGCAGGTGACTGCCTACCTGACTCTAGAACCTTCACCTCCAGAAAGGTGTGGTGCCACACGCCTCATGATCTTCAGCTGGACACATCTGCGGGCTGGGCTGCTCTGCCGCTGGCGGTTAGGATGCCAACATGCTCTTCCCTACCATGTGCACCGGATATGAAGAGACGGCAGGACCTGAGCTCCCCATCTGAGAAATGGGGTGCAGTACATGGGTGTGGGTCCATCTCTTTATTTTTCCTGTCAGCCTGTGGAGAGAGTTATGCTGGGTACCTTGTTCCCTGTGGAGGTTTGGGCTCTAATGGTGCCACCATGGCTTCTCCCTTCTTCCCAGAGTTCCCTGGCTCTGAGCACTGGCCCAAGGTTGGGGGACACACTGCTGATGTGTGATAGCATCCCAGAATGTGGCTGTTAATTGTGCCTGCCAGCCACGTGAGCCTGTGGGTGCTTTCTGAATCCTGAGCTGGTTACTCTGCAAGCATTTTAGGGTGGAGAGACTTGACTCGGTGGGATTGTGTGTCTAGGAGTGCAGAGGGAGGTTGGGGGGGTCGGGCGAGTTTGAGATCTTTGTTGCAAATTCTTTATCAGAGTTGGCCCTTCCCTCTCCAGTGGCAGGCCTGCCTGGCAAGTGTTCTTGTAGATACCTGTGGTGCTGGAGGGGTACAGGGTGGCCTTGAGACTAATCCAGGTTCAGCCTGGCTTTGTTGGGTTGTGCTCAGATTAGGCCCATTGGAAGTCTCCAGGGTGTGGCCCTGACAGTTCTTGCCCAATATTTAATCCCACCATCCCTCGCAGGAAGCGTAGTTAGAATGTGTGTATCAACCTGTGTCTTGGTGAGCAGTCTCTGAGCTGTGCGTTTGTACTACCACTGTGTTTGTGTACTTTAACAATTGTGTAAATAATAAATTCATAATGACTTCTACCTTTCTTCCCTCCCCTTTGTGTGGTCTTTCTTTCAGCAGCATGTAAGCCACATGAAAGCTAACTTGGTGTGGGTTGGGGCTCTGAGGTTGATAGTTTATACTTAGACTGGCCTGGAACTCTGAGCAATCCTTTTGCATCAACCTTCTGTGTGTTGGTTTTACAAACCCAACAGAGCCAACTTTTCCAGGATGACATTCCTGCTTGTCCTTTTCAGAATTGTGGGTATTGGGAAGCTAGGTGAAGTAGGTGCCAGAAAGAAGATTCCCTTGGACTCTGGTGTGCATGGGTGTATGTGTATGAGTTCCCTTAGTGACGTTGTGACATAGTTCTGTGAGCCCTCCTAAGTACCTAACTTAAATAGGCCTCTGTGTTAGTGCCTTAAATTTTCACCTTACCCGAAAGGGAAGCTCTGAAGTGGGTGTGTCCAACTGCCTTAGTTACCAGCAGGCACTAGGAGAATCCATGTAGGATTCTACATCCACGGATCTACTAGCATTCGTGTAGACCTAAGTTTTCCACAGCAGCACCCTATTGGGGGAACAGGCAAAGTCTTGTCAGGCTGCTAGAACTAAGTCTGTTCCTGTTTGGAAGCCTGTCCTCTTGGGAATTCCTAATCTGTGTCCCACAGCCTGATGAGTTTGGCCAGTTGAACTTAGAGGCTCAATTGTAGTAGTAAAGTTCTGGCAGGATTTATGGCCAAAAGCCACTTGGTAGTCCCTGCATGTGGCGAGTGTGGACATGCTAGAAAGTACCTCCCACTGTCCTGCCCCTCTAGCCACCCCTCAACTCGCTCTAGTCTCTTCCAGGTTACTCTTCAGTCTTCTCTACCTGTACCTTGAACATTCCAACCTGGCTCCAGAAGGGAATCTGTTGTCCCACTCCATCACCTTCACCTTAACAGTTTCTTAGCCTGTGGGTGGGTCACAGCCACTTAAATCTCTATCTCCAAAGATACTTAATTATGATTCATAATAGCAAAGTTGGTTATTAGTAGCAATAGAATACTGTGTTAAAGGGTCACAGCACTAGGGAGGACTGAAAACCACTGAGCTAGGAGATGAAATGTGGGCAGCCTTCCCCAGCCTAGTACTCCCTGCTCTTTGAGCCAGGGGAACCCTGTGAGCATTGCAGTGTTAGGGACTTCCCTCTCCTGTAAAGGATCAATCAGTCTTAGCGCTAGAGCTGGGTGGACTGCACATCCAAGAGAACATTGTCTACACTGGAGACCCATGGTCCTGCAACCCCTCTGTGAGTCTGAGCAGCTGCCTTCCAGGAGCCCCGCCCAGACTCCTCAGATGGTGCAGGATCTGTCCACTGGGCAGCCGAGTCAGCCACACCCTCACCTCCATGTGTCCTCTACTAAGAATAGGGCACGGGACTGAGGAGACAGGTCAGCAGGTGGGGCAGCAGCAGCCTATAAACTTGCTCATTTGCTTCAGGCTGGTTTGGGGGTGATGGGGTGTCCTAGCCTGTTCCCCTGGGTTATAGCAGTCCCAGTTATAGCTGGGTCTAGATGGACAGGCCTCTCCATTGTTTGCTCAGGCTTGGGTCTTCATAGGATCTGAAGTACAACCTTCCCTTGGTAGTCATTCAGCCCCCTATAGGGTTCAGTGTTGTCCTCAGCTGCTGCAGGGGCACTCAGGCCTTAACTCTTCTGGCTTCTTGCATCAGCTGCTTGGGTTGGTCACCACTCTAGGGAGCCCAGCAGCCATACTTTGAGGGCAGAGATGCAAATGGATGAAACTAGCTGCTCATTTTAGGGCCCAGAGACTGCTGCCATGAGCGTGGGGTCCCGTCATGTGTAGACCTGAGAGGAGCCTCCGGGCCACCCAGCATCTCCCTTACAAAGGCCCCAGCCCACTCTCTCTCCCCTATGAAGAACAACTACTAAAAAAAGGGCCCTGGCATCTTATCCATGATTGTCTATGTGCAGGAAACCTAGCCCATTTTGCCATTTCTTGGCTGCTTCATGTTCCCAACTATCACATGTTCTGGGTGCGAGTAATGAGTCTGATCAGTACAGATAGTTGTAGGAGCCTGCCCCTCCCAAGAGCCACTCTCAACCAATGATTCCATCAGTACAGTCAGTCGCTGCAGCTAGGTCTAGAAGTAGAAGGCCTGAAGCCTGGGGAGGTGGGGGTGGGAGGGCTGAGGAGTGGGACTGAGGGTAGGCAGAGCAGACTAAGTCCAGGGGCCCAATGTCTCTGCACAAGAATGCTACCCACTCGCCCACTGGCTTCAAGAGGCAGCTAACAGCTACAGCTGGGGCTTGGCCTATCTTGAAGCCTTAGGTCCTTGCCATTCCCACTAGTTCTGGTGAGGTTGGCAAATGAGACTCCCAGGATGCATGTGACCGCTGCTGCTACCAGCAGCGCCCACCAGCTGACCTAGTACAGAAAACAGACCAGATGGGAGAGGCGTCCCAGAGCCTCAACTGGGTCATGGAACTGAGCAGGGCCAGACCCAACGTGGGGTATGGGAGGCTGGGCCCAGATATGAGCACTCGCCTCCTTTTCCTTGCAGAGGAGCAGGGACATGGCATCTCTCCGGCTGCACGCGGCCCGCCAAGGTGCCCGCTGCCGTCCCCAGCGCCCACGACGTACCACCTACTGAGGCGGCCCCAGCGGCCTCTGACCGGGCTTCCAGCCACGCAGGCCGCCACCGGCCACAGGGCAGGTGGGTGTGAGGTGCCCAGGGCAAGCTGAGCATGGGCTGGACAGAGGACGGGGAACAGAGATCAGCAGGTGCTGACCACGTAGAGAAATTTACCAGCCCTCCAGAGGGGTGAATAAACAGAAGGCAGGAGACTTATGTTGGAAGCCCACCCACAGTGACAGCTTACGCTGTATCTCAGCTCGCCCTTGGGGTTCCCCATGGCCTCCACATGCCACCCAGGCACCCCTCTCTAGCATGGGGCTCCCTCCCTTGCTATGTCCCCTCCCATTTTCTTCCTGCTGTATGAATGCTGTGGCTACTGAACAAACCCTAGGGGCAGCAGAGAGTGTTACAGCAGGCAGAACTGGGAGAGCTCATGAGGGTCAGAACCACTTCTTAAGAATCAGGAGTTTGTTATTTAACAAAGGTGGGACTCAGGGTGAACAGACCACTGCCCAGAAACCACACAGCTCCTAGAGACAGGCCCTTTGGTGCTCCTCCCACAGAGATGTCTATCTCTGCCTTCTCAGGTAGAAGGAGTTCTTTGTCCCCTAGACAGAGATATGGAGGATTGGCAATATAGGAGACTGGGGCTGAAGTTGGGGGTAGGATGGTGGGGATCAGGGAGGACCCTGCAGGCAGTGCCCACCTGCCAGCCTGTCCCAGCCCTGCCCTCTGATTAAAGTCGTGTTGTCTCCTAAGTGTGGGTTTCTAGGTCCTTGGCCACAGTGGTGGGGGCGGGGGAGCCACAGGCTGCTTGGGCTCAGCAGGCTGGGTCCCTGGTTATAGGCGGCTGGTAACTGTGGGGCTTCCTTGGCTTCACCGCAGATCCACTTTGGAATGACGCGGTTCCCACCCCGCCACCTCTCCCCGCAAAACACTGACCCGCTGACCAGGCAGCCAAGAGCTGAGCCGATGGCCCCGCCTCAGCTGGTCCTGTTTGTGAAATAAATATGAGCGTTGCCAGTCTCTGGACCTCTTCCCTGCTCCCTGCCCGCCCGGCCAGGCCGCTCACACGCTGGTTTCCGGGGTATGAACCACCTCCCCGTTTTTCTCAGGCTCTGCCTTCAGGAAGTGCTCCACCTCCCTCGAGTCCACCCTCACGTCCACAGGGGGCTTGTGGAGCTTCTCCTCCTCTGAGGCCACCTCCTCAGGCTTTGTCACCTCGGGCCTCTTCCTCTTCCCGATGCAGAAGAAGTTGCCCAGCAGCAGCACAAGGGAGGAGGTGAGCACCTCAGCCCCCGCCAGGATGAACACATACTTGTAAACTTTCGTTGCGTCCAGCAGCTTGCCTGCAAAGAAGACCCAGGTCAGGTCACTAAAAGCTGCAGGGAGTGCCCTGCCTCCACCCTGGGCCAGGGCTCCATCTCCTGGCATTGAGGAAGTGCCTCAGACATGCAGTCACCCTGTCTGTTGAACTCCGTCCCCAGTGGCACCCACCCAGCCCTCTCCAGTCTCCTCTTCATTCTCCTCCCCATGGGAGCAAAGGCTGAATCAAAAAGGATAGATAGAAGTAGCCTTGAGGGTTCGCGAACACACACCCACCCCTCTTCCCAGTCATGGACTGGAACCCCTAGAAAGAGACATGGCTTAACAAGGCCCTTTGTATCTAGTAACTGAGGACCCCAAGACCATTCTGGGAGAAAGAAGGAACCAGAGGGTACAAGGAGATCAGATAGGGCTATAGAGTCCCAAGTCCAGGATGGCTAGGCTTCCCTCTCCTGCCAAAACCACTCTAAATTTCAATGGAGTGGGTTTTCTTTGGCTGGCCTTTAAAAAGTAAAAGGACCAAAGTAACAAGCATTGCCCCATTCCCTTGAAAGCTGCCCGTGTGGTGTTCAGACGCCCGAGGGAACAGCCAGGCCCTGTGTGTGGAGGTGTCGAGTGTACGCCTGTCCTGGCTCAGGGCCAGCATTTAACTGCTGACATCTGCTGGCCCCAGTCTTCTAAAGCAGGGAGGCCAGGCCTTGCCCTGTCCTAGTCTCTCCTGCCAGCAGCACTCACCTCCTGACGGGGGTCCGATGAGCACAGCCACAGCCTCTAACAGCAGCACGAGACCAATGGCACTGGAGAACTTTTGAGTGCCCACGATAGCCATGAGCACCTCAAACTGTAGCGCTCCCACCATGCCATACGAGATGCCAAAGAAGATGCAAAAGACCACCAGGCCACCGTAGTCACTGGCCGTGGAGCCTGTCAGGTCAGTGAAGCCATTGAAGAACATGGCAAAGCTGAAGAGGTAGACAGAGTAGGGCCGCACCTTCTTGAGCCCTGTTATGAAACCAGCCGTGGGCCTGGCAAAGATGTCGATGAAGCCCAGGATGGTGAGAAGGAAGGCGGCCTTTGTGTCAGGCACACCCATATCCTTAGCATAGCTCACCACAAAGACCGGAGGCACAAAGAGCCCCAGCACCATGATTGAGGCAGCCACAGCATAAATGAGGAAGCCACGGTCTCGGAAGACACTCAGGTCTAGCAGGCGCGGAGACGGCCGCTGGGGCCCCTGGGGCTCAGCCCCTCCACTCGCCTGGGGTGCTACCAGTGGTCTCATGAGTGCAGCACACACGCAGCAGTTGAGCAGCAGGCCCCCCAGGATGAGGAAGCCACCCCGCCAGCCATAGTGGTCCTGCAGCAGCTGCCCCAGTGGAGACAGTGCACAAAGGAACACGGGACTGCCCGCTGCTGCCAGCCCATTGGCCATAGGGCGGCGCTTGTTGAAGTATCGATTGAGCATGATGAGGGAGGGCTGGAAGTTGAGAGCCAGACCCAAGCCTGTAAGAGAGGGGACAGTATAAGATCCCCAGACCTCCAGGGAGGACGCGGTTAAAGCCCATGGCTGACCGAGATTCGCAGGGAAGGCAGTGTGAGACCTCATGATCAGATGTCCAAGCAAGGCAGCTTAGACCCCAGACCTTTGTCCATGCCCCAGCGTCCCTGGACGTGGGCTCCATTGCAGATGACGATGAGCATCCAATGGGCCTCAACGTACAGGACCTCAGCCATTGGCCACTGCTCCCCAGCAGAACTGTACTCACTGCTCCCATAGACGATTGTGGATGGGAGGGAAGGATACAGCCCAGGGGCCCAATAGTCCTCAACCTTCCCCCAAAACTCAGAATAGATGAGCAGAAGTGTCCATCTTTCCTGACACACTAAGGTCCTCAGGTCCCTCCAGACTCACCAGTGATGACCCCTGTGGTGAGGTAGATCTGGGTAATGCTTCTGCAGAAGGATGCAGCCACCATCCCCAGGGACGCAAAGAGGCCACCCACAAGCATGACGGGCCGGCAGCCAAAGCGGTTCACACACATACTGCAGAGTGGGCCTGTGTGAAGAAGATGGGTAGCTGAGGGCAGGCCCAGGCCTCCAGCTTGGCTCTGCCCTCTCCCTGCCCAGCAGAATATGTCAGGCCCTCAGCCTATCAGGTGTGCTGGGCACGGGGGGCCAGGTTCTTAGTGTGGGTCACTCATGGTCACTCAGCTTCTCACATAAGCAGGTCAGCAAGCATCAACCATCTTCGAAGGAACTGCTTGTGGAGCCTGACCACTGGGAGTATCGACACAGCCTTAGAGAACCAATAGCTTCCTGTCAAGTTTACCTACTCACAGATTTAACCAACTCCCCTGCTCCCTGTGGACCCCCACCTCACCTGTGCCATACAGCATAGCCAGCAGGATGGAGGAGATCCAAGCTGTGTCGCTGTAGCCAATCCCAAACTCATGCATGAGCTCCTTGAAAAAAACACTGACCGCTTTGGGGAAGGCATAGGAGAAGCCCGTGATGATGAAACAGCCAAAGAGGACGGCCCAGCCCCAGCCCCCATCGGGGGCCTTGATGCCGGTGGGACCCTCGTCCACCACAGCTCCTCCCATGGCCAGGAGGGCTGGTTTCACCTGAGGGAAAAGAAATGTGGATGACTCAGGTTGCCAGGGTGCGCCATTCCCGCCACAGCCAAGCAGAGGAGGGTAGGGACAGAGACAGACAAGGCACCTGGAGAGTTGCCGGAATTAGCAACTGACTGCTCCAGCAGCAGCTCAGCCACGGGCAGCCTGCTCGGGGCTCCCACCCCTGGTGACCCTTAACTGGTACCTTGGAAAGCTGTTTAGACCCCTCATTCAGTTGCGTATCCCCACACTGTGGTTATGAAGTACAGGGACTCTGGGCTCAAGCAGGATTCTACATTACTTCCTGGGAAGCGCAGACCCAAAGAAGTCAGCCTAGTGGGCATCTTCTGAACTTGTGCTAGGCATAAGCATTGCCCTCAGAGTAACCTGTACTTCCTGTCTCTTTTTAGGGCACACTCATGAATCCATGTCTAGGATGGGTATCCAGCACCCCTAGGTGGACCCCCTAGGTCTAAGTAGGGTCAGCCCTGCCTTGCTCTCCTGCCCCTGAGGAGCTATGCTGCATCCTTGCCCAGTCTGGTCCCACTGGCTGGCTGGGAGGACATGTCTCTAGAGCAGAGGCAGATGATGAAGCAGGCTGTGGCATCTGAGGGGGCTTGTTTCCCAGTTCCCCCGAGTAGATCTTAGTAGCTGTAATTCTGCCTGGAACAATCTGTGACACTGGCTTTTGGGAAAAGCTAAAGATCCTGATGGATTCTGGGAAGGCTTAGGATTAAGGGGTAAAACAGTGAGCTGTGGCAGCAGCTCATATCCCGATCTGTGGGAACGGGCTGACCCAGACCCTGCACCCATCCAGCGCTAACTTCCCCTTTCATGAATTTCAGGGCCTTATTGATTGTGAGACAAAGCAAGTCCGAAAGCTAGGACCAAGCTTCTGTTTGGCTATCGTACCCCAGTCAGTATTCTCCTAATCCCAGGGGTTAGCCTCATCCCCTGTCTCACCAAGAATTGAGCTGCAGCGAGGGAGGCCTCTGACCTGAGTATTCAGTCCAGCCTACTGGTCTCTCTGCAGATGGTGTGCTGCCAAACAGTACCCTGGGGAGAAAAATCAAGCCATGATGCATATGTATATAAGGGCAGCTAGCACCGGAATGTAAACTCCTGACCAGGTGGCTTTCCCACCTTGGCTGCTCATCCTGGGATGGCTGAGCGTGGAACTCTGGGCTCCAGCCCTGCCCCTGCCCCTGCCCCTTTGCTGGCTTTCTCCTGTGAGCAGTTCCGTGGACTGGGGCACAGATGTGCTAAACTGTCCTAGGAAGCCCAGTGTGACTCTCTGTTCAGGTTTCCCTGAGGTTCAGAGACAACACACAGCTGTGCTGGGAATGCACACCAGTCTTCGAAGGCCGCACCCCACATCTCACCATCTGACTGTGGCCCAACCTGAGCACCCCCTCCCAAGACTCACTGACAGGATATGCTCAGTGGGAGCCCCAAGTGAGGCCCAGACACCTCTTATCCATTAGCCCTGAGTTTAAAAGGCCCTTAAGGGAATCTTTAAAAACTGGAGTGGTACATTCTGGGAATATGTGATTTAGAGAGGAGACCAAAAGACAGGGAGCATGAGGAGCACCCCAGGCACACAATGTAAGGAAGAGAGAGGACGGGGGGAGGGGGCGGTGCAGATTGTGGATTTACAGAAAGAAGTTTCTTGCCTTTTTTGTCCGTGTGTGTGTGTGTGTGTGTGTGTGTGTGTGTGTGTGTGTGTGTGTGTGTGTGTGTGTGTGTGTGTGTGTGTGTGTGTGTGTGTGTGTGTGTGTGTGTGTGTGTGTGTGTAGACAGTATTTCACTAGCCCTAGATGGCCTTGAACTGTCCTGACTCTTAACTCCTAAGTGCTGGGAGTAATTCTGATGCACTCTTTAAAATAAATCCAGAGTGGGCAAGATGGATCAATGGGTAAAGACACCTTCTACTGAGACTGACAACCTGGGTTCAATCTCCATGACCTGCATGATGGAAGACGAGAACAGACCCCCGCAGGATGTCCTCTGCCCTCCACAAGCAATGCCACACACACACAGGCACATACGTTCCTGTGCCTACACCCCCCTGCCCCCGCCCCTCCAATGTTCACAAAATAAATTAAGATGTACCAAAAAAAACAAAACAAAACAAAAACCAACAAAACCCAGTTTCCACATGAAGCCAAAAAAGAAAGCATCCCCAAAACCAGCAGTGAGCATCAGCCTAAGTCTGGGCACCTGAGGTTCCCCACAGAGGAGTTGGGGCTCCCAGGATCGTGCTTCTGGGCTCTTATCAGACACACCTAGCACTTGTCAAGGTACTAACAGGCCCAAGGTACTATCCCAGCCTTGTGAAGTCTCTTCTACCTTTGCTAGTTTATTATAAAGGTCGGCCCTCGATAGAGCTCTCACAGTATATAGGGGACAGAAATGGGGGACATAATTACCTGCTGTAGATGAGGTCCCCTCTGAACTAGGATCCTGGAGGGCAATGGGGGCCAAAAGAGTACCGGTTCTGGGACTTTTCTGTCCCATGGCTGCCATGTAAGGCTTACACAAGGAGGGCCACCTTCAGCGCCAAGAGGTGATGGCACGAAGACAGGAAGCTCCTCGCCAAGGCCCAGCACCAACGCTGTCCTTACCCAGCCCAGGCGCTAACTACCTTAATGGCACCTCACCAATGCCCACCCCAGCCTGTCACCAGAGACCTTGCAGAGGGAGACTTTGCCGGGAAATCATAATTCCCCAACCAGGGATGGAGTTTAAGCCTGCTATTTGGCCTGCTGTTTATCACCCAGGCCTGAACACATCCCAGTAGAGTAAAAAGGCTAGGATACCCAGCTTGCCTTGAGGATGAGGTCCACAGGGTAACAGCTCTAACCCTAGGGCTTCCCTGTCTACATCCATAGGGTCCCCACCTCCAACAGCATATCACATGAGCACACCCTAGCTCTGTGGCCTTTCAGTGACATTTACCCTGCCAGGGAAGCGCGTGAAGCAGCCCAGAAATAACTCAGCCTCCAGGTCACAGAAAACTGATATGGGGATGGGGGCTGGGTCAGAAGAGGCTCCGGGGTGCCCCTGAGGGCTGGTCACTAGAGGCCCTTGGAAAGCCTAACACCACTGGCTGTGGCCTATGACAGGAGTACACGGAAGTCCTTTGGTACAGCACTTTGCATTTGAGGGCCTGGACTTGCTGGGTCTTTGGACCAGTTCAAGGAAGACAGACCAGGTGTCCATTAAGTGCCTGTCACCCAGAGGAGCAACCAGCCTTGGTCCTGCCTTTGTGGTCAAAGGAGGCGACAGGAACTAAGGCAACTAGGTCCCTTGTGTTGCACTGCAGAACCCCAAAGCAGCCAGTTAAGGCTAACACCCAGTTTCTCAGAGTGGCGGGGGCAGGAGGTTGCTGAAAGACTCCCAAGTTCCCTCTCTCCCTCCCTCCCCTTACCATTGTACAAAAGGGAGGGGCGTAGCAGTGTGCCTCTCCTCTCTGAGCCCTAAGCCTTGAGCCCACCTGTGTGCAAAGGTATACCATCAAAAGGTCCCTAGGGGATTTTTCTGGAGAGGCCTCCATGGGCAGCAAAGGATGGGCCACAGCCTTGCCTGTCTCCCCATCCGGTCTCTACTGGCTTGCCCAGCCTCCAATGTGTGCCTGGCTCCCCTGCACGTTGTCCTGTCAGCTCACATCAACTTTTCAGGGATCAGTGGGATAGAAATACTGGCCTTGTTTGCCAAAATAGACACTGTTGCCCAGAGCCAACCACCACTCAACCTCAGCACTGAGATCCCCCCTCTTGTGAGGAACCTTGGCTGTCACAAAATGGGGCAGCCCTAGGGACCCGATCCAGCTTACTGCCAGAGACCCTTCTATGCAAAGTTCCACCAAGACTTGCTGAGCATTGAACGGGCCACCCCTCCACAAGTGTATCTTAGAAGCCCTCAATTCCCATGCAGTCCTCTTCCCTAAAGCTAGGATCTGACGCTAAAGCTAAAGGGAGTCTCGGAAGTCAAATGCGCCCCCCAACTCCCATCACTGTCTGGCAAGGAGATAGGTCTGGAGATGGCTGAAGTCGGGCGGTAACCGACTGGAAGTAGTGGTCCAGTCGACCTGGGCGGGGTTCAGTGGGTCGGGCTAGGGTCGGGAAGGGAAGGAAGCTCCGCCCAAGCGGCCTAGGTACGTGGGGGACGTGACCGCGCCAAGGGAGGAGCCGCCGCCGTATTGCCTGGAGTAGGCGGCCCTTCCCGGCTTCTACCGTACTTGCAGCACACGGCGCCACATGCCCTGAGAAAAGCTACACCTCACCCGCAGATTCGCTTGCAAGGCGGACCAGTTCATAATGCCCTTCACAGAAACGAGCGAGGTCGCGCGACTGAACCTCTGGGATGTTTAGATGAGCTGCGGGTCTCAGCTACTTCATGAATCCATCTGCCCCCTCATGGCCCATTCCACTGATGGGAACAACGGCCAGAAATCCGCTCTGACCGCTAGGGCGGTCTCCATTCCTGACCTGTCCCTAACCCTGAGCCAGTGCTCAGTGCCAGTGCCAGGTGGACCAAGGCCTGGTCCAGAGACGTCTCCAATTGCTTAGCACCACCATCCACAAAGTCCCGCACGGGGCCCCAAGGAGCCGTCTGCTTTTGGCCCTCACCAGCCCTCCCCTTTCTGACCAGCTCACTGCAGGACTGACCCCTAGAGTCCCCGAACACCGGCATATTCTGAGATATCAGAAAGCAGCCCCTTCCACATTACTTTTTGATGGTTCTAGGACCGAGTGTGCTTTCTCCTTGCTGCCCCTCCAAATTTAGGCGTCCAAGCAGTGAGATCGTTTTTTATGGGGAGCAAGTCCTGCCCAAGGTCACTGGTGATCTAAGTCCGTCTTGGAACCAAATCACTGGTTATTCAAGGTTTTGTTGGCACCACAATGTCCTCGTCAAGAAGAGGCCACACGTACCGTGGTAGTGTCATCAGTGCCCCTTTGCCCAACATCCTAGCTGTGTACGAGTAGTCACTACTCATCCTGAGTGAGTCTCCACACTTTTGGGACTGTCCTCATTCCTCAACACCGACAGACCCAGCACCCACTGGACACCAGCCAACTTTTGGGCCTGTTGAATGATGCTAGAAACTCTCGGGGATAACCTGCTCCCGACTGAATCCACCCCCAGCTTTGGAAGAAGCTAATGAGCCCATATTGTATGGGGGGAGCCTTGCCGTCTACTGTCTCTCAGACCAACCTGTTGCCCTGACTCAGTTATTCACAGAAAGCGTTCCTGTCCGCCTGGACCCTGCTGCCCCTCCTTACTTGTAACCCAGACTCCAAGCACTCTCAGCTGTCCAGAGTTAACGGCGTTCCTTGCACTGTTGACTGGACCAGCATCCAGGCAGGCGCCTAGTCTTTTCAGGTAAGAAAACTGAGGCCGTGTGCCTGGTTTTCCTACGGGATGAAGATAAAGCAAACCAAGACCATTCTGGAGGGAAACCCCACTTTCATGTGCCTAGTTCTGGCTAATAGTGGTGGCTGGGTGAGGGTTAATGAGTTTAAGACGGTAGTAAAGGTAAAGAGACGAAAGAAAGAGACCCGAGGGCATTCCTCCCCCAATCTGGAACCATTCCGAAGCGCACGTGTCCCTCTCTCTCTCTCACTCACTGAGCGGCCTGCAGACGCCCGCTTGAGATTCGGGGTTCCAAGAAGGTTGTAGCATTCCTACCAAATATAGCCCAGGCTCCTCGGCCGTCCGGCCACCCTCCAACCCTCTTGGGCCGAGTTATTTATACCCTGGACGTTTGGTCGCCCAGGGCAGCTGCCTCCTGGATGAAATCCAGCCCCCGAGGGCTACCGGATGGATAGAAAGGCTTCTACGAGGGCAGGGGAGCAGGATGCAATCGCGCGACTGACTGCTCAGGGCCCTTTGGTGGAGCCACAGTGGTGAGAGGGTTCTCCAAGTCAAGAGAGAACGGGGCTGGAGAACCAGGAGGGGAGAGGATCAGGGACCGGGAGCTCCAGGTCCGGACCCCGCACCTGATGATCGAAGGCCCCAAACCTTAGACGACTGGAGGAAGGGTCCCTGTCTCGCTCCGCGCGCCAAGCATCCCGCCGCGCCTACCTGTTAGGGCCAGCCGCTGTGTCCGCCTCTGCCCGCCTCGGCTGCCGGGCGCCGCGCCGGGGGCGACTTTAAGTGCTCTCATCCGTCGCGCGGCACGTCCCCCGCGCACGTCACCGCTGCCTGGCGCCGCCCCTGCCCTCCCCACCCGGACCCCGCGCCGCTGCCGGAGGGGGCGCCCTGGCCGCTGCGCCCCGACGGCGCGGACACTGCCATTATCCACTTAACGGGGAGACCAGGCCGGTACTCGCTCTATCCGCGTCCAGGGCGCGGACCCCACCCAACGCGGACGTTCTCACTGTTCTCTTCCGCGCCCTCGGACCGGGGCTGTTCACCTCGGCACCCCATTCTGCCTTCCATTTATCCCCTCCCAAGGCTGTGGGCTCCTTCTATGATTCTGGCAAGAGAGTGGCAATGTCCTCACTATCTCTGAGACAGGGCCCTTTGCTCTCTAGGTCCTGGCCTGCCGGCCTCCGCCTTCTGCCGGGTGGCACACGCCCCCACCGCACCCCTGCACCCTGGGCTCCTGCTGCCTGCCTCTGCTCTGGGTCTGTAGGGCCTACTTCGGACTTTTCGCCCCATCCAAACCACCATACCCTGCGTGCCTAATCCTGGGCTATGGCAGCTGTCTCCCTTGGTTGGGAAGCAAGACCTAGGCACCTTGGACTGACTGGGGATCTTGGGCAAGGCTGTCAACCTCCTGAACTTCCGTTTTCCCCTGTGGTCGGGGGCCCTGCAACAAAGCCAGATACAGGCACTGACACAGACCTGCTCTGTCATCCTTCATCTCTTATAGAAGTGATTTTCGGAGGGGGGGGGTGTCTGCCCCACTCTAGCCTGTATAGCTCCGGGGGGGGGGGGAACCAGACATAGAACCTGGTGTTTTTATTAACAAGCTGTAAGTTTAAACCGGGCAGGTTCTGAGACTATTATAACATCCTAGCCATAGGCGCCGTGTTGCTTGCCAACTAAGTCTTGCTGTGTTTGCTCTGCCCCATGTGTGTCCTCAGAGCGATTTTCTCTTGGCCACATGATCATGGTCCATCCTCGCGGTCCATCCAACCTCATGGCAACCTCCTCCTTCCTCTACCTTTTTCCTTCTCCTGGTCCCTGGGGGAGAGAAAACACACACACACACACACACACACACACACACACACACACACACACACACCTCTCAAGTTTCACCTTCCTCTCTCTCTTGCCCAGTCACAGGCTCTAGACTTTTATTATCTAATCAGAGTTTATTGGGGGAACATTCTTTACGGCACATTGATCAATACGCTGCCCATGTCCAGACTGCAACCTGATCTGGGGGCACAGAACTCAGCATCTGAATACACAGAGCCCAAGACCAATCCCAACATAGTCCCAGCCCTGCACAGGAGGACAGCACAGCCGCTTTCTAGCCTGCTCCACAAATGCTGACTGCCTGGAAAGCAACAGGGTTGGGAGGAAGCAGAGCCATTCTTCTGAGCAGGGAGAGTTCTTCCAGGTCCTATGAGGGGTGCGGCATCAACCCCATTTTTCTTATCCACACAATGGAAATAACTGGGCACTTCGGTTTGAGGAGGCATCAGGGAGCATCACCTTTGGTGGACAGGGTCCAGGACCCTTATCCCTGAGCACCCAGTGTGGGATAAAGGAACACTCCATCTCACTTCTACTGCAGCTCCTAAATGACCCCAGGTCCCCTAAAGCTAGGAAGTTTTGATAATAACTCAACTTTAGACAAAGATCTCAATACAGCCAGAACAGGAAAGGGTGATCTCCGAGTCCAAAAGGTCACAGCTGCCCACTTTTTTGACTGTGGCAATGGGGGAGGGGGAAGGGAAGGGGAACGGGGGACCATGGGCATTAGCTGTGGCTCCACAGCCTACCATCCTGAGTCCTTGCCTATCGAGATGCCCAGCCTGGTAAGGTCAGCCTGTGCTTTCAGGCCTTCACTCCCCAATGACCCTCCATGAAGAGTCATTCAGAGTCTGACCTCCACCCCAATGACCCTCCATGAAGAGTCATTCAGAGTCTGACCTCCACCCCTGCCTAGGATCTGATTATTATTCAAAAGGCGCTTCAGAAACTATTTGCATGAGGACCCCCATGGCTTCCAACAAGTAGCATGGGGCTTGAGGGTGGCTTCAGTCTTCAGGGATGGAGACCTGTGACAGGTAGCTGACAAACTTCAGCCTCAGCCACTGGGTATGTCACAGATACCCGGACACTATCCCTCAGATGCTGGGGATAGCCAGTTGTGCTTGCCAACCCTGACCCTTCCTTCAGACCAAATAACTCAGAGCTCCCAACAAGGAAACAGAAACCAAGCCAGTGCTCCTCCTGTCTCCCAAAGG
The DNA here is from genome assembly GCF_011064425.1 of Rattus rattus. Taxonomy (NCBI): domain Eukaryota; kingdom Metazoa; phylum Chordata; class Mammalia; order Rodentia; family Muridae; genus Rattus; species Rattus rattus. The sequence goes on from NC_046162.1 coordinate 63,088,586, forward strand.
TTAGAAGTGGCACCATCAATAACCATGTGTCTGCAGACCTGGTGACCTACTTGCCCTGTAGTCCATTTTCTGAGCTAGGAGCATTCAGGACCCCAGAGCCTAAGAACAAATTCCGTGGCACAGCCCCTACAGTTCTACAGCTCACCTAGCAAGGATGTGGGAGCTCTCTTCAGACCTGGATCTGGTGTCCAGCCTACCCACCATGGCCCTTCACCAGACCAGGATGTCCCTTTCTCAAGGGAAGGTACTTGGGAAGATGTAGCTATCCCTGGCAAGGTGGCAGTTTCCTAGCAACTGCCTAGGGATCCGGTCAGATCTGATTCAGCCCTCTAAAATCCAAGTTCCTCCAGGCAGCCTACACTTCCCACCTCTTTCCAGTCTACAGCTTCAAGTCCCATCAGGCCCTGGAATGTGCTCTGAGGCGACTTAGTGGCTGGATCCCTGGGGGACATGGACTTTCCCAAGATCCCTGACCCTAGGAACCATGGGAAGTGAAGGCCATCATGTCTGTCACCAGTCTTAAGCAGCCATCCAGTCTCCCAGAGAGCTGCTTGGCTCCTCCTCGTCTCCAAAATGATCTTAGAAATAAGGAGAGTGTTATCTGAAGGTTTCTCTGTCAGCTGCCCCAAGGAGGATGGAAGGTCAAATCTCCTCTCCAGTCAGGAGCCAAGGAATATTTCAGATTCTATAGAGCCATACAGAGGCCACATTTGTGGCCCATGGAGTTTCTCCGTGATCATCCTGATTATAGACTAGTCACTATGCCTGGGCAAGCCTCTGTGAACCACCCAGCACCAGTTGCTACCCCATGATGGATTAGGGCCAAGACAAGCTGGGTCAGGTAAAGAAAGCCAAGTCATTGGGACAAACGTTCCGTCCCAAGCACAGCTCCCCTTCCTGAGGTCTGCAGCTGCCTGTCTCTTACCCCTGCTGCCGGAGTGATCTCTGTCCAGAGGATCTAGGAGACACTATTGAAACCTTTACTCCACAACCAGAGCACTTTTTCTCCGGGCGCCTGCAGGTATAGTGAGATACAGACTTCCCTGGCCCACTCCGAAAGTTGCTTACACCATTCCTAGTGTCCATTCCTAACGATTCACAAACCTCCCAAAAGTCCTGTCTCTGAACGAGGCCACACTGAGACACCAAGCCTGGAACACACAAAGCCACAACAGGATCTCAGATGGGCCCCCTCACCCCGAGGTTTCACAAGGCCTGAAGGGTCGGCTTTACCATAGCTATCCACAGAAGATCTTGACAGCAAGAAGGGAGAAGGAATACTAGGACCAGACATTCCACCCTTCAGCCCTGGAGGAGGAGGAGAGGCTCAGGGAGCAGCTGGGCGTGGACCACATGAGGCAGTCAAGTGTCTGAATGTATGAGCAGGACATGCAAATCATCCAGTAGACGGACAGCAAGATGCAGACTCGAGCAGGGTGGAGCTTTGTCTTCCGGTTAGGATTGCTCCTGCAAAGCGGTGTCTTAGAACCCAGGTGTCCAAACACACGCGCGCACACACACACACACACACACACACACACACACACACACACACACACACACACACACATATAAAGTCCCGGTCTTGAAGGTAGAATTGGTACGGCTCACTGGGTAAAACGCTTTCTGCACAAGCTTGAGGGTGGGAAATGTAGATGACCTCTGCTGTCTTCGCTATCAAAGGGTTACATGAGGTCATGAAAGTCCCAGCTGTAAAGAACTTAATCAAGACAGAATCTGAAGAGTTGTGACTCAGTGGTCAAGAGCAGTTGTTGCTCTTGCAGAGGACCCAGCACCCACATGGTAGCTCACACCATCTGTAATTTCATACAGTCCCAGGGGCCCGATGCTGTCTTCTGACCTCCAAGGGCATGCATTTGTACACATAATGCATGTGAAAGACTTGATATAAGATAATAACATCTGGAAAAAAAATTAATTTATCTACATTTATATGCACTGACGTTTTTGCCTACACGTATGTCTGTGTGAGGGCATCAGATCCCCTAGAGCCACAGTTACAGACAGTTGTGAGCTGCCATGTTGGTGCTGGGAACTGAACCCCAGGTCCCCTGGATGAGCAGTCAGTGCCCTTAATCACTGAGCATCTCTCAAGCTCCTGAAAAGAAATTAGTAAAGACATCATCTGGTGAGAATCCCTCTCCAACTCAGCGTCTTTCCAAGATTAACCTTTGTGCTCAGGGTTGCGTGAGGCTTATCAGGTATGCCATTCTAAGTGGCATAATCCCTTAAAGAATGTGAGCTCTGACCAATCAGAGTGAGGTGCAAGACCTCTTTGCATTAGAAATAAAAACCCAGTGGGAACCCCTAGGCATGCGGGATTGCTGGATTTGCCTCACTCTGCCTCCTTGTGCACAAGTGAAGCTTTTTACCTTGCTGAAACTCTTTGGATTGTGTGGACATTTTCTTGGGACCCATTTCTAACATTAGAACCACAGTCTGTATCCCAAGAACCAATGTAAAAGCTAAGACTGTCAGTTTATGTCTATAACCCCAGCAAGGTGGTGGTGGTGGACAGAGAAGGGTGGATCACTTGCCCCCTAATCCTGGCAAAACAGGGAGAGGTCTTGTTCCAAAGCATAGAGCGGGGGCTGGGGAGATGGCTCAGTGGGTAAAGGTGGTCCCTGCACCAACCTGCCCACCTGAGCTTCATTCCCAGGACCCACATAAAAAGTTGGATGCAATGGTGAGTACCTGTAATACCAGCACTCCTGTGTTGATGTGGGAGTTAGAGGAAATAACAGCCCTCAGGCTGGCTGGCCTGAAGCATCACAAACAAATGGCACATTCCACCTCAACAAAGTGTAAGGTGAGCTGACTCCCAGAAGTTGTCCCCCCCCACCCCTCCACACCTTTGCCACCACACCCTCTAACCCAAACTCCCTCACAAAATAAATATTTTTTTTTAAAGGCAGAGTGATCGAGGGAAACATCCTAATGTTAACCTTGACCCCTCCATGCATCCGAGTGGTCGGGCGCACCACACAGTACACACATATACAAAGCGAAAATGTGTGTGCACGTAGAGCCCAGAAGGACAACCCCCCACCCCGCCCCCACCGAGTGCGACCTGGATCGTGTGTCTTCCCTGCTACTTCCCCGAATTGCCCTTCCCCAGCAAGGTACACTGTTACTTGTCCTTTTTAAAATCAAAATGAAGTTTTCATAAAGGAACACTGGCATCCAGTGCCTGCAAGCATTGTGTGACCGTGATCTTTCCATAACAACACCCTGCACCCAGTGGGTAATCACTCCGTACCGAGTGGCAACAATTTCTGCGCCTTCTGCCTCTTTCTCTGTGGACATTTTATGCACAAGGAAGGGGGGCATATGTCAGGGACTGGACCTGTGGCCTCGGGCAAGTGCTCCAATGTGGAGCTCTACTTCCAGATGTTTTCCTTCCTTTTATTTTAAGACAGGTCTTGCTAAGTTTCCTAGGCGGGCCTTGAACTTGCAATCCTCCTGCCTCAGCCTCCCAAAGACACAGGGGTTGCAGGCCTGGCTCAGGATGTGGCCTTACTCGACCCATTTCTTTTACTGACCATGAAGTCTTCAGATCCACTAGTACTTCACTCCTTCGGTATTGCACAATATCCTGTTATTTGGACAGAAAGTATGCTCTCTGTGCATCTGCTCACCTGTTGATGGACACCCATTTGTGTGTGGGGGGTATGTGTGTGAATGTGGGGGGAGATGTGTGTATATATGTGCATGTATGTGTGTATTTATGTATGGCGTGTGTGTATGTGTGTATATATGTGCATGTGTGTGGGGTGTGTATGCATATATGTGTATATGTGTGTGTACATGTATGGCGTGTGTGTATGTGTGTATATATGTGCATGTGTGTGGGGTGTGTATGCATATATGTGTATATGTGTGTGTACATGTATGGTGTGTGTATGTGTGTATATATGTGCATGTGTGTGGGGTGTATGCATATATATGTGTATGTCTGTATGTGTGTGTATGTATGTATGTATGTATGTATGTATGTATGTATGTGTGTATGTGTATATTATGTGGGGAGGGTTGTATGTATGTGTATGTGTGGAGTTTGGGCCATTACTGCCTCTTAGCTATCGTGATTTATGCTCTTTTTTTTTTCTTTTTAGAAAATAAAACTACATTTTAATAGGGAATGAGGAAAGATGCCCAGACCAGAATGGATTCAGGTGTCAGAAGTGCAGCCCCCTGCAGGCTAAATCAGCTCGGGTCTCCAAGATCTTGCTCTGCAGCTCTCAGATAGCAGTGTCCTCACAGTCATGAAATGTAGCTGTGCCATAGCTCATGGTGCTCAGGGCACAGCAGCCAGCAGACACCAGCAGGTAGGCAGGCGGTGGCCATAGGACCTCCCGACAGGGTAAAGACAGGGAAAAGGCAGTTCTAGGCCCAGAGCTCCCAGGGTCAGGGCAGCCCAGGCAGAGCCCAGGAGAGCCAGTCCCCAAAGCCATGCGTTAGCTTCGTCATCATCGTGTGTGCTTCATGTTTACGTCGCCGCCTTTCTCAGCAAGATACGGAAGAAAGAAATCGCTGGCTCACACAACACAGGAATTACGTGTTTAGCTTCATGAGGAACTACCTACCAAGCTGCTTTCCACACCACCTGCCCTATGTCACACTCCCACCACAGAGCAGAAGACTTCCAGTTTCCCCCATGTTCTTCTTAACACCCATCTTCTCTGGTTGTGGGTTTTCTGTTTTTATTTTTTTATTTATTTATTTTTTTTTTTTGGTTCTTTTTTTTTGAGCTGGGGAGTCAGGGTCCTGAACCACTGAGCCAAATCCCCAACCCCTCTGTTTTATTTTTATTGAAGTCGTCCTTATGGGGTGCGAAGTAGCAGCTCACTGTGGTTTTGATTTGCATTTCTAGAGGGACTAGGACCGAACACCATTTCTTTGCTTTCTATCGTGTACTCTGTGCGTGCGTGTGTGTGTGTGTGTGTGTGTGTGTGTGTGTGTGTGTGTGTGTGTGTGTGTGTGTGTGTGTGTGTGTGTGTGTGTAGTATGTGGGAGGGTGCTTAAGCCCATATGCGCATGTGGAGCCCCAATATTGACAGACGACAAATTGTTCCCCAATCTATTAAGGCAGAATCTCCCATTGAACCCAGAGCTCAACCATTTGGCTAGTCTGCCTACCTAATTTGCCTGAGAGACTCCCTGTCTCCACTTTCCATCTCCTTGTGGCTGAGATCACGGACAGGTCACCACACCCACTTCCCTGGCATTTACATGGTTGCTAGAGAGCTGAACTCCTCCTGTCCTCATACTTATGCAGTGAAAGCTTTACCTACTAAGCCATCTTCCTGGCCCCTAGAACATCTCGTTTAATGGCTTCCCCACCCCCACCCCCTAAGGTCTCACTATGTGGCATTGACTTAGCCTGGATTTCTACCCACCTGCCTGTACCTCTTCCACTAAGTGTTGGGCTTAAAGGTAACACACCACCAGACCTTTTGTCACCCTTATTCTTAATTGCTTGCGGTTTTAGTGTCCTGACAAAAATCCTCTGCCGTGATGTTTTGCATATCTTTTCCTTTCTTTTCTTTTCTTTCTCTTTATTTTTGATGCTGGGAATAGAACCCTACCCAGTGTTTCATTCTTCTAAGATTTGATGGTTCGTTGACCCGTTGTCCAATTTCAATGTGGTGAATGGCTTGGGATAGAGGTCTGGTCTCATCCCTCTACACGTGGGCACCCCCTCATCTCAGCATTTTAAAAAAATGTTTGGCATTTTTTTTGTTGTCAATGTTTCGGGTCAAACTCAAGAGCTTTCACATGCTATGCAGGCGTTCATCTACTGACCTGCACTACCAGCACCACATAAATGTCTTTCATTTTTGTTTGTGAGACAGGCTCTCACTGCTGTGTAGCCCAGGCTAGTCTCAGACTTACCTTCTTCTTGCCTTATTCTCCCAGGTGCGGGTATTAAAGGTCTGAACCATAGAGCTTGGCTTAGCATTTTGTTTTGTTCTTTTTTTTTTTTTTTTTTTTTTCCCGGAGCTGGGGGCCGAACCCAGGGCCTTGCGGTTGCTAGGCAAGCGCTCTACCGCTGAGCTAAATCCCCAACCCCTTGTTTTGTTCTTTTTTGAGACAAGGTTTCAAAACCTTGTAGCCTTGGCTGATCTGGAACTCACTATGTAAGCCAAGCTGCCCTCAGACTCATATAGGGTTCTGCCTGCCTCTGCCTCCCTAGTGATGGGGTTACAGCTATGTGCTGCTATGTCAGAGAACTGTCACTTTCTCCATTGCAGACTTGGTTACACTTACCCTCCTCTGGGCCTAAGCTAGAGTGAGCACTGCCTGGCAGGACTTTCCCTGCCAAACTGCAGGTTGCCTTGGGTCTCCCTCTCTCCCATGGGGTGACAAAGCCCATTGTCCATGTCCTCTCCATTTGATGAATCAGGGCACACCCACCCCAGTTCAGTCTTTAAGCCTGAAGGATGAGCAGGGAATTTTTTTCTGGGAGTCTGGGTTCCTTCACATACACCTACTGTGACACAAACTGTCTGCTGGCTCTATAGGTCCTGAACCCACTGGGTACTCTTCACCTACCTGTTCCTCTCACTCTTCCTTGCATCCTTTCTCCCTGGCCAGCTGCAGGGAACTCCAGCTCCTTGGAACCATCTAGATCCTGGATCTCCCTGTGGGTGAGCCTGAGATATGGAGACAGGCTGTGTAGACAGAGGGGCCATTTTATCTCTTGTCCTCCTCTGCTGTGTCTGTCCATGTCCCCAGTCTCTTAGACCTGCTCTGCAGACCTTGTGGTGGCACACCCAGCCTTGTATTAGGGTTATCTAGAGTAGCAGAACTGTTACAAGGAAGGGATTTTATTAGATTGGCTCACAGGCCTTGGTCCATCTAGCCCAACAGTGGCTGCCTACCAAGAATTCAGTAGTCATTCAGACCACAAGCCTGGATGTCTCAGAGGGTCTTCAGTAGACACTGGAATCCTGGAGAAGTAGGCTCTAATGCCAGTGAAGGAAAGGCCTTGCCAGCACAAGTGAGAGCAAGGGGGCAAAGAGTGAAGAGCTTCCTTCTTCCGTCCTTTACATAGGCTGCCGCCAGAAGGTGTACCCAGATTAAAGGTGTCTCTTCCCACCTCAAAAGATCCAAATAAAGAGTGGGTCTTCCCACTTCAACTGATTTAATAATAATGGTTTAAAAGAAAAATCCCTCACATGCGTCCCCGGCCACTCTGGTTTTAGTCAATTCCAGACACAGTCAGGTCGACAACCAAGAATGGCCATCACAAGCCTCCGCTGGATTCCTGATCAGTAGTGTCTCCCTCCCCTCCCTCGATGTTTTTTTGGCCTGTCATCTTTCTCCATATCCCTAGGACTTCAGAGCAGCACCCAACCTGTCTGTATCACCATCCCGTCTGTAAAGAGCAGGTAACAACGTGCTGCTTCGGAGATCGAAGGCGGTGCTGTAAAGTGACCCTTCTAAGTCTTGGCTTATGAAGTGACACTAGGAAACCACGGGACCACCAAGGCTCTACCAGCAGCCAAAAGTCCTGCTGAGGACAGAGGGAAGGCCTGTTCTGGAGCTCAGAGAACAGCCTGTGATTGCATGGCCTCTGCTGACAGCAGTCTATGAACACTCTGGTCACAGGGATAGCTATCAGAACTTACCAACTCTAGCACTGAGCAGACCCTTGCTCCTCATTCCCACCACCTCTGACACACCGAAACCCTTATCAGGTAGTGTTGGTTATTCTCTGCCTTGGCTGGACATGGACCTAAAACCAACCACTCTTCACACCCATGGCTTCTCTTGTGGACATCCCTGGGCCTCCCTAGCTTCTAGAGGTTTCCTCCCCTTAGCAGCCCAGAGACCTTCTCCACATCACCCGAATCTCTTGAGTCCTGGAGAGTCAGTCCTGGGGACCTTGTTCTTACTTTTTTCTGTCTACTGTACTTCATCTACTCTCACAGCCTTCAAGACCACCCTTACATTGGCCCTTCTGATTGTTCATGTAGCCCAGGTGCCCTCAGTCCTGCTTGGCCCAAGCAAAGCTGCTTCTGCCTCCCCAAACCCCCCAGTCTTCCGAATCTTCTTTCCTTTGCTTTCTGTCCATACCAATAGTAATTCCCAAGGTCCCCTGCATCCCACTGGACCTCCAGGCTCAGGACCAGGATCACACAGACAAGGTGTGTGGATGGTCAGCAGGAGGTAGTCTTGCCCCCAGCCTATCCAGCCCACATCCCTTTAGCCCATTCTCCAGCAGCAGTGGGGTGGAACTGCAGAATTCCCCAGTGGTCAGCACTGCTTTGCTTACAGTTAGCACTGGCTCAGATGAGCATCCACAGTGGTCCACCTGAGCTAGTCCTGCTCACTGTCTCGCCACGACCTCTGCCGAAAACAGCTTGGAAATCTACTGGTTTGGGACCCCAATGACAAATGTACCTGGTCCCTTGATTTCTCCTCCTCTACTGATTGAGGACTGGTTTGTCTCCACCATCTACCTGGAGCCTATCACGTCTACACTGCAACTAAACACTCACAACGTGGATCACCCCAAACTAAGGGGACAGAGGTCATGATCTTCCTACCCTTGCTTTTAAATGTTCTCGGTCTCAGATTTCATCATGGAAGAATCAAGAGTTCCAGGAGAGGCCAGCCCATAGTAAGGGAACAGGGAGCTTAGGGGTAGACAGCCTTTGTGCTAAACTCATGCCCCAGACCAAGGGGCGGGTGAAAGCTCTGCCCAACTGTCCATCAGAAACCAGGAACTACTGCCCCTCCCTGTGAGTCAGCACTAAGACCTCAGAGGCCAAGGGCACAGGGAAGCAAAAGATCACAGGTTTCTGATGGAGAGACGGGTGACTGAGCTGGCATTTCCCTCTGTACAAGACCAGAGCTGCCTTCTCAGATGCATGCCTTCCTTTCCTCCAAAGTCCCCGCTCCTCCTTTCTTTCTTTTTCTTTCTTTTTTTTTTTTTTTTTTTGGAGCTGGGGACTGAACCAGGGCCTTGCGCTTGCTAGGCAAGCGCTCTACCACTGAGCTAAATCCCCAACCCTTTCTTTCTTTCTTTTTGTTTGTTTTGTTTTTGCTTTTCGTGACAGGGTTTTTCTGTGTAACTTTGGCTGCCCTAGAACTTGCTCTGCAGACCAGGCTGGCCTTGAACTAAGAGAGATCCGCCTTCCTCTGCCTCCCAAGTGCTAGGATTAAAGGCAAGTGCCACCAGTCCCTGGCCAAAGCATCATCTCTTACGACTTCAGTCACTAGGCAGCCCACCCATCCCGGTGGCCCTATTCGAATATTTCTCTGGTTCTTTTTTTTTTTTTTTTTTTTTTTTCTTTTTTTGGGGACCAATCCAGGGCCTTTGCGCTCCTAGTGCTCTACCACTGGCTAAATCCCCAACCCCTATTTCTCTGGTTCTTAGGAAACAGGGACCACTTGTACATGTCCTGCTGTACTGTAGGGTGGAAGACAGACATTTCCGCTGATAGTCATTCCCAGAGCGGCTCCCTGGTCGGGGACCTTGTAAGGGACAGATATGATATCCACATGTATTGTCACTCAGAGACGTCCAAGAAACAGGTGGCCTTTGTCTCCTTCACTCCTCAGCTCACCTCCTGCTCCCCAGCAGATGGAGAAGTCACCCCAGCAAGCTTGACACTGCTATTTCCTGAACCTAAGGGAAGTAGCTTGCTCAAGCCCACAGAGGCCTGTGCCCAGGTAGAGCCCCGCCCTACTTCTCATAGCAGATCCCTGTGCTACTGTGGCTCCAATAAGACCTAGAGTCCTAGAGCAGACAGCTCTGTGTGTGTGTGTGTGTGTGTGTGTGTGTGTCTGTGTGTCTGTGTGTCTGTGTGTCTCTGTGTGTGCATGTGTGCGCGTGCATGTGTGAATGTGTGGGATGTGTGTGTGAATGTGTGTGGGGTATGCATGTGGGAGGTATGGGGGGGCTGTGTGAATGTGTGTGTGTGTAAATATATGTGTGTTAATGTGGGGTGGGTATGTGTGTATATATTTGTGCATGTATATGTATATATATGTGTATGGGTGTGTGTATGTGTGTATATATATGCATGAATGTGTGCATATACATATGTGGGGTGTACGTATGGATATATGTGTATATGTATGTATATATGTTTGGGGTGTCTGTATATGTGTGTGGGGTGTGTGTCAATGTGGGGGGAGGTGTGTTTGTATATATGTGTGTAGGGTGTGTATATGTGCATATTATGTGGGGAGGGTTGTATATATGTGTATGTATGTGTATGTGTGGAGTGTGTGTGTGTGAATTTGTGTGGTGTGTGTGTATGTGTATGTGTGTGTGATGTGTGTGTATGTATGTGTGTATGTGTGGGGGTGTATGTATGTTTGTGAATTGGGGGAGGCGTGTGTGTATGTGTGTGTGAATGTGGAGGGAGGTATGTGTGTATATGTATGTATGTGTGGGGTTTGTGTAAGTATGTGTATATGTGTATTATGTGGAGGGGTTGTATGTATATGCATGTGTGTGAGTGTATGTGTGTATGTGTGTGAATGTGTGTGTGTGTGTGTGTGTGAGTGTGTGTGTGTGTATGTTTGTTGCTGGTAGATGCCACTGCAAGGTTGACCTATGGCCAAAAGTCAAAGAAAAGACTCCCAAGTTGTGGGTGGCCAGAACCAGGTGTCCTTGGGTAGCTCTTGTGTTGCCCTCTACCCCAGGGCATTTCCTAGGAGAGGGTCTAGCTACCAAGTTAGGCTGCTCACTCAGTGGTCAGTAGTATCCACCAAGTCAGCCTGTGTTCTGACATCCCAGAATTCTGATTAAATTCTAGCCTTTCAGCCTTTCTACCCTTCCTTGTTCATCCCACCCAGGAGCCCATGCATCTACTACACAGAGATATGCTGACATCTGCACTGGGATGGCGGCACTGATGCCAGGTGGTAGAGGACAATTGACCTCTCCTCTGCATCTTAACCTGTAGCAGGGATCACTGCAAAGTTGTCAGCACAGGCCCAGACAATGATCTCTATAGTGGGGTACATGCTGGCTCCCCAGAAGACAGGCTCAACTCCTAGCCACCCGTGTTTCAAATGTGGCCCTGCTTGGAAACAGGATCACTGGAGATGCAGTTGGTTAAGATGAGATTGCACTGCCTTAGGTACATCCAGGCCCAGTGTGACTGGCATCCTATGCAGAGCAGTGTGAGAAGGAAGAGAGGTACAGTGTAGAGAGCACCTGCAGCCGAGGATGCCAAGAATGCTGCCACCAGCAGCAGCTAAAGCACACAAGGAGGATCTTCATTTTGAGCCTCGGGGGTGAGGCTGGCCCTACCAGCACCCTGGTTTCCCCAGAATGATGAGGGCTAAGTTTTTATCCTTTCTTACTGCAACTGGTCTGTCTTTCACCCATGAGCCCCATCTGCATTGTCTTCCAAGAGAGTGAAGTAAATGTCATCTCCTTAACCATCTCCTGACTGGTGATGCTAAGAAAGGAGGAAGAGGCGAGGCAAAGAGGTGTATGACGTGCAGTAGGGGGGTGGGGAGAGGGGGGAGGGGAGGGTTCTCCTGTCTGGAGGTGCCGAGGGTTTCAGCACATCCTCTGCCTTGAAAGAATCGAGGCAGGACTTGTATGTGGCCATTTAGGAGGCTGCAGGGTGTGGCCACGTGAACCAGCACCCTCAGGTGGTATTTGAAAGAATCTTGTGGGTGCAAGGGGTGTTTGGTAGGGCAGAGTAATTGAGGAAGATACAGCCTTAGACCGAGCCATGGAGGGGAGCTATCAACCAAGGGAGCCTAGCTCAATTGCACTGAGATTAGTACGAAGGCTGTGGGACACTATCATAGCTTCTAGACCTAGATGGCACCCCTGCTTCTGTTCTAAGGTACCAGGGCATGTGGCTTAGCTGCAAGAATGACTGCAGTCACTACGACGCCTAGGTTACCCAGCCACAGTTCCAGGCGCATGTACCTGTGATGCTGTGTTTCCATCCTGGCTGTCATAACTAAATGCAGAGGACTGGGGCTTCAAACAGACGCTCCTTTCTCTCACTTCTGGAGATGAATGAGGTCAGGAAGCCAGCAGGGCTGGTTTTCTCTGGCACTTCTTTTCAGCCTGCAGACAGCCCCCTTTTCCTATGTCCTCACTTGACCTTCCTGTGTGCTCCTGTGTTTCTTCCTCTTCTTATAGTGGTCCCACACCGATGATCTCATTAATTGGTAATTACCTCCTTAAAGTCTTAACTTCCAAATACAGTCCCTTTGGGGATTTAGAATTCAAAATATTGATTATGGGGAATCTACTTCCTTCTACAACACACAGGCTCTTACAGACCTTCATTTTACAGATGAGGGGAAGGGGGCTTGAAGGACTCAGGTGGCACCTATTCTGGCTCTCTTGGGGGTGGCCTGGTCCCAATTTGAGCACACAGCTTTAGGCTTGTTTCTCTCAGTCTTCCCTGGCCTTTTTTTTTTTTTTTTTTGTACATAGAGGTCCAGTTCCCTGTCACCTTGGGAAAGCCGCCGTGGCATTTTTGAAAATTCTGGAATTTTGCCTTCTTTGAAAACACAGAAATATCATAAGAATGAGCTTTCATTTTAACCCCAGATGTGGAGATATTGAGACTGCTTCAGACTGTCCACAGCAGCCGACTATGATTTTCTTCGTGCTCTAGCAAAGGCATGGTTTTGCTAGCTGCAGACAGTTTCTTCAATCGTGGGGCGTTTGGAACTCTGGGAACTTTTCAGAGGCTATATAAATGCTATATAAATGCTAGGTCCCTGAGAAGTCAGGGTGGTTGTTGGTCATTTGGTGGGGTGGGGTGGAGAGGTTGCAGTTATGCTCAAAGAAGAAACGAAAGGAAAGAAATTAGATCCAGGGGTCTCTATCTTATTTTTTCCCCTCTAACCTTTCTCTCCTATCTGGTGATGGGAGTGAAACAGGGGTGGGAGAATAAAGGGTGGGAAAAAGAACCACAAAGTAGCAAAGGCTACAAGAAGCTCCCAGGAATATGACAGAGTGAGGCAGAGACAAGGGATGTGAGCATTCTTGTGGATATGTCTGGAATGGGGTTGACCCTTGGGCCTCTCCACTAAGGCAGGAGTTTTAGGCAGCAAAGAACTGACATTTGGGCCTACCTCACTTTCTAATAGAACAGAAGGCTCTTAGGGGTTCAGGGGATCCCCGGCTGAGGAGAAGGCTACAAAGACAAGCTGGTTGGGGGATAGTTCAGGTCAAGCACCAAGCATATGCTATCAGAAAATGGGGACAGCAAGCACAGGGAAAGAGACTAACAGGAAGACCGCAGGATGTAGGGCAGGAAAGTAGAAATGACTAGACTTCCTGATGCTGCCCTCCTGGAAGAGGGGATTCCCAGACACTTGCCATCCCCTAGAGATTATGCTGGTGGAGGTGTGTTTAACTTCTTCAGTATAAAGAGTTAAGAATACCGTTCCTTTTATTATTTATTTCGTGTATTTGTGACTGTGTGAACATGTACACCAACCATAATATGTGGAGGACAGGGAAAACTCATGGTAGTTGGTCCTCTCCTTCCACTCTGTGGGTCCCAGAGTGTGAATTAGGTCATCAGGCTGATGCATCAACAGAGCCATCTCCCTGGCCCTCAGTTGACCTGAGAATTTAAACGACAGGGAAGACAGGCCAGCCTACAACTAATTACTGGTGTGGGCCCATGCAGGCCCCTCCCAGTAACCAGTCCCATTCCATTCAACTCTTCTTAGTCCAGTGGATAAGCTCCATGAAAGCTGGGGTCCTGGAGAATCATTCACCCTTTGATGCTTGAGGTATCAGACCAAATCTTGGAAGGACTTCTTGTGGCCCTGCCTTACCCAGAGCTCTGAAGGAGGATCAACTCCTTCACTTAGCCCTCTCTGCCTGGCGACAGGCTCTAGTTGCAACCTCCACCCACCCTCGGCATGTGCCCCCTTGTCACAGTCTCATGAACCATCTACAAAGCAAAAACCTAAGTCCAGAAATAACTCCCCACCCACGACTCGCAGGCTCCACCCCTGAGCTCCTAGTCGTTCCGCCTACCGGCGCCTCCTGCTAAACCGAAGTTAGCCCTTTGGGGCTCCAGGATGGGCATCCTGGGGACTATCAGGTCAGCTAGGGGAAGAGCACAGGGCCCCACAGGTGCGGGTCCTTGCTCACTGACATGCACTGCTTAGGGAGTCCGGTAAGCTACGGAACACCATGCATCTCTTCCTTCGGTACAGCGCACAAGTCGGAACTCTGTGTTGAGACTCCTGTTTCTGCCCGGCGGGACACCAGCGCCGCTCAGAGTTCACCGGGACCAAGGTTGCGGACTCCAGTCGCTATGGTAACGTGGCCCGAACTTTAGGCGCGGGCGGGAGAGTGCGGATGCTCGGAATCCTGGAGACCCCGGTCCCGCCTGGCGCAGCTCTAGGTCGTACGCAGGAGTCGAAGCTAATTCCGTAGGGTCCTGCCGGGTGACACACGCGGTGAGTGGACGGCCATCGCATCAGGTTCTGCTCCCCTGTAGCTTTGACCCAGACTCCCGAAACGCCTATCTCGTGAGTAGCCACACGCGGTTATCCTCGGATAGCCTCCAGCACCAGCACTGGGTGCAGTTTCACTCAAACCGGCACATAACTGCATTGTTTTCACTGCTTTGCAACCTGCAACAGCGCTTCAGTCCCTCATTGACTTCATTAGTCCATTGTCTTGTAGACTGCATTACTTCCTGGGTTGGCCCGATGTTTAACGCGATTAAGTTACACTTTTTTTTTTTTTTTTTGGAAGCTGGGGACCGAACCCAGGGCCTTGTGCTTGCTAGGCAAGCGCTCTACCACTGAGCTAAATCCCCAACCCCTAAGTTACACATTTTTAACAAGAAAATGGCAGCGTCTCTCAAAAGGCAGACGCCCGTTACTGGGGAATACTTTCGTCGCTAAGTTTTGAGTGGTTTAAGTGGTGCCTGCCAAGTGGCTAACATAAAGCTACTATTTTCTGCTCTGCATGATGGCACGTTCCTTAAAGTCCCAGCACTTGGGAGGCAGAGGAAGGTGGATCTCCTTGATTTCAAGGCCAGCCTGGTCTTCATACTTCCAGGACAGCCAGAGATTTGTAGAGACCCTTTCTTAAAAACTAAATAAGTAACAGAGTTACTATTTTCTTATTGTAAATAATAAATACCATTTGGGGAGGTGCTTGACTGTGTCTTGCTTCTAACCATATTTTCTGTTACTAATTTTAGCATACATCAGTGAAAGCTTCCTGATTTTTTTTTTTTGTTTTGTTTTGTTTTAATCTCTGTCTTATTCTTGCTATGTTAGGTGGAGAAAATGAATCACACGTTAACTGAATCAAACCATTTAAACCTTTGGGACTAAACTGGGATACAGTTTCCAGCAGTCTTTATTTAGAATCTGGATCAGAGTAGGTTTCAATCACTGCTCTGGCAGCTGGGGCCCTGGGAGAGCTGCAGGAAACAGGCACAGAATGTATTCTCTGGGGCTCCTGCCTGGGTACAGGGCTGTCCTCCCTGAGGATAAGAGGTGAAGGATAACCACAGCTCCAAGGGATTGGGGATGGCACAGGCTAGTCATGCAGAGATGGAGTTCATTGATGTCCCCACAGGGAGGACCTCAAAAGTCACTGCCCTTCCACTATATCCTGGAACCCTTTATGAAACTGCTTCATAACGACCATGCAGGAATTCCCTTGGCTTCAGGAACAGTCCCATATAAGCCCGTTGTCTTAGTTACTGTTCTATGGCTACGAAGAGACCATGACCAAAGCAACTCTTATAAAAGAAAGCAGTTAACTGGGGGCTTACTGCTTCAGAGGCTTAGTCTACTATCATCATGGCAGCGAGCATAGTTCTGGATAGCTGACAGCTACATTCTGATCCACAGACAGACGGAGAGACAGCCCAGCATGGCTTTTGAAACCTCAAAGCCCACCCTAGTGACACACTTCCTCCTGCAAGGCCACACCTCCTAATCCTTGCAATCTTCTCAAATAGTTCCACTCCCTGTTGACTGAGCATTCGAATATGTAAGCCACCACACCCGTATATCAGCTCCCAGGATATACTTCTTTTGCTTTTCTCTGGGATGCTTGACTTGCAGGACCTGGTCTGTTATTTTTCTCCCTCTCCCTGATAGTACTTTACCTTCAAGCAATTCCAATCTTTTCAGAAAGCTGAAGATTTCCCAGTCACAGCACATCCTCATTAACTGGCCCAATGACTCTTCTGGTCCTGTGTCTCTTGTCTCTTCTTAAGCACCCAGATAATTCCAGTAATTTCAGTCTGAAGAGCCAGCATCTCTATTCTGAGTCCTGGATTTTCTTTTTACTGAAGCCGTAAGGCCTTATTTGAAACTGGCAGAGAATCAGCACCTGCATTGCCTGATGTGGAGTCAGAGAGCCATGGCGTTTAAGTGTGGTGGCCTCTTTCTGCCTCTGGCAGCCTCTGTCCTGAAGTAATTATGTATGTGGTATTTGTCAAATATTTTCTATTTCTATTACTCCTACATTTATTAGCTGGCACTTTGCTGTAAAACAATCTTTCCTTATAATTTTTCCATTAATTAATTTATTCACCTTACATTTCGGTTGCAGCTCCTCTTCTCCTTCCTCTCTCCCCTGTTAAGGCCTAGGTAACTATTGCCTGTCCAGCAGCTGTTTTGTGATGTTAGCAATATAAGGAAACTTTCTCCTGCTCTAGCTGATTGCATTTTCTGTTATGGTCTATGCTTTGGTGTTCTTGGGAACAAATAGAATTAAAACTGCTTTGTGTGGTTAGCCACAAGAAGCGTGGACCCGAGCCACCCAGCAGCCTTCCTGCACCTGTGTCTGAGCTTTTGTGGTCTCTTGTCTTCTTAAACTGCCCCTGGGATAGACCTCAACATAGGAGAGCCACCCGCACTGACGTACGAAGCCATTTTGAGTAAAACTCTCATTTTGAGTAGGGGTCGAATAAAGTTTAAGTTCCCAAGATCTACCTGGGAATTGACATCCTACTTGGCAGAAAAAGAGACATGTATATGGGTAACTGACAGCCTGGATGGCAAGCCAAGTTGCCCAGCCACAATTGACTACCCCAACCAATGGGAACAGGATAAGTGTACAAAAAGCACATGCTCCTAAGGAAATTCCCTATCCCTAAACCCTGATTGGTGAAATAACTTGGCACAGATGTTTTTGGATTTCAAGGCTTAAAAGCTCTGTAGGATCCTGGCTTCAGGTCACAGGTAACTCTTAAGTCTGGTCTGTGGCCCTGATCAATCAGTCCTGGGGCAAATGCTCAATAAACTATCCCAAATGCTCAATAAACTATCCCTTTCTGACTAAGATTGGTGTTTGAGTGGTTTGTGAGGTGACTCCTGGACCCCAGCACCCCCCAACCCCCAACACTCTAGAAGTCTGAAGCAGAGGTAGAGGCAGAAAGATCTCTGTGAGTTCCAGGCCAGTATGGTCTGCATAGAGAGTTTGTCTCAGAAAAACAAAAAGGAAAACAAAGACTGAATTGTCTTTGTTGCCATGTGGTGGAGCACATTTTTTTTTTTTTTTTTTTTTTTTTTTTTTTTAGTATAGAATAGAATTTATTTGGGGACATGGAAAGGGAGTTGAGAAGGGAGTAGAGGCAGAGAAAGAGAGGGACAGAGAAGGATGGGGGGGCAGGCTAGGAACACACGTGGAGAGCAAGGGGGGGGAAGGGAGAGAGGGAGAAAGGGGTCAGGGGAGAGAAGTGGCAGAGTGGTGGAGCACATTTTTAATTGCAGCACTCAGAAGGCAGAGACAGGCAGATCTCTGAGTTCGAGGCTAGCCTGGTCTGCAGAGTGAGTTCCAGGATAGCAAGGGCTACACAGAGTAACTCCCTTCCTCTCCCCCTCCAAAAAAGAAAACAAATGCCCTGCAGGCTTGCCTGCTTATGGCTTGATCTCATGGGGGCATTTTCTCAATTGAGGTTCCCTCTTCTCAGATGACTATAGCTTGTGTCAAATTGACATAAAATTAACTGGCACAGGGAGGAGTGATTGACTCACTTTACACAACCATAGATGTCACAAGGAAAGATAAGACAAGAACTAGAGTCAGGAGCTGAAGCAGGGGCCATGGAGGGCACTCACTGTTCACTGGCCTGCTTGTTCTTCATGGTTTGCCCAGTTTGTTTTCTTATCCCAGCCAAGACCACCTGCCCAGAGTGGTACCATCCACACTGGGCTAGACCCTCACACATTAACCAAGAAACTGCCTCACAGCCTTGCTTACAGGCAATCTCGAGCAGTCTTATGGAGGCATTCTTTTCAACTGACATTCCTTTTCCCAAATAACTCCAAGCTCGTGCCAGGCTAACAAAAAGCTAAGCAGGACATCCTGTAGCACACACAACATGGCTTCAGAATGGCAGCTCATTTTCCTATGAAAAACAGGCCTATTATAACTGTCAGGTATATTGCTTATGTGCAGTTTTTACATTTACTTAGAATGTAGAACCAAAATATTATTTTTCAAAGTCTGTGTGTGTGAAAATATTCCCCAGCCCCGTGATACCCATTTTTTTTTTTTTTCTTTTTTTTTTTTTTTTCTGGGGCTGGGGACTGAACCCAGGACCTTGCGCTTCCTAGGTAAGCGCTCTACCACTGAGCCAAATCCCCAACCCCCGTGATACCCATTTTTAATGGCATTAGGCTTTCTCGTTTTTATTTTACTCTGAATGCTTATTACTAAGTTTTGTGGGTTTGGGGGCATGTGAAACGTATGTATCTAATAGTCCACATGGACCTAGCTCTTTTTTTTTTTTTTTTTTTTTGGTTTTTTTTTTTCGGAGCTGGGGACCGAACCCAGGGCCTTGCGCTTCCTAGGTAAGTGCTCTACCACTGAGCTAAATCCCCAGCCCCATGGACCTAGCTCTTAAGTGTGAGATTGTATGACTTCTCTTCCATTTTATTTCTCAATTACTTGTGTGACCCAGGGAGTGTAGTAAGATAGTGGAGATCCATTTAAAAATTGTAACCGTAACTTTTATTCTCAGTTTACTGCTTCAGTCTGGCACCTAAGCTTAGTCCTGGAAGCTTCGAGCCTCTATACAATCTTATCTAGGCCTAGAATGTTTTTAGTCTCTGAGACTTGCTACTAAATAAACTTACTCCTTCCCAGTTGTTTCTTCAGTCTAGGTGTCTGGTTGAGTTCAGCTATTATGACTCAAGCTTCTCCCCCAGCTGACTGATTTGATCTGGCCTCTCTCTCTTGGCCTTTCCTGAATTGCCTCATATCAACTTTGGCAATCTGTTCTGGCTTCTCCTCACTCTCTGGCTTACACACACACACACACACACACACACACACACACACCCTCTCCCTCTCTTCCTGCAACTTGCTAACTTGTGTCCGTAAAACTGTCCCAGTAAAGCTCCTCTCTTTCTCCCTTGTGAGAGTTGGGCATATCCTATCCTGTCAAATCTTTCTTTGATTTGTCACTTTTTCTGTCACTCAGTTTGACATAATTTTCAAACATGGGCTCTTCCTTCTACAAACTAACTTTACCTTCGTTTGGGATTAAAGGTGTGTGCTAAGGGTGTGCTAAAGGCTGAGCCACACCACAACCAGAAACAGGGTTTTTCAGTAAATAACACGATCTCAGGGTTCAAATATCCAGCAACAAAAGAAAATGGTTGTAGCTGTGGCTCTGGCAGTTAATGATGAATATGAAAAAACTTGGGACCTTTGAATTTTGTCTCCTGTGAGCATTTAAAGGGTAGACTCCCTGAGCTTAGTTCAAGTCCTTCAAATGTTTGTGAGTAAAGGTCGTTGGGTAGTGTGGTGATTAACACTGATCATCAATTAAAGTCCCTAGAATCATTTATGAGCATATCTGGGCATATCTGAGAGACTTTCCCAATTAAGGTGATTGAAGTGGAAAGACCCACCCTCACTGGAGGGCGCACCATTCCATAGACCGATGTCTCAGCTGAAGAAGAAAGAGAGCTAAAAGCTAACTGAGCAGCAGGGATGATCTCTTTTTGCTTTTTAAGTGTGGGTGTGACGTGGTGACGTGGTGACATGGTGACATGGTGACCAGCTGCTCTGTGTTCCTGCTGTCCTGCCTGCCTGTGCTGCCAAACTGTGAGCCCAAACAAGGAAGCCCCTCCCTCCCCCCCCCCCCTCCTCCCTCCCTCCCCTCCCTCTCTCCCTCCCCCCCCCTCCCTCCCAGCCATGACAGGATGACAGTGTCCCCCATCCAGAGTAGATAGTGTTCTTCTGCACCGGACACGGCAGCTTTTCTTATTGGTAACAGAGAGAACCAAGTACACCCGAGCTGCAGTTCTTCACAGGAAGGAAACCAAAGGAAACAGCCACTGTGGAAGGCTGTCCAGTTCTGGTGCCCAGACAGCTTGTCCTCAGTTCTGTTCTTATGCTTTTACAACTTATCCTTTTTCTAAACTGTAGCGTCTACTACTGCATATTAATACTTTTCAATTAATTATCAACCAGATGTTTATTAATTGTCTCACATTTGTAGACAGTTGAATGAAGGGTTGTCAATTCTGTGCCTCACCTGTTGAGCAGAAAGCACACCGTGCTTTTCATAGGTTTCTGCTGCATATCCCTGAACAGCAACTGTAGGGGGCCTGCTGGGGAGTTAGGCACATGGTGGGCACGGCAAGGACCCCTGCTGGGCCTGTGGGAAGGCTCTTTCCCTCTCAGATAGACTTTTCTTAGGTGACTTCAGGGCTTGGTTTTGAATTGCTCCCTCTTAAGGGTGGTGTCAGCTATTAAGAGGGCCCTGCTCCCAGCTCTGGTACTCTCTGGCTCTGTTGTAACTTCGTGAAGTCCCAGCGTCTTTTATCACCCGGAGAGGCTGATTGTCTTTCCATATCAACCTTTTGCTGTGTGTTGCTCTCCCACTGACCAGATCCTGTGCTCAGGAGCGGCTTCTGCAGGCCTGATTGCACGCACCCTTGCTACACACTGTGTTGGGCCTTGTGAGCTCTCGAGCTGAGTTCATGAGCTGCTGCATGTGCTACCATATTGTTTGTGACATCTTAATTCAGAGTCACACCCCCCACATGATGGATGCGGGACTGGGGGCTCCTGCGTTCTGTGCCATACTGAGCATGTCTTACAGATGATGCCTCTCCTATCTGGAAGTCTGATTGGCCCGTAAGCCCCATGGGAAATCATGTCTTTCAGGAAGAGTCGTTCCATCTTCCCAAATCCAGAGGTTTCTAAGGCTCTCTAGACTTCACAGGTACACTGACAACACCCCATTAGATTTTCAAAAAGAAAGCCTAGTGTTCCATTTGTTCATTTCTGAAACAGGCCTCAGCACTTAGCCTAGGCTTTAAAATCAAGCCTGTGATCCCCCTGCCTCAGCCATCAAAAGCTAGAGTTTCAGGAAAGTGCCATCTCACCTGGCAAGTTTAATGTTTTAAAAATAAGAAGAGAGAGAGAGAGAGAGAGAGAGAGAGAGAGAGAGAGAGAGAGAGAGAGAGAGAGAACAAATGAACAAATTGATGTGCTCCCCTGGTCAATGCTGCTCTGTTGGCAGAGAGTCTCCTAGACACCATGCACACTGCTGTGGCCTACCTTCCTCCAGAGGCTTCTCCTGTAGCTCCCCAAGACTATGTGTTGAATGACTAGGGTTCCAGTGCTCTAGGTGGAGCAGCCCCTCAGTTAGGCTGAACCTAAAGGAACCCCGTAGCCATGGGGAATGCTAGTTATCTTCCTCACTGCTCTGACAAGAGCTGTTTAGGAAGGAGGGTCTCTTGGCTCACAGAGAGCATAGACTGTCATGGCAGGAGTGTGAGGCCACCAAGATACAGGCATCGGGGATGAAGCAATGAAGAGTCAGGCCTGTTAGTGAGATGACCAGACCATTGAGTAGGATGCAGGAACTGAACAGAGCTGTAGAGTGGATGCCAGGCAGACAGGTAGGCAGGCGGCAGGCGTCTCCTGAACTCAAGTGAAGGGTGGCTTGTAGCAGTTCTGAGAAGCCAGGCGGCCGTGACGGGTTGTGAAGCTAGAGCTTATGCCAGGTGAGCAGCAGGATAAACAAAGCTGACCCAGATTGTAACCTGCTCCTAGGAACTCCATCTCAGCACACTCAAGGAGCTCTGAGGTCTCCAGTGATTGGCACTGGTGGGCCAGCCTCTTCTGGATGCAGCTAGGGGGACCCTTGCTCCAAATTTCGTTCTTGGCAGCACTCAGATTCGCTATGCCACTGTGCTCTCCTCCTGTGCCCGAGAATCAGGGACTGCACAGCCAGTGTTTTGTTTGTGTCTCTATACAGCCCTTGCTTGGTCCCTAATGGGTTGAGGACCCTGACCAGCTTTGAGAAGCTTTGTCAGGCTTGTCCCCTACATGCTGATAGAAGCCTCTCTGTGGGAGACCAGCAGGGCAGGGCTAGGGTTGTAAGTTGCTGTGTGCCTTGAGGCCCCTACCAAATACCGCCTGGTCCATAGACCTTCCAGGCCCTCGGTGATTCAGTGCTTACAAGACACACACAGAGCTGTGCTCACTGTTGGATGGAAAACCCCTTCTTTCCTGTGAAATACACTCTTGGTTTTTTAGTCCAGGTGATGTATAATGATTTGGACTGTAATTCTAAATTTTATTCATTTATTTTTATGTCTCTATGCATGTTCTTGTGGAAGTTTTATGTGTACCATGTGTTTGAAGGAACCTGTAGACATCAGAGGAAGGCATCAGAGGCCCTGAAACTGGACTTACAAATGCGTGTGAGCTGCCATGTGGGTGCTGGTAAAGGAATTGGGTCCTCTACAAGGACAGCGAGTACTCTTAACCATGGAGCCATCTCTCCAGCCTGACTGTGACTAGTTCTTCTTATCAATAATTTCATGAGTTAAATTTTCTGTAAGTAGTATTGCCTATATAAAGAGCAGCTATTGGCTTAGCAACTCTGGAGTTGATGTAAACATATAACACAGCACACCATAATACACGTGAGCTCATCCATGTTATACCATATACACCATGCTGTAATATACTCACAAACGTCCACAGCACCACACACTCATACATGTACACCACGGTACAACATACACACATACACACTACACGGCACAACACACACACACACTACACGGTACAATACACACTACACACACGTACACACACCCCCCACACACATCATGTCCTTCTCCATGCACACATACAGCACAGCACAAGAGCAACCCCTGTTTTTGAGTTTTATGTCTGTGATGGCCTACTCATTGTTGATTTGAGTAGAGGTGAGGTAACCTATATTACCTTCACTCTGGGCTATCTCAGGGTGATGGCCATGATTATTTTTACCTCTCTGTAAATATACTATACATAAGACTAGTGAGTTGAAGTGATCCAGGACAGTGTGTTTTTCTTTCTAAAGAATACCCATTTACAGAGTCATACTGCCACCTTCTTTGGGGTGACAGCGATACAAAACTGTTACTGCCAGAAGCCTCCATGTGCCCTGGAAAAGACTGTTGGAGGGTTGGGATTTAGCTCAGTGGTAGAGCGCTTGCCTAGCAAGCGCAAGGCCCTGGGTTCAGTCCCCAACTCCGAAAAAAAAAATGAAAAAAAAAAAAAGATTGTTGGAAGATGGTGACATTAGAGAAGAGTTCTCGTGGCTCCCCTCTTGACTCCCCTCATGGCTCTCCTCGTGGCTCCCCTCGTGGCTCCCCTCGTGGCTCCCTTTGCTTACATTACACTTGGCTCTTGTGCCTAGGTGATGGTGCCCAGCATTGTTGACCTTCTGTCCTTCCCTGTGGGTATCCTTGGGCTGACTATAAATAAAGCCAGGAGCCTGGCTACAAGCTAAATGGCTCTGTATACAGAAAAGAATCCCTTTTATGTAGAGTACTGGCTGCAGGCCTCACTAGAACCAGTAATAGTCTGTAGTGTGCCTTGATAAGAAACAGTCTCTTCTAATGTGCTTGTGGCCCCTGCAGTTCCAGCCCTGTAGGCCCATTCCTCAATCCTCCAGTAAGTTGCTTTGAAAGACTTGTTAGCTATTTGGCAACGTAGTTTTATAATGTTGGATCTAATATTTTTAAAAATTAAGACTTTAGCCAGACACAGTGGCACATAGCTATTACCCTCCCTATTCAGGAGGTTAAAACTGTATTGGGAGTTCAAGGTCAGCCTGGGCAACTTAGTAATATTCCATCTCAAAAACTGCTGAACTTGTATCTTGTTTTTTAAATTTGCTTTTTAACCAAGCAATGGTGGCATAGATCTTTAATACCAGCATGTGGGAGGCAGAGGCAGGCAGATCTCTGTGAGTTCAAGGCCAGCGTGGTCTATAGAGAGAGTTCCAGAACAGCCAAGGCAAAACAGAAGAAACCCTGCCTCAAAACCCAAAAATAAATAAATAAGTAAATTTATTTTTATGAGTTAGAGTTCCTAATGGTGTGCCACTTGTTTCTTCTTTGCTGCAGCTGTCACCATGCTGCCGCCATGCTCAGAGCGGGAACTGAGTGAGCTTTTGGCACAAAAGGAGGAGGAATGGCGAGCCCTGCAGGCCCACCGTGCACAGCTGCAGGAGGCAGCTCTACAGGCTACTCAGAACCGCCTGGAGGAGGCACAAGGGAAGCTGAGGCGCCTACAGGAGGACTTTGTTTACAACCTTCAGGTGCTGGAAGAGAGGGATCGTGAACTGGAGCGCTATGACGTTGAATTCACCCAGGCCCGCAGGCGGGAGGAGGCCCAACAAGCAGAGGCCAGTGAGCTCAAGATAGAGGTGGCCAAGCTGAAACAGGAACTCACCAGAGAGGCCAGGCGCATGGAGGAGCTGCAGCATCAGCATAAGCTAATGCTGCAGGAGCACCGCTTGGAGCTGGAGCGTGTCCACAGGTGCATTATCCTTACCAATTATTGTGTATGACGCCCAGTGGTGAGGTGCATGTGCCACCAGGTGCTCAGTAGTACAGGATGCTCGGTGGAACTGGGTGAGTGAGTGAGATGTGTGCTCTACAGGATGCTCAGTGGAACTGTGAGTGAGTGAGATGTGTGCTCTACAGGATGCTCAGCGGAACTGTGAGTGAGTGAGATGTGTGCTCTACAGGATGCTCAGTGGAACTGTGAGTGAGTGAGATGTGTGCTCTACAGGATGCTCAGTGGAACTGTGAGTGAGTGAGATGTGTGCTCTACAGGATGCTCAGCGGAACTGTGAGTGAGTGAGATGTGTGCTCTACAGGATGCTCAGCGGAACAGTGAGTGAGTGAGATGTGTGCTCTACAGGATGCTCCGTGGAACTGTGAGTGAGTGAGATGTGTGCTCTATAGGATGCTCCGTGGAACTGTGAACTTTTCCTTAGGTCTCAGCCCAAGATGTTTTGGTTTTGTTTTCGTTGTTTTGTTTTTTTATATAAGATCTCACTGGCTGCCCTGGAACTTACTTTGTAGAGCAGACTGACCAAAATTCAGAGAACCTCCTATCTCTGCCTCCTGAAATGCTGGAACTGAAGACATGTGCCATTATTCCAGCATGACAGATGCTATCTGCTGACATTCTTAGCTTTAAAGTTTGATGGAAGCTGCTGGTCTGCTGTTTTAGCAATACATTCCACAAGTTTCACCTAACATGGCAGAGATGTTGTGTCAGACACGGAGGTCTTTAGTACATGTTCTGCAGCGCCTGTGACCCAGTCAGGAAGTGCTGTTCAACCACTGTCTGGAGGATTCTCAGCACGGATGTCAGCTCACACTTTGTTGTTTGCTGTACTTATATATAGCTGTAGGGTTGTTGTAGCTGTCCTCAGACACACCAAAATAGGGCATCAAGTCTCATTACAGATGGTTGTGAGTCACCATGTGGTTGCTGGGATTTGAACTCAGGAACTGGAAGAGCAGTCAGTGCTCCTAACCACCAAGCCATCCCTCCAGCCCAGCTCACACTTTGAAGCTGAAGCTGCTTTGTGTTATTTTGTGACTCTCCTTTTCCTCCAAACCTGAGACCTTTCAGCCATGTTCAGATACTTGTCAGTCACCAGTTGTTAACCACCCTACAAATCCTCAGGGCTCTGTCTGTCTGTCTGTCTGTCTGTCTGTTTGAGACAGGATTTCTCTGTGTATCCCTGGCTGTCCTGGAGTTCACTCTGTAGACCAGGCTGGCCTCTAACTTAGAAATCTCCCTGTCTCTGCCTCCCAAGGGCTGGGGTTAAAGGTCAAAGGAGCCACCACTGCCTGGCTCTGTTTATCTTTTTTTTTTTTAAAGATTTATTTATTTATTATATATATGTACACTGTAGCTGCCTTCAGACACACAAGAAGAGGGCATCAGATCTCATTGCAGATGGTTGTGAGTCACCATGTGGTTGCTGGGATTTGAACTCAGGACCTCTAGAAGAGCAGTCAGTGCTCTTAACCACTGAGCCATCTCTCCAGCCCTGTTTCTCTATCTTTTATTTTTAGTTTATTTTCGTTCCATTGTCATATGATGTCTAATGTTTGTGTTAAGTTCACCAGTTCTCTCCTTTGCCATATCCATCATAACTAGAATGTGAGACTTTTGTTTAGGTTATTTACTTTTTAAATCTTTTAATTGTTGTTGTTTTGAGACAGGGCCTCACTATATAGACCAGGCTGGCCTTGAACTCACAGAGATCTGCCTGCCTCTGCCTCTGCCTCTGCCTCTGCCTCTGCCTCTGCCTCTGCCTCTGCCTCTGCCTCTGCCTCAGCCTCAGCCTCTGCCTCAGCCTCAGCCTCAGCCTCCCAAGTGCTAGGATCCTGATTAAAGGGGATAGTGACCTGTGTTTCCCTTGGTTTTTCTAAATATTGGCATCTTTCGATGATTAACCCTTCTATCTCATTATATAGTCCTGACTGACCTGGAATTCACTATGTAGACCAGGTTGGCCTTGAACATAGCGATCAGCCTGTCTCTGCCTCCTGAGTGCTGGGATAAAGGTGTGTGCCACCATGCTGGCCCTTTTCCTCATTCTATGTTGTGTTTTCTTCTGCACAGTTGGTCCCTTTGTTTAGGGGTGGCAGGCAGGTTCAGGTGAAGCAGAAGTCCTACTTCTTGGAGGCTGGTTGCATGCACTCCTGCAAAAGCCATATACTGGCTCCATGGGTGAGGTACACCCTACAGTGTGTACAATCAATGAACATTCAGTATGGCTCTCTGAACACCCTGTCTGCTTACCACAGTGACAAGAACAGCGAACTCAACCACCAGCGGGAGCAGTATGAGAACCTGAAGTGGAAACTGGAGAGAAAACTGAAGGAACTTGATGGTGAGCTTGCTCTGCAGAGACAGGTAGATCATCCCTAGGGTTGGTTCTTAGGGGCATACCTTGCCAACTAGTTTGGAATGTAGATGATGAGGGGTTCATTGAATATGCTCTCCTGGGAGAAGGGAATCCTGGGGCTGATTTATGCTGTAGGGCTTTGTTGGATGCTGTGAGAACTCACTGCCAATTTGTTCTTTTCTCATGCATTAGTGAACTGACCTTTAGGGTCTTGGAGGCCACCCCATTATCTACCATGTAGGCTGCAGAACCTGGAACTTGGTTGTATCTGAACCCAAAGGCCCTAGAAACTGGAGCCCCACCCTGTAGGGCGGGAGAGATGAGGTCAGGACTCAAGCAGAGGGCAAAGGAGTGTTCTCTGGTCTTCATCAGACTGGCAGACAATGCCTGCACCAGGAAGATGGGTCTTTTTACACTGATTCCTGGTTGGGAAACTTGTTCATAGACAGACCCAGAAATAATCACTTACCAACTAGCTGGGAAGCCTTTGGGCTAGTAAAGTTGACCCATAAGGCTAACCATTACAAATCTACCCCTTGTCAACCTAGTCCCATTACACATCTCCCCATTGCTCTAAGCAATTTGACCTCAAAATAAAGACATTAGAAGTTTGTCCTCCCACTGAACCTGAGACAACAGTTCTGAATATATTTTCCCAAGTATGGAAGGAAGCATTTGTTTGTTTTTAAGATAAAGTCTTGTAGCCAGCCAGTAGTAGTCCTTGCCTTTAATCCCAGCACTGGAAAGGCAGAGGCAGGAAGCTTTCTGTAAGCTTGAGGCCAGAGCTACAGAGTGAGTTCTAGGATCTCGATTTTGCCTTAACCTTCCAAGTGCCTACACTGCCTTGTCCAGGTAAAGTTTTAATGAATGCTCACTCTTCTGATGTCCATAGCATTAGTACTTTAATCCAGATTTGGTAATAGTCAATCAATATTATGTTATATGGCAAAAGAGTAGAAGAAAGAAAACAAACAGTTGTCCTGCATGTGTATATATGTACTCACATATTCTTAAGAAAATAGGGAAGAAACAGTTGGGTGGTCACGTGGCATCTGTTATAGCATCATGGAGATTGCAGCTGTTGAGACCCTCTAGGCTACATGATGCAAACTTGTCAGAAAAACAAAGAGAGTTGAGTGTGCAGGCCTGAGCTGGATATGTGTGTGGCTCTGGCGGGAGAGATCATGTTTGAACGTGTTAGTTGGGGCATCACCTTTGGGGAGAGATCACCTTTGAAGCAGAGGTTGTGGAGTCTGTAACTGAAGTGGCAGGAGAGATGGTAACAGCAACAACCACTTTTCAGAGACAGTGGAAGAGGAGATTGGACAAGAGGACAGCCCTAGAGGCCACAACAGAGGCCAAGACCAAAGACGTACACTGTGTATTTTTATTTCAAATGTGTTATATTAATTTGTTTGTGTGTATATGGGGGGAGGGCAAACTTACACATGCTGTAGCATGCTTGTGAAGGTCAGAGGACACCCTGTAGAAATCAGTTCTCACTGTCTACCATTTTGGGTTCCAGGGAATTGAACTCAGGTCATTAAGCTGGGTGAGAGAGTCATCTCTGTAGCCAGAGCATTGTGTCCATATTTGAAGAGTTCCTTCAATCTCCATGGGGATGAGTTTGTAAATGTACCATAGAAGACAATAAGATACCTTTTTTTTCTTTTTAAATTTTATATGTATCGGTGTTTTGGATGTATGTACATGCCCACAGAGGTCAGCAGAGGGCATCAGGCCTTCAACTGTCATTGCAGACGGTTGTGAACCATCATGTGGATGCAGGATCTCTGGAAGAGCAGCCAGTGCTCTGAACCACTGAACAGCCTCTGCGCTAAAGGTGCCTTATTTCAATCTTCTGTTTATTTAAGAACTGAAGGACAAATTGGAAAAGTAGATGAAACATTTGAACAACTCAGATATTTTATTTCCAGTTAAATTGTTAGAAATCTTAAAGACAGTGTACTTTAAAAATGACATACAGACACCTAAAGGTTATATTGACCCTAAAAGTTGCTACCACACATCCTCCAGGTGAGAAAGGTCTTGCTTGAAGCAGTGACAGGTGAGGTCAAGGAAGAGGAGCTGAAAGTAGTGAGTTTAGAGGACAGAGAGGAAGTGATGTCACAACTAACACACTTCCGCCTTAGCTGTGGGATGGAAAGAGGAAGTGATGTCACAACTGACACACTTCCGCCTTGGCTATGGGATGGAGAGAGGAAGTGATGCCCCAACTAACACGTCTGCTTTGGCTCTGGGATGGGCTTCTTCCATGATTGGAAACTTGTGTCATTCTGACAGTGGAACTGAAATGTCAGTCTCATGTAACAACAACGGTAGATTTTGCTCTAAAAGCATGAACAAACTTGGTATTTTATACAGAGCCTGACAGTCTGTTAATGCTTAATAAATCGACATGAATTTTCATTAGAAATATATTTGAATTTTTAAAATAAAATGTTGTGTTCCTTTATTTTAAAAAGAATGAAAGTGTGCTGGAGAGATGGCTTAGTGGTTAAGAGCACTGACTGCTCTTCCAGAGGTCCTGAGTTCAACTCCCAGCAACCACATGGTGGCTCATGACCATCTGTAATGGAATCCGATGCCCTCTTCTGGTGTATGTGAAGACAGCTACAGTGTAACTCATACATAGAATAAAATAAATTAAAAAAAAAAAAAAAGAATGAAAGTAAATACTTATATTCCACCATGTCTGGGCCCTTGGCCATAGTCACAGAACATAGTAATACTAGGCGTCTCAGGGATCTTTCTGACCTCCACTGTGGCATAATCAGCCAGTACGTCCTGGGAGTCTGGGCCATTCACCTCAGTCAACACTGTAGTTCCTTTCCTCACCTAATGACCTAGGGGCTGGAGGGCCCCAAAGTGGTGACAGTGCCTGAGTGGAGCCATTGCAGTGCTTGAAGAATTTCCCACTCTGGAATCAAGACTTGTAGCTCACACAGCAGAGCATAGCACTCTGGGAACAGGAGGCAAATGTTTTACTAGAAGTAATGATGAGCAATGCCGTTCTTATTACTACCTCTCAATTCCTGGACCCATGAGTTGTCGCCATGGCAGAAATGACCATTTATAGAATTCCAATCCAGAGCTTATTCATCCTTTTAGACCTCGTTTCAGCTCAGCAATTAATGCCACCTAGCTGGTACTGTCAATTAATCTTCAAAAGTCCATTTCACTGGTCATTCAAGCCAGCTGCTCATGATGGGGAAACCATGGTAAGACTCATGAATCTTACAACCACGACCCCACTGAATTCTGCTTCAACTGTGAAGCAAGTCCTTGGTCAGAAGTAATGTCAGCAATGGTGGAATACCATCCCTGTGGATGAGGCATTCTGTGGTCCATAAACTGTAGTATTGGTAGAAGCATTACATGTAGGGAACGTAAGTTCATACTCAGAATAAATAAATACCTGTTCTGATAAGGGTACAGTGATGTCCCCTCCATGATGGCATGGACCAATGTTAATCAGTCTGCTACCAGGCCTCTGGCTCGTCATCCCGGGAACAATGCCACAGGAGAACTCTAGTTCTGGTCGCAGTACTCAGATGGATCTGCAACGCGAGAATCAGTGAAGAGTTGCATATTTGCCCTTTTTTCCTTCCAAACAAAGTGAGTTCACTGCCCAAAGTCCCTCAGGGAAGGATTACTGTCCCTCGGGTGTAAGCTCAGTGGTAGAGCGCTTGCCTAGGAAGCGCAAGGCCCTGGGTATACAGGGAGAGCCTGTATACTGCAGCTGTACACCCTCAGGTGGTGCCTGAGAATCACGGTGCAGCTAAGCCTTATCTTCCTCTGTGAACTGCTTATAGGAGCTCCCTGTGGGACCACAGATGCAGGCTAGAGTGAGGGCCATCGCCGTTTAACTCACTGTACTCTGTAGATACCATTTTTCCTTGATGGTGTATTGCAGTAAATGTCAAACTGTAGCTTAGTGGGTCAGATGGTGAACCAGCTGGAGTCTCATGGTAAATTGGTGGCCGATAGCCAAGTGTTTGAGTTTATACCAAGACCCAGTGGCCGGCCAAGAGTTTCCTGACAAAAAGGAAAAAGGGAGCCTGGCCTAGTGGTGCACACCTTTAATCCAATCGAGGCAGGGGGAATCTCTGAGTCCTACAGAGTCTCTGTGAGTTGCCCAGCCAGGGCAACATGAGACCCTCACACGCACACACACATAAAAACCAAGATGTGGGTAGAGGGGCTTGGGGATTTAGTTCAATGGTAGAGCATTTGCCATGCCCTGGGTTTGGTCTTCAGCTCTGGGAGAGGAAAAAAATGATAAAATAACAAAAGCCAAACCATTGAGGCATGGTGGCACAGGCCTTTAATCTGATCTCTTGGGAGGCAGAGGTAGCAGACAGATGTTTGATTTTGAGGCCAGCCTGGTCTACATAGTGAGTTCCAGGGCAGCCAGAGGTACATAGTGAGATGCCATCTCTAAAAAACCAAACTAACCATCTAAACAAACAAAAACCAAGCAAAACAAAACAAACAAACATAAAAGGAGAGGGTTTGTCCTTTTATTTTTCCCCAGTGTTGGGGGTGAAATCCAGAACTTCGCACATCCTAAGCAATTGAGTTGCATCCCCAGCCTAGAGACCTGGTTATCTGTGGATAATGTTGAAGCTTCTGCCACCTCAGGCACCATGGAGTCGTGTCATATGACCCAAGTGACAAAGCACAGCAGCCTTGTCCTTGACCTACTAGAGAACTCTCTTGAATCTTTTTTTTTTTTTTTTTTTTTGGTTCTTTTTTTCGGAGCTGGGACCTAACCAGGCCTTGGCGCTTCCTAGGCAAGCGCCTACCACTGAGCTAAATCCCCAACCCCGCTCTCTGGAATCTTAGGTCCCATTCATACTGCCAGGCATAGTGGCTCTCACCTTTAATCCCAGCACTCAGGAGGCAGACACAGGGGGATCTCAGTTCCAGGATAGCCAGGTCTACAGTGAGACCCTACCTCAAAAAACAAGTGGAGAGGGGAGAAAAGGCAAACACTTGACGCCTTTTTGAAGGTAGCCATGTTCCCCACTTTACTAGTAACCCAGGTAGTGTTTGGGACTGCTCAGTGGCATCCAAGTAAGGTGTGCGTTGCCTCCAAAGTCTGAAGAGGCCCGTCGTCGGGTGTCCTGCTTTTTGGCTGTGGCAGGTGCCAGACCAGGAACTTGGATTTTAGAGATAGGGGCCGCTGCATTTTAGTCAGGTTCTACGTCCCAACCACTGATATGCAAGTCTGTCACCACCAAGTTCACAGTGTTCTCTGCCATCTTCACTGCCATCGGTGTGAGGCTCATTCTGGTTATTGACCTGAGGGGCCTTGGAAGAGGGAACCTTGACTGAGAATTGCTTTTATTGCTAACTGATTGCTAATTGATGTAGGAGGGCCCCAGCTCACGGTGATCCTGGGCTACAGAAGAAGGAACAGTCCAGGGGGAGCCAACAAGCAGCACTTGTCCATGGCCTCTGCTCTCTTCCTGCATTGGCTTCTCTTGATGGTGGACTTTAACCTCTTACTGAGCGAACCCTTCTTTCCCCACGTTGTTTTTGATGGAGCAATTTGTCACAGTAACAGAATCAAGCAGAACAGTGTAACAGACCAGTGCCATGTCCTCATGTGGAAAGGTCAATATCCCTGTGAGCTAAACTGCGGAATGGGGTCTGGGGCCAATAGAAGCCCCAGGTAGGACAGTACAGATACATTTCAGCCTTGGCAGCCAAAAGCAGGCCTACTACTACTGGGCCTCATGGGCAAAGGAACAGACATCTATCAGGTCAGTAGCTGTACCAAGCATAAGAATATGTACTTCTAGGGGCTGGAGAGATGGCTCAGCAGTTAAGGGCACTGGCTGCTCTTCCAGAGGACCTGGGTTCAATTCCCAGCACCCACATGACAGCTCACAATTATCTGTTACTCTAGTTCCAGAGGATCTGACACACTGAGAAGAGCAATTCTCAAGGTGGAACCTCTTATAAACCTGCTCTAGGCCTGCATGTCCTAGCATACGTAGACCCATGCTCCCACCCCTGTGACTTTTGAGGGAGTCACCTAGCCTGGTGGCTGGGATCCAGGTTAAACTTCCTCTCTCCTTATAAGGTCAAGTTCAGCTAGCACTTGGGACTCCTCCCTATGCAAATAAGACATCTCCAGTACCCTGGCCCTGGCCAGTGACCTCACTCATCCCATAGCCCTTTCTCACCGCCAAAGGTTCAAATAAATAGCCTTTGTTCCCCTAATTAAACGAGCTTCTCAATGAAGCCCACCTCCCAAGAACTCTTTCTCTCTCCTGCTCACCCTGCCTGTCACCCGAGGTCTCCGTCACCCCTGCTGTTCCTATCTAGCTTTACCTGTCAGGGCACCTACCTGGGTCTGACGAGGACGATCGTTTTAATCAACCAACAACAGGTTTGACTTCCAAAACAGCCAGGAGTCTTGCCCATTGAGCCAGATCCTGGAAATATGTAGTCAAGAAAAGATTAATTGTACCAGATATGGTGGTTCAAGGTAGCAAGTAATCTTAATACCTGGGAGGCAGAGGCAGGAGAATCACTATGAGTTTAAGGATAACTTGGCCTACAAAATGAGAACCTGTCTAAAAAGTTAGCAACAACCACCAAAAACAACTCAGCAACTAAGAAACGACTCCCCTGCGGTGGCACCACAGTCGCCAAAGGAGTCTCAAGAGAGTCTTTAGCTGGAAAAGGCTGCTGAGAGGTTGGTTTGCTCCGACTCAGTGGAATGCACTCGGGTGTCCAAGGGAACTTTGGCTCCGTCATTCAGGCGGCATCCCCATCTCTGGACTCAAGAAACCTTGACATGCTACTATGCCAGCTCTGCTGCAAGAGGCTAGGGAGAGGTCTCCCCCCATAGAGGCTGGAATAGCCAGCCCGAGGCGGCCCAGGGCAGTCTGCCTAGAGCAGCCTGATGTGGCTTGGAGCAGTGTTGGCCTTCTGGGTAGTGGTCAGGAGAGAGTTGTGTAAACGCAGTATTCCTCAAGGCCCTGCCTTCTGTTGTTGGGCCAGAGTCTCACATGTCGGTCACCTTTGTAAATAGAGTGGATTCATGAAATAATGATTTTTCTCTTATAAATTTAAACAAGCTGACGGCTAGTAACTGACTGTTCTGCTTAACCTCAGCACGTACTGTGAACCAGAGAAACCCTTTTTCCTGTTGGTCGTCACAGGTTCACAAGACGCTGGAGGAGATTTACTCACTCCTTTCAGAAGTGTTTCTGAACGCATGCCACAGGCTGGTAGCTCTTCAGGCTGGGGTTGCGCACGGATACCTGCCATGCCTGTCATGCTTGCCCTCACCGAGCGGAGAACACCTAGGGACAGTTCACTACCTGTGGACGTGACGAAACAGGAGTGGGGTGTGGTTGGACTCAAGTACGGTGAGAGGGCGAGAAGGGCCGTAGACGTTGGTGGGGGCGCAGAAGAGAGTTCAGCAGGAGGAAGACAAGAACCCACCTATGTGCTCAGGGATACCTAGAAGCTAGAGTTGGAGTTCAGAGGAGGAATGTCCTCGGTGGAGCTGGGCCTTCAGGGCCTTACAGACTCTGGCACCATGGGAAGCTGTTGCGTGTTTGTGTAGAGCAGTGACCTACGTGACTGAGGGCCAGACGTGGGAGAAGTAGCCAGCGGGCAGGCTGATGGGGCGTGCTTGGGTAGCAGGCCCCTGCAGATAAAAGCATGGCAACTCTTGGTATGCCTAGGAGGGGAGCCAGTGGGGACTTCTAACCCTGACCTGACCCTGAGCCCTGATGGGTCTGACAGGAGAGGCAGGTGTCATAAATGCTTCTGGTTGGTTTGAGCACAGAGGCTGGCTGCCACAAAGAACACGCACAAGGAAACACAGTGACGGATTGTTGTGTGAGGTCCCCTGGTTTATCCAAGACCTCTAGACAGGAACCTGGAGCTGTCACTAAATCCCGAGTATGGATGCAGGTCCCCAGAACCTTGACAACAAAAGCACAGTAGAGACAGGACCAGAAGGTGGCAGCACAGGCTTGATGTTGTATAGAACTCTGCTCTCTGGCGGCCACAACCTGCAGAACTTACTCTGTGGATTTTGTTCAGAAAAAACCAAACCAAAACAAAACAAAACAAAAAAAAAACCAAATGTTTCAAGATTCTGTGGGTTTGTTGTTGTTGTTTGGTTATTTGGTTGTTTGGTTTTGAGTCTTTTGAGGCAGATTCCTAACATGTAGCCAAGGCTGCCTAGAACTTGAGGGGATCTTCTCTATCTTTGCCTACCAGGTTCTTTCTCCGTTTACAGGTAGTTCCACCAACTCACCACCCTCCTTTCTTTTCCCCTCCCTCCCTCCTTCCCTCCCTCCCTCCCTCCTTCCCTCCCTCTCTCCCTCCCTCCCTTCTTTCCTTCCTTCCTTCCTTCGTTTCTATGCTTGGAATAGAACCCAGGGTACCACACATGACAGGCAAGCATTCTGCCATGATTTTATAATTATAATAATGACTTTAATATTCTGATTCCAGTAAGGGTCACTCGTGTGACTACATATTTCACATTTACCTCTCAAGGGACTGAAAGGGGAAACATAACTTCTAGTTGTGCCTTTTGCAGTTTCCTGAGTCAGAAAGTGAGACCTGCTGCTGCAGAGCTCACATAGTGCACCCCGTTTGTATGGGGCCTGTCTGGAAGGGGTGGGGGCAACTCCCTCAGAGCTACATCTGTACTCCCTCAGCCTGTCCTTCAGGGCTGGAGTCTGGTAGTGGGCAGCACAGGGTCGGGCCCAGGACTAGAGGGGCTCCCATGAGTCCCTGAGCACTCAGTCTTCCCCAGGGGCTCTTGCTCTATGCTGATCAAAAATGAGACAAAGGTACCTGACCCCAGTAATAAAGAAATTAGGCTTTTTGGTTCACCGGTAGCTGGAGAATCCAAACACTCTTATCAGCCAGTGACCCCATAGAGGGCCTCATCATGTCAGAAATGAAAAGGAAGTGTGTAGAAGGGAATGTATGCTATCCTGACAGCAATGCTAACTGAACTGCAAGAATTATACCAGCCATTCCTCAGAGAGAGGCTTCTTAAAGTAGTTTCATTTATGACCCCATTTTACCTGAGAATTTTTGTTATTGTTTCTTTGGTTGGTTGGTTGGTTGGTTTTGTTTGTTTTTCAAGACAGGATTTCTCTGTGTAGCCCTGGCTGTCCTGGAACTTACTCTGTAAATCAGGCTGGCCTTGAACTCAGAGATCCGCCTGCATCTGCCTCCTTAGTGCTTAGATTGACGGTATATGTTGATATAGATACATAGATCTTGAAGAATGTTGATAGGAAAATATAGTTAAACAGTTTTGTATGTAGAACAGAAAACTTTGTGTGTACAGATGTTGTAATTCATTATGAGCAGCGGTCTCACACCTGAGCTGAGATGTTTGCAGCGGCTGCTCTCCTCTCTTGACTCTTATTCCAGGAACTGCTGCAAGAATTTGAATCTGAAGCTCAGAGAAGGGAGCATGAGTTCCAACTGAGAGCTGATGACTTGAGCAACACTGTCTTGACCCACGAGCTCAAGGTAACTGGCTGGGCAGGGTTTTTGAAGTGTTTCCAGTTTTCAAGTTCACTGTTGCCAGCTTTAATTACCCTGTACTACAGAACACCATGCTGTTCTTTGTTCTTTTTTTTTTTTTTTTTTTTTTTCTTTTTTTGGAGCTGGGGACCAACCCAGAGCCTTGCGCTTGCTAGGCAAGTGCTCTACCACTGAGCTAAATCCCCAACCCCTGTTCTTTGTTCTTTTGTTAGTTAGTTTTTTGTTTGTTTGTTTGTTTGTTTGTTTTGAGACAGGGTTTCTCTGTATAGTCCTGTCTATCCTGGAGCTAGATCTGTAGTCCAGTCTGGCCTCGAACTCAGAGATCTGCCTGCCTCTGCCAAGTGCTGGGACCACACCAGGTTTTGCACTGTTCCTTTTTTTTTTTTTTTTTTTAATATTGGGAGATGCTTTTTCTCTTTATTTTGCATATATCTGGTGTCTGGTACTGGGGGTTGATCTCGAGACCTTTTGCATGCTAGACAAGTGCTCTGCCACTGAGCCACTGAGTCCTAACCAGCTCAGCTAGAAGCCATACTGTTCCTTTTACGCATTTACTCTCCTGGAACTTTTCAATCTCCTTCAGGTAAAGCTGCTGAACAAAGAGCTTCAGGCTTTAAAAAGAAGCTGGAGCACAGGCAACAGAGAGTCTGCAGAAGGCAGAAACAGAGCACATTGAATTAGAGAGGAAGCTACAGGACCATGCCCGGGAGCTACAGGATCTGGAGGCCATGAAGGATGCTCGGTGCGTGGGTTCTGCTCTCAAGGCATTGTGGCCGTAAGGACTAGACCCTGGTGGCGCTGCCTTCCTGGCTTCTTCCAGTTCTATTCTTTGGTCTCTTATGTAACTGCTCTTCTTTACTGACACAGTTTCTGTTTAGGATAAAGGACTTGGAGAAGAAGCTTCACTCTGTACAGCTGGCCAAGAAGAAAGCTGAGGAGACTTTCAGGAGGAAGTGCGTATTTCTGCCTGGGTGGTGCCTCTGGAAAAGAGTCTGGATCATACTCGCTGGAGACAAGAGCCCTGTGACGGGGTAGCCTGAGCTGGGATACCACTTTGGTTAACTGCATGCTCTACTTCCTTAGAAAGGGTTAGGCATCCAGTGTCTCAAAGCTTAAAATGTTTGAAGGGCCAAGACTCCAATCCAGTTCATTGATAAAACACAAACTAAAAATGTCTAAAACTCTGGATTTAGTCTACAGGGTCTAAAACAGGCTTTAAAATATAACCTTAGTTAAATTTTAACTTTTATGGGTAAATGAGATGGCTCTGTGGATAAAGTCACTTGTCAACATGGTGGGTGACTTGAGTTCCATCCCTGGAACCCACGTGGTAAAAGGAGAGAACTGGCTCCATACACACACCCCACACTAGATAAATACATATTTTAAAATTTAACATTAACATTTAAAATTTGAATGTTCTACTCACTAGTTTATAAGTTGTAGACTATTAGCCCCAAGCTTTGCCATGCTGACACAGTCACCTGGTTGGCCACCCCTTACTCTCAGATGCAGACTCTCTTGAGTTCTCTTTTTCCTGTTGATATACCCTGTACTCAGTGTGGGTTGGGACCCAGCCAACAGGAACAGGCACAACACCCAGGAAGTAGATAGTATGTTGGCTCAAGGCGGAACTTCAGCAATGCAATTAAAGCGTTGTTCATCTTCCCGGTACAGCAGGGTTCAGGAGGTGCTGGAACAGCATAGTCAACAAGGAATGGGGTTGGGGATGCCAGCTAGACGCTCAGCTATGGGCTCAACCCCCAGGGCAAGTCATTTACTTTCTCTTCCAAAGGAAATGGCAACTGTAGCTACCACACACCACACACTTAGGCTTCCCAGCCACACTGGGGAGAAGGAAGGGGAACAAATTGTCCCTGTGTTTTCTCATGCCACAGTTAGGCAGTACAGACAAACCGATACACTAGGAGAGCATTCAGGAATCTGCCCATCTAGGAGGCAGGTGTTTTCTCTGGGCTGGGCAGGCTTAGTTGTCTCCTAGGAGTGCTTTGTGAACCTGCTTTGGTGTCTGTGTGTAAGCTTGGGGGAGCCGCCAAGAGCCTGGCATTTAAGAAGATCTGCTAACATGGGAAAAGCAAGCATACCCACAAGTTACTCCTGCAGAGTCAGCCATTTTGTCAGGGACAACTGTAGAGTAAGAAATGATGACAAACACTTTGGAAGGTTCCAGAGTGCTGAGTGAGCCATTGTGGAACCCTTCCCTGTGTTTCAGACATGAAGAGCTTGACCGTCAAGCCAGGGAGAAAGACACAGTGCTAGCAGCAGTGAAGGGTGCTCATGCAGAGCAGCTGCAGGCGCTGGATGCCAGGGTCCTGGAGCTTCAGTTCCGATGTGAAACGCTGGAGGGACAACTGCGAAGGGCTGAGTGGAGGCAAGCTGAGGACACCAAGGAGAAGAATTCCCTTACTGACAAGTGAGCTGCTGCCTCCGGCCTGCCCAGCCCAACAGCCTTGTGTGCCTGTGCCCAAAGCAGCTAAGGGCCATTTTAGAAGGGAATTTTGCATGCAGTGGATAGGAGGGACTTTAGGGGCTTTCTGCCCACCCCACCCCCACGATCATTTCTAGTAATGTTTTCTTTTTATTTTCTCTCACCCCACCCCCAAGAGCTGAGGACCTAACCCAGGGCCTTGCACTTGCTAGGCAGGTAGTCTACCACTGAGCTAAATCCTCAACCCCATTGTTTTCTTTTTAATCATATAGTTTTTATATTTACTATTGCTTGTGATAAAGTATATATAACCAAGTTGACCTATTATCTTCAGTTTTTGTTTTTCTGAGACAAGGTCTCATTTATGCAAACCTGGCTGGAACTTGCTCTATGACCTTGAATTTATAATCTGTGCCTCTTCCTTCCACGTGTTGGGACTGCAGGCATATGTCACTATAGCTGTCCCCCACAACTTATCTTCCTGCTTCCAGCCTCCCAAGTGCTGCTGGGGTTACAGGTGTGCAGCACCATACCTGTCCAAGCTAGCCACTTAATCTTTTCAGTGTAAAGTTCATTGGCATCAGGATATGACAGAAGCAGTTCCAACTGCCGTCCGTCAGCAGTGCTGTTCCCACTCAGCTCTAGCTGCCACTCCTTCCCCTAGTCTCCCAGCAGCCTCCAGTCTGCGTTGTTCGTGAATCTGCTAACTCTAGGAACAGACACTAATTGGAATCTTATGGCACTTGCCCTTATGTCTGGCCTGTCACAGAGGCTCAAGTTCTCAAGGGTCATCCACATTTATAGGGTGGCATTCTCTTTTAAATTGTGACAAAATTTAACAAAATATACATCAAGTATCAAAATATACATCTCCAGAAGCTGTGGGACCCTATTGACCAGCCAGCCTCTCATAATCAGTGAGCCGTAGGTCCCAGTGAGAGACCTTCTCTCAAGCAGATGGACGGCTGCGGGGGACCATCACCCAGGGCTGACCTCCGACCTGTGCACATGCACCCACACATGAGTATCTGCGTGTCCTCATTCACACTCCTGTACATGCATACACGTGAAAATGCTATATGCAGGTTAACTATTTTAGTCATCTGAGCTATGGCGGGCAGGGGTTTATTAAGTCAAACTTTATGTCTTATATCCCCGTGTGGACAGGCCATGGTCTTTTATCTGCTCTGTACATGTGGGTGTTTCCACCTTGGCTCTTAGGAATGCTGTTGTAAGTGCAGATGTGCAGACTTTCTTTATAGACTATGCTTTTAATTCTCTTGTGGCTCTGAGCAGAGTTGGAAGTTCAGGACTGTGCAGCTTTGGTTGTAACTTTTTTTGAGACAAGGCCTCCCTATGAAGCCTGAGCGAAGCCTGTGCTAGCCTAGAAGCCTCTATTCTCCCACCTCAGCCTACCCAGCGCTGGAATTATAGGTGTGCTCCAGTACACTGGCTCCTTCCCAATATTTAGTTCAAGCCAGAGTGTTTGGGCAACCTGCTTCGCTTGTGCCTCACGTCAGGAACTGTGGGTGCTGGGTGTGTAGCACTAAGCCCCATCCTGGTCAGGAAATATACAGGGACACAGTGTTCAACAGGAATATTAAAGTCATGAATTTGCTGGTATTCCCAGGCTTAGCACCTGGATATTGCTTTGGGATGGGGGTATTTATATCTTAAAAAAACAAAACAAAACAAAAAAACCAAAAAGAAAAATTGCTGCCAAATTACACTTCTGCTATGGGGAGAAGTAGTTCTTAGATCTGTGAAGTATCAGGAAATTAAAGCTTATTCTATATGGGTTAGAGAGAGAACCCAGTGCTTAAGAGTAATGTCTACTTCTCTAGGAATCAGAGTCCAGACCTCAGAACCCACATGCAGACAAAATACCCATTCACATAAAGTAAAAGTAAAACTTTAACAATTATGCTTTAAGAAGCTTGTCCACATTACATTAAGTCTAGTGTGCTCTTGTTTATTCTCTAAGAAACACCAGCAGCTCAGTGAGCCAGTAATGCCCAGCTGTGCTCTGGCTGCCTTGAGGGGAGGGCTGGGTCACTGCTGCTCCCACTCTCCATCAGTATAGTTGCAGTGATGGGTCCTCACAGAGCCTGGCTGCTTCCTGCCTCCTTTAGAAGCCTTAAACTAAATGACTTTGTGTTTTGAGGGGGGTCTCACTCTATATAGCCCTGGCTAGTTTGGAACTCATAATCTTCCTGCCTTAGCCTCCCAAGGGCTGGAATTACAATGTATCACACCCCGTTTTAACTAATTTTTAGTTTTATCTCTAAGTATTTTTTGCTTCTGAAGGGTTATTACTATATAGACAGG
This sequence comes from Rattus rattus, assembly GCF_011064425.1. Lineage (NCBI taxonomy): Eukaryota > Metazoa > Chordata > Mammalia > Rodentia > Muridae > Rattus > Rattus rattus. Next base: position 63,130,142 of record NC_046162.1, read on the forward strand.
GCATTTCTCTGACAATAGAAAACAGGACAGGGTGACACATATCTGTAATCTCAGAACTCTGAAAGTGAGGACAGCCTACGCTACAAACTAAAATCCCATCTCAAGAAAACAGGTTCAGAAATCCCAAACTTGAATCTCTCTTCTTCTTCTAGGGAGTTTGGTGACCATTCCACCTCTGTCCTGAGCATGTACTGGCATTCTGTGATAACCTCAGTGCCTAGTGGCTTGCCCTCTCGGTGGGTTTGCTCTGGAACCACAGACACACATGTAGGATTAAGATAAACCCACAGGTTTGGGGGTTGGGGATTTAGCTCAGTGGTAGAGCACTTGCCTAGCAAGCGCAAGACCCTGGGTTCGGTCCCCAGCTCCGAAAAAAATAAAAAAAAAACAAAAACAAAACAAAACAAAACAAAAAAAACCCCACAGGTTTGGTAGTGGCATTCCTGCTCCACTTGGAGCTGTCAATGTCTACTGGTCTTCATAGTCAGACTGTGCTGGCAGCTAAGCCAGGCCAGGTGTTTGAGAAGGGAGGTAGAAGGTGAAGGAGAGGCCACAGTGGACATAGGTCACTGGACCAAGTGTTTCTCTGCTGACCCTGGGGATATCAGCCGGCCTGGGAAACAGCCAGGTGAGAAGTGTTGCTGAAGGCATTTCTAGGACCATTTCTTCAGTACCAGATACCAGTGCGGAAGGCAGAGTTGGGCAGGCTTGCCCAAAGTGGCTAAAGATCAATGCCTTCCATGTACCTGTTTTCAGCATTCCCAAAATGTCTGGTGAAGTTGGCACAGTGGCCTTCTTCATACTGTACAAGGCAAGGTCTGCTCCCAGGAATGTGATCATTGGTGCAAAAGCAAAGTTGTTCCTATGAGCAGGGATGGCCTTGCTTAGATCAGTACAATGTGTCCCCTGAAAGTGTCACTTGATGTTTGTTTTTTGGGAAAGCTTGTCAGGTTTGGGCTGCTCCTCTAGCAGCACTTGACTGCCAAGCTAACGCGTGGCCTCTAGAGCCTTCCTGTACTTCTAACTGAAGTGTGCTAGGTGCTGGGCTGGGCACAGTGGAAGATGAGACGCTGACTCACCACAGCGCTTCCTCAGTCCCACAGGCTGTGTGTACAGAGCACCTTTCCACCTTGCGAAATTTGGCCCTTGATAGTCAATTAGTTAACATTTACATGGCTGGCTGCTAGATATTTCTTCCTGAGTAGAACAATCCATGGTCTTAAATTAGGCAACGTGGCAATCCCTTCTAATGTGGCTTTTTGATGAGAGCTTGGCAACTATATGTGCATTCCTCTGGGTCTGTATAGCACGAGAGAGAACAAGTGAACCACGCTGCACTCACACACTTCTTCCTGTGTAGATTTCGTGAAGATGCAGCAGCTCTGAAAGCTGCCTGGGATGCCCAGATCGCTCAGATGTCCAAGGAAGCTGTTTCCAAAGACCTTCAGATTCAGGCACTACAGGAAGAGGAAATGAAGCTCAAAGCACAGGTGGCCAAGTCCCAACAGGACATAGACAGGTACTGTCCCCAAGGCAGCAGCCACCTATGCTGTTTCCTGCAGACAAGAACCATTACAGGTCCTCGGGAGTGAAACCGCATCACAAACTCTGCCCTGCATTCCCTGGGAGAGGAATGGTAATGGGATGGAAGCAGATGTGGTGGTGAAGACATCAGCAAAATGGGGTTGGGGATTTAGCTCAGTGGTAGAGCGCTTGCCTAGGAAGCGCAAGGCCCTGGGTTCGGTCCCCAGCTCCGAGAAAAAAAAAAGAACCAAAAAAAAAGACATCAGCAAAGTGCAGGCCCAGAGGGCAGGCCCAGGGGGCAGGCCCAGAGGGCAGGCCCAGGGGGCAGGCCCAGACCTTAGGGATGAGGAATCTCAGTCTTTAAGGAAAGCAGCCAAGGGCTGGTGTGTGGTGAGCACTGACTGCCTTCCTCTGCCATCAACTTGCAGAAGCAGACAGATTACCATGATTTCAAGGCCAGCCTGATCCATATAACACTGCAGGACAACCAGGTATATATATAGAGAGATGCTATCTCAAAAAAAAAAAAAGAGAGAGAGAGAGAAAAAGAAACAAAACAAAGCCATGCTTGTTTTTCCTGTTCATTGTATGAATTTATGCTTGAGTGAAGGTAAGGGCCTGTTTCCATAGTGTCATCAAGTCACTCATATAATAAAACATTGTCCACATGATGAACCTGGATGGACATTGACATCTATACCCCACCACTCTATCTAACTCAGACCCCTTCAGGTCTGTGGCCATCCCTGACCCCCCACTCCCATCTAATGGCTGCCCTGGGGGAGGGTCTTCCTGGACTGGACTTCTGAGTGGCAGCCATAATGTGGCTTTTGGTCCTGGCTTCTTTGGATTTATCACTGTGAGGTTAGAATGCACAGATTCTTCTTGATGTTCAGGGGCCCTGTGATGCTTGAGTCGTCTACAGCCTCCCCCCCCCCATCTCTCTCTTTGTAGATTTTCCTCTTGATATTTTTTTCCGTCCATTTTGGTACTTTGTATTTCTCTGTCCACTACGACTGTTGCTGGGCCTGTCCCTGGTTTCTGTAGTCTTTTTGTCTTTTTGTCTTTTTGTCTTTTTTTTTTTTCTGGAGCTGGGGACCGAACCCAGGGCCTTGTGCTTGCTAGGCAAGTGCTGTACCACTGAGCTAAATCCCCAACCCCTGTTCCTGTAGTCTTAATGCCTGGGAGTAGATAGCAAAGGCCTCTTACTGATGACACTGGCCATTGATGGCTTCCCTTCACCCTAGCCCAGCCTCATTGGAGGCTTATCAGTTTTGCTGATCTTTGTGAAGAACCAGCATTGGATTTGTTGTTCTGATTGATCCTGATATCAGAGCCAAGATGATTGATTAACTCTGAGACATTCTTCCTTCTATCAGATGTAATTGGTGTTAGAAGTTTCCTTTCTGGCTTATCTTAGCTACACCCAACAAGTTCTGATGTGATTCCGCTAAAGTACGGTCTCCTTGTATATTCTTTGGTCAGTAGATGACTTAAGACCGTATTGCCTAACCTCTGGTGATTTAGTTTCAGGCACCATCTGTCAGTGATTCTGACCTAATTCTGCTGTGCACACAGAATGCACCTTGCATGACTGGTCTCCTCTGCAGTCTGTTTTGTGACCTTGGAATGCGCTCTGCCCCAATACCTAGCAAAGTAGACTTAAAGATAAAACATGCCCTTGCTGTGGTCTGGGTTCTGAAAATGTCACTGCCCCACACTAGTGGATGACACTCTTCTCGTCTCCCATGTCCTTGCCATCTGCTTGTTGGTTCTGTCAATCACAGAAAAGTTTGGAGACCTCCAACTGTGCTTGGACATGGCCATCTCCCTCCAGCACTGCTTTCTCCAGCATTTGTTGAATCTTGATATCAGCCCTTTATGTTTACCTGTCCATGGGTGCTGCTGTTTCTCCAGGTCTCTCCTAGGACAGCTTCTCCTCGTATCAGGCACACATCCTTCCTCAGCATGAGGCACATGTGAGATGGGAAGGACGAACAGAGCATCATGTCAGCCCCTCATGTATCACCCCACCTTTGCTCTTCATGTTGAAGCGACCTCAGGAAAGAAAGTTGACATGGGACATTGTCATGTGTCTATAGGTACAAGCAGCAACTGTCCCTGGCAGTGGAAAGGGAGCAGAGCCTGGAGCGTGAGCAGGTACAGCTAGGCCTCGACTGGCAGCGTCGCTGCGATGACATTGAACGTGACCAGATCCAGAGATCAGAGACTTTGATCCAAGGGCTGACCAAGGCCAGAGATCAGGTGTGTTGGGTACTCTGGGAGTGGAGTATAAGCAGATCTGTACAATGGGATAGGTTTGGTTCTTGAAATATTTTTTTTTTAACTCAGAAAACTCAAAACCTCAGATACCAGTTAATTTATAGCCAGAAGTCACAATCATGCTGATATTGTAATGCAGTCCTGAAATCCCAGCTACTCGGGAAAAGGAGGCAGAAGATTGCAAGGCCAAGGCCAGTCTGAACAAAAATAAGTCTCTGCCTAATCCCCAAACACGTCAGGGGCTGTTTCTGGTTCTGGGAGTGCTGAGATGGTCCCTCCACCGGGGTGGCCCCACCAGCCAGAGCAAACTAAGCACTGGAACTGAACAGGAAGCCTCCCCACCATTAGAGGGTGGCCCCAGCATTCTGGGTGTAGATTGGCTCTTGTGACTGTTCACTAGCTTTTTAAGCAGAAGGGAGTCTGGTCCCTGAAGACCAGCACTGCCCACAGATGAACATTTTTACAGGTTGCTGCTAAGCTCCAGGAGACAGAGAGGGCACTGCATAAGCAGGAGACACTGCTGAAGGCTGTGTCGCTGGAGCGAGACCAGGCTATGGAAACTCTGCGGACACATGGGCTCCTCCCTGGACAGGAGGCACAGGTGAGCCCTCTGCTGGCTTGAAGAGCCTTCCACTCCACACTTCAGTGTCTATTACATTGGCTCAGGCTTTCTTAGTGCAGCCCCTTTCGGTGACAGTTGCTCCAGTGAGGGCAAGTCCAGACTTTACAGTTCTAAAGTGGACATGGCAGGATGAAGTCTTCTCCATTCTTCAGCATTTAAAGCTCTAAAACCCAACATCCAAAGAGCACACATGGTGTGCCCAGCACTGAAGAACGTCTCAGGCACTGCTCTACACTAGGTGGCTATATCAAATCACTATTGAGCCTTTCAAGACGGTCATTCATTCAGTGCTTACTTAGGCTGTGTCACTAGCTCCCTAGACCATAAAATTTGCCAACTCAGTCTATTAAGTGTTACTTATTATTATTGTTGGGGGGAGGACATGTGCACCACAGAAAGCATGAGAAGGTCAGAGGACAGCCCTGTAGAGTTGGTTCTCTCCTTCTACCTCTACGTGGGCTTCAGGGAAGTCACTTGGATTGCAAGTCTTGCTCATCAAGTGTCTTCAGCTATCAGGACAGTGACATCCCACAGCCTCAGAGCTGGGTACAACTGCCATGGAGACCAGCATGCCTGAGCTGCCACAGTTGTTAGCAGAACTGATTCCTAGGCAGAAGGGCTCAAGGTGGGAGCTAGAGGGTCTAGAGACAGCCTTAGAGGCCATGTTCTGATTTCTCTCCTTATTGATTTATTCCTCTGCCTGTGGCTTCTGTCACCTTGCATGGAGGAGTCTTTCTACTGCATGTTGTGAATCCTGCCATGGTTGAGAATATTTCAAGGATCAGGCCTACTGGTGCCTCCCTTTAATCCCAGCAGATAGATCTCTGTGAGTTTGGGACCAGTCTGGTCATAATGAGTCCCAGACCAGCAGAACTACACATTGAAACCCTGTCTCAAGCCAAAATTAAACCCACACCAACAATAAGAATATTTGAAGGGATAGGGAGATGGCTCAATGCATAAAGTCCTTCCTGTACAATCATAAGGGCCTCGGATACACAGAAGTCATCTGATGTTGCATCTTGACTCCATACAGTGAAAAATAGATATTCACATGGTACACACCAGCATATAATAAACACACACACGCGTGCACATGCACACACACACACACACACACACACACACATGCATGCACGCACGCGCGCGCGCGCACACACACACACAATATTTAAGATTTAGGCAGGTGTAGTGGCACACACTTGTAATTTCAGTACTCAGGCAACTGAGGGAAGAAAATTGTGAATTCAAGGCCAGCCTGGACTACATAAGGTTCTTTATCAAAAACGAAATGAAAACTGTTAAATAGGCTGTAGAGACCGAGTACTTTCCTTGCATGACCAAAGCCCTAGGCTTGAGCCCCAACATCACAAATACATGAAAGTGATTTGTCACTGCACACAGTCCTCCTCACTGACCTGTGAGGCACACAGAGACAGAAAGCAATCTGTTCCCTGTGTTGAACATGAGCACATGAAGTCAGGGTACATCTATCAAGACCCCATCTTCACTTCATGGGAACTGTCCAGCCACAGGAGACTGGCTGGTTGTGTGTGCTCTTGGCTGGGAGCTACAGCCGCATGGAAGGCAGGCATGTGAGTAGTGGTGGCAGCCTCTTGGCCACTGGAGCGTAAAGGAGCAGGAAGGCTTGTAGCTGTCCTGCAGCTCACTGTATGGAGCACTGACTGAACTTTTCTTTCCCTCGAGACAAGGTTTCTCTGTGTAACCCTGGCTATCCTGGAACTGACTCTATAGATCAGGCTGGCCTTGCCTACCTCTGCCTCCCAAATACTGGGATTAAAAGAATTCACCACAACTGTGTAAACTCTTGAGGATTTGAACTCAGAGCTTTGCTTGCGTCTGCCTCCCGAGTGCTGGACTGCACATGCCACCATAGCTGCCTTACGTTTGTTTTTGCAATACAAGACGGTGCTTCCTCTTTTATTGATCTCATCAGTTTGTGGTGTCTATTTTGGAAAATTGATATACAATCAAATGTCCAGAGTAACATTTCAGGATGTAGTCACAGTGCCCTTTTCTTATTACATTATTTATTTTGTGTTTCTGTGTGTGTGCATTTGTGCATATACCAGTGGGTGGAGCCAAAGGACAACTTTAGGGAATTGGTTCTCCCCTTCTACAGCGCATGTTCCAGACTTCCAAGTCAAGTCGTCTTACCCACTGAGCCATCTCACTGGCCTGGGACCCCCTTCATCTTCCAATCCTGAGTAAGAAGTGAGAATTCTGTCCAAAGACACATAACTTCACCCATGGTGTCTGAGTAACATAAGACAGAGAAGGTGGTTTTCCCTCCACAAAGAGGAACCTAGCAGCTCCATGGTGACGACAGCCAGACACTGATTACAGGATGCCTGTGGTCTAAGTTGCGTTCCCCACAAGATTCGGAATTAGTCCTGACCCCAAAGCTTCAGAATGACTCACTAAGATTGTATTGCTGAGGGTGTAGTGAGTTAAGATGAGCCATGCTGGGGCAGAGTGGCCTGACCCCTGATCCCTGACCCTGCTTCTGCTGTCCTTAGAGGGAAGGACACATAAAAGCACAGGATGGCCATGTGGTGGCAGGGGCAGAGACTGGAGTGACAAATTTACAAGCCCAGAACACCAGATTCTGACAAGACCTGGAACAGATCTGCTGTAAGCCTTTAGATGAGGCACAGCTTTCCTCTCCTCATAGCACAGTCAGGCTTTGGGTCTGGATAACAGAAGAGAATAGATTTCCGTTTGAACCCAGCTATGACCACATGCATGTTCCTAAAGCTGTAAGGAACTCCTGCAGACTCTACTAAGCCTTAGCCTGGGCCGACTCTCAGCAGGATCTCCATTGGCTCTCCTAATCCGTGTCCATTGGAAGATAAGGCTTCACTAGTGCGACCCCTTCTCAGGATCGTCTTTAATGGTGTGTCCTAGTCAGGGTTCCTATGGCTGTGATGAAACACCATGACCAAAAGCAAGTTAGGGAGGAAGGGTTTATCTGTCTTACACTTCCATGTCACTGTTCATCACTGAAGGAAACTCAGGACAGGAACTCAGACAGGGCAGGAACCTGGAGGCAGGAGCTGATGCAGAGGCCATGGAGGGTGCTGCTTACTGGCTTGTTCATCCTACTTTCTTATATATCCCAGGACCACCCACAGTGGGCTGTGCCCTTCCCCATCAATCACTAATGAAGAGAATGCCCTACAGTTTTGTCTACAACCTGACCTTATGGAGGTATTTTCTTAATTGAAGTTTACATCTCTCAAATGACTTTGGCTCGTAATAAGTTGACATAAAACTATCCAGCATATGGTCCCTTTTTTTTCAGTCATCAAGCACCTGTCCTTTTATGAAAGGTCACTCACCATTTCTCTGGAGTAACAATACTGAAGTTATTGTATGCCCTTCCTGAGGGATACCTGCCTCAGACTTGTCTTCCTCCTACCAAGCTGTCATTCCTTTAAAGGCCAAGTTCCCAGATCACAAAGAGTAGGCACAAGGGGGCGATAGTGTCCACACTGGAAGTGACTCCCCAGGATGGTTCTGGCGCTGGCAGTTGGCAGCTGGTACTGTGGGCATGTAGGATCTGAGCAGCAGATTGCCAGCAAAACACATTTCTCCTCAACTCTCACATTCTGCAGTTCCCAACTTGGACCATGGCAGAGAAGTTGGTTGAAGATACTCCTAGGGTCTATGATGAGAGCTGCCCCAGGGGTAGAGCACTGAGGACACCTGAGCAGCTGTGCTCATATTTCTGCCACAAGAATCAGAGGATGATGAGGGGGTGGATGGCTTTTGGTACACACAGACCTTTTACCCCATAGGCTTTCTTGAGATCACATATAAAGTGCCTCCCAATCTGATCCCAGGAAAAACTGTAGACATCTGTGATGATAGAAGAAAGGTACTTATTTTCACCAATGGTCTCTTACTGGAAGCTTTCTTGTACTTTTCCCCTAGGCTGGCAATCAAAAGAATACATTTGTCTCTGAGTACCAGCTAAGCAGGTCAGCAGGGCCTATCGGTTGGCCGGCTTTTGTTAAGTAAACAATAAACTTGAGAAGTGCTCTAGAGCAGGCACAGCCCATGCCCACCCATCTCCTCGAGTGCACCCTTGATCTTGGACACAGTGTCTGGCTGTGACCCAGCAACCAGAGCAGCCCGTACAGTTCCCAGAATCTGCCTGCAGACGCAAGCCTAGGTATGCTTTGGAAGAGAGTGATGGCCGGGCCCCAGGAGGGAGAAGCCCTCACCAGCTCCTCACTGGCAGCATTACAGAAAACTTTGAACTGAATGGAGAGCTGAACTACTGGTGAGCTGCAGAGGTCAGCGGAGGAAATGCTGCCTGAGTGTTATTGAGTGAGACCCTCCTGCAGGCCCCACTAAGAGCCCCTGGACACTATCTCTGGATTGGCCAGGAGCCTGTGCTGCACCAAAGACTGACAACAGACTTGCCACAGGCTTCCTTGGTTGACTGGGATTAGCCATGTGCAACCTCCATTTTCCAGGCTCCCATCTGGCACCTGTGATATAGGAACGTCACTTGTAGTCTAAGGCACATAAGAGGTGGCCCTTGTGCTTCAGAGTTGTTACCTGGGGACCCCAACAGGGAGACGATGTAGCCAGCCTGAGATCAGAAGGGGCTCTTAGCCAGCTTGGCGTCACAGATGTGAGGTAGCACAGGGAAGACCGAGCTCCACTGTTGCCTCTGCTTCATAGAGGTCCTCTCCAGGTTTCCTGGCCTGGCTGCTGTGCCACAGTCATAATAAAAGGGAGGCCGGAGGTTGTAGAAGACGGAGGTGGCCCCTCCTGTCCACGGGGAAGAGCTGGAGTGGTCAGGTCGATCTAGAAGGTTAGCAACCACCGCTGCACACTCAGTCAGCCTGGCTAAAGACGAGCACGAGCACGTTGGGGCTCAGGGTGACAGAAATGATAACTCTGTTCAGCAGTAAAACTCAACTTACAGCAACCTAAAAGCTGTAACTGGGGGCTGGAGAGATGGCTCAGTGGTTAAGAGCACTGACTGCTCTTCCAGAGGTCCTGAGTTCAATTCCCAGCAACCACATGGTGGCTCACAACCATCTGTACTGGGATCCGATGCCCTCTTCTGGTGTGCAAGTGTACATGCAGGCAGAACTCTATACATAGTAAATAAATATTTTTTTTTAAAAGCTGTGGGTTGGGGATTTAGCTCAGTGGTAGAGCGCTTGCTAGGCAAGCGCAAGGCCCTGGGTTTGGTCCCCAGCTCCGAAAAAAACAAACAAACAAACAAAAAAAAGACAACAACAAAAAAAAGCTGTAATTGGGCTAGTGAGATGGCTCAGTGGGTAAGGGTGCTTGCTGCTAAACCAGAAGACCTAAGTTTGATCCCCAGGACCCATTGTGGAAGGAAAGGACCAACTCTCCAAAGTTGTCTTCTGACTTCCATATGCAGGCCATAGCACGTATATATACACAGGAACAGACATGGGGAGAATGTAATTTTAAAAGTGTGGGATTGGGTGGCTGTAGCGAGAGGATCTTTGAGATCATGCAGGCCTACAACAGACCTAGCTTTGCTCCAAGGCTGCACTTGTCACTAGAGGGAGGGAGGTGCTGCCTGACAGTACTTCTGCCTGACATCCACTTGCCCGGGAAGTAGACAGACAGTGGATGGAAGGGGCTGAACATGTCGGTGGGGGAGGAGGGCATAAATGGAGGAGGCAGGGCAGTGTCTGAGGGGCTGAGCCTCTGCAAGCATTTTACTAGGATGGTTGTCTTTTCCTTTAATTCTACCATAAATATGTCTGCCTCATAGAGGTCCCTCAGAAACATAACATGAATGCATGTCACATGACTTGCTTTAGTGTGACAAATCATTTTCTCATCAGGTTCCAGATTGTTCGACTGTTCCCAAGCCAGGTTAAACGCTGTGGTGGGCGGGGACGAGGGAGGATGGAGGCTGCTCAGCAGTTACGGGCACTTCTTGCTCCTGCTGATCTTGCAGAGGACCTGGGTTCAGTTCCTAGCACCACAGGGCTGCTCACAACCCTCTGTCACTCCAGTTCCTGAGTCAGCGCCATCTTCTGGCCTCTGTGAGTGGTGCAGTAGGTGGTGCATATGCGTATCTTCAGTCAAACACTCATACACACCATCTCTTTTCTTAATGCGTTGTTGGACACATTTGTGTCTCTGCTCAGAAGATTGGCTAGGATCTCCCGTGCTGAGTCTTGCCTGGCGTCTGACCAGAGGTCTGGTAGCAGAGCTTGGGTTTGCACTTGAGATGCCTCGGGCATGTGGAGTTGCTTTTTCTTCCCCTTTTGTTCTGAGTGTCAGTTTACCCTATACCTCACGCTGTCCCCAGGCCTGGGAGTGACCTGTTGGATGCTTTCTGTTACAATTGTAGTTACTGCCCCTCTCTCTGTCTTCACTGTGTTCTACCCAGTGAATTGTTTTACTGTTCTAAAACGGCATAGAAGTCATAAAGCCAGGGCTGGGGAGGTGGCCCAGCGGTTAAGAGCACCGGCTATTCTTCCAGAGGACCCAGGTTCAATTCCCAGCACCCACATGGCAGCTCACAGCTGAGTGTAACTCCAGTTCCAGGAAATCCAACAACCTCACATTACATCTAGGCAAAACACCAATGCACAAAAAATAAAAATAAATAAATCTTGGCCTGGCAGTAGTAGCACTTGGGAGACAGAAGCAGGTGAATCTCAAGGCCAACCTGGTCTATAGACCTAGTCCCATGACAGCCAGGAATACACAGAGGAAGCCCTGTCTCAAAAAAAACTATAAATAAGCAACAACAAACCAATCAATCTTCTTTAAAAATTAAGAAATTTCATGAAGCCTTTAGCGCAGTAAACACGGGTTTTGACTGAACTGTCACTCCTCCAGAGTTCCCCAACACACTTCTTCCTTCCTAGCCCTGTGACCCCTGTGTGTGTCTGTGAATCCAGCTATGGAGAGACACTGTCATGCAGTGCTCACAAGTCAACAGGCCCCGTGAGGTGCACTTCCTTTGGGTCAGGAGGCCATCCTGTTGTACAGAATTTTCCCGGGGAGACAAACGAGCTTCACACCCTCCATGTAATGCTTGGTGACAAACCGAAGTGTGACTCTTCCAAGCCCACCTTGAGAAGTCCAAGAGCTCGTTGGGTTTTCTCACAGATCATGTGTGAGTGGCTGCCTATAGGCCTGTGGCAAACTCTAGAGCAGTCTTACTATCAATTTAGCCCCAGTGTGGACAGTGACTTTCCCATGGCTGTAGAGCTAGAACCCCTGCCTTCAGTTAACCTCCCTCAGTCTGTATTGTCTTACTGTCTTCCCTGACACATCTCTAAACCATGAAGGTGTGTGTAGTTAGGACAAGACTGCATACTGCTGGGTACGAGGTGCAGTGAGGAGAGGCCAGAATATGTGTCAGGGTAAGACAGTAAGGGTCCAGGGACCACCTTAATTCCCATCTGTGAGGAAGTGTCATCAGTCAACAAGCCTGATCCTGGGGATCGCTTGCAAATAGTCAGCTTCTCTGATAAAGATGGTGGCTGTTACACTCAGAGGGTAGTGGTCTACAGCACACTGTGCAGTTCTGGAGGACAGGGTATGGCTCCAAGCTGAGCTGGAACAAAGGACCTCTTTTGTATTCCTAATTCTCCCTTGCTGTGTGTGGTTGGCAGGTACCTCCTCAGCCCCATGAAGGAGAAATAAGGACGGATTCTCCATCTAGTGAGATCCAGAGGCTGCAGGAACAGAATGCAGGTCTGCGGAACGCTGTTTCACAGATGAGGAAAGAGATGGAAATGTTGAGTGGCCATCTTCCCTCTGCCCAGTCAGAAGAGCGTTCAAATGCAAACCCTGAGCCCAAGGCTGGAGAAGATTCAGCCCCTCCAGGTGAGCAGGGAGAGATGGAGGCAAAGAAGAGTAAATGGTGGGGACATGGGTACCGGACCGGACAGGGAGAGTGCCCCTAGGCAGGCTTCTCACTCCAGTCCATATATTTCCACAGAGTACAGCAGTACATTTACCAATGTTCCTTTAGCGACATAGGGCAAAGTGCTGGGTGCATAGTTGATGCCCCTGGCAGGCAGTCATTGCCAGCAGGGTTGCTAGGCAGGACCTCCTCAGGAGAAGCATCCTATGGTAGATCTGAGTTGGCAGCCCTACCTATGTCTTGTTCTTAGCAGGCACCATGACTGCCCCTGATGTGGGAGCTGTTCCCTCCATTCAGAAAGCCTGTGGGAGTGGAAGCGGGCAAATTCTTACTCCTGATCCCAAAGCCTTCCTACAGGACGTAGAGGCTAAGCTGAGAGGTGAAGGTCGGTCCAGAGAGTTGGGGGAAAGAGACCAGGGCAGAGGAGGGCCTGTGAGCCCTGCAGCTGTGGCAGTGAGCGTGTGTGGTGTTGCTCCCTGGTGTTCTGGCAGATTATGTTCTGGCCCTTGAAGCAGAAATGCAAACCCTAAAGCATGGACTCAAGGCACTGGAAGAGCAGCTGCCAGGCACGGGAGAGCCAGGGAAGACGTCCACGGCCACCGCCGATCCACACCACGGCGCCCACAACTCTGCAGAAGCAGCTGGTGAGAGCCCCTGGCTGCCTGAACCTTATTCTCTGTCCCAGTAGCACTGACTATGTGAGAATCAAGATGGTGGTTGGTGGTGGCACAGGCCTTTAATCCCAACACTGCAGAGGCAGAGGCAGGCGAAGCCAGCCTGGTCTACAGAGTGAGTTCCAGGACAGCAAGGGCTACACAGAGAAACCCTGTCTCAAAAACAAAACAAAACAAACAAAAAAACAATGTTTAAGAATAAAGAAAATTGATATATATTCCCTAAGGCAAGTCTTCCAAATGCACGCATAACTACACAGTCTTGACTGCCATCAGACACCCTATCTCCAGAACAGGAGCTCACTGGAGTCCCCAGTGTTAGGTGGGAGTTCTGTTTTCTCATGTAAGTGGAATTATGTGGCACATGAGCATTTGTCTGGTGTCCTTTGGCCTAAATTGTGTTTTAGTGGACAATACCAGACTTTACAGTGCCCATCAGCAGTGTGCAGGGCCGCTCCACCACGTATATAATCTGCCTTCCTGGTTAGCTGTCCTAGAGTCTACATAGCATGTCCTGTTAGAGTGTGAATTTGCAGTCTGTGTGAACATGAAGTCTTTTCTTGAGCTTTTGGAATCCTCACCTGCCCTGGCTGTCATAGTGAGTATATTAGTTACGTTTCTGTGGCTGTGACAAAACACCATGAATTAGGGCTGGAGAGATGGCTCAGTGGTTAAGAGCACTGACTGCTCTTCCAGAGGTCCTGAGTTCAAATCCCAGCAACCACATGGTGGCTCACAACCATCTGTAATGGGATCCGATGCTCTCTTCTGGTGTGTCTGAAGACAGCTACAGTGTACTCATATACAAAATGAAATAAATAAATCTTTAAAAAACAAAACAAAACACTGGGCTAGAGAGATGGCTCAGTGGTTAAGAGCACTGACTGCTCTTCCAGGGGTTCTGAGTTCAAATCCCAGCAACCACATGGTGGCTTGCAACCATCTATAAATAAAATAAATAAATCTTAAAAAACAAAAACAAACACCATGAATTAGACAGGTTATAGAAGAAAACACTTACTTTGGCTTACAGTTGCAGAGGGTTAGAGCCTAGAAAGACAAGGCTGAGGCAACAGACAAATGTGGCTACTGGGAAAGAGCAATGAGAACTCACATCTTGAACCAAAAGCACAAAGCAGATAGAGGTATGGAGTCTTTAGCCTCCAGTGACACACCTCCTCCATCAAGGCCACACCTCCTAAACCTCCCTAAACACTGCCACCAAGTAGAAACCAAGTGTCCAACCATCTGAGCCAAGAGGGACATTGTCATTCAAATCACAACAGTGAAATACAACCAGCCTGGTGTTAAACCTATGCTGGTAGCCACTTGTGACCTCTGAGAGACCCTGAGTTCTGAGCAGCACTCCCGACTGCCACATGTGTTGTCCCTGGGTCCCTCAGGGCTCTCCACAGATGTCTACTCACAGGCCCTTCCCAGGAGTGTGCTGTCCTTGGAGAACTGAAGCAAGCAGTGGGGCAGGAGCACAGAGGACAGACATCTTTCCTAGAACAGGCTCTCCCTGGGCTTCTTTCCATTATTTACAAAGAATGTCTGAGGTGCAGTGTACATCCGCTGTCACCTAAGGGAAGGAAGGACAGGAGCTCACATCAGTCATCCAGGACTCCATCCCTGACCAAGGAGCTGCCTCTCTTGAGCCATCCAAGAGAGCCATCTGTGTGCCAGGTTTTGATTTTGAGCAAAGCAGGGTGGAATGCACTGTGTCCTGTCACACCACCCTTTCCTGAGAAGGAAGGAGCCCAGGCACTGTGGTGCGTGCTTCCTTATGGGCTGCCGCACCTGGCTTACCATCATTTCGTGGAGAAATACTACAGATAGGCCTGTCACTTCGTTTCCTTGTATGCAATGTTCTGGTCAGAGTTTGGAACCAGGGTTACTCTGGCCTTAGAGATATGCATGCTCACACACACTTTCTTTTTCTTAAACAGTTTATAGAATTTAGTTTTCAAGTCACCAGGGCCTAGAGTTTTCCTTGTGGGAAGATTTGAAGCTTAAATATTCATTTGTAGTTAAGGGACTGTTCATATTTTCTTTCTTTTCTTTTTCTTTCTTTCTTTTTTTTCTGAGACACGGTCTCTCTGTGTAGCCTTGGCTGTCCTAGAACTCACTCTGTAGACCAAGCTGGCCTCAAACTCTACCTGCCTCTACCTCCTGAGTACTGGGATTAGAGGTGTGCACCCACACTGCCATATTTTCTTTTTATATATTTCATGTACATTATATTAAGAAATTATCCATTTCTCCGAGTTTTCAAACATAGAGGATGAAGTTTCTCATCCTATCTGTTTTGTTCATTTGTTTCTTTGAGACAATAATCCTCCTGCCTCCACTTCTGAGTAGCTGAAATTGCAGCTGTATTGCTGTACTGTCTATCCTGAGTTTTAAGTGTCTGTAGACATTTCCTCATGCATCATATTGGACACTGGCTTCTGCTCTCTTCTGTTCTTTCTTGGTGTTCTCCCTGGGAGTGTGCAGTCATTTACTTCTTTACTTTACCAAAGTCAGCCATTGAGGCTGCTGGCTCTGGAGTCTTCATTACTTTATCTCCTCAGTGGTTAGTGTTCATTTTATTCTGCCCTTCCTTCTAGATATTTGTTTTTCGTGGGTTAACCTTTTATTTCTAAGATATGTGCCTAATGCTATAAATGTTCTTTTTCCTTTTTTGTGCAGTGCTAGAAATGGACCCTAGAGCCTAGCACACAGTGCTCTAGCCAGCTCTCTGCCTCTGAGCTCTGGCCACAACCAGTGGTTGGGTTTTTGTTTTACGTGTATAGGTGTTTTACCTACACGTGTCTGTGTACCACGTGTGTGCCTGGTAACTGCAGAGGCCAGAAAAGGGTGTCAAATCCTCTGGAACTGAAGTCACAGATGATTGTGAGCTGCCACGTGAGTGCTGGGAACCAGACCTCAGTCCTCTGGAAAAACCAGCCAGGGCTCTGTATCCTGGGGCATCCTTCAGTTACGCCCCACCCACAGCCAGGTTTTCAGTGCCAGACATTCTCCTTAAGTAGATCAAGCTGGCCTTGAACTCACTCCAAAGCCCTCTGCCTCAGCCACCCGGCCTAGATGCTGTGAGTTTCCTTGAAAGGACAGCTTTACTTTACATCATCATTATTATTATTATTATTATTATTATTATTATTATTATTATTATTATTATTATTTTACATGTATTTTTTACATCCTTAGAGTTGTTTTTACCATTCCATGAACAATAACTTGGAATATCAAGTGTCACTTCTTCTTTGCCCCAGGAAGTATGTGATCATCTTTTTTCTTTCTTTCCAAATAAATGGCCCTGTATTTAAGTGGGAAAATTGTTCTGATCTGACTTAGTAAGGCGGGTTTCATCCTATAAGCGCTCTCTCCTCTCTCTCTCTCTCTCTCTCTCTCTCTCTCTCTCTCTCTCTCTCTCTCTCTCTCTCCAAGGTTGTACTAAATATCACACCTCTGGTTTTTCTAGGGACCCAACCCTTTGATTCAGGGATGGACATATTTATCTTGAGTTCAATTAGAAGCTTCAGTGGGCCTCTGTGGGGAAGGAGGGTCAGCCTCACAGGAAGACTGTTTTTGTTTCTGAGGTTTGAGGTGACAGCCACTGTTCTTTCCCACAGATGCAGCCCCGGCAGACCAAACACTCATTACATTGGCACTCAGAAAACTTGGAGACAGGGTGCATCTCTTGAACTTGCTAGTGACACAGCTCAAAAAGAAGGTGAGACTTAGCCTGGACACTTAAGGTTGTGCAAGCATTCCAGCAGAAGAACCAGTCCAGATGTGGACACAGGTGCAGGCACCGAGAGGTTGCCAGGTGTGACCTCATTGACCTTTGGGTGTCGTCCCAACTTCTGTTTTCTTCAGGACAAAGGACTGCACTGTGCAGTAGTTGGTTTATCTTATGTGTGGCCACAGATGATTCACAGGGAAGCCTAATATGATGGAGAGTGTCTGTCATCTCAGTACTCAGGAGATAGAGGCAGGAAGATCAAGGCCATCCCTGGCTATAGAGAGACCCATCCCAAAATAGCAGTAGCAACAACAACAACAACAACATTGCGCGTGTGCGCACACACACACACACACACACACACACACAATGTATGCATGTATGTCTATAAACATGTATGTGTGCATATACATACATTTGTGTATGTTTATGTACATTATGCATTTTATAAGTATATGTATGGATGCACAATGCATATATGTATTTTTACATGTACACATAGATATGAAGAAAAAGAAGAAAGCATACAAGAAGAACCAGGTAGAAGAAAGAGGAGGCCTTGACAGAGAGCAAGATGGACACACAAGACTGTATAGTGAAGTCACTACATCTGGCTTCTTTCACTCAACCCAGAAGTTTGTTTTGGTTTGTTTTGGCTTTGAGACAGATGTATGTAGTCCTGGCACTCCCTCTGTGGACCAATCTGGCCTTAAAGTTCACAAGTGCTGGAATAGTTCATTAATTTCAATGTTCACATGCGTTGCACCACACAGAGTTCTTCCTTCCTGTTTGTAGCCACACAGCAGTCTTGTGTGGCTTTGTTTATCCACCTACCTGTGGATAAACACATAGGTTGGCTCTGCCATTGGCCATTGTGAACAGGGTAAACATTCCTGTACAAGTGTCACTATAGAAATGTGTCTTCGGTTTGGGGACTGTGTACCCAGATGTAGAATTGCTGTGTTAACGTTATGGAGAGTCTGTGTTTACTCTTTGAGGAGCCACCAGACTGTTACCAGCGAGTGCAGCAGCAGTAGCAGCAGTGTTACCTCCCCACTGTCGCTGTGCTAGGGTCTGTTTCCTCCATGTTTTCACTGACACTGCCCTCTTCTGCCTTTTTGATTCTGGCCACTGTGGTTCATGTATCTCATGACACTCGACTCTGACGTCAGCCTGCCTGCACTTCCCTGCTGACAAAGGGTGCTGAGTACCTTCTCCTGCAGCCTCTTTTTTTTTTTTTTTTTTTTGGTTCTTTTTTTCGGAGCTGGGGATCATGACAGGGCCTTGCTTCCTAGGCAGCGCTCTACCACTGAGCTAAATCCCCAACCCCTCCTGCAGCCTCTTTTGATGTTGAGGTTCTTTGCTCACTTACAGCAGGAGTGCACTCTGGATTCCAGATCCTTAAGAGCACACTGCTTGCTAAGTCTCCTATTCTTCATCTTGTCTCAACTCTTAGTCACTAGACAGAGCTCACCCTCCTTTTCCATCACTTGGGCCTGCGGTGAGAGGGAAAGGGCATGGTGTCCTCTCACCATTCTATAAGTGCTTTTCCTGAGGTAGTGGGAAGAAGGGATAGTCATGCAGAGACAACCGCAGGCATCCCTGGAACAGAAGCATTGTTTTAATTCCCGTAACCTAGAATGGATGGCCACCGTGTGAGGAAGTGTCCTTCCCATTCTCCTGGTTCTCTTCCTACCTGGCCCAGGCCACAGGGGAGCCGCATGGGACTGGTGATGTAGTGACCCTATTGCCACCATTATAACCATGACCCTTGGCTTCCCTTTCTGAACTTCACATCCACCACAGTCACTTCTCCTGTTACCTTTTTTAATTTTAAGATAGGTTCTCATGGAACCCAAGCTAGCTGCAAATGACCTTGAACTTCTGCTCTTTCTGCCTGTACCTCCCAAGCACTAAAGTTACAGGCATGGACCACTACACCCTGTTCACGTGATACTGGCAGTGAAGCCCAGGGCTTCATGCATCCCAGGCAAGCACTCTATCAGCTGCACATCCCTAACCCATCACTGCCTGGTGGAGCTTTCCTTCATGCCTACTTCCCTCTCAGCTCCTTCTGTGCCACTCCTCCTGGAACTCACTATGTAGACCAGGCTGGCCTCAGACTTCCAGAGATCCACCTCCCTCTGCCTCTCAAGTGCCAGGATTAAAGGTATGTGCCACCTCACCCAGCCTACCATCTGGCCTCTTGATAGAAAAGATTCCCTGGTCACCAGCAATGTTCTAAAAGCAGTTATTTATATCTTCCTGGGAACTAGGGCTCAGGAGAGGATTATGAACCCACTTTCATGCGTAATTCTTCCCAGTGACAGCGAGCTTGGGCAGTGAGCATGGACTGTACAGATATGGGATACATGGGGCAGCTTTGCAGATCGTCATGATGGACTGTACAGATGTGGGGTACACGGGGCAGCTTTGCAGACCGTCATGTACAGCCAGAGGTGGAACTGGCCACGTGGCCTGCTGCATCCTTGCACTCATGCTCCCATCCTTTCTAGGACAGTGGTGTCCCCACTGCCTTTTCCTAACATTAACACTGCCTTCTTGAACTGATTGCCTAGCTAAGACAGAAACCCCTGGAGCTGGTCGCTGTCCAACAGGAGATCCCCAGTGAAGTGGACCAGGTACACCTGGAGGTTTTAGAGCTGCAGAAGCAGGTGGCTGAGCTAAGGAAGCATCTCAAGATGACACAACCCCAAGGAGAGCCTTCATACATGAAGCAGTTACAGAGAGAGGTGGGTGCTAGATATGTACGACTGCCACCGTATTCTCACAGCCTGGCCTGTCAGCTTCTACTGCTGAAGGAAAACATGTTTGCTGGCACATGGATAGATTCCTGATCTCCTCAGACACTGCCTCTCTCTTCCTCCACTGTTTTCCTCTGTGAGCTTGCTCAGGCCTCTTGTTCTTTCTTTGGCTGGCTATTACTATTGCTAGAATGGAGCTCATGCCTTCCTTGATTGAAAAGCCTTCCTTAGGAAACACATTGCAAAGAATGCATAACTCTTCATAGACAGGCCCGGACTGATGGCTAAGAAGGCATTGTGTGACCTGACCTGGCCTGCCTATGAGAGGAGGGGCCACAGTCCTTAATATCTGGTCAGCACTGTGGCTAGGACGTTGCCTAATGAACTGAGTATCCACTGAATCCCATAGCAGAGCCTAATCTACAAAAAGGGCCAGAACTTCAGCTGTGAGACTTGACTCTTTCTTCCCACCTAAGGCCCCATTGGAACCATGGGTAGGAAAGGTGACAGTCCTACCGCTGCTGTGCCCTGAGGCTTTACCCATCCTTCAGTGACCTGGGGTGGTATATACCCACTTATGATGACCTTCTCCCTCTGCACTGACCTGCTGTGGCCTACAGTGAGTGACCTGAGCTATGACTCCCTGCCAGTTGACCTGCAGTGACAGTGGTGACTTATGCTCACCTTTGGCTACCTGTGCTGACCTACAGTGGCCGCCTGTGGTTGTTGACGGTGACCTATTAATCACCAGAGGTCACAGGCACTCACCAGAGATGTTTAAGACAGTGTGTGCTCATATGGCACCATATTATAAGAACAGGAACACAGGCCATGCCTCTGGCAGAGGCTATGTCTAAGAACAAGCAGAAGAGAAACAGGGCAGGTATGGGGGCTGAGGGAGGTTGAGGCTTCAGCAAATGACTGAACTGGCCAATACTGAAGTATCAAGCAGTATTCATCCCCAAGGGTTCCTGCGCCCAGGCCTCCCTGGCTTTCAGATCTCCCCACAAACCAGCAGTCCAGGGGAAGTGGGCAGATCATACATACACTGGATTTTAAATAGTGGTAGACTAGGTTGAAGCAGGAGGCATAGGCTTTAACAGTCACATTTATCGGGTCACACAGTAAAAATAATTTTTAAAAAGTTATTGGGTACCCTTGTTCCTGCTGGGTCTTAGTAGCTATGATTTTGACACACTATGAGGTCATTCCCGGGGTAAAGCTCCAGAAGCATGAGTGCCCAGCCCCGCTGCTGGACAAGGCCCCAAGAGTGACACCCACTGCCCAGCAGCATATCCCCCAAATGGACCAAGTGTTAGATGCCCAGGAATGGGAGGCCTGGAAATCAGTGCTTCCAAGGGGCATGGTCAGTGACCTCAGCTGTCTTTACTGATACGTAGAGAAGTGGATGAGACATATGTGTTCCTGTTCCTCACTGTCCTGAGGGCCTTGCAGCCACCAGCACCTGTTGCTCCAGAGGTTGCTCCAGACTCTCTTGCTCCATTTCTAGCATCAGCACTCCTTGAACAATGCGAGTTCCAAATGGATATGTTAGGATCGTACAGATGCCATCTGGGAACAACTCCAAGTGGCCACCTCAGCCAGGAGAGGCTGCAGTCCACCAAGTTCCTAGGAAATCCTGAAGTGACATGGGCCAAGTGAACAGACACAGGAAGAAATGGAAGCTAGCAAGGTGTCCCAGCAGGCAAAGGTACTTGCTGGAAGCCTGAGGACCAAGTTCAGTCTCTGCACCCCTGTGGTAGAAGGAGCAGGCCCACTTCTACAAGTTCTTCTCCATAAAACATATTCAGTGACCTGCACAGCATCCCAGACAGGCATAGTAAAAAGTCACACGACTTCTACATCAAGCAGTGAGTAAGCATGACAGACAAGGCAGTTGAATGTAGATGTGGAACTCAAGGCAGAAGCTTAGTGAGAACTGAGGTGCCCTAATTTCCAGTCACCTAGTGTGTCTCCCACCCTCAGTTGACCTTGACCAGAAGGTGAAAAGTCCTTTCATTGGAGAAACCTAGGGACACCAGCTTGACTAACTTCTCCAGCACCAGGACACCAGCATCTGTGCCTAAGTGGAACGTTCCCAAGACTCTGGAATTCTGCCAAAGCATGAAACCTGAACCTAAGTAAGAGATTACTTCACACAGAACCGGTGGAAGGGGATCCACAGATTAGCCTCTCAGGACACTTGAGGATGTCACTGTCATAAAATACAAAGTATGCTGCTTTGTGGTGGCACATACCTTTAATCCCAGCACTTGGGAGATTTCTGAGTTTGAGGTCAGCGTGCTCTATAGAATGAGTTCCAGTGCAGCCATCCCCATACATAGAGACCCTGTCTCAAACAAAACAAAACACCAACCAACCCTCTCAGATAAAGACTGAAGAACCTTTTAGCTTTAGGCACATTCATACTATGGGGGTCCCGAACTTTGGAAAGGAATCTCAATTTGGAAGAGTATGATCAGGAGGCCAGGATCAACAGTGTGCCACTGTCCTTTGTGGGGAGTGCAGAACTTCTAGGTATAAAGGCACAGTCTCCCATCCATTCTCCAGTGTTTCAGGAAGAAGTTTATGTGGAGAGAGGTGGGCAGCCAAGCTTGGAAATGGCAGTTCCCAAGACAGGAGTCTAAGATGGCCCCTCCAAAGATCCTTTCAGCTTCTGTCAAAGGCCAGCTTAAGCCAGGTGGTGGTGGCATACACCTTTAATCCCAGTAGAGGCAGGTGGATCCAGTCTGATTTACAGAGCAAGTTCCTCTGCAGGACTGTCTGGACCCAGTGAATCTCATCAAAACATTTCTGCAGATTTCCTTACTCTCCAGACATGCTACCATTCCAAGATGGTGGAAGTGGGTTGCCACAGTGTTTATTCAAGTGCCGGTAGACCACAGTCATCTCTGAATATGTCTCGTGTTGTAAAATCTTTACTCAGGGGAAAGACTTCACAGAACACTTTAACCAAATGAAAATTTTTAATAGCTGAGCCCAAGGAAATCATTCCATATCCTTGAGGCCAGTGTCCCATCAGGAACAAAGCCACACTGGGCCCTTCTTAACCCACACACAAAGGTCCTGTTTAGAGAGATGATTTGAAGCCATAGGGATCTTGCACTAGGCTAGCCCTGTCCTCCTTTCTTCCAGGTCAACCTGCCTTTCCTAGGACCTGAGTTCCTTTGTATTCTGAAGGCCACATCTGAGGAGAGACTCAGAACAAACTACATATGCTGGAAATTCATTGAGATTTGGAGTGTTCGGGCTTGTAACAACACTCCCTGGGAGCATTGAGCACTGGCCTAGCTTGGTCATAGCTTGCCATAGGACCTTCTCAGACCCAGAGTTCCAGCCTCTGCTATGTCTTTTTGTGAGCCCTTCAGTCCCTTGTGTCCTGCAGCATTTGCCAAAAGCACCTGGATGCAGTGCAATCACCCACACACTTCAGGCTACCTGTGGAACAGTAGCACCCAGAGGGCACAAGCACCTGCCAGCACTGGCAAGGACCAGGAAGACAGAGCAGGGCATGCAGGATGTTCCAGGGCCTGGAACTCAAGCACCCAGAATAGTAACAGATTGTCATGGTTTCTTATAACTATCAGGAATCGGCAGGTCTTGCCAGAACCTGGTCTCTCCTATACCCTCTCCTCATCACATACTATATTTCTGCATTGTGTGGTTTGGCCCCCAACTCCAGGTTGGGCTGAAGGAGGGGCACGTGGTGCTTCCCCAGGGTTCATGTCTGCTTGACCCTGGCACAGTGCCCCGTCTCCCCAGTAGTCTCCTGTACTTTCTCAGGGAAAGGTGACCATAGCTAACCCACAGGGTGGTAAGGGGACAGGCAGATAGAAGGGGTGAGCAGAAGGGGGCTGAAAGAAGAGAAGGAAAAGCATGCCTGACCCTTGTGCAGCAAACGAGGACATAGGGGGCATCCAGCCAGCACAGGGCAGAGGGCAAAAGCAGAGTGGGGCCATAGCAGTGAGAAGTGTCTTGGCCACAGGGCCCTGTTTTCACACAGGGTTCAAGGTTCCCAGGTCTAGGGTGTTGCTGGAGGCTAATGAGAGGCCATTCTACTTTCTTCCAGAACAGAGTCCATACAGGCCCTCAGGGAGCTTCTAATGGTTGAGTATAAGTTCTCATTGTCTCCATTTGGAAGACACCCCACCTAGACTCTCAGCAGGAGCTTATGGGTGCTCTGGGTGAAGGGAACAGGAGTGGAGAGACTGAGAACTATGCAAACCATACACATGCACACACACACAGACACACACACACACACACACACACACACACACAGACACAGACACACACACAGACACACACACACAGACACACACACACACACACAGACACACACACACAGACACACACACACACAGACACACACACACACAGACACACACACACACACACACAGACACAGACACACAGACACACACACAGACACACACACACACACACACACACACACACACACACACACACACACACACACACACACACACACACACACACACACACACACACACACACACACACTCTTCTGGGAAAGAAGTAGCTCACCAGCTCAGCTAAAGCATGGGGAAATAGTCTCTCTTTTCTTTTGGAAGGATATCACCAGTGAGCCAGCCATGGTGATTGTAAGAGGGCAAGTGAGCACCTCTGTAGGCCGTGCATTAGGCTATCCCACCAACCCTCAGCCCTCATGATCTCCTCCAGCAGGCCTTCTCGAGTGTCTTAACAGGGCTATCTCCTGGTTGGGTTTTGTGTACAGGGTCTGGCAGACTGGCACCCCATGGGCATGGAAGACCAGACGGAGTCCCCCACTTTCCTCCAGGAAGGGGCACAGCCTCCACAGACCACATCTGTGTCCCATCTGCAAAGAAAATTAAAGGACGCAGCTAGGAAGATACTCAACCTCCTCCTAGAGAGGGAGCAGCTCCTAGAAATGGGAAATAGACTCCGAGCTGAGCAGGGCCACGCGAAAGGTAAGTGTTTGGAGCAGGATGGTAAGCCAGGCCAGTTGGGGTCACGCCAATGGGGAGGGAAGGTGGTGCCATGGTTCTGCCACAGGAGGCCAAGGGAAAAAGCTTTCTGGCTTGCTTGCTACAAGCCTGGGGCCAGAGGGAGGGCTGCAGGCTGGCTTCCCAGGGAGGCTGGAGGACAGAGGCCACTGGTGGTGGAATGGAGCCAACCAGATGCCTTAGGCACAGAGCAGGGCTTCATCTCAGCACTGGGTGTCCCTTGACCCACTCTTCTGGCCACATCTGGAAGAAATAGCTGTGTAGCAGTTGAGGCCCTGTGAGGCAAGCAGAAGGGCAGTCTCAGGCCAGTCCACTGTAGGTGTCCTCAATAGTGCAGCATTGTCTGCTGATATCCAGTTGGTTTCCCACAAGAAGCAAGTGGTTCTTGAGTCCCAGGATTGATTGTTTGTTTGTTCTTTAATGCAAGACAGATGAATATAGTAGGCCCTGCCTGTAACCCCAGCACTCAGGAGGCTAAGGCAGAAGGATCCCCACAAGCTCCAGGCCAGCCTGAGCTATAGAAGACCTTATCTTAAAAACAAACAAGGCTGGAGAGGTAGCTCAGTGGTTGGGAGAACTTGAAGTTCAGGTCCCAAGGCCCACTACAGAAAGTGTCCAGGCCAAGACCAGCCAAGAAGTAGAGCACTGGAAATGTAAAAAAGGAAGAGGTCCATAAATAGATCATACCTCTGCAGGCCACCTTTCCCTCCTACACATCCCTCTGTCTGATGCTACCTCTTCCCCAAATCAGAACCCAGCATCTGTTCTTGCCTCTTACTTTCTAAACATCTAACATGTGCATTGGTGTTTTGTCTACACATATGCCTGTGTAAGGTGCCAGATTCCCCAGAACTGGAGTTACAGACAAACAGCTGTGAGCTGCCATGTGGGTGCTGGGACTTGAACCTGGGTCCTATGGAAGAGCAGCCAGTTCTCTTAACCCCTGAGCCATCTCCCCAGGACCCTGGCTTTTGTTTTTAGACAAAGTCTCACGTAGCTCAGGTTGGCCTCAGAAGAATTCCTTGTATAGTCAGGAATGAGTTGATCCTCCTGCCCCCCCTGCCAGAACTGGGGTTACAGGCTTGCATTAACTTACTCGATTTTCAATGGGGCTGAGGATCAAACTCGGGGATCATGCATGTTAGGCAAGCACTGTACCAACTAAGGTGCATTGCTAATGTTTTAATCTAGCACAAGGGAGACAGACTACTGCAGGAACACTGACTTCAAGACCAGCCTGTGCTACGGAGTGAGACAAACTAAATCCAGGGATTGAAGCAATGGCTCAGTTTAAGAGTACTGGTTGCTCTTGTAGAGAACCTGGGTTTAGTTCTAGCCCCAACTCGGTGACTCACAACTATCTATACCTCTAATTCCAGGAGATTCAACACTTACTCTGACCCCACAGGCACCAGGCATGCCTGTGCATACATGCAGGCAAACCACTCATACACATAAAACAAATAAATAAGTCTACATTTTAAACAAAAGAAAAAGTACAAGGCAAAACGAAGATTGTAAGGGAACAAAACCGAGTGACTGGAGCTTGTCTGCACTTGGGGGGACGCTGGCCCCTCCGTCCTCCAGCTCTGTATGCATCCGCTCTACCAACCCACGTGTGCCCCACGCTCACTTACACTCACACCTCGCCCAGGGTTCACGGACGTAGACTTTTAGGTACACGGTGTGCACATAGCTTGCTTTTCCTTCCAGCAGGGCATGTTGTACATTTTGAGTCATCAGTAAGCTGATTCCCAGAAGAGATGGAACAGTGACTTCATACATGCTAGGCAAGCACTGTACCAACATCGATTTCTTCCTTCTTCCTGTGGCCTGGTAATGGTGTCCGCGTTTCCTCTCATCTGCCACTAGCCTATTGTCTGTCTCCCACAAACTGCTCTCTGCACTCTTCATGAGCTATGAATGCCGGAAGAGACTTGCACAACAGAGGGTTAGAATCCTGCTGTGACCACAGGCCCATAAAAATAATCCATTAGAAAATCACGATAGGTAAAACATTCATTGTTTTACTTCATACATCTTTTATTTTTGTAGTGTTTTCTCCCATTTATTGTTTTATTATTTCCCCATTTTATTACATTATTATACTTCTGATTTATATACTAGGTATCAAACCCACGGCCTCTTGCATTCCAGTCAGATATTCTACCACTGAGCCACATCCCCAGTCCTGCTGAGGAAAATTGATTCAGCTATGAATGATTCAGGGAAAACCTACCATACTGGAGTCGGTTATACTCATCTATGATCCTAGTACTTAGAAGGCACAGGCAGGAAGATCATGAGTTCAAGATCAGCCATAGTCAAAAAGTTAAAAGAGAAGGTAACGGAGGGCCTCAGGTTTTCCCTGTGGCTACAGCTGATGGTGTCTCCTTCTGAGTGTATGTGCCTGGGTTGTCAGATGTCCATCCCTGGTAATTACAGTGACATGCACGTACAAAAACCTGATGCAGAAATCACTAATCATAAAGAAATGGCTTTAGTACAAAATTTCACCTTACAAACCAGTTGAATACAGTTATGAAGCCAGTATCTTGTTGCTATGTCATTGTCCTGGGCCCTGGAAGCAGTCCTCCTCCACACTTGGCCTCTTTCAATTCCACAAAAGGCAACTGCCTCCTCAGAGGAAACGGACCTTGCATTTCCTCCTCTGAGGTGGAGGTGTGGTGCTTCTTTTTGTTTTGTTTTGTTGTCTTTTACTGTTCCTTTAGCCAGAGCTTGAGGGCAGAGAAGCTTCCTTGGGTCTGTTAGTTTAACTGCTGTCTAGAACTGTAGCTAAGCTGGTGCTATACCTCTCCACGCGTGTGTTTGCTTTTGAGACAGGGTCTTATCTCACTGTGTAGTCCAGGCTGGCCTGGATCAAAACCCCTCTGCCTCAGCCTCCCGCCTGCTGGATCCATAGATAAGTCACCTCCTAAACAGTCACCCAGAGTCTGGTCTTGGCTCCATGGTGAGGGTCTGTTCTGTACACAGTGACCACTTCTGTCGCCTTCCTGTTTTATGTTGTTGTATCCAGATGGGGTAATTGGTTTGTCTTGATTAAAAGTCCATGTGATACACCGGTTTGTCTTTCATAGTCCTGAAAACCTAGCCAGAGGGACTGGGAAGATGGCTCTGTGGTTAAGCATTGATGAGTCCCCAAAGTCGAGTGGATGTAGTAGCTGGAGACATGGATCCCCAGAACAAGCCAGCTGGGGAAGTTAACATATCAGTGAGCTCTGGGTGTGACTGGAAGATGCTGCCTCAAGGAATAAAAGGTGGAAGAGCAAGCAAGAACAATCTCTGACATCAACCTTGGGTCTCAGAGTTCACATGTACACAGAGGCATGCATTTCCACACACGTAAATAACAGATACACACATGAAAAAAAGTCCAGCTGTTACTCCTTTAAATGCCACTTCTTGTTTCTTTCTCAGCCTTGTGTACATCACCATGATGTGTGTGTGTGGGGGTATGTGTAGTGTGTATGTGTGTGGTATGTGTAGTGTGTGTGTGTCTATGTGTATGTCCATTATATAATGTGTGCATTTGTGTGGGTGAGTGTTGTGTGTCTGTATGTATGAGTATTGTGTCTGTGTCTCTGTGTGTGTCTGTGTTGAGTGAGTGTTGTGTGTGTGGTGTGTCTGTGTGTGTATGCATGTGTTTGTTCCTCTTCTTTTGTTTTTCTGAGGCTTCAAAAGTGGCTAGATTCGGGTTGGGGATTTAGCTCAGTGGTAGAGCGCTTGCCAGCAAGCACAAGGCCCTGGGTTCGGTCCCCAGCTCCGGAAAAAAAAAAAAAAAAAAAAAAAAAGTGGCTAGATTCGTTCCTGGGGGCTATCGGTTAGCACCTCATCTCTATTTCTTTTCTTGAGTTGATTTGATTGCTCTTCCCTGGTATCTTGATTGTCTCACATTTTACTTGAGTCCTCCATGTTCAGCTATTGCATGGTCTCTGCTGTTTTGGTTTTGTTTGTTTGTTTGTTTGTTTGTTTTTGTTTTTGGGTTTGTTTGTTTGCTTGTTTGTTTGTTTGTTTGTTTGTTTTTCAGAGCTAAGGACCAAATCCAGGGCCTTGCGCTTGCTAGGCAAGCGCTCTACCACTGAGCTAAATCCCCAACCCATTTTGGTTTTTTAAAACAGGGTTTCTGTGTAGGCCTGGCTGTCCTGGAATTTGCTCTGTAGACCAGGCTAGCCTCAAACTCAGGGATCCACCTGCCTCTGTCCCCAGTACTGAGATTAAAGGCATGCGCTGCCACACTTGGCTTGCCATTGCATGTTTTAGGGGTAAATTCTCATTCTCTCAACTATGACTTCAAACTTGTCCTGGAGACATGCAGGAAAGTTACCAAGTAACTGATCTCAAGGCACATGCTCTTGTGGGCTCAGGGTTCTACTTCACCCTGAGTTATCTAGAAGAGATTTTCAACATCCCTTTTGGTTATTTCTTTAATCTAATATGCTGGCTTCTGTTTTTTTATTCTCTGCTGTTGAACGCCTTTATAAAACACACTCACATTCTGAATTCGCTTCTGTTCCTCAGGTCGCCTGCTGTGGTGCCTTAGAACCTTTCCATTTTTGCCTTCTACCTGCGCCTCCCTGTCCTTGTGCTGTTTGTTCTTGTGCTGAGTGTAGACTTTACACTTCATCATGGCTCACCCAGCATGCTTTGGTGTTTGACAATATCCATGGCTAGGAGATCATTCCAGGAAAAAAGCATGGCTCTCATGCAGGTGTGGACGTGAGCCTGGGTTTAAATTTTGTTCTTTATTGGACAGTGAGGAATAAGACATGTTGTGACCCATTGGAAACCTCCCAGTCCTCAGTCCAACATGAATTCCTTTCTCGTTCCATTTTATTTCTCAACTAGAGCTGGGAACACTGATTCCATGCACTCCAAGTGCTCCATTGAGTGTACCAAGCCAAAGTTCCCACCCACACCTGATTGAAACAGAAGCTCCCTGGCTGACTGGCCACCCAAACTTACCAGTGAAAACAAGAGTGCTGTCCCTAGCAAAGAGAACATTTTCCTGCAGAATGTGGGAAACAGTGTCCCAGACTATTTCAGGCCTTGTCTGTACAGGATACTCAGGCCTCTTTGCAAAGGCTGTGTTCTGCAACTGTACAAGTGAGCGATCCTAAACCAGGTGTGATGCGAACACCTTTTAATCCCAGGACTCAAGAGACAAAGACAGGCAGATCTCTGCGAGTCTAAGGCCAGCATGTTCTCTACAGAGATAGTTCCAGACAAGCCAGGGCTGCACAGTGATCTCAAGATTATCATCTTCATCATCATCTTTATGTCAGACTGGGTGTCACAGCACTTGGGAGACTGAAACAAGAGACAGACAGTTCTAGGCCACCCTGTCTACAGAACTAGACCTGTTTAAACAACAGCTTAAAACACGTCAAGTTGGGGTTGGGGATTTAGCTCAGTGGTAGAGCGCTTGCCTACGAAGCGCAAGGCCCTGGGTTCGGTCCCCAGCTCCAAAAAAAAAAAAAAAAAAAAACAAAAACACGTCAAGTTAATGAGAGAATACTTATTTGATTTCAGGATCATTCCTCAAGTGAAAGAGTACAGAAGCATTTATTACACCTTCCCTCTTTTTACTTTTTTTTATTTTAGGTTTATTTAATTTTATATGTGTAAGTGTTTTGGCTATGTGTATGTCTGTGCACCATATGTGCATCTGGGTGCCTGAGAAGATCAAAAGAGGGCGTTAGATCTCCAGGAACTAGAGTTTTAAACCTTTCTTTTTTTTTCTTTTTCTTTTTTTTTTTTTTTTCGGAGCTGGGGACCGAACCCAGGGCCTTGCGCTTGGTAGGCAAGCGCTCTACCACTGAGCTAAATCCCCAACCCAGGAACTAGAGTTTTTGATGTTTGTGAAACACTGTGTGGGTGCTTTCAACTACAGGTCCTCCTTAAGAGTAACAAGTCCTCCAAACAGCTGAGCTATCTCTCCAATCTCATCCCCCACCCTTTTTTTTTCTTTTTTTCCCTCCATCTTCATTAAATTGTGTATTTCTTATTTACATTTCAACTGTTATTCCCTTTCC
The DNA here is from genome assembly GCF_011064425.1 of Rattus rattus. Taxonomy (NCBI): domain Eukaryota; kingdom Metazoa; phylum Chordata; class Mammalia; order Rodentia; family Muridae; genus Rattus; species Rattus rattus. The sequence continues at coordinate 63,160,753 of NC_046162.1, forward strand.
CAGTTTCCAGGTCAACATCCCCCTAACCCCTTCCCCTCCCCTTCTATGTGGGTGTTCCCCTCCCCATCCTCCCCCCATTACCACCCTCTCCCCAACAATTACGTTCACTGGGGGTTCAGTCTTAGCAGGACCCAGGGCTACCTCTTCCACTGGTGCTCTTACTAGGCTATTCATTGCTACCTATGAGGTTGGAGCCCAGGGTCAGTCCATGTATAGTCTTTGGGTAGTGGAAAGCTTAGTCCCTGGAAGCTCTGGTTGGTGGGAATTGTTGTTCATATGGGGTCTCGAGCCCCTTCAAGCTCTTCCAGTTCTTTCTCTGATTCCTTCAACGGGGGTCCTATTCTCAGTTCTGTGGTTTGCTGCTGGCATTCGCCTATGTATTTGCTGTATTCTGGGTGTGTCTCTCAGGAGAGATTTACATCTGGTTCTTGTCAGCCTGCACTTCTTTGCTTCATCCATCTTATCTAGTTTAGTGGCTGTATATGTATGGGCCACATGTGGGGCATGCTCTGAATGGGTGTTCCTTCAGCCTCTGTTTTAATCTTTGCCTCTCTATTCCCTGACAAGGGTATTCTTGTTCCCCTTTTAAAGAAGGGGTGAAGCATTCACATTTTGGTCATCCTTCTTGAGTTTCATTTGTTCTAGGCATCTAGGGTAATTCAAGCAGTTGGGCTAATAGCCACTTATCAATGAGTGTATACCATGTATGTCTTTCTGTGATTGGGTTACCTCACTCAGGATGATATTTTCCAGTTCCGACAATTTGCCTACGAATTTCATAAAGTCGTTGTTTTTGATAGCTGAGTAATATTCCATTGTGTAGATGTACCACATTTTCTGTATCCATTCCTCTGTTGAAGGGCATCTGGGTTCTTTCCAGCTTCTGGCTATTATAAACAAGGCTGCTATGAACATAGTGGAGCATGTGTCTTTGTTATATGTTGGGGCATCTTTTGGGTATATGCCCAAGAGAGGTATAGCTGGGTCCTCAGGTAGTTAAATGACCAATTTTCTGAGGAACCTCCAGACTGATTTCCAGAATGGTTGTACCAATCTGCAATCCCACCAACAATGGAGGAGTGTTCCTCTTTCTCCACATCCTCGCCAGCATCTGCTATCACCGGAGTTTTTGATCTTAGCCATTCTGACTGGTGTGAGGTAGAATCTCAGGGTCGTTTTGATTTGCATTTCCCTTATGACTAAAGATGTTGAACATTTCTTTAGGTGCTTCTCAGCCATTCGGCATTCCTCAGCTGTGAATTCTTTGTTTAGCTCTGAACCCCATTTTTAATAGGGTTATTTGTCTCCCCACCCCTTTTTAAAGTGGGACTTTGCTGTGTTATCCAGGTTGGCCTCATCCTGGAGCATTGGAGTATTCAGAACATTGTGTGTGTTGTATATGGGATATGTGTGTAGTGTATGTGCTGTGCATATGTATGTGTGTGGTGTGTGTGTGTGTGTGTGTATGTGTGTGTGTGTGTGTGTGTGTGTGGTATATGTGTGGTGTGTGTGTGTGTGTATGTGTGTGGTGTGTGTGTGGTATGTGTGTGGTGTGTGTGTGTGGTGTGTTGTGTGTGGTGTGGTGTGTGTGTGTGTGTGTGTGTGTGTGGTGTGTGTGGGGTGTGTGTGTGTGTGGTGTGTGGTGTGTGTGTGTGTGTGGTGTGGTGTGTGTGTGTGTGTGTGTGTGTGTGTGTGTGGTGTGTGTGTGTGTGTGTGTATATGTGTGTGTGTGAGTGGTGTGTGTATGTGTATGTGGTGTGGTGTGTGTGTGTGTGTGGGTATGTGTGTGTGTGTGTATGTGTATATGTGTGTGGTGTGTGTGTGGTACATGTGTGTGTGTATGTGGTGTGTGTGTGTGTGTGTGTGTGTGTGTGGTGTGTGGTGTGTGTGTGTGGTATATGTGGTGTGTGTGTGTGTGTGTGGTATATGTGTGGTGTGGTGTGTGTGTGTGTATGTGTGGTATGTGTGTGGGGTGTGGTGTGTGTGGTGTGTGTGTGTGTGTGTGTGTGGTATGTGTGTGGTGTGTGGTGTGTGTGGTATATGTGTGTGGTGTGGGGTGTGTGTGTGTGGTATATGTGTGGTATGGTGTGGGGTGTATGTGTGTGTGTGTGTGTGTGTGTGTGTGTGTGTGTGTGTGTCCTGCACAGGCAGATGCTTACTTAATGAGCTGCCTGAGGCCTGTGTTAATGACTGTTCATTCCTTCTACTGTCCATGCAGCTGTCTGAGGGTTAGGGTTATAGGTTAGAGTTTGCTGGGAAGTAGTGCTGTGTGTCCCTGGGCTCTGCTAGGAGATGATGGTGTGTCACAATTCACACCTGACCTCTGTCTCTGTCACCTAGTTCCTTCTTTATTTATTTACTTTTTGTACACTGTTGCTCTCTTAACACACACCAGAAAGGGGCATCGAATCCCACTACAGATGGTTGTGAGCCACCACATGGTTGCTGGGAATTGAACTCAGGACCTCAGGAAGAGCAGTCGATGCTCTTAACCCCTGAGCCATCTCTCCAGCCCCCTAGTTCCTTCTTTATTTATTTTTTTTTTTTTGTTCTTTTTTTTCGGAGCTGGGGATCGAACCCAGGGCCTTGCACTTCCTAGGCAAGCACTCTACCACTGAGCTAAATCCCCAACCCCTAGTTCCTTCTTTAAAGTAAAAATTTCTTTGATTTTGAAAAATAGTTTGCTGTTCCTGCCCCCTCCCCCATCCACCTTGTTTTTTTGAGACAGGGTTTCTCTGCATAGGCCTGGCTGGCCCTGGAACTCTCTGTAGACCAGGCTGGCCTGGAACTCTCTGTAGACCAGGCTGGCCTGGAACTCTCTGTAGACCAGGCTGGCCTGGAACTCCTCTGACTGACTCTGCCTCCCAAGTGCTGGAATCAAAGGTGTGTGCTACCACTGCCCAGCTTAACTTGCTGTTCTTGTGTTCAAGAAATCCTTTATGATGTGCAAGGGAAACCAACCCTTTCCTGATTCTGTTTCCAGGGAAACTGACTCCTTGCCCAGGTCCTCCCACCTCTGAGCCCCAGGATCCCCGGGAGGTACCTGAGAGACCTTTGGATCGTGGCCCACCTTTGGGACAATTGCAGCCCCATTCAACAACTCAGGTACCTTCTTCACCTAGAAATCTATGTTACCATTTCCTAAGTGCCCAAGTGTAAGTTTTCAGTAGAAGACAACAAGAACCTCTTGTTTCAGCGCCCACCATGATGCTGGCCACACCACACTCACTCTTGCCTTTCTTCTTAATTTGTCTTGAGTTTTGGAGACAGAGCCTCACTATGAAGTGCAGCTTAGTGTGAACCCTGGGTCCTAAGTGCAGGAATTACACAAGTGCCCTACCATGCCTGCCTCCTGAATTCGTTTATGGCTTTAAGTAACTAATTATACATATGGTTTACTAGCGCTGCCCATATGGTATTATATTTTTAATCTTTACCAATATAAATTTTAAGATTTGTATCTTTAATAAGAATATCTTGGAGCTGGAGAGATGACTCAGTAGCTAAGAGTACTTGTTGCTCTTCCAGAAGAACTGAGTTTGTCTCAGGCGGCTCCTAACTGTCGCTCCAGGGCATCTGTCTTAGCTTACTTTCTATGGCTGTGACAAAACTCCAGAACCAAAAGCAGCTTGGCAAGGAAATGGTTTAATTGGCTTACACATCCCAACCATGGTCCATCATGAAGGGAATTCAGGGCAGGAACCGAGAGCCGGAAACTGAAGCCGAGAACATGGAGTAACACTGCTTACTGGCATGTGTCTCAGGACTTGCTCAGTTAGTTTTTGTTTTGTTTTCTTAATCTATTTGTATTTTATGTGCATTGGTGTTTTGCTCGCATGATTGTCTGTGTTCTGTGTGCATGCCTGGTACTTGTGGAGACCAGGAGAGACATTAGATCCCTTGAAATTAAAGTCACAGATGGTTGTTAGCCACCATGTAGGTCCTAGAAATCAAACCTGGGTCCTCTGGAAGAGCAGCTTGTGCTTTTAGCTGTTGAGCCGTCTCTTCAGCCCCTACCTTGCTGTCTTACACAGTCCAGGACCGCTTGCCCCAGAGTGGCACCGTCCGTGGTGGGATGGGTAGGACCTTCTCACATCTGGAGTGGGCATTTTCTCCATTGAGACTCCCCTGCCAGATGACTGCAGCCAGTATTTGAATTTTTTTTGAATTTTTTTTTTTTTTCCGGAGCTGGGGACCGAACCCAGGGCCTTCCGCTTGCTAGGCAATCGCTCTACCACTGAGCTAAATCCCCAACCCCGACTGCAGCCATTATTAATCCACCCCTTTATTTTCTTGTTTTCTGAAGGTTAGTAAGTCTGTTCCTCTACTGCTCTGTGCAGCTGTCTCAGAGGCAGGGCTGTGGATTAGGATTAAGTTGTGCTGTGTGTCCCTGAGCTCTGCTCATGTTGATATCATAAAATTCTCAGTCTTTAAATTTTTAAAACACTTTAAAGCCGGGCAGTGGTGTCGATTTATGCCTTTAATTCCAGCACTTGGGATCAGAAGCAGGTCGATCTCTGGGTTCCAAGACAGCCAGGGCTGCACAGTGAAACCCTGTCTCAAACAAGATGATCTCTCCTCAGGTTTTACCCAGAACAGCTGTGACTTGCAAGATAAGAATTCCCAGGTGGAGCAGCATCCAGGGCTGCTCACTGGGAACTTCAGCTGAGGTAGTAGGCCTGCCTCCCTGAGACCTGAGGTAGCATGCCTCTGCCATGGGAATGTTCACATCGCCTCTTCCTCCCACAAATTTCAATACACCTAGTAATTTCCATCACTGACTGATGAAGCATAGCAAGCTTTTGCCTTGGAGCTAACTGTGTACCTAGCAGGGTTATTTGATTTTTTGTTTTTTTCTTTTTTTCAGAGCTGGGGACCGAACCCAGGGCCTTGCGCTTGCTAGGCAAGCGCTCTACCACTGAGCTAAATCCCCAACCCCGAGTTATTTGATTTTTGAGAGCATTGCCACCTTCCTGCTTATGTTCCTAAAGTGCAGGGATTTTAGGTCACCACTCTGGGCCAGCTGAATGTAGGTTTTAAGCTGCTGCTGATCAGCACCTTTAAGTCTATGGGAATTGTTTTTGGAATCTTGATACTGATTCGTACTTGTTGAATAATGCAAATATATCCTCCCAAAGGACTTTGCCTTTTGAGTTTACGTAAAGTAAGTTAAAAGAAAAGAAAACCTTGTGGAAATGATTTGCCTTGGGGTGATGTAAATTCCAAATGTACTCCTAGCCAGGTGGGAAGAGTAGGCTTTGGGCCAGGGAGCAACCATCACTGGTGAGGCCCACTGAGGCGGTGGTGGAGGCGGGGCAGGGCTGAAATGTGGAAACAGAATATCAGGAACACCAAGAAAGAACATCAAAGCTTAGGCTCAAGCAGCTGGGTAGGGAAGAGGGGTCAAGTCGAAGGTACTCCTTCTCCATTCACACCTGTGTTTGAGACCACACGCAAAGCACAAGCCAAGAAGAGCCAGGCCAGGCACAGGGGCAAGGCCACCCAGAAAGCAGCCATGGAGGGAACAGCTGAGGCACAGCAGGCCAGTTGTTCCTCAGAGAAGAAACGGAGCAGGATTAGCCAGAGAAAGTGGGGCAGGCCCAGGTGTTTCCCATCGGACCCCTCTCCTCACAAAGGGAAGTCTGCGGGAAGCATTGGGAAACATGGCTGAGTCCAGAGAGGAGCCCCGTTTGTTTGTCCATTCATTCGTTCATTCATTTGTTCAGAGTGGTAGGTACTGCTGGCACTGCTGGAGAGTGGACTTCCCCGCCTGTGCGCCACCACCTCCCGCCTACCCCCATGGACCCACATAGAAATGCTACCCTCCGTGCGCTTCCACTTCTGACCCATGGGAGATGCTCTTCAGTCCAGGGAGGTTTCACCTTAACCACTTGGGAACTTTCAGTCACTTGTACTTGTCATTACTGAAACTTCTCAAACTTGTTTTGTCAGAAGAAACCTTCCCATACCAAGTAAACAAGCCTGCTGTCCATTACAGTAAGGCATGTCTGATATCTGACTACTTCTTCCTAGGATAATAAATATTTTATTAAACTATTTTTTCCAAGCAACAAAACTAACACTGTTATTCCATCTACTTAAATAACTTAAAACTCAAGGGGTTGGGGATTTAGCTCAGTGGTAGGGCGCTTGCCTAGCAAGCGGAAAGCCCTGGGTTTGGTCCCCAGCTCCGAAAAAAAGAAAAAAACAAAAAACAAAAAACTTAAAACTCTAGAAAAGAAATGCTGGAGACTGAGGGAAGAGGACGGAGTTTAAGGCCAACTTGAGCTACAGTGAAGCCCTGCCTTAAACACAAAACAAACAAAACAGCTGGAGAGGTGGCTCAGCAGTTAGGAGTGCTGACCGCTCTTGCAGAGGATGTAGGTTTGCTTCCCAGCAGCCACACAACAGCTCATGACTGTGTAACTCCAGTCACAGGGGATCCCATGCCATTGTCTCACCTCTGTACACAGCAGGCATGCATACAATACAGGGGAGCATGAGGCAAAACACCTATAGTCGTCAAAATATAAAAATAGCCATGTGGTGGCATATGCCTCTAATCTCTTTAATCTCACGAAACAAAACAAGAACATATATAGTCTTTTTATTTATTTTTTATTTATGTTTATTTCTAGTAGTAATTCTACCTACCGTGTAAAAGTAGTGGAAAGAGCTGGCAGTGGTGGTGCCTTTAATCCCAGCACTGAGAGGCACAAGCAAGTGGATCTCTAAGTTCAAGGCCAGCCTGGTCTACAGAGAAACCCGTCAGAGATGTGGGGAGGGGTGGGGGGAAGGGAGGCCATAGTTGGGTGTGCTCACTACTATGAGCACTAGAGGACTGCCAGAGAGATGGCCCCTGCCCCACCCACTGTGCCCAGCTGCTTTTTCCTTCCTGTTTTCCTTGTTTCCTTTCGAGCCCTTTAGTGTTTGTTCTCTTTGATGCCCCTGCCTCCCTTTCCATTCACTTCTCTGCAGAGCATGGATGGGTCAAGAATTCAGATTGTACAATGGGCAGAGTGGCCCAGCTAGGGACCAGCCCAGGAGGCTCTGTCTTGGGCTGGGGTCTACTTAAGCCAGAACCATGCAGGACTGCCCTGCTCTTGGGGAAGAGACTTATGCTTGAAATTCATAGCTTCCTTCCCCAGAGGATTGTGAGAACCACCTAGGCCAACTGGAGCAAGCTGGCTGAATCTGTAGTAAAACAAGCATGTCCTTCCTTTAAAGACTGACAACAAATGAAGAGCCCCCATCTCAGGATTTGGGAAGTGTTTCTTTCTAATCTTGTAGGAGAGCTGATACACCAATGATCAGGTCCTAAATCTCTCTTAACTTTCCATGACAGGACCCCAGGCACACCAAGAGAAAATGTGTTTCTGAATATGCAGGGAAGAATCAACCCCACTCGGCACAAGTGGTCAACAAAAACTCCACCCCACAAGGCCACAAGGCAGGAATGGCATCAAGGCCTGTGCAGGTATGGCCAGGTGCTGGGGTGCAGTGGCTCCGAGGGTGCATATGGGAGCTGGAGTGTAGCCATAGGAGTCTGGGTACTGGAGTACAACCCAGCTGGATGTTCTCACACACACACTCTCACACACACAGCTGGATGTTCACACACACACACACACACACACACACGAGTATGGAACTTGAACTCCTTGGTGCCTTAGAAAGGGTCACATTGCTCTGATGCCTGCCATGGGTTTGCCAGCAGGTACTTCACTTTACAGAGGTGGAGGACCACAGACTCCAGGACAGCTGGTGTACATTCACCCCACAGTGGCCATCACACTCCAGCAGGAGCCTCAGCTCTCAGGGCTGTCTCCATACCTCTATGCTGGATTCATCTGGGCTTTGGACACTCAGCCGAGCCTGGTGATGTCAGTCAGCACTGCCAGTGCACTTTGCCCAGAGCACTCAGGTGCTCTCCAGGAGCACATCTCCATCTTGGGAAGTATCCTGATCCCTTTATCCTGATGGGAGCAGGGAGGAGGAAGAGCTATAAGCATCTCACGGCTGGAGAAAGAGTAGCTATCGAAGATAACTACCTCTTAACTTTCCCAGAAGCAGCATAGAATCCCCACAGAGACTTGGAAGTCAGTTTATCAGAAAGAAAACAGGACTCCAAAGCTACCACAGGCTCAAGAAGTCCCCGAAGAAAGTGACCACCATACACACAGATCATCTTCATTGGCCAGCAGTTCCCTCCTAGATACCTGGAGGCTGCTAGACCTGGGATCCAGCCTTTCAGGCGTCCCCTCACAGGATAACTCTGCTGCAGGTAGGAGATCTGCCTGCCTGATTGCTGCCACAGGAGTGAGGACAGGGTGGCTGTGGGAACAGGGTGGCTATAATGTTCTGAAGTGACTGGGGGTTGTGTGTTGCATTCTCTCTGCCATTTTGATCTCCTGGGCCTGTGTATCTTAGTTCTTGTATGAAACCAGAGTGTCCCATGTCTTGTATCATAGAGCCCTGCAGACCAGAAACAGTATCATATACAATGTTCCCCAGGACTTGTTAGGATGAAATCTACTTCTCCACAGGTTGGATACAGGGTGGATGGCCTGCTTCTCTAGAAGATTCAGTGATGGTCAAAGTGAAATTCTTAGGGAAAATCTCTCCAAAGGGCTTACTTTGGGGGAACTGTTTGAGATGACAGAGCAAGGGTAGAAGAAACACTGATTTAAAACCAAAGCCAGACCAAACAAACAATGCCTGGCATGGTGGTGCATACGTTTAACTCCAGCACTCGAGAGGCAGAAGCAGATGGGCAAGTGAGTTCAGGGCCAACCTGGTCTATATAATGAGTTCTAGGACATCCAGAACTATATAGAGAAACACTGTGTCAAAAGGGGGAGAAAGTACAGCAGCTACATTGAATGTGGTATGTGGTCCAGTGTCCTTCTGGTGTTAGGTCCTGGATGTGTCCTTCTTGGTCACAATCCATGCTGCTGTGCACTGTGTCGGGAGCTGTTCTCCCACAGTTGGTTAGTGTTATGTCATTTCCAGTCCTTTGTCATTACAAATAAGACAGTGGTGAGTACCCTTGAACATGCACGTTAGCCCGGATTTTATGTCAAGTGAGACAGTTCTGACGTGAGCGTGATACACATGCCTCTGGTCCCAGCTACTCAAGACACGGAGACAAGAGGATCAATTACTTGGGTCCAGAAATTCAGTACTTCCCGGGGAACATAGCAAAATCCTGTCTCAAAGAAGTAAAAGAGGAGAAGGAGAAGGAAGGAAAGGAAGGAAGAAGAAGGAAGAAAGGAGAAGGAGGAGAAGAAGTTTGCTTTTCCCGAAAAAACAATTACTGTTGCCAGGCAGTGGTGGTGGGCCTATGCCTTTAATTCCAGTGCTCGAGAGGCAAAAGCAAGTAGATCTCTGAGTTGGAGGCTAGCCTGGTCTACAAAGTGAGTTCCAGAACAGCCAGGGCTACACAGAGAAACCCTGTCTCAAAAAAAAAAAAATCTGTTAAATCATTCATACACAATGTCTTACTTATATTGTTATGGTAAAAGATTATGACCAAGTTAATTTACAAATGAAAGCATTTAATGTGGGGTTTACAGTTTCAGAGGCTCAAGAGTCCATGGTGCTGGAGCAGTAGCTGAGAGATCATATCTGGAGACATAACCACCAAGCACTGAAAAGCAACTGGGAGTGGAATGGCTTTAAAAACCTCAAACCAGGAGTTGGGGATTTAGCTCAGCGGTAGAGCGCTTGCCTAGTGAGCGCAAAGCCCTGGGTTCGGTCCCCAGCTCCGGGGGGGAAAAAAAAAATCTCAAACCAAACCAGGTGTAATAGCTCACGCCTTTAATCCCAGCACTTGGAAGACAGAGGCAGGTGGATCTCTGTGAGTTCAAGGCCAGACTGGTCTCTATAGTAAGATCTAGGACAGCCAGGATGGTTACACAGAGAAACCCTGTCTCAAAACAACAAAACAAAACAAAGCAATCAACAAAAGAAAACCCCAAACCTGCCCCATAGTGACCACTTCCAGCAAGGCCACATCTCCTAATTCTTCCCAAACAGTTCCACAACCAGGAACCAAGTGTTCAAGCCTATGGAAGCCATTCTCATTCAAACCACATATATGTGTGTATGTACATATATACATATATATTTATATTTAGTATGTGAGTGAGTATATATGTGTGTGTGTGTTCCCTCAGTATTGTTAGGAGAGTAAAAACCTGCAGTCTCTGTGGACACCAAAGTTATGGTGTCTGCCAAAGTTAGAAACAGCACCTTTTTTTGTCTTTGGGATCCAGGCCTACAGCATGGGAGGCAGATGCTCTACCACAAAGCTATATCCCCAAACAGGTGTGTGCATGTGTGTGCCACACCAAACAGGTGTGTGCATGTGTGTGCCACAGAATGTATGTGGAGGTCAGAAAGCAGCTCTCAAGAACTGGTTCTCTTCTTTCATCTGGTGTCCCAGGGTGAGCTCAGGCCATCAGGCTTGGTGGCCAATGCCTCTGTGCACTGAGTCACTTGACAGCATTTCCTAAAGAAGCTGTCTCTAAGGGGGTGTTCTCAAACTCCCTGTGTAACTAAGGATGACCTTGAATTTCTAATCCTCCTGCCTCCTGGGTACTGAAGTCACATGTATACACCACCATCTGTGGCTTATGCTGTGCTAACCCAAGGCTTCCATATGCTAGGCCCTTACTCTTAACAACTGAGCTACAGCCAGGTGGTGGTGGCACCTGCCTTTAATCTCAGCACTTGGGAGGTAGATGCAGGTAGATCGTGAATTCAAGGCCACCGTGCTCTACAAAGCGAGCTCCAGGATAACCAAGGCTTGGAAAAAAACAAAACCACTAAGCTACATCCTCGCCTGCCCAGGTAGTCTTCATGTTTGTTAACCACTTTCGCATTAAAGGAAAAAAATTAAATACAAAAACCATTAAAAAAAAAAAAACAAAAAACCAAAAACAGAGGGGTTGGGGGATTTAGCTCAGTGGTAGAGCTTGCTAGCAAGGCCCTGGGTTGGTCCCCAGCTCAAAAAAAAAAAAAAAAAAAAAAAAAAAAAAAAAAAAAAAAAAAAAAAGAGACAGATGTCTGAAAGTTCAAGGCCAGCCTGGTTTACAAAGGGAGTTCCAGAACAGCTAAGGTTACACAGTGAGCCTATTTCAAGAAACAAAACAAAGAATTGGATAACAGGAAAATAGGCCCAAGAAAGAATTAAGGAAGAAGCCAGCAGCACTGCGTACAGCCAAATATAGGGAAAGCAGCTCTCTGGCAAGAGGTGCCAGTCCCAGGTTCTATCCTAGCAGAGAGGAAAAAGAAGGGGAAGATGGGGGAGGCACTGGGAACAGAAGGCAGGAGCTCCTGGACTTGTTACAAGATATCCCTACTAGTCTCAGAGTAATAAGACCCACACCCAGGAGGTTACAAGACTGCTGGCACCAGAGGGAGGTGGGTTCCTACCTGTGAGTGCAGGTTCCTAGGAGACCAGGGGATTGAATACGCCTGGAGCTGGAGTTACAAGGAAGTTATTGTAAGTTATGCCCACTGTGGGTCCTGGGAACTGAACCTGGGCCTCTGGAAAAGCACTTAGCTGCTGAGCCATCGTTCCAGCCGCAGTGCCGTCCTTCTGAGGGTTGTAGTAGTGGACAGACTGTTGTGACTCAGCACAGGGAGCTGAAGAGGGTGGAAATGCACCCAGAACAAAGAAGCCTGAGCAGTGTCACCAGCGACTGTTCCTCAAAAACAGTAATCTCAACTTAGCCAGTATGAGATGTGGCTTCGCAGCCACTCCTCTGTCAAAGCTGGGCATGGTGACACACATTGGGACGAAGTGAATCTCCGCCATCGAAGAGGAACAGTGCAGAGCCCAGACTGGCAGCAGACACAGCTGCTGTGAATAGAACTTTTTTAATTTGTTTTTCCAGTAGCAGTAACATTCTGTTCCTTAACCTGGATGTATAGAACCTTAAAGTATTTTATTTTTATTGTTCTTTCAACTCATGCGTATTACATGTGTTTAGTGTTTCTGTTGTTAGTTTTTGGGTTTGTTGTTTCTTCTGAGACTGTGTCTCACTGTGTATTTCTGTCTGGCCTTGAATCTGTCTCCTAAATGCTGGGATTACAGAAATTACACCCTGCATGGGTTAAAGACTGAGGAAGTGGTCGGCTCATAGACGCAGGAGATCAGATAGAGAAGTGACCCTTGGTTTGTTTTTGTTTTTGTTTTTTAAAGACTTATTTATTTTGTGAGTCCATTGACGCTGTCTTCAGACACACCAGAAGTGGGCATGGGATCCTATTACAGATGGTTGTGAGCCACCATGTGGTTGCTGGGAATTGAACTCAGGACCTCTGGAAAAGCAGTCAGTGCTCTTAACCACTGAGCCATCCCTCCAGCCCATGACCCTTGTTTTGGTTTGATTTGACTTTGGTTTTTTGAGCCATGGTTTTGCTCTGTAGCCCTGACAGGCCTGGAACTTGCAGCAGTCCTTCTGCCTCTGCCCCTGTGCCGTGCTAGGATTATAAACATGGTGCTATGCCCACGACTCCTGGGTTTTGCCTGGTACAAAGCACTAGTGGTTTTTAAGAGTGTTCTCAGTGGAACAAGGATCACTACTTTAGTCTTCCTTGATGAAGACTTCAGCAGAGATGAGGATGGGGACTCCCAACAGAAGCTCCCCTGTGCTGGTGGGTGGGGTGGGAGACAGATTCAGAGAGAGGTGCTGGAAGAGGTGAAGGTAGGTCGGATGTACTCCTGCAGTCCTAACCTGGACAGAGGTGGACCGGCTGACTGGAATAGAGGTGGACAGGCTTCCAGCACTGACAGGCAGGCTTTCCAACACACGTAGACTTTCCACGTAGCCTCTTAAGAGCAGACTACAATGCAGCTAACCCTGAGGGAGCCCCTGACTCTTGAACAACTGGTACCCCTGCCAGGCATAAATTCACAGGACCCAGAAGCGTGTCTGACAGCAGGTTCTCAGGAAAGCTGGGCCTGGGTCAGAGTGAGAGTCATAGCTGGTGGCCACACCACATGCTGTCCATAGTCCCACCTGCAACCCAGAGCACCCTGACTGGCAGCTGAAAGGGCAGCAGAAGCCACACAGTGATCAACGATGATGTGTGGGGTGTGGGCTGAGGGAGAAGAGGGTGGCACAGACCAGCCAGTATGCATGCAGCTGTAGGTCACAACATCCCAGGGAAGGTGGCGTGGGACAGAGCACCGTGTCAGGAGAACCATGGGGAATGGCACTGTTCATATCCTGCCAGAGTACAAGACCCACACAGGCCAAAGCACATGCCTGCACCAATTTGCAGGACAAGCAGGAGGATACTGCCTCTAGCTGGCCATCTGGGGTCCTCACAGTTCTGCTATTGCTGAGTTGGCTGGTAAGGTTCCCATGAGTCACAGAGCCTACCCCCTTCTCCTACTGGTTCATTTTTATCAGTGAAGGGATGCTGCCCTAGGACCCACATACCTGCTTTTCATGGGTCTCATGGCCGCCCTCACCTGTGCCTTAGGCCATCTTCCTAGAAGCCTGCTTCTTGGAGCTCTCAGTAGAAAAGATGGGGAGGGGGCTGGAGAGATGGCTCAGCAGTTAAGAGCACCGACTGCTTTTCCAGAGGTCCTGAGTTCAGTTCCCAGCACCCACATGGTGGCTCACAACCATCTGTAAAGAGATCCGATGCCCTCTTCTGGTGTATCTGAAGACAGCTACAGTGTACTTATATATAATAAATGAATAAATCTTTAAAAAAAAAAAAAAAAAAAGGAGGAGCTGAGCGATCATCCCCAGCCTGAGTGTGGGGTGTAGCTGGTAGCTCCTAGGCACCCACAATCTCTGGCTTCCTAGTTCACCCTGTAAAGGGTTTATTGAGAGGAAAGGATGGGTGTCGTCAGTGCTATCTGGTGGCAGCTTGGGCATGTGTAACTGAGTGGACCATGAGATTTGTCACTTTGTGTGCTAATACTGTAACAGCTTGAGGACCTTATTTCTGGACACAGTCATACTTCGGGAGGTAAGGTGAGATAAGATGAAGATGTGGCTGACCTCACCATGTTAGTGAGGTGGGATAAGACCAGAACCCAGTCAGTCTGTAAACCTCACTCCAAAATCTAGGGTGGAATTCTTCCCGGCTGCTTGTCTTTTGCACTTTGGGTGCATTGTGAGCAGCAAACTGGCCATTGACAGCCCTGGACAGTTAACAATACTGACGAAAAAGCACAGGAGCCATGAAATAGTGTCCACAGTTAAGGCCCCGGACAACCACTGAGGGATGAGATAGGAGGGTCATGGGTTTGAGGAACCCTAGGCCCTATGGTGCCACCCTGTCTGGAGGCTGGGATTACCTGCCTCACGCCTCCAGGTTTTGAGGTGGAAAGGAATAAGCACTGTTCACCCCAAACCCCTCAATCCTCACTGTTTGGTTTCCAGTCCAGGGATCAGTACAAGGCCTCAGCCCCACAACCAGCTATGGACAGCTTCCTGTCATACAGAACACCTGACACACACATCCTGAGTCCTACCCCCCACACACACTGACTCCTACCCCCACACACACACTGGCTCCTTCCCCCACACACACACCCTGACTCCTACCCCCCCACACACACCCTGACTCCTACCCCCCCACACACATCCTGAGTCCTACCCCCACACACACCCTGCTCCTGCCCCCACACACACACTCTGACTCCCTACCCCCCCCACCCTGACTCCACCCCACACACCCTGACTCCCCCACCCCCCACCCCACACACACCCCCTACCCCCACACACACCCCACCCCCCCACCACCCCCCTCCACCCCCCCTCCCACCACACCACACACCCCCCCCCCACACACACCACCCACACCCCACACACACACCCACACCCCCCCCACCCCCACACACACACACACCCTGACCCCACCCCCCACACACACACCCCTGACTCCCCCCCCCACACACACCCCTGACTCCTACCCCCACACACACCCCTGACCCCACCCCCACACACCCACCCCCACACACCCCTCCTACCCCCACACACCCTGACTCCTTCCCCCACACACACACCCTGACTCCTACCCCACCCCTGACCCCACCCCACACACACACCTCCTTCCCCACCCCACACACACTCCTGACCTCACCCCCACACACACACCTGACCCTACCCCACACACACACCCTGACCCTACCCCCACACACACCCTGACTCCTACCCCAACCCACACCCTGACTCCTACCCCCACACACACTGACTCCCTTCCCCACAACCCCTGACTCCTACCCCCCCCCACACACCCTGACTCCCACCCCCACACACACCCCTGGCTCCCACCCCACACACACACACCCCTGACTCCCTACCCCCCCACACTCCTGACTCCCTCCACCCCACACACACACCCTGACTCCCACCCCCTTCACACACACCCTGACTCCCACCCCCCCCCCCCCTTCACACACCCTGGCTCCACCCCTCCCCTTCACAGACACCCTGCTCCCTACCCCCCACACACACACCCTTGACTCCCTCTAACACACACCCCTGACTCCCCCCCCTTCACACACACCCCCTGACTCCCCTCCCCCACACACACACCCTGACTCCCACCCCCTTACCCCCACACACACACCCTGACTCCTACCCCCACACCCCCTTACCCCACACACACACCCTGACTCCCTACCCCCCACACACACCCTGACACCCCCACCCCCCCACAGACACCCTGACCCCCCACACACCCAGCTCCTACTCCCTTCACACACACTCCTGACCCCCACACCCCCCTTCACACACACCCTGACTCCTACCCCCCTTCACACACACCCTGACTCCTACCCCCACACACACACCCTGACTCCACCCCCCACACACACCCTCCTACCCCCACACACACCCTGACCCTACCCCCACACACACCTGACTCCTGCCCCCTTCACACACCCTGACTCCTCCTCACACCCCTGGCTCCCTACCCCCACACACCTTGACTCCCTACCCCCTTCACACACCCCACCCCTCACACCCCTTCCCTACCCCCACACACACACCCCTGACTCCTACCCCCTTCACACACACCCCTGACTCCCACCCCCCACACACACCTTGACTCCTACCCCTTCACACACACCCTGACTCCTACCCCCCTCTCACACACACCCCACACCCCCCACACACCTGACTCCCCTTTGCCCCCCCTTAACACCCCTGAGTTTCCCAACCTCACAGGCACACCTCACAGGCCCACCTGCAAAAACAGCAGGCTTCCTCTCTCACCTTCATTCTTACAAAAGCCTCAAGTCTTTCTGATCAGAACTAGCCCAAGGCCTGGGCCCATTCTTCTGCTCTCTGTGTTACTGGGTAGCCCAGGAGCCCAGCACCCACCTGCAGACACAAGAAGACTTTCCCACTACACCTGTCCCTCATACAACTAAGGGCATCCTTCACCCCCCACTCCATTTCCCTACCACCTGCCTCCTTCCTCAGCAAAAAGCTCCCCAGGCCAATCCAATAGGTCACGTCCCACCCAGCTTTCAGCAACTTGCCCCAGGCCTTTTTCTCTTTCTCTTATTTATCTTGAGTCCCTTCTGTCTCTTCAGGAATGCCCCTAAGGGTAGGGACACTTTGTCTTGGATAGTAAACTCAATACATAAAAGGTTGATGGAGTCCAAAGCCTAGTGTGGGGGTAGGAGAGGATTGAAATAATTTTAGGAAGTAAAACTGATTACTGATAAGGTCACTGCCCAGCCTGGGACCACAGCTCAGTGGTGCCGTCCTAGCCTCACATCCAGGAAGCTCCCAATTCATCCCTCCCTACTCCCACCTCAACACATCACAGCTAACACTTGGCCCCTGAGAGTGGGACACATCTACAATCCCAGCACCCTGGAGCCTAGGTCAGTCAAGACACTTCAAGGAAAGAAAAAGGAAAAGAAAAGCAAGGCGTTAAAAGTACATGTATTTCCTGCATGAAAATATTAAGTTTGAGTAGGGCAGTGGTTTTCTCCAGTAAAGAAACCTTTAATGTAATCCTAACTGAAATATGGACAGACTTTCTCTTAAAGCCAAACAAGTGGATTTTCAAGTTCCACAGCAATGAAATGCCTGGGGAAGAGGCATTCAGCCTGCTGCAGCCTTCCACATGTTAAGCACTAAGACGTATGATGCAAGGCTGGGGCCTATCTGAGTGGCAAGAGACTTACCTCCCATGTGCCAGGCTCTAGGTTCGCTCACAGACACATGCACAAGAGCATCCATGCACACACAACACATGCACATGCGTGCACACACACTGGTTAACACAATAGCCAGAGGTGAACTTGTTCCCAGTTCTGAGGCAGAGAGTTCTACTCCGGTCTGAGCAGCACTGTGAGGCAGTCATCTTTAAACAGCTGTTTCCCCTCAGAGGATACATCTCTGAAGCTCACAGTTCCCAGCCAGGGGCTTCAGAAGATCCCCTTATCCAGAAGCACCTGTCTCCAAAGCTCAGTCTTGAGGCAGACCTCATCTACCTTCTTGGAGTGCAGCTATTGGTACCCCCAAATGTCTTCTCCAGGAATTAGGATTGTCCTGCTTCCCTAGTGTCTGTCCCAGGAATGCAAGCGGACAGATGTATCAGAGAACCAACCGCCTGCCTCCCTGGAAGAAAGGGGCTCCAGTGGCAGCCTGGTTCTGCCTCCCACCTCCCTCAGTTGGAAACCACCTGTGCAGGCGTCAGCTGGAACTCCAACCTCCCCAGAGCTGGCTCCAGTCCGCCCACCGCCTGTTCAGTTGCCTTCCACCTACCCAGCTGTCAAGAGCAGGTGCACTGTGCCTGTAAACACATTTTCTTTTTACGGAGCTGGGGACTGAACCCAGGGCCTTGCACTTGCTAGGCAAGCGCTCTACCACTGAGCTAAATCCCCAACCCCTTTAAACACATTTTGCCCTTTTCCTTCCAATAGCCCTAAGCGCTTGCTTTTTTATTCTATCTGAAGATCTTTTCAGAGTATGTGTAGGCTGGTAGATCTTTTGGCTAGTCCACGGCATGGCCACACTTATTTTGTCTCAGGGTCTCATGTGTTTCATCTTCCACGTTAGATGTGGTGCTGCAATGTATGTCCCTTTCCTTGTGGGATCCATGATTGGACAATTATCTAGAAGGGAAATAGCTGGGTTAAAGGTGTGGGTAGTTTGAAGTGTTACCAAATTGTTCTAAAAAAAATCTGGCCCTATGCCAGCAGCTGCCTGCCGGGCAGGTGGAAAGCAACTCTCAGCTCCAGTACCCAGACCTTCTCTCCGGCTGATACATGAAAACTGATACTTCATTGTTCGTTTTAATTTACCAGTTGGGGGCTTGGGTGTTTTGTTTTGTTTCGCTTTGCTTTGCTTTGCTTTTTGAAACAGGGTTTCTTGTAAGCTCGGTCTTGTTTCAAACTCTACATAGCTTAAAATGATTTTGAACTTTTGATCCTCCTGCCTCCAACGCCTTAATTCCCAGTTGCTTGTTTTGTTGCTGTTTGTTTTTGTTTTTGTGGCAGGGTGTGACTGAATAGCACTGACTGTCCTAGAACCGTGCTCTGTGTCGTAGATCTAGGCTTGAATTTACTAAAATCCACCTGCCTCTGCCTTCACAGTGCTGAGATTAAAGGTGTATGCCACCACGCCCAGTCCATTAACCTGCAGTTCTGAAGCTGTAGATGGTTGGGTTTAATGTGGATTTTCGACCTTTTCACAGAGGACAATTGAAACTGAGGACTTGGGATAACAGACTCTTTGGAGAGGAGGACAGACAAGGTGCTGGGAGACTAGAGGCAGGGCAGAAGGTCCATACCTACAGGGACCAGGTATTGAGGGGTTCTAGGTGGGATTGGCCTGAACAGCCAGTGTATGGAAGGTACCCTTCAATGCTTGGCAAGTTCTTGGTTTGCAGGACATCTAGGTATACAAAACAAAATCCTACGCACAGTGATCCAAGTAGAAACCAGGCCAGATGGGAGGTCAGCTGGGTGAAAATGGAGGGTTTAGGAGGAGGGCTAAGGTTGTCCCCAGGACAAAGGGTCATGGGCGTGGAAGCTACTGAGGAATGTGGCTACTGGTTGGGACTAGCCCAGCCCCTCCCTGCTCAGTACTGGGCTTCTAACTTGTCAGCTTCTGCCACCAAACTGAAGGCTAGGCACAGTACAGTGCAATGGTTGGGTTGGATTTTTTGTTTTTTAATGTCGTGGGTTGTTTTTAGTGTATCCTCATAGCACAGGACTCTAACTCCAGCTCTTGGTAGGCTGAGGAAAGAAGATCATCAGAAATGAAAGACCAGCCTGGGCTACATACCGGAGCCCAGTCTAAAAGGGAAAAAAAGTTTAACGCCCTTTCTTAAGTCCTACTTACATAACACACCTGCTGTGTGTATCCTGACTGTGACAGTGGCCCCATTGCTACCTGGCTTTTCTTATCTGGAGATCCAGAAGGAAAAAAGAAAAAAAAAAAAAAAAACTGAACTGAACTGCCAACACTTATCTGATGGCCTGACAGCTGAGCCTCCCTGTCCTAGACTCAGCTGGAATGGCCAGCCCATTCCCTCAGGCCTCACTAGGAGAGCACTCCTGCAGGGAAAGGGTGGGAGGATAGGCAGGAAGTGGCCACTGGGCTCGGCCTGGACACACCCACACTGGCTCCTCCCTGGCTCTGTGGATCTAATAAGCATCTGTTTCTAGGGAAGCTAGAAAATGTTTTTTCCCCTTTAAAATGTTCACATTGAAAATAAAATCAAAACTGTTTGTTGGTTGAGACAAGGTTTCTCTGTGTATCCCTGGCTGTCCTGGAATTCACTCTGTAGATCGGGCTGGCCTTGAACTCAGATCCACCTACCTCTGCCTTCTTAGTGCTGGACCTTGTGGTTGCTAGGCAAGCGCTCTACCACTGAGCCAAATCCCCAACCCCCAAAACAATTCTTTTAAGGACCTGAGAACACACCTTTGAGGGTAACCGTGCTGGCTGCACCAGCGGAAGGATCTGAGTTCAGGTTCCAGCACCCATAGAAGCCAATGGTGATAACATGTCCCTGTCACGGTGGAGTTGGGGGTGCTGGCAAGTCTAGCTGAAACAGACAGTGTGCTCTAGATTCAGTGAGAGAGGAACCTTAGCGTTAGGAAACAGTCAGCCGTGGTGGTGCACACCTTCCCAGCACTTGGGACGCAGGGGTAGGTAGAGTTCTCTGTAGACCAAGGTCAGACGTGATAGAGTGGCCATGCCTCAAAAGATTAAGGTGCTGTAACCCCAGCACATGAGACACAGAGGCAGGAAGATTTCTGAAGTGGAAACATAAAGGTTTTTTGGAAAATCTGTCAGATGGCGTTTTGCTAGGGCAAACACATGAAGGAACGTTTAGCTGAAGTGGACACAGCCAGACTCGTAAAGGAATGTTTGGCAAAAGCAGACATAGATAGAAAGGTGTTTTGTTAAAGCAAACACGTGAAAAGACATGTGATGAAAGATTTTTTTATTGACGACACATATATTTGTCTGTCATATTGTGTAGTTGAACTGTATTTGTCGGACTCTATAGAAAAATACAGCAGAAAGTCTTCTGGTGGTGTGCTGCAGTTTCCTGTTGCTTCCGTGTACTGACTGACAATGACATCAGCTGAGACAGACCTATAGAAGACACGTTTAGAGAGTATAAGTAGGACTCGATGGACAGTGACAGAGGCTGAGCTTGGCTTGCTGATAGAACTCGCTGTGTAACCCCTGTGGATCTCTTTGCTGCTCTTCGATTTTCTGAGAGAGGCACAGCTGAGATTCTGGTGTTCCTCCCGGTCCCTCCTGCTAACTCAAGCCAAGGCTGAGGCCTGGCTGTTCCTATTAGGTCGTGCCACTGCTGTTACTGACCAGAGTTTCTGTTTGTAATGTTTGTAAGTGGATCGAGCTGCCTCTGCTAATCTATAAAGTGAACTGCCGATTTCCAGACAACACAGAAGAGAGTTGTCCCGCAGAACCTTTCTAAACAGGTCTACTTCTCCCATATCCTTTCTTTTCCACAACCTCTGGTGGGTGGTGGACTAAAGGGAGGTTAAAACCATCATTAAAAAATCAGTTTTAAAAAATTAAAATTACAGATTTCCCCGAGTTTGAATACTGTAATCCCAGCACTACGGAGGCAGAGGCAGAGGCAGAGGCAGAGGCAGAGGCAGAGGCAGAGGCAGGCAAATCCCTGAGTTTGAGACCAGCCTACTCTACAGAGTAAATTCTAGGACAGACAAGACTGTACATAGAAACCCTGTTCCAAAAAACATACATACATACATACATACATACCCACATACATACATACATACATACATACATACATACATACATACATATATACATAAGAAGGAGCTGACAAGATGGCTTCGTGGGTAAAAGTGAGCTGCCAAATCTGACAAGTGGAATTCGGCCCTGGGAAACATTGAGGAAAGAACACCACAGATTAACTTCTAACCTTCGTATACATGCTGGGACAAGTGTGTGCACACTTCCCAACAAAGGAACAAAAAATGGGGGTTGGAGAGATGGCCCAGCCAATAATAGCACATGTTGCTCTTGCCAAAAACACAGGTGTGATTTCCAGCACTCACATACTGCTCACCTTTTTTATTCATTTTATGTATGAGCACACTGTAGCTGTCTTCAGACACACCAGAAGAGGGCATCAGATCCTATCACAGATGGTTGTGAGCCACCATGTGGTTGCTGGGAATTGAACTCAGGACCTCTGGAGGAGCAGTTGGTGCTCTTAACCGCTGAGCCATCTCACCAACCTCCTTCAAAAACCTTTAAAAATTAATTAAGTTAAACTTTAAGGGGGCTGGAGAGATGGCTCAGCCATTAAGAGCACTGACTACTCTTCCAGAGGGCCTGAGTTCAATTCCCAGCAACCACATGGTGGCTCACAACCATCTGTAATGAGGTCTGATGCCCTCTTCTGGCCTGTGGGTGTACATGCAGGCAGAAAGCTGTGTGATGTATACATAATAAATACTGTTAAAAAAAAAACTTTAAAATGTTTACTTTTGAACATTAGCATTTAATTGAGGCAAAATGGGTATGGGCTAATCCCAGAGGATTAATCTCACACTCCTGAAGTTTTACCAGATGTGGCCTCCATCTAGTCACTGGGTTGCCTTGTGGACTTCAACTGCAGCTTCACTATCAGCACCAGTTGAAGGCAAGGTGGGCTGGAGGAGAGATGGCTCCGCACTTAAGAGAACTGGTTGTGGCTAGGCATGGTGGCATGTGCTTTTGATTCCAGCACTTAGGGAGACAGAAGCAGTGTGAGGACCAGCCTTGTTTACAGAGTGAGTTCCAGGGCAGCCAGAGACTCTGAGAAACTCTGTCTTGAAAACCCATTAATAGTAGTAGTAGTAGTAGTAGTAGTAGTAGTAGTAGTAGTAGTAGCAGCAGCAGCAGCAGCAGCAGCAGCAGCAGCAGCAGCAGCAGCAGCAGTAGTAG
The DNA here is from genome assembly GCF_011064425.1 of Rattus rattus. NCBI lineage: Eukaryota > Metazoa > Chordata > Mammalia > Rodentia > Muridae > Rattus > Rattus rattus. The sequence goes on from NC_046162.1 coordinate 63,183,198, forward strand.
TAGTATAGATAGATAGATAGATATGTGGGTGGGTGGATGGTTGATGGATGGATGGATGGACAGACAGATGGATGGACAGACAGGTGGATGGATGGATGGATGGGTAGATAGATGATAGATAGATAGATAGATAGATAGATAGATAGATAGATGATGGATAGAAGATGGGTGGATGGATAGACAGACAGACAGACAGACAGACAGACAGACAGACAGACAGTACTGGCTTTTCTTCCTGAGGACCTGTGTTCAATCCTAGAGATCCACATGGCTCTCTAAGCCTCCTGTTGCTCCAGTCCCAGGGAATCTGGCACATACTTCAGAATGGTGATGTGGGGTTTTGATGCATTTCCTGATTTGTTTCTTAGCCCCCAACCTGGCCTCCTGTAATGTGTATTAACTAGGAGTCCCTGACATCGGAGCTGTCTACTGTCTGGCCTCTGCAGGAGCTTTGTGTCTCTTGTGAAACCCAAGGTGAGCTCAGGAAAGCAGGCAAGCTGTCCCTGTGGGAGATGGTAATGAGCTGTGTGATGCTTATTTATGATAAGAAAAATCAAGTGAAAATCTCACAGGATGGGTAACCTCCAAGAACAGTTTGTGACTACTGTAAACTAACCCAGAACACTGTGTTCCTTTCCTGTCTACTTCAAACACTAGAAAACTGACACACAAGTCCCCTAAGGTGTGAGTAACCTGAGCTGGAAGGTAGACATGGGGCTTCTTATAGCCAAGGCAATGAGACGCATGGGCCAAGAAGACCCTAGCAACCACCCCTCTGCGAGGGAGAACAAACCTCAGCTTCCTGTCAGCTCAGCTCCAGGAACTTTCCAGAGGAGGGCAAAGAGAGCCTGAGCAGCCCTGGCTCCCCTCACCTCGACCTGGCCACTGTCACAGCAGCCTCACACTGGGCCAGACTGCCTCGCTCATGAGGTGAGGGTGCCTCTCCGCTTCTCGGCTTGTCTGTCCTTGGCTTGGTCCGTTGCTGAGTGAGAGCCTGCAGCTGGCAACACTTCTCTGAGATGCCTGCGCACCACCCACAGCATCTTTGAACTGCCTTTACAGAAACCTGGGCAGAGGCCGGAGAGACGGCTCAGTAGTTAAAAGTACTGGCTGCTCTTCAGAGAACCTGAGTTTGACTCCAGATGCCCACATAGCTGCCATAAGTTGTCATAACTCTAGTTCCAGGGGATCCAATGAACTCACACACACATAAGATAAAAATAAATATTTAAAAATAATATTAAAAGACAGGGGATAGTGTGGCCCACCTCTAGAATAGCCAGGGACACACACACACACACACACACACACACACACACACACACACACACACACACAGAAACTTTTGCTTTAGAAAGGAAGAAACAAACGAACAAGCAGAGCTGCGGAGATCCTGAAGTGGATGAGCTGCCCATTTGCCTGTACTGAGGTCCCTCAAGACAAAGGGCCCTCCACAATTTTGCGACACAGATACCCAGAGATTTTTTTTTTTAATAGTTATGAGGCTATGAGGACTGCCACTCAGGAACGCAACAAGTTGAAGTCACTTCTAAAGCAAAGCAAATATATTTAGAAATAACCAAATCAACTTGCTTCTTAGTGGTATTTGTTCTAGGGCCATAGAATTCTGGCACCCACTTCTGCTCCTGCAAGCTCTACTGATAAGGACTTCACTCTGAGGTTCCCCATAAACAACTGGATAAAGATACAAAGCAGCTAACTATTTGCAGACAGGAGGGCAGGCATTGCTGCGTGCCACCCTTAGGAGCAACAGACGCCAGTTTTAGGTCGTCTGACCTTCTGTCTGGAGAGCAAGGAACGGGTAAGCACAGGCAATACGTTGTGGAAGAGACAGAGAATGGGACTTGGAGAGGCCAGGAGGATGAACCTTAAGGCAGAGTCTAGGTAAAAGAGAGATTTGTACAGAAAGGAGTCCTAGATAGCCCACAGCGTGTGCGGCAAGTGAGGATCTGGGCTGTGGGACCTGGGTGGTGGACCACTTTTCTGGCATGCCCAAGGGTCTGCTTATCCCAGCACCAACAACGCAAATGCAAAACAAGTGCAGAGAATGGATGACCACAAACTCAAGGCCAGCCTCCTCTACATGTGGCATTCCAAACCAGCCAGGACAACACGTGGGACCCTGTCTCAATCTCCTTCCCCCCAAATTTTTTGAGGCCAGCCTAGGGTACTTAGCTTGAGACTCTATCTCAAAAAGCAGTGAAAGAGAAAAAGAGGGAGGAGAAAGAGGAATTAAGGGGAGAAACAGGGAAAAAAAGAAAGAGAATACTAACAAGATGACTGACTTCAGAGCTCTGCCAGGGAGGAGGGTGCTCAGGCCCCAGGCCCCAGAGAAAGCACCATGAGGGAGGGCAAAGCCTCATCTGCTTCTACAGTCTTGAGGTGCCTAGACAATTGCTCAACTATACAAGATCAATGCAGGCTTCTCTGAAAGACAGGGAATTTCAGTAACATAAGAAAATGTCTAGGGGCTGGAGAGATGGTTCAGTGGTTAAGAGCGCTTGACTGTTCTTCCAGAGGTTCAGTATATCTCCAAAAATGAAAAGAAAGGAAAAAAAAAACATGTCTAGTAGCATCAAATCAATCTATAAGACACATGAAGTGTATGGAAATATCCATTAACAAAGAGGGATATAAGGCCAGGTTGGCTGGTAGCCACGCCTTTACCCAGCACTTGAGATACAGAGGCAGGCTGATGTCTGAGTTCCAGGCTAGCCGATCTACAGAGTGAGTTCCAGGACAGCCAGGGCTACACAGAAAAACCCTGTCTCCAAAAACCAAACCAACACACACGGAGGAAAATCAGTCAGTGAAAAGATCTCAGAAATGTGGGAAGCTAGCATGAGCTGTTACGAGGGCTGGAGATGTGGACTCCCCTAGCACGCACATAGGCCTGGGTTCAGTCCCAGCACCATATGATCCAGACATCAGGCGCATTCCCATAATTGTAGCACATAGAAGACAGAAGTAGGAGGACCAGGAGCTGAAGGTCACCCTTGACTACTTAGCTCAGTGGTTCTCAACCATCCTGATGCTAAGATCCTTTAAGACAGTTCCTCCTGTGGTGGTGACCCCACCCATAAAATTATTTAGTTACTATTTCATGTCTGTCTGTAATTTTGTTGTAAATACCTGATATGCAGGCTATTTGATATGTGACCCCTCAAAGGGCGGGAGACTCACAGGTTGAGAACCATTGATTTAGTTCTAGGCTAGCCTGGGCTATTGTCAACACATTTGGAGGGGCAGTTTTTAAGAAGATTTATTTGTTTGCTTGTTTTTCTCTTTTTAATTATTTTTCTTACTTCTCAACCAATTTCTCCCAGTCCCTCCCCACAACTATCCCCTTGTCCCCTACCCTATCCACTCCTCCTTGGTTTCTCTTTAAAAAAGAAAGCTTTGTGGGATGGTGGTGACCCATGACCTTGATTCCAAACAGGATCCCCACAATCTCAAAAGAGGTGTTTGAAAACATAGTGTTTTGTTTTGTTTTTTTAATTACCTTTATTTTCTTACAGTCTAGTCATTACCTCCCCACCCCTGTCTGCCATCCCACATTCCTCATCCCATTTCTCCTCCCCACTCTCTCCAAGAGGATGTCCCTACCCCCTGCCAGGCCTCCCACTCCCTGGGACCTCGAGTCTCTTGAAGGTTCGGTGTATCTTCTCCCACTGGGGCCAGACCAGGCAGCCCTCTGTTGTAGATGTGTCAGGGGCCTTAGACCAGCAGCTGCATGCAGCCTGGTTGGTGGCTCAGTGTCTGAGAGAGCTCAGGGGTCCAGGTTAGTTGAAACTGCTGGTCTTCCTATGGGGTCACCCTACTCCTCAGCTTCTTCCAGCCTCTCCCTAATTCAACCATAGGGGTCCCCAACTTCAGTCCATTGGCTAAGTGTAAGTATCTGCATCTGACTCGTTCAGCTGCTTGTTGGGCCTCTCAGAGGACAGCCATGTTAGGCTCCTGTCTGTAAGCACACTATAACATCAGTAATGGTGTCAGGTCTTGGAGCCTCCCCTTGAACTGGATCCCAAGTTGGCCTGGGCACTGGACCTCCTTTTCCTCAGGCTCCTCTCTGTTCCCTGCAGTTCTTTCAGACAGGAACAATTCTGGGTCAGAGTTTTTGACTGTGGGAGGGCAACCCCACCCCTCCACTTGATGCTCTGTCTTTCTTCTGGAGGTGGACTCTACAAGTTCCCTCTCCCCACTGTTGGGCATTTCATCTAAGGTCCCTCCTTTTGAGTCCTGAGAGTCTCTCACCTCCCAGGTCTCTGGTCCTCCTACCTCCCACCCCCCAACCCCAGGTTGCATATTTCCATTCATTCTGCCAGCCCTCAGGGCTTTTCTCCTGCCCCTCCCCCCCAGTACCTGATCGTGTTCCCCCTTTCCCCTTCCCCTCCCTCCCTCTGCTTCTCACAATTGCTTTCTTCTCCCTCCCAAGTGAGATTAAAGAATCCTTACTTGGGCCCTTCGGCTTGTTAACCTTTCTGAGTTCTGTGGGTTGTATCCTGGGTGTTCTGTACTTTTTTGGCTAATATCCACTTATTAGTGAGAACATACCATGCATGTCCTTTTAGGTCTGGATTACCTCGCTCAGGATGATATTTTCTAGTTCCATCCATTTGCCTGCAAAACTCATGATGTCCTCGTTCTTAATAGCTCAGTAGTATTCCACTGTGTAAGTGAACCACATTTTCTGTGTTCACTCTTCACTGTGGGACATCTGGGTTGTTTCCAGCTTCTGACTATCACAGATAAGGCTTCTATGAATATAGTGGAGCATGTGCCTCTATGGTATGGTGGGGCATCTTTTGGGTATATGCCCAAGAGTGGTATAGCTGGGTCTTCAGGTAGATCTATTTCCAGTTTTCTGAGGAACCTCAGATTTCCAGAGTGGTGGTACCAGTTTGCAATCCCACCAGCAGTGGAAGAGTGAACTCATTGGTACGGGGAGTGGGGGACTTCCTAAACAATTCCAATGGCTCCAATGATTTTCAAAAAATCAAACAACCCAATCAAAAAATGGGATATTAGAGCTAAACAGAGAATTCACAACAGAGAAATCTTGAATGGCTGAGAAGCACAGAAATGTCGAAAGTCCTTAGTCATCAGGGAAATGCAAATCAAAATGACCATGAGATTCCACCTGACACCAATCAGAATGGCTAAGATCAAAACCTCAGGTGACAGCACATGCTGGTGACAGCACATGCTGGCAAGGATGTGTATTTGTTCTTGACCAGTTGTTTGGTCAGTTGGTTTGATAAGGTTCACTTTGTAGCTCTGGCTGGTCTCGAGCTCACTATGTAGACAGACTAGCCTCAGACTCACAGAGATCCACCACCTCTGCCTCCTTAGTGATGGGATAGAAGGCACACACCACCCAGCAGCGTAATCACGTGTTTTAAAAAACAGTGACAAGTGGCCTAGGGAGGAGGTCCAGCTAAGTTTGCCAGGCACACCCGGTGCTCTGAGCTGGGTCCCTGTAACCCACAGATACGTGGGGGAGGTTAACTCTTCAGCTGACTCCTGCCCCCAAACGTGTACCATGGACTCTCCACTTATATCATACACCTACACATGCTCACACACACACACACACACACACAGAGACACACACTCACACACACACACACACAGAGACACATTCACACACACACTCACACACATTCATACACACACACACAGAGACACACATTCACACACACACTCACACACATTCACACACACACAGAGAGACACATTCACACACACACAGAGACACACATTCACACACACACAGAGACACACATTCACACACACACACACATTCACACACACACAGAGATACACATTCTCACACTCACACTCACACACACACACACACTAATAAAAAAACATTTTTTAAAGAAGGAGGTAAAGAAAAAAACCTTAATGCTATCAAAGAAAAACTAGCACATTGTACATAAGGGTAGATAAAAATCCTGATAGGCTCCTCTTGGAAACTAAAAACCACAAACCACTTGGAAATACAGACCAGGCCTGGTCTGGTGTATATTCCTTCCAGCAACTTTAGTGCTTAGGTTGAAATAGAATGGCTGGAAGTACAAGGTTAATGACACAGAAACCTTGTCTCCAAGAGCAGTAACTTAAAAACAAACAGGCAGGGTTGGGGATTTAGCTCAGTGGTAGAGCTCTTGCCTAGCAAGCGCAAGGCCCTGGGTTCGGTCCTCAGCTCCGAAAAAAAGAAAAAAACAAAAACAAACAAACAAACCAAACAGGCCTGCCTTTATGGTTGCACGCCTTTAGTCCCACCACTCAGGAGGCAGAGGCAGGCTGATCTCTGAGTTCCAGGCTGGCCCGGTCTACAAAATGAATCCAGAGCTACTCAGAGAAACCCTGTTTCGAAAAAGCAAAAAAAGGAAAAAGCAAACATAGCTGGCCTGTAGCTCAGTGTTAGAACACTAGGTGGGCTGAGAACCTTCAATTGATAAGAATGTTTACCTAGAGTCCTCCATACCCAGCACAGCATAAATATAGTAGCATGGGTCTGTCATCCTAGCATGTGGGGGAGGGGTGGCGGGGGGAAGGCAGGACAATCTAGTGATTCAGCTATACCTGGAGTTTGAGACCAACCTAGGCTACCTTTATTTTTAAAAAAAAAGGCCAGGCGTTTTAGCCCAGCATGCGGTGGGGGTCTTGTGGGGGGGTGGAGCAAGGCAGGTAGGTCTCTGAGTTCAGGACAGCCTGGTCTTTAAAACAAGAGGAAAGGCAGGGCTACACAAAGAAAACCTGTCTTGAACCACCCTCATCAATGTTTTTTTAAAAATAGGTCTCACCAGACAGATGTAATTTAGTTCATTCTCTTGCTTCACAAAATGTATTTACATGGTCTAAACACTCTGCTATCTGACTTGGAGTAAAAGCTAAAATTGAGCTCTATCCTGCCCCCAGGAGCCCACACAACAAGGCAGTGACACACACCTATGGTCCTATATAGATAAATAGTCACGGTTACTCCACAGACAAGGCAGAAGGACCAGTGGAACCTGGGAGTTCCATACCAGCACACGTATTCTGTGCACATGGATGTTCTGCCTACACATATGTCTGAGGCCCAAAGAGACTGCTGTATCCTCTGGGACTAGAGTCACAGACAGTTGTGAGCTGCCGTGTGGGTGCTGGAGATGGAACCTGGGTCCTTTGGAAGCGCAGCCAGTGCTCTACAGCGCTTGCACGCTCTCTCTCTCTCGCTCTCTCTCTCTCTCTCTCTCTCTCTCTCTCTCTCTCTCTCTCTCTGACAGGATTGAATACAGCTGAGGGTGACAGTACACTGGAACTCATCCTCCTGCCTCCATACCCAAGGTGCTGAGATTACAGGAGTTTGTCACCACAGCCACGAGACACCCCCTCTCTCAGGGGAAAAAAAAATCTAAAAATAGGTTAAGAAGGCCAAGAATCCAGCAAAAGAAAAACAACTGACCAGTTAACACAGCTGCTTAGGCTAATTTTTTTTTTCTGGGAGAGGATTAAGTCTCAACAAGGAGTGTTTCCTCAGGAAAGCATCTCTACAGCAGGACACAACAGTCCCAGGTCCTCCACAAAAGAGCACAACAGGCACACGGTATTTCTATACCCACGCAGGCATAGTGCATAGAAACAAGATCTCTAGAGGGGACACAAGGAGCACAAAAGCAATAGCCAAGAAATGGAAGAAATGGTTCAGCTCTAGAAAACCAGGACTTGGGCTGGAGAGATGGCTCAGAGGTTAAGAGCACCGACTGCTCTTCCAGAGGTCCTGAGTTCAAATCCCAGCAACCACATGGTGGCTCACAACCATCTGTAATGGGATCTGATGCCCTCTTTTGGTGTGTCTGCAGACAGCTACAGTGTACTTACATATAGTAAATAAATAAATCTTAAAAAAAAAAAAGAAAGAAAGAAAGAAAAAGAAAACCAGGACTTACTGGGAGAACAGGTATGCAGAAATAGCAGGTCACTGTTGGGGTCCAACAGTGGACCAAGCTAAGGTGTCAACATAGAATTGCCATCCCTGTCCAACTTAAAGCCAAGCTCTTTACCTCACCTTCTAGAAATCAGTCCTAAAGAGACAACTGCCAAATTCTCAAACAGGCCACTTTCAGTTGGCAAGAAAACAGTTCTCTCTACCCTAATCCTCTCACAGAATAGCCTATAAGGCTAGCCAGTGTTGCTCAATCAGTTACTTTTCTATTGTTCTAGCTGCCAGTTCAACCTTGCAAAGAAAGTGGTTTTGTTTAGTTCCTTAATTTTGTTCTGCTGAGAGGATTGAGCCCTGGGTCATGTATAAGGTAGGCTAGTCCTCTATCTCAGAGCAACATCTCCAATAAGGAAAGCTAAATTGAAATAACCTCTTCAGCTGACCCTTGTGGCAAAGGCCTGTAATCCCAGCTTGGGCAGCAAATCTTCCTGTCTCAGCTTCCAGAGAACTGTAGCATGAACAGACGTAAGTCACCATGCCCAGCCACAACAGGACTGGCTTTGTCTTCAGGCCATATGTCATACCATAATATTTTCCTAACGTAATCTTTCCGTTTGTGCTGTTCTACTGAATAAGTATTGACGTGAGTTCAGTAGATGTTAGTTTGTCAATAAAAAAAGGCCAAGCAAGCAGAAAATAAAGCTAATCTGCACTTTATTCTGTCCCCCCACCATACAGTCTGGCAGGTGTTTATAGGGTGGGCATGTATATTGTATGTTAAGTCATATGGAATCAAGAGTTACGTAGAGTCAGTGGCGTCTTTCAAAACTCATGTTTAAACACTGAGGCATCTCATATAAGGACTAGGGCATATTTAGTGTTGGGGAGCGAGATGGCCTGGAGCCAAACCCGGTAGATATTAAGGCGTGAGTCCACTTGATTTTAGCAATTATACACCAGGAAATAGGGACAAAGGCCAAAGGACTTATTAGCCATAGATCACAATGGCACAGGACGTGTGGGTGAGCTTGTATGCTGCAGCCACACTGACCCCAGTGTTTAGCACTGGGTCCTATACACATTTTACTTGTAAAGCTTGCCAGAGGCAGAACTTTCTCCATTGAATATGTGAGAGTGCGCGGAAACAAAGGTCTTGAAAGAGGCGTGAAGAATGTCCGGAGACCGACACACCTACCTCACGCGGTTTCGAGGGCACAGGCCTCTTCTGATGGCCGTGATACTCAGACATCCCAGTATCAAGGAAAATATTTAAGGTCTGTGCACATACATGTGTTTTCCTCCCAGGCCCACAGGCAGGGAAATAACTGGGGTGGGAGCCACAGGGGGCTGGGCAGGAGTTGTGACATCATCTGGAGGCTGACGTGTAGAGGTTTGTATCGCAGTGACCCTGTACCCACTTTGTCATGCTCCAGCCGGCACCGGGCGAATCAGATGAAAGGTGAGAATCTTTCCACACAGGCGTTCTCCCCGCCCAGCCATATTGCCTCTTTCCTTCCTTTCCTTTAGCTTGAATTTGAACTTGTAATCCTCCTGCATCTCTGCCTCTCTGCCTCTCAGGTGTGGAAATCACAGTGTGGGCCACCAAACCTAGTGTCTTCTTGTCTAACTTAACATTTCCTTTCCTTCCTTTTTTTTTTTTCTTTTCTTTTCTTTTTTTTAGAGCTGAGGACCAAACCCAGGGCCTTGCGCTTGCTAGGCAAGCGCTCTACCACTGAGCTAAATCCCCAACCCCTCCTTCCTTTTTTTTAAGACATGGTTTGCCCTGGCTTTTCTGGAACTCACAGAGATCCGAGTATGCCAACATACTAGGCTTATCGTAAACATTTTCATGATGGATGGCTTAGATGAAAAAAAAAAAAAATCAAGGGTTGGGGATTTGGCTCAGTGTTAGAGCGCTTGCCTAGCAAGCACAAGGCCCTGGGTTCGGTCCCCAGCTCCAAAAAAAAGAAAAGAAAAGAAAAGAAAAGAAAATCACAAGTATTTATGACTGGGAAAAAAATCATAGAGCTGAACAGTAATGTCTCAGGCCTTGAATCCCAGCACTCGGAGGCAGAAGAAGATGTCACCGAGTTTGGGGCCAGCCAAGACTACAGAGCAAGTTCCAGGACAGTCAGGGCTACATAGAGAAGTCCTGTTTGGATGTCCCCACACACACACACACAGCCCCCTGGTATGGATGCCCCCCCCACACACAAAAGCCCCCTGGTATGGATGCCCCCCCACACACACACACAAAGCCCCTGGTATGGTAACCCCCCCCACACACACACACACCTGGTGGGGATGCCCCACCCCCCCACACAAAGCCCCCTCGTATGGAAGCCCCCCCACATACACACACAAAGCCCCCTGGTATGGATGCCCCCCCACACACACACAAAGCCCCCTGGTATGGTAACCCCCCTACACACACACACAAAGCCCCCTGGTATGGATGCCCCCACACACACACACAAAGCCCCTGGTATGGATGCCCCCCACACACACACACAAAGCCCCTGGTGGTAACCCCCCCACACACACAAAGCCCCCTGGTATGGATGCCCCCCCACACACACACACAAAGCCCCCTGGTATGGATGCCCCCACACACACACACAAAGCCCCCTGGTATGGATGCCCCCACACACACACAAAGCCCCCCTGGTATGGATGCCCCCCACACACAAACATGGTAACCCCCCACACACACACACACACAAACACACACACACACACACACTCACACCTACACACCTACAAACACACCACACACACACACACACACCTACAAACACATCACACACACACACACACAAAGCCCCCTGGTATGGTAACAAAGCCCCCCCACACACACACACACAAAGCCCCTGGTATGGTAACCCCACACACACACACACAAGCCCCCCTGGTATGGTAACCCCCCCACACACACACACAAAGCCCCCTGGTATGGTAACCCCCCCCACACACACACACAAAGCCCCCTGGTATGGTAACCCCCCCCACACACACACACACACACACACACACACACACAACCCACAGGAATGCCCACACACACACACACAAAAGCCCCTGGTATGGTAACCCCCCCCACACGCCAAGCCCCCCGGGATGGATGCCCCACACCCACACACACAAAGCCCCCTGGTATGGATGCCCCCCCACATACACACACAAAGCCCCCTGGTATGGCCCCCCCCCCTCACACACACACAAAGCCCCCTGGTGTGGTAAACCCCCCACACACACACACAAAGCCCCTGGTATGGTGCCCCCCCCACACACACACAAAGCCCCCCGGTGTGTTTGCCCCCACACACACACACACAGAGCCCCCTCGTATGGTAACCCCCACCCACACACACAAAGCCCCCTGGTATGGTAACCCCCTCACACACACACAAAGCCCCCTGGTATGGTAACCCACACACACACACACACAAAGCCCCTGGTATGGATGCCCCCCCACACACACACAGCCCCTGGTATGGTAACCCCCCCACACACACACACACAAAGCCCCTGGTATGGTAACCCCTCACACACACACAAAGCCCCCTGGTATGGTAACACACACACACACACACACACACAAAGCCCCCTGGTATGGAACCCCCACACACACACACACAACCCCCTGGTATGGTAACCCACAGTTTTAATCCTAGCACTAGGGAGGTGGAAGCAAATGGATCTCTGTGACTTGGGTGCCAGCTTGGTCTACAGAACGGATTCCAGGCCAACTAGAGTTACAGGATGGGACTCTGTCTCAAACAGATTAAAAAAAAAAAAAATCAAAGGGGCCATGGTAGCACATGCTGTAATTCTGGCACTCAGGGATTACAGAGTTAAATTCCTGTCTGAAAAGCACAATTTTGGGCTTCGAGATGGGATAGCAATTAAAAGGGCTTGCCAACGAGGCTGAGGGTATCAAGCAATAACTGACTTGCCAGGCATGGTGGTATGACTCCCTGATTCCAACATTAGGGAGGCAGAGGCAGGCAGATCTCTGAGTTCAAGGCCAGCCTGGTCTACAGAGTGAGTTTCTGGAATGTCCAGGGCTACACAGAGAAACACTGTCTTGAAAAGGAAAGAAGGAAGGGAAGAAGGAGAGAAAGAGAGAAAGAATGAAATGACTCCTGGATGTTGTCCTCTAATGGCCATGTTTGTGTAGTCACATGCACCATACACACACACCCATGTAATAATAGTGGCAATAATGATGGTGATAATCTAACCATTGAAATATAGGAGCTGGACAGATAGCTTAGTGGTTAAGAGCACTTACTGTTCTTGTAGAGGATCTAGACTGGGTTTTCAGCATCTGTGTCTGTCAGCTCATGACTGCCTTAATTCCACTCTAGTTCCAGGAGACAACACCGTCTGGCCTCCACCGGCATCTGCATGCATGCGTTGCACATAAACTCATGCAAATACACATTACATTTTAAAAATTTTTAGGGTTGGGGATTTAGCTCAGTGGTAGAGCGCTTGCCTAGCAAGCACAAGGCCCTGGGTTCAATCCCCAGCTCCGAAGAAAAGAAAAGAAAAAAATTTTTATATTTTAAATGATTAAAAAAAATAAAATTTGTGCTGGAGAGATGGCTCAGCGATTAAGAACACTGACTGCTCTTCTAGAGGTCCTGAGTTCAATTTTCAGCAACCACATGGTGGCTCACAACCATCTGTAATGGGATCCGATGCCCTCTTCTGGTGTGTAGACAGCTAAGGTGTACTCATATAAATATAATAATAAATAAAACTTTAAAAAATAAATTCAAGCCAGTCTGGCTGCTCATACCTGTTATCTTAGCATTCAGGAGGCTAAGACAGTAGGATTCACATTAGTTCTAAGCCATCCTGGACAACATAGTGAGTTTCAGGCCAGCTTGACCTACAGAGTGAGATCCTGTCTCAAAACCAAACAATTTAGCAAGTCAAGAAGGCACTGCAGCGGGGTTGGGGATTTAGCTCAGGCACTGCCTAAGGAAGCTTCCAGGCCTGTCTGGTCCCCAGCTCCGGAACCTGATGAACCATATTCCTCCGCCTGCCCGATGGCCAGGCGGTCCTACAACATAATGAAGCCAGAAAGGGGACAAGCAGATTGTAAAGAGAAAGCCCTTTCTGCCCCACCCACCCCAGTCTCCTCAGCACCACCACACCTGTCAGGAGACACTCTTTATTCCAGTATCACAGGGTCTGCTCCAGGAACCCACCAAAAAAAAAAAAAAAAAAAAAAAAGCTTTAATTCCAGTACTTGGGAAGCAAGGGAGAGACCAAATTGGTCTACATAGAATTTTCCAGGCAGCCAGAGCTACATAGGGAGACCCTATCTTAAAACAACAACAAAAACCAGAAAGGTTAGAGTGAAGACAGACTGTTCATCTTATATTGTGGAAGGTCCCAGTTTGTTTTTATTTATTTTATGTATAAAAATTATGGTTTTTATGGGTTAGTTATGGGTGCGTGGAATTGGAGCCAAGTCCTGTGTAGGAGCAACAAGTGCTTTTAGCCATTACTTCTACCCTGGAAGGCTCCAGTTTAACCTCCAACACTGCAAAACAAACCTGACAGCATATACATATAATCCAGCACTTAGGGGCCTGAGCCAGGGACTGGAGAGAGATGGCTCAGGGGTTAAGAGCACTGGCTACTCTTCCAGAGGTCCTGAGTTTAATTCCCAGCAACCACATGGTGGCTCACAACCATCTGTAATGGGATCAGATCTGGTATGTCTGAAAACAGCTACAGTGTACTTTAAATAAACAAACAAACAAACAAATATCTGCCTCTTTAAAAAGGAGAGGCAGAGGGGTTGGGGATTTAGCTCAGCGGTAGAGCGCTTGCCTAGCAAGCACAAGGCCCTGGGTTTGATCCCCAAAGGAGAGGCAGATACTTTACAAAGTAGATAGGAAGATCTAGAAAGATGCACTCTATTGTATGTAAATTAAAAATGATTTAAGAGGCCTGAGAGGTGGTTCACCACGTTAGGGTATTTGCCTCTGAGCCTAACTTGAGTTCCATCTAGGAACCCTCTCTATGAAAGGAAATAACTCTCACAAGTTGTCCTGTAGCTTCCAAAGTGCATGCTGTAGCACACATGAACCCCCTCCCACACCCAACGCACACACACGCACACACACACACACATACTACTACTACTACTACTACTACTACTACTACTACTACTACTACTACTAATTACTACATTCTTTTTCCTTGGAGATCTGGGTCTATCACTGGCAAGATCAAGCCAAGACTATGTAGTCTGCCTTGTCTTTCCAAGTGTGTTGTTTGGAGACCACTTGAGATCCTTGAAGCATACTTATAATTCTCATCAAGCCATTGGAGGCTTCTTAATTGTTCTCCTCTGTGGATTTAGGGACACCAGGGGAGGCCATTATTGCTGACAAGCAGGCCAGGAGCTCCAGCATCATGGGAGTATAGTAGAACCCAGGGGACAGAGCCAGTGGAAGAGCCTGGCACCCCGCCCCCAATAGCTTGAGTAAAAAGTCTGCTGTGGAGAGTCAGCATAAAGAGAAGAACCTAAAACCCTTTTTTAAAAGGATATAAAAGGGGTTGGGGATTTAGCTCAGTGGTAGAGCACTTGCCCTAGCAAGCACAAGGCCCTGGGTTTGGTCCCCAGCTCCGAAAAAAAAAAAAAAAAAAAAAAAAAAAAAGGATATAAAGCAAAGGACTTCCTAGACTGACGAGCAGGTACCCAGCCCTGAGGTGTGTTCCCACCCAGGCCCAGACACTGAGCAGTGCCAGGAAAACTTTATTGCAGAGTGGCAGCCACTTCACTTCTGCTGTTCCTAAAGTCGTGGCTCTCGCAGCTGCTTCAGAAAGGGCCGGGGAGTGTAGGTGGAGCTGCTGCCTTTCTGAGCTCCTGAATAGACCTTCACAATTTGGCTTTGATTCTTTCTCTTGCTAAGTAGATGATGCTGTCTTCCTTCTTTTCTTCTCTTCCAAGCCATACACTCCTTTTCCTTTTCTTAAAGAGTTGGCTGGGCCCCCTAACACCATGGTAACAGGAGTGGTGACAGTAGTTGTCTTGTATCCTTCCTAAATCGAAGGGGATTAGGCTGAAGTTTCTAAATGTGATGATTGCTGTGTGCTTCTCAATGGGATCTTTATCAAGCTCAGCATTTCTCCTAGCAGGGGCTGGAGTTCAGGGCTGGAGTGTGTGCTTAGCATACACAAAGCCTCGAGTTCTGTCCCCAGAACTGTAAAAAGGTACTTTCTACCCCGGATATGGATATTCGTGTCATCACAGACAGGCCTTAAACCTTGCCCGGTACTTTATCTCTGCTGAAGTGAGCATGGAGAAGCAGACTTGGTGTGGGCCAGCCTTGAGGGGCAGCCATGAGCTTGACATTGCAGCAATGTGCTCGCCTAGAACTGATTGGGTTTGTCTTACCTGTATTTTATGGTTTTTTGTGTGTGTGTGTGTGTGTGTGTGTGTGTGTGTGTGTGTGTGTGTCTCTGTCTGTGTGTGTGTGTGTGTGTGTGTGTCTCTGTGTGTGTCTGTCTGTGTGTGTCTGTGTGTGTGTGTGCATGTGTGTCTGTGTGTGTCTGTCTGTGTATCTGTCTGTGTGTGTGTGTGCCTGTGCGTGTGTGTGTGCGCGCGCGCGCGCATGTGTGTGTGTGTGTGTGTGTGTGTGTGTGTGTGTGTGTGTGTGTGTCTGGGAACAGGGCATGTACATACCATTCACTCACATAGAAGTCAGAGGACAGTTACTTAAGTTCTCTCCTTCCACCTTTGCATGGGCTCTTGGGATAGACCTCAAGTTAAAAGTTTGTATAGCAAGCACTTTAACCTACTGAGCCATTTTCCAACTTCAGTTTTTGATTGATTTGTTTGTTTGTTTGTTTGTTTTGAGACAGGGTTTCTCTGTGTAGCCCTGACTGTCCTGGAACTCACTCTGTAGACCAGGCTGGCCTCAAACTCACAGGGATCTGCCTGCTTTTACTGGAACTAAAGGCCCACCAATGCTGGCTGTTTTAGTATTTGAGATAAGGCCTCACTATCTAACCCATGCTGAACCTGAACTCAGGATCCTACTGCTTCTGCCTCCTATGTTCTAGAGTTACAGGTCTTAGCATTTTTCTAATCTTATAGATAATTTGGAGAAGATAGGACTTGACTGTTTCCTAAAATTTCTTTCCTCATTTCTCTCTCTCTCTCCCTCTCTCTCTCTCTAGAACATGGTCTCACCCTGTAACTCTGCAGGCTAGGAACTCCCAGAGATCCACCTGCCTCTGCCTCTGCCTCACCACACCTGGCCTCCCTGCTTTAGAAGTTTCTACTAGAGGGTCTAGATGTAAGCCCTAATGTAAAGCCAGAATCCCCCAGTGTGGTGGTGCATGCCTTTAGTCCCAGCACTCAGGATCTCTGTGAACTCAACAACAGCCTGGTCTGCACGGTGGGTTCCAGGATAGCCAGGCCTACACAGACAAACAAGAAACAACCCAAAAAACCCAAACCAGAGTTCTCCCTTCACTTTTTTTTTTTTTTTTTGTTGTTGGTTTTTTGTTGTTGTTGTTGTTTTGTTTTTTTTCCAGAGCTGAGGACCGAACCCAGGGCCTTGCACTTGCTAGGCAAGAGCTCTACCACTGAGCTAAATCCCCAACCCCTCTCCCTTCACTTTAAGAACCTGTGCTATAGGGGTTGGGGATTTAGCTCAGTGGTAGAGCGCTTGCCTAGGAAGCGCAAGGCCCTGGGTTCGGTCCCCAGCTCCGGGGGAAAAAAAAAAAAAAAGAACCTGTGCTATAGGGGGTTGGGGATTTAGCTCAGTGGTAAAGCGCTTGCCTAGCAAGCGCAAGGCCCTGGGTTCGGTCCCCAGCTCCGAAAAAAAGGAAAAAAAAAACAAACAAAAAACAAACCTGTGCTATACCTATAGTTCATGAAAAGCTGTTACAATCCAGAACAAAGATGCATAAGTCTGAGCTGAGTCTGACCCAGGTAAACAATGCTGCCCTTGAAAACTGTGTGTGCCCTGGGGTCCACAATGGTGGAACTTTGGTGTGTGTGAACCCTACACACCCCTCAGGCACCTACTTGCTTCCTCATTTCTTCACAGCCAAAGCAACAGGGCTAGCTCAGGTCACTACTGCTGGGTACCCTGGCAGCAGTTCTTTAATAAAACGTCCCATTCATGCTCAGGATTAGGAAATGTGGCCTTCCCAATTAAACTTCAGAACTAATCAGTCTAGTGGGGCAAAGGCCATGTCCCCTGTCAGGCCTGACATTGAAAACTGGAGGTAAGAGATTGGTCGGGCACTCAGGAGAAACAGTCTTCTCTCGGCATGTGCATTGTGGTACCACCAACTTTTGTCTAAAACGGAAAGCCAATAACAGGCTAACAGGACACTTTATTCTATCACTGAGGGTATAAATTTGCAAAGTTCACATCACTCTGTATCTGGGGATAAGCCCCGTCACTGGATACCTGGGGACCCCTCATATAAGCAGGGCCAGTATAGTATTTAAGTATCTATAGTTTATAAGCTGCATATAGTGGAATGTAGGTGGAGGTGGTGGAACACCAGCAGGTGTCACAACCCAGAAGTGTCCTAGTGACCAGAGAGACCCTCCTCACCAGCCAGAGTGGCTTGCCTGTGCTCTCCTGAGGACAATGGCCTCTGGCCTTAAACATGGAAGCACTGTGTGCTCCTAAACCAGTATGGGCAGAACTCAAGAGGTCTAGGAGAAGAGTGGGAAGACCAGGCCTTCCGGGAACATCATGATCTGATGTTAATCCCTGTCTGTGATTGACTCAGTGGCCCAGCCTGTGAACCCCAAAGCCCCCCCTCTCCTTGCAGTGAGTGAGGCCCTGTAGTTTTCCTGCCTGTCTTGGAAACACCACTGACCTCTCAGTGGTGTGAGGGAGCTGAAGGCAGCTGAGGTAGGAGGGCAGCCTTCAGCTGTAAGCTCCACATGTAGTGCTTGCAGGAGGAACCTCACCTCAGTGTACACACTGGCACACTATTCTGCAGAACTGATCCTGCATCCCTAGCCCAGAGAAGCATAGCACTGGATAATATCTACCCACATCCAACCTGAGTACCCCCCACCTAGCCCATGCCACAGGCCTTTTGTCTGGGGCCTGATCCCCTGTGGACCCAAGAGGTGCTGAGCATTAGTTGGGTGAAGCCATGTCTGCTCATCTTCCTGCAGTTCTCCTCCACATTTCAGTCTGGGGGAGTAGGTCTCCCATCCTTCACAGAGAGGCTTGCTGAAGCTGAGACCTGAGCGAACACAGCCATGGCCTTGTGTGGAGCACTGCCTGTGTCTCTGGCCCTGGCCTCAGACCCACGCCTGGGCGAGCGCACCCTTCCTGCATGTGCCACAGGCGTGTCACCCTCTGCCTCTCCTTCCTGGGGGGCAGAAAGCAGCTCATGGGGTCCAAAGGGTCATTGGCCAAACCTCCAGAGAATGATTCCAGAGCAGGCCTTTGACCTGGCCAGCCGCCCATGATGTCTTGAGCAAGCTGGGCAGCCTGTGTCAGCGTGGCCAGCAGCCTCTCCCCATAAGGCCACACTGGTAGATGTGGGGAACATTGCCTCACTCAGCTGTCTTGGCCGGGAAAGCAGAGAACAGCTAAGGTACAGCAGCCCAGAGATGCCACAGCCATCCCTGAGGTGCCGCAGGGAGGGGAGGTGCAGATAGTGAGGGGCTTGCTACCCACAATGTAGCCATCCATGAGGGCCTACCAGCCTGCACCAGCCTTGACCTGCTCTGCCAGCATGGCTCAGGCTGCTCAGGAGCCCACCTGGAACCTCCAGTCAGTAGGCAGGCCCTGCAAAAGTTCCTCTGTCATGACAAGGTGGCCACCCCAAAGAACATCTGGTAGAGCCACACACCATCTGCGCACACACAGGATTCTACATGCAGAGAATAGAACAGTGTGGACCCTGAAGCAGGTTCACAGCTTCCTAAACAACCTGAGATTCCTGTTACATCCCTGGCCTCCTCTGCCCCGCTCTCACCTCCTGCCCACACTATTGTCTGTCTTCCCGAGAATGTATCCAGAGGCAAGCCAGTTCTTAGCACTTTTTTTTTTCCTTTGGAGCTGGGAACCGAACCCAGGGCCTTGCGCTTGCTAGGCAAGCGCTCTACCACTGAGCCAAATCCCCAACCGGGCAAGCCAGTTCTGAGGCCACCTCACAGTGCAGTTCCTCTTGCAACCGTCACCCCTGTCCTCAGCCCTGTCTCTCCCCTTCCCCCACCCCTGCCAGAGGCAGAATTAGAGCTAGGCCAGGTAGCTGCATAGGATCTCTGTCTGCAGATGGTTTGATATAAGCAGGACAGCCAGAAAGAGATAGGTCCAGTGTCCACACCTGGCAAAGTAATCTTCAGGAGGGATGGTGGGACCCAACCACCAAGGGCTGCCTCTCTGAACCCCATGGCGTGGCAGTGGGCGCTGGTTGAGGTTCCTGCTTTTCTGCTGTAGCACAGCTCAAGAGAAGGTGGTGTCCAACAGGCCTGTGAATGGAGCCTAAGCTGCTCCAATGGAGGCCACACAACTTTGGGTTCCCCAAGGTGATGATAGTGAGGAGTTAGGTGGCATCTGATTACCTGAAATTAAAGGCTCCTTTAGGAAAAGGCATTGAGGCAGGGGGTTTGGTACAGGAGTGGGGATGCCAGGCCACCATTGCATGTGAATATGAGGGCTGAGGAAGCAAGATCATGTCCCCCGTGCAGGCCTCACTGAAGGCTTGGACTCTGGGAGCCTTGGAGAGTCTGACAGGCCAGAAGTGTAATACGACCTCACTGATAAGCGTGATGGAAAAAGGAGCTCAGGGCAAATGCCAAGAAAACTGAGGTGCACACTAGATCCCATGGGGATAGGAGAGGTCTCCGTGAAGGTTGGTTAACCCCAAAGACAGGACTGGCTGGAGCAGCCATGCATAAGATGGGATAGAAAGGTCTTGACAGCTGTGCCCAGGGCCACAACATGAACTGAGTCTTGAACTGTTGCCAGAGTCCAGGGCAAGCCCTCTCTAGCCCCAAGGCAGGTTCTGGAGACCTGAGTCCAGTCCTTTGAAAAGCCACATCAGGGCATCCATGGAGCCAGGAGGTCACACCATATCCTGGAGCCAAGCAGCTGGGGTAGTAGCTCTGAAGGTAACCCCTGGGCCTAGGACTTTCAGGGGCAAGAGAGCTGAGGCTCAGACACTTTAGGGTAGATGAGAATCAGGCCCATCTCCAAACACAGTCCAGGATCAAATGTTCAGTGAAAACATGCAGTAACCGCACATATGGACCCATAAGGCTCCGATACCTCTCCCTCAATTAAAAGCCACAGGGACTAAAATACCTTACAAACCAGAACTTTCCACAAGTCAAATGCTAGGCAGAGGCAGATCAAACAGGAGGCTGGTGTGCACGAGTATTTGCCTGGCAATGCCCAGGACATCTGTGCATCCTGACTTCTCCCTGGTGCTTACTACTCAAGAGCCCAGGTGACAACATAGAGTCCCAGATAGGCAGAGTGGGCTTTATGGGCCAGTTACTGGTTGGACCTCAGGTCAGCACAGGTGGGAAACAAACCTCAGCCAGGCCTGGGATTCCCAGTGCTATGTCTCCTAGCTGCAGAGTAGTGGGCTGGGGCCCTGGAGGCCTGGGAGTTGGGCCAGGTACCTCCTTCCCCGACACAGGGAGGACTGTCTAAAGAGAGGCCAGATCCAAAGGCCACCAAGAAGAGTGTCCTGTTCTTCCTCTAACTAGACCTACTTAGGAACAGTTCAAGTAAATGTGTCTAGCTCTTGGTGCCAGTTAGAAGCTACTTGTCTGACACTGGCCTGAGTCATGAACAGCTCCACTGTGACCACTGGTTAGATCAGGCTAGTTCCTTCCTTGGCCTTTGCTCCTACCTGGCTGGGCCAGGTCGGCAGCAAGAGGACCTAGCATGGAGCCCTTCTATGATTCCTGCCCTCCATGATGCCTTCTGGAAGACTTAGAGGGGGAAGAGCCATGTGATATGGTAGCTGGTGCTGGGAGGAACATGTGTGTAAGAGAGAAGGGTGGTCTAGGTTTGGAGAACCAGGCATAGCTAGCAGGTGTCCTCAGGATCCTGAGTCAGCACAGTCTTGTCCTGCAGGAGCTAGGGCGGAAATGACCCTAATGAGGTTGCTGCTTCTAAATGTTTCAAAAAGTTCCTTCCTCAGAAAGCTGGGCATGGTATCACATACTGCGTTCTCACAAGCCTGAAGCAAGAGGATTGCCATGACTCCAGCCTGGATTACAAAGCAAGACCCTGATTTAAAAGAAACCAAAGAAAAAGAGACCTACACAGTCTCAGGACAGGGAGGAGGGCAGCTCACTTCTCTGGAGCCTATGCAAGCATTCAGGCTCCATGCCCACAGCACATTAGATTCTGCCAGGCACTCTGTGGCTCTACTGACTCTTACCCTACCTACCCTGTGCCCATGCGGCATGTTCCAGGTCCACGGGAGTCACAGAGATAGGCTCCTCAGCTCTGGACAGACATGCACATAAGACAGCTGAGCTAAGACTGGCAAGCAGTGGGCTGTGTCCCCAAGACACCAGACTCTGCTGTAAGATATAGTGCATGGTGTTGTGTTGCATGCTCTTGATCCCTCCACTTGGGAGGCAGAGGCAGGTGTGTCCCTAATGTCTAGGCCAAGCAGTTTACATAGTGAGTTCCAGGTAAACCAGAACTGCATAGTAGTTCCTGTCTAAAAAGGAGAAAAAAAAGTATAAAAATGCAAAAGCCCCAGCTCCAGGTAAACCAGAAGCTTCCTGTCTGCTGGGCCAGGCTGCCAGGGAGGAAGGACAGGTCTGTCTGTGTGCCTGAGGGAAGTGAAATAGTTTTAGAAAAGATAGACATTTTTAGTGTCAAAGATTCAAAGGACACAAAAGCTCAAAAGATAAAGATGATCATCTACAAAAGCTAGTGGGACTTACTAGTGGGCTTACTAACTAGTGGGGCTAACTAGTGGGGCTTACTAACTAGTGGGGCTTACTAGCAGGCCCTTACCCATGAAGTCTGGGTTCTAGCAGCAGCCGCAGCAGCGGCAATAAAGTGACCACTTTGACTACGGCTCAAGTGGATTCTGGCAGAGCTGCTCTAGGCTTTAACCTGTGCCTGTGTGTGTGGTACAGCTTACCAGACAGTCCTTGGCCTGTCTGTGTCCGAAGTGTTCATCAACACTCCCTGTACACGCAAGCCCCAAGCACAGGACAACTCACTGAACTCTCGATGGGGTGGCTTGGCTTGAATGGGAGGTGGGGCCACCTGCCCCCATGCCCTTAGGAAATGGTTATAACAGCTCAGGGTGTTTTGTTCTGTGCTTTCTTTTGTTTCCAGAGCCTAGATTTCTGTGCAGTAGGGAAGAGGCAGGCCCAGGATCAGTTGAAGATATGTGAAGCCTGTGCCCACACAGACCTCCTACACCCTAGTCAGGACCCAATACAGTTGCTGCCACTGGCCAGGGCTAGGTCACTGCGGAGGGCCTGCTGGCCTGTATAGGCTCCTGCAGAGAGAAGCAGACTGAGTCCCTACAGGCTGCTATGATATGACCAACTCTGGGCACATCCCACCTCCGCTTCCTGTGATCCTAACCTACATCTTTTTCTACTTCTTGCCTGTAGAGTGTCCCGCACCTCTGGGACCCAGCCGGAGCCCTGTCCCCACACAAAGGGTCAGCTGGAGCCCTGTCCCCACACAAAGGGCCTTTGCTGTCAAAGGGCTAAAGATGGAAGCTCAGCCAAAAGCCTTACACCCCAGACCCAGCAAGTCGCATCCAGCAAAACCTGCAAACTGCCAGCCACAGCGACACCCGAGGATCCGCAACTACAACCTCAAGGACTAGATCTCAGCTCCTGCAGGGTACTGCACAGGGGCTGCCACCTGGGTCCACGGGGCCTGTGCATGTACAAGTTGGGAGTGAGTACACACAGAATACACAGGTGGACTGTGACACAGGACAGACTCCCAAATGCTGGCCTTCCTGATACTAAAGAGAAATTAAAACCCTCCTCCATCTGCTTGGCCTGTGAAGTTGTCTGTCTTGTCCTACTTGGGAAATGAAGTATCAACATGCAGGCTAGAGCCTGGGCTGGTCTCTGCCACCTGCCTGTGTCACCACCCACAGCCACTGTGCACTGACCCTGTCAGTGACACTGTTCTTCTCTAGAACCTGGTGGGCAGAATAGAGTGGCCACCTGCAAAGTATGTCCCCAAGGAACATTGTGAGAGAGGTCCTCCCAGGAGCATGAGCCTGGCCGAGGCCCTATCTCAGAAATATACTCATCTGCCGACTGAAAACCTCATCAAGGGACCTGCCTGACCATTGCTGCCCACAGTAGGTCTTTTTTTTCGGAGCTGGGGATCGAACCCAGGGCCTTGCGCTTCCTAGGCAAGCGCTCTACCACTGAGCTAAATCCCCAACCCCCACAGTAGGTCTTAAAGAGGGTCATGGCCTTAGCCTTGCTGGGCATAAGACACACAGGGCTGCAGGGGTGGAAGCAGCTCCCAGGTCCAGGTTGCTCTGTGTCCCTGACTAATCATGTGACTCTTACAGCTTCATTTTGCATCTGTGTAAAATCCTGACAGTGGTTCCCGCTGGCTGGCTCACATGTGTGGGCCACACAAACATCACAGGAAAGCCCACGCTCAGTAATGTGGTCTTGGGACGCTCGCTGAAACCCTCAGGCCTAGGTATCACACAACTGCAGATCACTCTTGCTGTGTCTGCAGTGGGCTGCTCTCGAGGTGCATACGCCAAGGCACAACAGCCCACCTAGGCACACAGTGCTTTCAAGACCAGCAAGGGCAGTGGTAGGCCATCCTGATGTGGCTCTCCCACATCCACATCTGGCAGTCCACTCTCTTTGCTGGTGAGGCCTCGTTTCTGAGATGTAGCCTGCAACCTCCATGGGTAAAAAGATGAGCAGAGAAGTCTGCTGACCCCAGCATCCTCCTCTGCACAGGCCCATACTCTGCATTCCAGCCTGCTCTCCTTGGTTACCACCCCTCCACTGGAGACCCCAGTAGCTGCAGAGGGCAGAGCTCTGCTGACCCAAGTATGGTTAGCCAGCAGCCTGGCCAGCGAGAAGGCAAACACGGCATTCAAGGCACCTGGAGGTGGGGTGGGACAGCTCTGGCTGGCACATGCACAAGCCATTTGTAAAACTCTCCTAGGCTGACCCTGAAACCCAAAGACACAACAAAGTGAAGACCCTCCAATAGAGAGAGTGCAGGACCTGGGTCCTGCACTCCCCACCTCCATAGAATACACATTACAGCAAGAGATGCCATCAGCAGGCCATGGAACAGGCCCTAAAGACACAGGGGCACTAATAGGAGAACTTGGGGACAAGCCGGCATGTGGGCAGAATACACCTGCCAGTCCTACAGGCTGCCCTTCAGGGTCCCCACTTAGCCTCCTTCCACAGAGAGCCTGTGGACAGCCAAGCTGGAGAAGCTAGAAGCCAGGGTTGACAAGCAAGACTCTGAGGCTCTGGCTTTTTTTTTTTTTTTTTTTTTGTTTTTTTTTTGGAGCTGGGGACCGAACCCAGGGCCTTGCTTCCCTAGGCAAGCGCTCTACCACTGAGCTAAATCCCCAACCCCTGAGGCTCTGGCTTTTGCTATAGACATGCAGTCAAGGACCACTGACACTACTCCCTCCCTAGCGCCCCCCCCCCCCAAAGCCATTGCCCATAAGGTTGGTCTTAGTGGCCTGGGCCTGTAGTGGAAGAGCAGAAGGAAAGGGATCAACTCTGAGCAGTCTGTGTCTTTTTGGTCGGTGAGTTTTCATCATCTCCCCTCCCCAAATTCGATAACCCTTTCAAAAGAGGAATTTAAAGGGAGGGAGGGTGAGGGTCCCGGAAACCAGCAACTCAGGGAGGCGCGCAGACGCTCCTTTGTTCCCACCAGGCGGGGGAGGGGTGGTATCCCGCTCGCCAGATGGCCGCGCCTGGACACTGAACGGACTCCGGAGACCGCGGCACGCGCCCGTCAGTGTTCCCTATCCTGCCTACTGCTCTCGTCCCTGCCCGCATCCTGGTCTCCAAGGCGGCCACAGAAAGGGTGGGTGTCTGAGAAAGCTGGGCCACGATGACCGGTAGTAACCCCGCCTGAGGCGCCCTCCGCCAGGGTCAACGACCGCGCTTGCGCGGGGGCCCGAGAAGCGCTTTGCCGCTGTTGCCGGCCCATCACCCTATTGCCTAGCAACGCCCACCCGCGCGCCACCATTGGGCCACCGAGAACGGCCTCGGTGTCCAATTGGTCTCGATGTGGAGCAGGCCACGCCCCTCGGCTCCGCGCGCGCTATGAGCACGGCGTGGAATCGCAGCGACACGGACCTGTTCTGTTCCCCCGCGTGGCCCCAGTGTCCTCAGTGCAGTCCCCAGTGTGACCAAGCACGCCCGACCCACACTGCGCGCGCACAGTGCACACCTGGCCCCGGCCGTGGGGGTGGGGGGGGTGAGAGAAAGGACAGAGATGAGGGCGTCGGGATGAGCCCCGCGTGGCCCGCGCGAGGCCGGGGGCGGGGACGGAAGCGGGCGGGGGCTGCGCGTTCCTTGTGCTCCAGCGCGCGCCTGTGCAGGGTCCCGGCTGGGGGCGGCGCGCGCGGGCATCACCCCACCGGCGGCGGCGCGCCGGGTCCCGGGGCGCAGCCCCGACGCTCATTGGCCTGGGCGGCGCAGCCAAGCTGTCAGCCCATGTGGCGTGGCCGCGCGGGGATGGCCGCGGTTTAAATAGCGCCGGCGCGGCCTAGAGGGAGCCAGAGAGACGGCAGCAGCGTCCCGTCCAGTTCGCCTGCCGCGCTCCTCGCTTGTCGTCTGCCTCCGGATCCCAGACAGGTACGCCGCTGCGTTCGGGGTTCCGGGATGGCAGGCCGGTGTCTGGGTGCCGCGGCTCCAGTGGGAGGACAGGCGGGCGCCCATCCTCAACAGCCCTGCGCTCACAAAAGCGCCGCCGCGCCCCTCCGACAGCCAACCACCCGGCTGTGCGCCGCGGTCCGGCCGAGAGGGGCGCGGGAGGGGTGTGCGGAGAGCCAGCGCGGCGGGCCGCTGTCACGTGGGCGCCGCGCCAGCCCGGTGCAGGAGGCTGGGTGCCTCGTGGATGGGGCCGGGGCCTCCACTCTCATCCGGAGGCTTTGGCAGGGCACAGGAGGCCGCGGTGGTACCCGGGCTCCAGTTTGGAGAGGCCAGATGTGGGTCTGGGAGCGCACGAGGCCCCAGGGGCCTCAGCGGAAGTCATCAGACCATCCAGGCCTCACCGGCTGGGTGGCGCGGAAGCCTTCTCGTTGGACTACGGCTGCAAGGCCTGAACTGCCCTGGGCAAGTGCCTTAGGGACCAGAGGATCTATCAAACCCTTCAGCTGCCTCAGCCAGGTTACAAGGTGTTTGACCAAATGGCGAGAGGCTTCTCCTGTCCCGGATCCGCACCTAGTTAGGAGTGGTACTCTAGGTCGGATCTTGCTGAAAGGATCCGTTGGCAGGGGATCGGTTTGCCTCAGCCCTGCTAGGCCTGAGCACTAAGTAGTCGGGCCTGTTCTCTCTGGGTCCTTACCATGCCTGGCGTTCTGGCTGGCCCTGCAGGGCAGTCAGTCTCCACCCTCATCATGAAAGGGAAGCGTTGGCTTCCCCGTGGCTTGAGGTGAGAGTGCCCCAGACCCTGCTTCTTGAAGCCCCACTTCTGTTTGCAAGTTCCTTATGATTGGGATGGAGCACCCAGTAGGCAACTGGAGATCATATGGTCCCAGGTAACTAGCAAGGCATGGTAGGGTCAGGCCAGGTCATGTGTCTGGAAGGGATTAAAAACCTCAGAAGTAGCTATCCGTGCAAGGGAACCCGAGCACCCGGGCTCATCCATTGATTATAGCTGGGTCCTGCTAGTTTCCACCACTGGGGGGCTTTCTGAGCCCTTTGCTCTCAGAAAGTCAGGGCCTGGCTGTGAGGTGTGCTACCTGTGGATTCAGGTGACTGTAGCTGGGAATGACTCCATGAGGAAGGCCCACCAGGCTACCTACCTTCCCCCACAGAGAAGAGCCATGGAGGAGGTGGTGATAGCCGGTATGTCCGGGAAATTGCCCGAGTCAGAGAACCTGCAGGAGTTCTGGGCCAACCTCATTGGCGGTGTGGACATGGTCACAGACGATGACAGGAGGTGGAAGGCTGGTGAGTGTCCCCTCGGGATCAGGCAGCAGGACAGACTGAGAGTCTCACCCAAGATGCTTCTAGAGACAGTGAACTCCCTGTAGAGCTGTGAGGTTGTGAACCGGTTAGAATGAGAAGGGACAGGTGACTTGTAGAAGAAGGTGGGCTGTAGAAGAGGACTGGCCCTTTGGATCTCCCATCTGTAACCTCTGCCCTGAGCTGGCGGATAGTGTCTAAGATGACGCTCACACCCAGTGGATTCTAACAGTGCCATAGAGCAGCTAGCTCTACCTGATGGGCAGGTGTGAGTCAGCACTGGGCTGGCCTGGCCAGCCTGGGAGTAGGCAGAGGGTCTCCCAGTCAGGTCGGGGTTACCAGGGGGTGGTCGCCAGCCTCACTTCCTGCTCCTACAGGTTTTGCTTTGGGTCACCCACATGTGGCTGTTTTGGGGCTCATTAGCAGTGAGGCTGGGTCACTTTCTGGGAACCTTCCTCCAGGAGAGGTTGGTTCCCTGGCCTCAGACTGTGATGTTCCACAGGGCTCTATGGGTTGCCTAAGCGGTCTGGAAAGCTGAAGGATCTGTCCAAGTTCGACGCCTCCTTTTTTGGGGTCCACCCCAAGCAGGCACACACAATGGACCCGCAGCTCCGGCTGCTGCTGGAAGTCAGCTATGAAGCTATTGTGGACGGAGGTGGGTCATTGGGGTATTATTATTGCCCTTTGTAGGACTTACTGTCATGAGGGCTGGGGACGTAGTTCAGTGGGAGAGCACTTGCCTAGTGTGCACAAGGACCTGGGAACATCATCATCCCCAGTCCAGGAAAAGGAAACACAACAATGATACCTTCTTGGCTCTGAGATGTCAAGAGCTCAGAGACAGGCATGGATGGCATGGGTCCCTCTAGCTATGTCCCCAACCCTGACATAGGGCCAGTGGCTCAGGAGGCGGGGGCCCTGAGCAGGGCATGGGTTTCACAACCACACACTTAGTGTCCCAGGCGCGCCCTGTTACCCCAGTTACTTCACTCCCCGACGTCTGGTTGTTCTTGGACTGAGGGCAGGGCTTACAGCAGGTAGCTCTGCAGGGGCTCAGCCTCAGCTTTGGCAACAACCCAGTCCCACTGGCTGTCTCTCACTCTGGATCCTGCTGCTTGGGTCATGGACGTGTCCCCAGGGATAGAAGGCCCCATAGTGGGCAGCCAGTGTGGGTTGGTGTGGCGGGGGTGAGCTTCAGGTTGGTAAATGCTAATTAACCCTGTACTTGATAAACAGCTTGATGTATAACTGCCCTGGGGTAGAGTAGAAGACCAGGGGATGCAGGATCCTGGTAACCTCGGTGGTGAAAATGAAGGTCCTCACCTTGGGCCTGTCTGGCTGCCCAGGCTCTATCAGAGGCTGGGCACAGCTCCCAGGGGGTTACCCACTGTCCTCTGCTTTCCCAGCTTGGACACTTGGTCTTTGTCTTCCTGTATCTCCTTATCACAGCCTGTCCCAGGGCAGGCTGCCCTTGGCACTAGAGAACTCATTGGCCAGCGGCCTCTCGAGACCCACCAGTAACACCAGAGCCTGAGGGAGTTGCCTTCAGACAATGCTGTCCTCTGTCTTAACTATGGCCTCCTATGGTTGCAGCTCTGACCCAGACCTTAGAGGTCCACTGTGGCCCCGATGGTACCCCTCTGACCCAAACCCATGTGGTTATTGCTGCCCCTGGCAGGTATCAACCCGGCCTCACTCCGAGGAACAAACACTGGTGTCTGGGTGGGTGTGAGTGGTTCCGAGGCATCGGAGGCCCTGAGCAGAGATCCCGAGACTCTTGTGGGCTACAGCATGGTGGGCTGCCAACGAGCAATGATGGCCAACCGGCTCTCTTTCTTCTTCGACTTCAAAGGTGGGTGGGCAGCCCAGCTCTGGGCACGACCCAGCTGTATATGCATTCACCTAGACAACCCTTTCAGACTCAGACTTCCTTATTCCTGGGTACTCAAGCCTTCACTGAGTGGGGTACTCAAGGCCCGGGAGGCGGGGGGTGTGGGACAGCATCTGCCCAAGGGTACCCACACCCACTTTATGACCTTGTCCACAGGACCCAGCATTGCCCTGGACACAGCCTGCTCCTCTAGCCTACTGGCACTACAGAATGCCTATCAGGCTATCCGCAGTGGGGAATGCCCTGCTGCCATTGTGGGCGGGATCAACCTGCTGCTAAAGCCTAACACCTCTGTGCAGTTCATGAAGCTAGGCATGCTCAGCCCCGATGGCACCTGCAGATCCTTTGATGATTCAGGTAAGGTTGGCCTGGGTAGGGATCGTTAGGCTCTACTTTGCAGGGCTCCAGCCTGTACCCTGAGTGGCATCTGGGCTCCTGGTGGGGGGGGAAGGGAGGACATGTGCATGTATAGACTCATAGCACACACCCCATCACACCAGAGCACCTAGCTGAGGTGTTGATCTACTCTAGGGAACGGGTATTGCCGTGCTGAGGCTGTCGTGGCAGTTCTGCTGATTAAGAAGTCCTTGGCTCGGCGAGTCTATGCCACTATTCTGAATGCCGGGACGAACACAGATGGCTGCAAGGAGCAAGGTGGGCATGGAGGGAAAGAGCATGGGGAATGGGGACGTGGAGCGCACAGGGCTTGACACCGTACTGTACCATTACCCATCTCCGTAGGCGTGACATTCCCCTCTGGAGAAGCCCAGGAACAACTCATCCGTTCTCTATATCAGCCGGGTGGTGTGGCCCCCGAGTCTCTTGAATATATTGAAGCCCATGGCACGGGCACCAAGGTGAAAGCCCTTTCCAGCCCATACCTGCGACTCCTCTATCCTCACTAGAGGGACCTGGCTGCAGCCTTAACCTACTCTGTCCCCTGCAGGTGGGGGACCCCCAGGAACTGAACGGCATTACTCGGTCCCTGTGTGCTTTCCGCCAGAGCCCTTTGTTAATTGGCTCCACCAAATCCAACATGGGACACCCTGAGCCTGCCTCGGGGCTTGCAGCCCTGACCAAGGTGAGCAGGCTGAGGGCTCTGAGTCAAGAGTGATGTAGATAGCTCTGTACTGTGACCACCACTTGACCTACCCCGGGGCTCCTGCCTGCCCACCAACTAGCCCTTTGGCTGTACCATGGCTGAAATGGCAGGGAGACTGGGGCATGGCACATTCCCTGTGGTTGGTGTGCTGACTTACATAGCTTCTGGCTGAAGGAAACACTTGGCTGCATAAAGGGCAGGTGCAGTTCTGAGGAAGTATCTAGGCAGCCAGGTCTAGCAGAATGCCCCATTCTGAGATGAGAAGGGAGGAGTGACCCAGTGTCTGATCTGGGTGCTCTTTCCCTGGGTGACCCTGCACGTGTAGGCACCTTCAGCTTGTTTCTATGCTGGGAGGGGTGCGGTTGTCTGGATGACCTATCTGTTGGGGCTTCTGGGCCTGGCTTCAGAGTTTGTGCGCTCAGGCCTACTGCCCCTTGACTTGGGCACCATGCACCCTGGACCACTGGTGGCAAGGCCAGAGAAGACAAGGGTCTTGGTGCCCAGTACCATACACAGCTTATGGGCTCTGGGGAGGTAGGTGGCCACGCTTGGTGGGGACAGCTGCCCAGTAACCATGTGTTCTGTCTACAGGTGCTGTTATCCCTGGAAAATGGGGTTTGGGCCCCCAACCTGTATTTCCACAACCCCAACCCTGAAATCCCAGCACTTCTTGATGGGCGGCTGCAGGTGGTCGATAGGCCCCTGCCTGTTCGTGGTGGCATCGTGGGCATCAACTCGTTTGGCTTCGGAGGTGCCAATGTTCACGTCATCCTCCAGCCCAACACACAGCAGGCCCCAGCACCTGCCCCACATGCTGCCCTACCGCATTTGCTGCATGCCAGTGGACGGACCATGGAGGCAGTGCAGGGCCTGCTGGAACAGGGCCGCCAGCACAGTCAGGACTTGGCCTTTGTGAGCATGCTCAATGACATTGCAGCAACCCCTACAGCAGCCATGCCCTTCAGAGGTTACACTGTGTTAGGTGTTGAGGGCCATGTCCAGGAAGTGCAGCAAGTGCCTGCCAGCCAGCGCCCACTCTGGTTCATCTGCTCAGGTGAGCTGCTCCCATGTTCCCAGGCTGGCCCCAAAGGAGGAGGGGAGTCGGTCCCTTTTCTTGAGGGTGAGGCTGGAGGTTGGCCATGCTATGGCCCTGATAAGCTTTCTGGTACAGGGATGGGCACACAGTGGCGTGGAATGGGGCTGAGCCTTATGCGCCTGGACAGTTTCCGTGAGTCCATCCTGCGCTCTGATGAGGCTCTGAAGTCCTTGGGAGTCAAAGTGTCAGACCTGCTGATGAGCACTGATGAGCACACCTTTGATGACATCGTGCATTCCTTTGTGAGCCTCACCGCCATCCAGGTATGCCACCTGCGTGGTACTCGGACCCCGGGACACTCCGCACCAGAGTCACGTAGTCCTGGCCCCGACTGGTGTGTAGGCAGAGCCTTAAATAGGTACACCTGAGGAGGAGCAGGGTCTTCTCAGAGGACCCTGAGAGAGGGTTGGTGTGCTTGGTGTGCTCAGCTTTACTGTGAGGGATGGTCAGGCTAGTGATCTAGGGGCTACGTGACATGGCTTATGTCCCCACTTCGCAGATTGCCCTCATCGACCTGCTGACGTCTATGGGGCTGAAACCTGATGGCATCATTGGGCACTCCTTGGGAGAGGTTGCCTGTGGCTATGCAGATGGCTGTCTCTCCCAGAGAGAGGCTGTGCTTGCAGCCTACTGGAGAGGCCAGTGCATTAAGGATGCCAACCTTCCGGCTGGATCCATGGCAGCTGTTGGTAGGTATCCTCCCAAGGGCCCCCGACCTCATTAGGCACCAGGATCTTCTTGGAAGGGGTTTCTGTCCTGGGTCCTCCAGAAGAATCAGTTGCTTTGTTGTGAGACATGGGGTTGCAAAGGGAGAGGTCACTCTGCTCAGGTTATCTTTATAGGAGGCTTCAGTTCTGACCCCACAGGCCCGAGCAAGGCAGGAAACACCATACACATCAGATGAGGGTCCAGGAGCTGAGGAGAGCTACTTACCAACCCTAGGTGTTCATTGCCCAGCTTCTCAGCTGCTTACCCCCTACACCACTTAGGTGTCATTTCTGAGGTCCGGCTCCTTTCCTACACTCCCTCCATAATGACACCTCTCTTGAGATCAGAAACAGCAGGGAGGGAGTAAAGGTGCCCTGGAAGGTCGACTCTTGGCATCCCAACACCATTGGCCCTAAGTAGTGCTCATGGTCCAGGAGGATGGGCTGAGTTCGGGCCGGCTCTGAGGCCAGCCTCTCTGCTTATAGGTTTGTCCTGGGAAGAATGTAAACAACGCTGCCCTCCTGGTGTGGTGCCTGCCTGCCACAACTCTGAGGACACTGTGACCATCTCTGGACCTCAGGTAGGCCCTGCAATCATAGCAGGACTTCTGTTCCCTGCAATTTTGCCCTGGCCCTGCCTAGGAGGCAAGGCCTTCTCAGTCTGTGTCCACCAAGTTCTGAAGGGCCCAGCTGGTGAGCTACACTTGTCACAGGCCCTCTGGGTGGACTGTGTCCCTGACCAGGGAAAGCCAGTCCAGGCCCCCTGACCACTGGCCTTGATGCCTGCAGGCTGCAGTGAATGAATTTGTGGAGCAGCTAAAGCAAGAGGGCGTGTTTGCCAAGGAGGTGCGAACAGGTGGCCTGGCCTTCCACTCCTACTTCATGGAAGGAATTGCCCCCACGCTGCTGCAGGCTCTCAAGAAGGTGAGTACCTGGCCATGTGCTTGGACCCCAGGGCACGGTGACTTGACCTCACTCGCTAACCAAGCGTCTGTGTGCAGGTGATCCGGGAGCCACGGCCACGCTCAGCACGCTGGCTCAGCACCTCTATCCCTGAGGCCCAGTGGCAGAGCAGCCTGGCCCGCACATCTTCTGCTGAGTACAACGTCAACAACCTGGTGAGCCCTGTGCTCTTCCAGGAAGCACTGTGGCACGTCCCCGAGCACGCCGTGGTGCTGGAGATTGCACCCCATGCACTGTTGCAGGTGAGCACTGGTCCGCCTGGGATGGGGCACATCAGCCTGCCAGTCACTGGTGAAGGCAAGTGTGGCACGGAAGGGGTCGGAGCCTAGCTCTCCTTTGTATGTGTAGGCTGTCCTGAAGCGAGGCGTGAAGCCTAGCTGCACCATCATCCCCTTGATGAAGAGGGACCATAAAGATAACTTGGAGTTCTTCCTCACCAACCTCGGCAAGGTGCACCTCACAGGGTAGGTCTCCTTTCTGTCTGCTGCTCGTGTGCAGGCCCACACCACCACCCCCCATGAGAGGGGTTGCTGTGGCCTAGCTCAGTACTGGCCCTCGGTCCTCATCTTGGCCATCTTGGGGTCTTAGAGCAAAAGTAGGGCCACAGACTCTCAGGGACAGGTGTGTCACTTAACTTGTTTGTCACCAGCATCGACATCAACCCTAATGCCTTGTTCCCACCTGTGGAGTTCCCGGTTCCCCGAGGGACTCCTCTCATCTCCCCTCACATCAAGTGGGACCACAGTCAGACTTGGGATGTCCCAGTTGCTGAAGACTTCCCCAACGGTTCCAGCTCCTCCTCAGCTACAGTCTACAACATTGGTGAGCCAGGCTCCGTGGTCAGTGGGTTCCTTCCCAGGCCTGTGGGCCCGTGCTGAGGCATTGTCCTTACAGACGCCAGTTCCGAGTCACCTGACCACTACCTGGTCGACCACTGCATTGACGGCCGTGTCCTCTTCCCTGGCACTGGCTACCTGTACCTGGTGTGGAAGACACTGGCTCGAAGCCTGAGCTTGTCCCTAGAAGAGACCCCTGTGGTGTTTGAGAACGTGACATTTCATCAGGCCACCATCCTGCCCAGGACAGGTAAGAGGCCCTTCAGTGGGGGCCGGTGAGGTGGTTGTGACTACTCCGCTCTAACCTTCTTTTCTCTCTGCAGGAACCGTGCCTCTGGAGGTGCGGCTGCTAGAGGCCTCCCATGCATTTGAGGTGTCTGACAGTGGCAACCTGATAGTGAGCGGTGAGTAGGACCTGGCTGGGCCTGTGTGGCTGAGGACCTCAGCTCCTAGCCTGCCCCATGCTCAGACCCTCCTGTTGCCCTGCCTCCTACAGGGAAAGTGTACCAGTGGGAAGACCCTGACTCCAAGTTATTCGACCACCCAGAAGTCCCGATCCCCGCTGAGTCCGAGTCCGTCTCCCGCTTGACACAGGGAGAAGTATACAAGGAGCTGCGGCTACGTGGCTATGACTATGGCCCTCATTTCCAGGGCGTCTATGAGGCCACCCTCGAAGGTGGGCAGGAGCAATCCCCGAGTCAGTGAGCATGATGACCAGGAGCCATTGTCACTCCTGGGCCATGTCTTGCTCGGGGACAGGGAAGACGGAGGAAGGGAGTAGAGGCCCTGGAGCAGGTGAGGCCTTGTGTGCTGAGCAGCCCCCCTACTGTAGGTGAGCAAGGCAAGCTGCTCTGGAAAGACAACTGGGTGACCTTCATGGACACAATGCTGCAGATATCCATCCTGGGCTTCAGCAAGCAGAGTCTGCAGCTACCCACCCGTGTGACTGCCATCTATATTGACCCTGCAACCCACCTGCAGAAGGTGTACATGCTGGAGGGAGACACTCAAGGTAGCTCTGGCCCTCGCTCTGTCCACTTGTCCTGGGCTGAGCATTGCCTACACTGACCAGTGTGTCTCCATAGTGGCTGACGTGACCACGAGCCGCTGTCTGGGCGTGACCGTCTCTGGGGGTGTCTACATTTCGAGACTACAGACAACAGCAACCTCACGGCGGCAGCAGGAACAGCTGGTCCCCACCCTGGAGAAGTTTCTCTTCACACCCTACGTGGAGCCTGAGTGCCTGTCTGAGAGTGCTATCCTGCAGAAAGAGCTGCAGCTGTGCAAAGGTGAGGATCCAAACCTTCCCTCTTCCTCAGTCTTAGCTTTGAAACTCCCGAGACAAGGCCTGGATGGCGGGGAGCTCAGGGTTGGTGAGAGCACAGCCTACCTTCCATGGGTAGCACGGCACTGCTGCATCCTTCCTATTGAGTTTCCGCTCTTCCCGTTGCTGTGGGCTTGTCCTGTGGACACACTAGGAAGCAGGCCCTGGCAGTAGGCTGGAGGCCGTAGAGAGAGAACGTAGGCCTTTTTTTGTCCCTCCCAGGTCTGGCAAAGGCTCTGCAAACCAAGGCCACCCAGCAAGGGCTGAAGATGACAGTGCCTGGGCTAGAGGACCCTCCCCAGCATGGGCTGCCTCGACTCTTGGCCGCTGCCTGCCAGCTGCAGCTCAACGGGAACCTGCAGCTGGAGTTAGGTGAGGTACTGGCTCGAGAGAGGCTCCTGCTGCCAGAAGACCCTCTGATCAGTGGCCTCCTTAACTCCCAGGCCCTCAAGGCCTGCATAGACACAGCCCTGGAGAACTTGTCTACTTTCAAGATGAAGGTGGTGGAGGTGAGTGCTGGGAAGGTAGACAGGCCATGTGCGTGGATCCAGGGCAATCTCAGACCCGAGCCCAAGGCAGGCAGCCATGATGTAGCAGCTTTCTATGGCCTTTGTGCTTTGGTTTGTTCCACCCTAAAAGATTGTGGGGAACTTTTCACTGCTACCAGTCCAAGGGATGAGCTATCAGAAGGAAGGCCTCTGGGAAAGAACCCTGGGATGCTCTGAGCTCTAACCTGGGATGTCGCAGACAGTCTCCGCAGGAGAGTAGAGGAGAACACTGGAAGAGCCTCCCGGCCAGCAGTGCCTCAAAACTGAGCATGAGCAGCACGGAGAGGCTCACCCAGGCCCCAGGGTTTTCTGCCTCCTAGAAACAACAGATCTAAGATGCTCTCCCACACCAGGTGCTGGCTGGAGAAGGCCACTTGTATTCCCACATCTCAGCACTGCTCAACACCCAGCCTATGCTGCAACTGGAGTATACAGCCACCGACCGGCACCCCCAGGCCCTGAAGGATGTTCAGACCAAGCTGCAGCAGCATGATGTAGCACAGGGCCAGTGGGACCCTTCTGATCCTGCTCCCACCAACCTGGGTGCTCTTGACCTTGTGGTGTGCAACTGTGCGTTAGCCACCCTGGGGGATCCAGCCCTGGCCCTGGACAACATGGTAGCTGCCCTCAAGGAAGGTGGCTTCCTGCTAATGCACACAGTGCTCAAAGGACATGCCCTTGGGGAGACCCTGGCCTGCCTCCCCTCTGAGGTGCAGCCTGGGCCCAGCCTCTTAAGCCAGGTACTGCTCCTGGGCATGCAGGGCAGGTAAGGGCTGGGTATGGTTCTGCCAGTTCAGTACTTATAAGACTTCATACACATAGGAAGAGTGGGAGAGCCTGTTCTCAAGGAAGGCACTGCACCTGGTGGGCCTTAAAAAGTCATTCTACGGTACTGCGCTGTTCCTGTGCCGCCGTCTCAGCCCACAGGACAAGCCCATCTTCCTGCCTGTGGAGGATACCAGCTTCCAGTGGGTGGACTCTCTGAAGGTCAGGCTCTGGGGCTGGGTACCTTGGCTTCCCCTGACGTATGATCACCCTAGAGGCTGACCCTACTTTATCCTGCAGAGCATTCTGGCCACATCCTCCTCCCAGCCTGTGTGGCTAACAGCCATGAACTGCCCCACCTCAGGTGTGGTGGGCTTGGTGAACTGTCTCCGAAAAGAGCCAGGTGGACACCGGATTCGGTAGGAAAGGCCCTGAGAGGTGCCTACCCTTCCTCCCTCACCCCCTCCATTCTTGGTATCCTTACCCACTTTGCCCCCACAGGTGTATCCTGCTGTCCAACCTCAGCAGCACATCTCACGTCCCCAAGCTGGACCCTGGCTCTTCAGAGCTACAGAAGGTGCTAGAGAGTGATCTGGTGATGAACGTGTACCGGGACGGTGCCTGGGGTGCCTTCCGTCACTTCCAGTTAGAGCAGGGTGAGCCTGTCGATGCCCTATATACTTAATAGGCTTGTGAGGAGGTGGGGGAACAAGGAGCTGGCCAGGTAGGCCCCTGTGGCATCCGTGCTTTCTTTCCCCTCAGATAAGCCCGAGGAGCAGACCGCACATGCCTTTGTAAACGTCCTTACCCGAGGGGACCTTGCCTCCATCCGCTGGGTCTCTTCTCCCCTGAAACACATGCAGCCGCCCTCGAGCTCAGGAGCACAGCTCTGCACTGTCTACTATGCCTCACTGAACTTCCGAGATATCATGCTGGCCACGGGCAAGCTGTCCCCTGATGCCATTCCAGGTGCCAACCAGGACGGGGGCTTATGATTGGGTTGCTGGGAGTAGAGAAGGTGCCTGTACTGTAGCAGCCCAGTGAGGAGGAGTCCTGCCCGGCTCCTGGGGAAGAGAGGGTTCCCAGCACCAGGGGCTGCACTTGCATCCTGCTCCCCTGACAACCTGTCCTAGGGTCTGGGCTAACAGGAGCCTCCCTCTGTCTGCACACAGGTA
Organism: Rattus rattus; assembly: GCF_011064425.1. Classification (NCBI taxonomy): domain Eukaryota; kingdom Metazoa; phylum Chordata; class Mammalia; order Rodentia; family Muridae; genus Rattus; species Rattus rattus. Next base: position 63,220,736 of record NC_046162.1, read on the forward strand.
AATGGGCCAGCCGGGACTGCATGCTTGGCATGGAGTTCTCGGGCCGTGATAAGTGCGGCCGGCGTGTGATGGGGCTGGTACCCGCAGAAGGCCTGGCCACCTCAGTCCTGTTATCACCCGACTTCCTCTGGGATGTACCCTCTAGCTGGTGAGTGGCTGGCTGCAGTTGGGGGTTATGTGATCTTAGTTGGTGGCCAGGCTGAATTGATCCTGTGCTCTGTTCCCTCAGGACCCTGGAGGAGGCGGCCTCTGTGCCTGTTGTCTACACCACCGCCTACTACTCCTTAGTAGTGCGTGGTCGTATTCAGCGCGGGGAAACTGTGCTCATTCACTCAGGCTCCGGCGGTGTGGGCCAAGCGGCCATTTCCATTGCCCTTAGCCTGGGCTGCCGAGTCTTCACCACTGTGGGTAAGGCCCTCACCCCCTCCCGATCCCAGTCAAGGAGCTTCTTGAACCCTGTGGGCCAAACTTACTGGGGTCCCCTTGACTGACAGGCTCCGCTGAGAAGCGAGCTTACCTCCAGGCCAGATTCCCTCAGCTGGATGACACCAGCTTTGCTAACTCTCGAGACACATCGTTTGAGCAGCATGTGTTACTGCACACAGGTGGCAAAGGTAAATACCCCCTGGGCCATTGCCTGAGAGTGAGTGGGTCACATAGTCAGTCCAGCGCTGAGGACTGAGGTACGGGTGAGCCCAGTATGACCGACTGACCTGTTTGCCACCGCAGGGGTGGACCTGGTCCTCAACTCCCTGGCAGAAGAGAAGCTGCAGGCCAGCGTGCGGTGCCTGGCTCAGCATGGCCGCTTCCTAGAGATCGGCAAATTTGATCTTTCTAACAACCACCCTCTGGGTATGACTCGCAGTCAGGAGCAGGGGTGGGGGCTGGTGTTGGGGCCAGGAGCATCCCACAGTGAACAGGATTCTCGCGTGCAGGCATGGCCATCTTCTTGAAGAACGTCACTTTCCATGGGATCCTGCTGGATGCACTTTTTGAGGGGGCCAACGACAGCTGGCGGGAGGTGGCAGAGCTGCTGAAGGCCGGCATCCGTGATGGGGTTGTGAAGCCTCTCAAGTGTACAGTGTTTCCCAAGGCCCAGGTGGAGGACGCCTTCCGCTACATGGCTCAAGGAAAACATATTGGCAAAGTCCTTGTCCAGGTAAAGTGAGGCCCTCGGGCACCAAGCCTGGTCTCGCCTTTTGTAGTGATTTTTTTTCTAATTATATTTACTTACTTTGATGGTTGTGAGTGGCATGTGTGGGTGCCAGAGGACAGCTTGCAGGAGTTGGTTCTCCTCCATGGGTCATCAGGTTTGATAGCAGCACCCAGCTGTCTCGCCGGTCCTGGGACAGCTGCTGAACCACTGCTATTTGTCTGCAGATACGGGACGAGGAGCCCGAGGCTGTGCTGCCAGGGGCTCAGCCCACCCTGATTTCCGCCATCTCCAAGACCTTCTGCCCAGAGCATAAGAGTTACATCATCACTGGTGGCCTAGGTGGCTTTGGCCTGGAGCTGGCCCGGTGGCTTGTGCTTCGTGGGGCCCAAAGGCTTGTGCTAACTTCCCGATCTGGAATCCGCACAGGTGGGCAAGTAGAGGCAGTTGGTAATGTAGGCTTCCCTTCAGTGGAAAGTGTCCTGGGAGGGCTGTAGGCCACTGCTTTCCTCTGGTGCAACCCCATTTCCCTGTGTCCCACAGGCTACCAAGCCAAGCACGTTCGGGAGTGGAGGCGCCAGGGCATCCATGTGCTAGTGTCGACAAGCAATGTCAGTTCACTGGAGGGGGCCCGTGCTCTCATCGCTGAAGCCACAAAGCTTGGGCCCGTTGGAGGTGTCTTCAACCTGGCCATGGTGAGAAAAGCATGCAGGGCTCTGCGTACCTCCAGAGCCTGAGACCCAGGCTGCTGCTAAGTGGGGTTAGAACCTCAGAGCTGCAGCAGACACTAAAACCCCTTCTTCTAGGTTTTAAGGGATGCCATGCTGGAGAACCAGACTCCAGAACTCTTCCAGGACGTCAACAAGCCCAAGTACAATGGCACCCTGAACCTTGACAGGTAGGCAGTTGGTCCCTCTTCTGAGTTTCATGTATGCTTGCAATGTATACTGGTCCCTGCTGGACTTGAGGGTCTGGGGAAGTGAAACTGTGCCACCCGTGGCCTTCTGGGCCTGCCCTGGGGAGGTACGGACATGAAAGTTATCAGACTGACATGAGTACCCACAGGGCGACCCGGGAAGCCTGTCCTGAGCTGGACTACTTTGTGGCCTTCTCCTCTGTAAGCTGCGGGCGTGGTAATGCTGGCCAATCCAACTACGGCTTCGCCAACTCTACCATGGAGCGTATTTGCGAACAGCGCCGGCACGATGGCCTCCCAGGTGGGCCTCTTTGTCCAGCCCACCCCTGCTTGTGGTCTCACTCCCCAAAGCACCTCACCGGCTGCCTCCCTTGCTCTCAGGTCTTGCTGTGCAATGGGGTGCCATCGGTGACGTGGGCATTATCTTGGAAGCGATGGGTACCAATGACACAGTTATTGGCGGCACACTGCCACAGCGCATCTCCTCCTGCATGGAGGTGCTGGACCTCTTCCTGAATCAGCCCCACGCAGTCCTGAGCAGTTTTGTGCTGGCTGAGAAGAAAGCTGTGGTCCATGGTGATGGTGAAGCCCAGAGGGATCTGGTGAAAGCCGTGGCACACATCCTAGGTAAGCCAGCTTCCGGGACCTTCCTGGCTTAGGTGACTTGGAGCCTTAGTTTTCCCGTCTGTAGAAGCAGACGACAGAGTTCTGTGGTCTGAATGCTGGCCAGGCCAGGTGATTGGCAGTGATGCTGGAGAGCCACAGTATGCACCTGGTTCCCACGTCCCCTTCTCAGTAATGACCAGTTACCCATCCCCTTTGTTAGGCATCCGCGACCTCGCAGGGATTAACCTGGACAGCTCGCTGGCAGACCTCGGCCTGGACTCGCTCATGGGTGTAGAAGTGCGCCAGATCCTGGAGCGTGAACATGATCTGGTGCTACCCATGCGTGAAGTACGGCAACTCACACTGCGGAAGCTTCAGGAAATGTCCTCCAAGGCTGGCTCAGACACCGGTGCGTACCAAGCAGCAGGCTGTGAGAGACACAAGTGCATCCTAGTATTGTAGGCAGCAGCACTGCCCTTTTGCAAAGAACACCCGGGCGTGTGCTTAATCTGTGTGTGTATGACCTCACAAGGGGATGTGTACCAGAGCCCATGTGCCAAGGCTACCCTACACCCTCTGTCTTTACAGAGTTGGCAGCCCCCAAGTCCAAGAATGATACATCCCTGAAGCAGGCCCAGCTGAATCTGAGCATCCTGCTGGTGAACCCCGAGGGCCCTACCTTAACACGACTCAACTCAGTGCAGAGCTCTGAGCGGCCTCTGTTCCTGGTGCACCCCATTGAAGGTTCCATCACTGTGTTCCACAGCCTGGCTGCCAAGCTCAGTGTGCCCACCTACGGTCTGCAGTGCACCCAAGGTACTGTGCACATGGCGAAGCAGTACATGCTGCCTTGGGCCTCCATTCCTCACTGACTGCTGGCTGAGTCCTCTGTTTGTCATTACAGCGGCCCCCCTGGACAGCATTCCGAACCTGGCTGCCTACTACATTGATTGCATCAAGCAGGTGCAGCCTGAGGGGCCCTACCGAGTAGCTGGGTATTCTTTTGGAGCCTGTGTAGCCTTCGAGATGTGCTCCCAGCTGCAGGCCCAGCAGGGCCCAGCCCCCGCCCACAACAACCTCTTCTTGTTTGACGGCTCGCACACCTACGTATTGGCGTACACCCAGGTGAGAGCCGGGCCAACTGGTCCTAAGCATTGCCGCCTGTGTCTTGGCTCTGAACACACTTCTGGGAGGGTCCTGGTTACTTTAGCCCTTGCAGCATCAATCTCTCCTTCCCTGACAGAGCTACCGTGCAAAGCTGACCCCAGGCTGTGAGGCTGAGGCTGAAGCTGAAGCCATTTGCTTCTTCATTAAGCAGTTTGTTGATGCAGAACACAGCAAGGTGGGCCTGGACACACCCAGAGAGGGCAGGAAAGGCAAGGCTGGGGGGATTGGGGTCTCTGCGCCTTTAAAATGGAGCAGGGAGATCCAAGCGCTTCTTCAGAAACCCATCTGCCCAGTGAAGGCAGGGCAGACCGTGTAGTCCCCCCATCCCACCCCACATGCTCAGAGCTGTTGCTTTTAGGTGCTAGAGGCCCTGCTACCACTGAAGAGCCTGGAGGACCGGGTTGCTGCTGCTGTGGACCTCATCACTAGAAGCCACCAGAGCCTGGACCGCCGTGACCTGAGCTTTGCTGCCGTGTCCTTCTACCACAAGCTTCGAGCCGCTGAGCAGTATAAACCCAAGGCCAAGTACCATGGCAATGTGACCCTGCTGCGGGCCAAGACAGGTGGCACCTACGGCGAGGACTTGGGTGCTGATTACAACCTGTCCCAGGTAAGTGAGTGAGTGAAGCAGATGAGGCGGTGTCGTCCGCTTGCCTGCCACAGGTGGGACGCCTGCTGGTAGTCACAGAATGACACCTGAATGTTTACAGGTGTGTGATGGGAAGGTGTCTGTGCACATCATTGAGGGTGACCACCGTACGCTGCTGGAGGGCAGGGGCCTGGAGTCTATCATCAACATCATCCACAGCTCCCTGGCTGAGCCTCGAGTGAGTGTACGGGAGGGCTAGACCTGCCTACCATGAAGCCACGATCCACACCCGCCACCAGAGATGCTCCGATCCCCACCACACCCTGAGTGCAGGGACTGGGGAGGGTCCTGCTGGTGGGACCCCCTCGCCCCAGTGGCCCAGCACCACCCCCTCCCCTGGTGGCTGCTACAAACAGGACCATCACATGTGTCCCAGCCACTTAGTGGGGTTCCCAGAGCCACTGACTTGGAGGCACCCTGGTCTGTGAAGAGTCAGTGGAGGCCAGCAAGAGCCAAACTGAGCCTTTTCTGCCAAGTGACATTTGTCACACTGGTTGTTTCTCCATTAAATTCTCATATTTATTGCATTGCTGGGAAAGACCGCCCACCCCAGGGTTAACTCATTCCAGAACCCCTAAAGTGGGAAAAGCCATGTGGGGAAGGCTGCTGGCTGGAGCCCCTTTTTGTCTTAGCCCTGTACCCGCTCACTGCAGGGCAGGGTATGGAGAGGGCTGGTTCCCGGGGAACGAGGACCCCAGCAGACACTGTAGCCCATGGCCCTTGGTCCCCAGCACCCCCGGCTGCACCCATGATGCAGGGCCTACCAGACTCTGCGGACCGCACCGGGCACTCACTGTATTTGTTTTCCAAGATTCAAATTGCTGCTTGGGTTTTGAATTTACTGCAGCTGTCAGTGTAAAGAACCATGTCTGAACTGTGTCCTTTTTACACCAACCTGGTAAAAATGCTCTTGATGCTGTCCCGTTGCCACAATTAAACTGCACGTGAGCTCTGGCTTCCGTTCAGTCTCTTTCCAGTCCCAGACCTGAGTCCCCAGAGCCTCCACAGCTCTTACAGTGAGAATCAAATTGGCCCACTCCTTGGAAGGCGTGGCATTCTGTCAGAGTGAAAGGGAAGTAGAGTGCGCTGATTCACGTTCAGCGTGTGGGGCTGGCTAGAGACCTTGGCACTGTAGTGAACAGAATGTGTCCACCTTTAAGTCACCCTGAAGGCATCAGCGTAGCTACAGCCTCACCCAGGGGTAGAGAATAGTACCCTCTACTTGTTGACTAACTGGCAGTTGGTGCCAGCCCCTATAGAGGAAAACAGCAGTGTGTGGCCACTGTGAGAAGCATATCCCTGGAAACAGGTGACCAGAGCAGAGGGCTAACGCCTACCTGAGTCACACAAAACTGACCAGGCTTGAGTGTCCAGAGGAGACTGTCAGAAGGCCACAGCATTCAGTCCTATCCACAGAGAGCAGCAGACTAAGTTGTCTCCTTGCCAGCTTAGAAAACTGCAGTGCTGGGGTACAGGTAGGGTGTTCAGGAGGTCCGGGCCCCAGTGATTAGCCTAAGACTGAAGCATCTGGTTGGCTGTGGTCCCTCCTAGAGAATTCTTAAAGCTCTTGTCATGTACTTCCTGGGAAGGACCTACCCTGTCTCGGTAATGTCTCTATCTCGTTGGAGTCTACTGACTCAAACATTTATAAAGTGTCCTAGAAAGGCCTGACTCCCCTACAAGGCTGTGTGATCCTTCGAACTCACATATGTGAGGCAATAAAACCTTGAGACTCTAGTCTTATGGCCACCTTGCTCCTTCCTGCTCTTCGTGCTCATGTAACAAGACTTCCAGGGCGTCTGATGAGATTGCTCTGGGTAGAGTCGGAGTTTGATCACTGGAACCCACGTAAAGGTTGTCATCTGACTTCCACACGTGTTGAGTGGAGCAATACTAAAATGAAAATTTAAAAGAGCAGTTGCTGTTCATGGGGATCTTAAAATACAGGTAGAGGACCAAATTTAGCATCTGGGTTGTCGGTACGACACTGAGTTCTTACATCAGTCAGGAATAGGAGTCCTCCTAGGAACTTCAGCAATAAAAATGACTAAGAGGGTAGAGAAGTGACTCTACAGTTAAAGGACCCAGATTAGGTTCCCAGCAACCATAGCAACTCCAGCCCCAAGGGACCTGACACCTGTGCAGGAACCACAGAGAGTACTCAGACATGCATGCAAGCAAAATGTTCACACACATAAAACTAATTAAATTTTAAACAAAAGCTCAAAGAGCTTAAAGGTCAAAGTTTCTGAATTAACTGCTCTGTGCAAACAAAGCTCAAGACCTGAGCACCCATTACCCCAGCAGGCAGAGACCAGCCTGGGCTGTATAAACCGGGAGGGGGGTTGCTCGCCAGAGATGATACATCTCACTCTGGAGATGGGCAAGAGGATCTCCGCTCCAGCCAGCCTGGGCCACACGGAAAGGAAAGCCCCCATCTTGGGGCCAAAAAGAATCTTAGGGATAAGCCCAGAAAAGAGACCTATCAAACCACCCAGGTGGACATTAGGACATCGACCAAAAAAGTGAGCTAGCTGTAACCGGTCCAGGTATTCAGATTAGTAAGGTGTGTAGGAAGCAAGAGAAGGACCCCTGAGTAAAACCTCTGGAGAGAGGCAGTCCTATGAAGGTTCCTGGAATGGGGAACAATCTGGTCGATCCTCTGGAGAACAGAATTTGTTTTATTTTTAAATAATGAACAGAGCTCAGGAAGAGATGGGACCTTGTGGGTAATTTGGAGTACCAGAGTAAAAGGGCAGGGGGTGCAGCTTGATAGGAAAAAATGGCCTTTGTTTAATGTGCACAAGGCCCTGCTTTCAGTCCTTAGAACTGGAAAAGGGGGGTTAGAGTGGAGGCTCATTTTCAAACTCATAGGTTCAGGAAACAAACTCCAAGGTCAGGAACCATGTCGTATGCTAAGGTCTGTCACAGTCAAACTGGAGTGAGTGATGTTTCTACCCAACCCTCCTGCACATGCAGTATATAGTATACTGAACAAGGACAGGGAAATAAAACCAAATACTGAGTCCTAAATGGAAAGTCAACAGTTGGGGGCGGATCCTTGAACATCCAGGGAATGGAGTGGGAGGAACCTGTAGATCATTAAGGGCGCAGACCAAAAGGCCCCAGTTCCATAAAAGTCTCCATGTCCATGTACAATGTGACAAACACCTGAGAGTCTGAGGCAGATGACTACTGGTTCACGGCTAACCTGGACTATGTACCTGTTTGACAGGTATGTAGGTGGGGTTAACTGAATTTCTGAGGTTCTAAGTTCCATCCCAGAAACAGGGAGAGAGGGTAAGAAGGAGAAAAAAAGTCTATGTAGTCAGAGGGCCAGAAGAACCAGCCTAGCAAATCAAAATGGTAGGTTATTGGGCAAGGAGCCCACCACCTTACCCCTAAGTGTGTGGGAAAGGCCTATGGGGGCCAGAAAAAAAAAAAAGAAAAAGAAAAAAAAATAAAGTTCCTTTCCCCCCTCAGAGGACTCCCTACCTAGGTGACCTGCTAGGCAACAGCAGCCAGACCTTTTACCACTTTGGTAGAGGACAGACCAGCCAGATTGGAGGGTTGAATGACTCTCACAGCTTAACACAGCCTAATACACCAAACAGGTTTGGTCTGGTTTGGTTTTTGCAGACAGGTTTTCTCTGTTTAACAGTTTGGCTGTCCTCCACCTGTAGACCAGGCTGACCTTGCGCTCACAGAGATCTGCCTGCCTCTGCCTCCTGAAGGCCGAGACTAAAGGCACCACCACCGCCTACAAGGTTTCGTTTTTTTAAAAATCACTTATTTACCAAGAACCAGAAGAAACCTTGAGTGGGGGAAAACAAAAATAAGTGTCAGTTCATGCTGACCGACAGAATGCTCTTAGAGAAACCGGAAGCAGCCAGTGGGCTTGGGTACAATCTAGGGTAGGGTGCTTCCTCCACTGTTCAAGAGGCTGTGGGTTTCATCCCCACGACCAGGAAACAGGGAAGGAGGGAGGAGGGAGGGAGGGGAAAGGAGGGGAGGAAGGAAATAATGTAAACTGGGTAGGTGGCACACCTGTAACCCAACAACGAATAAAACAGCTGATAGCACATGCCGCAGTGAGCAGTAAAGAACATATCTAATAAGAAAATAGGAAATCTCAACAAAGAAAGAGGGCACTGGCCAGGCAGTGGCAGTGCACACCTTCAATCCCAGCACTTGTGAGGCAGAGGCAGGTGGATCTCTGGGAGTTCGGTTACAGCCTGGTTTACAGAGTGAGTTCCAGAACAGCCAGCTCTGTTAAACAGAGACCCTGTCTCAAAAACCCAATAGTAGTAATGACAATAATGATAATAATAAATAAAGCAATAGAAATTTCACGGTCTGATCCTGGTGTGGCACAGGCGTGTAATCCTAACACTTCGAAAGCTGAGACAAGGGCTGGAGAGATGGCTCAGGGGTTAAGAGCATTGACTGCTCTTCCAGAGGTCCTGAGTTCAAATTCCAGCAACCACATGGTGGCTCACAGCCATCTGTAATGAGATCTGATGCCCTCTTCTGGTGTGTCTGAAGACAGCTACAGTGTACTTATATATAATAAATAAATTTTAAAAATAAAGAAAGAAAGCTGAGGCAGGAGGATTGAAAGCTCAAGGGCTGTCTGGGTGGCAAAGAAAGAAAGATCCCACCTTACCGTCCCTTCAACAAAAGAGAGCCTTAAAATATCAGGAAGAAAGTGGAAAAACAAAAGGCATGGGTAAATGCAGTATTTTCTTCTCTTAGTCCCCAATTCATGCGTAACAGTTGAAATAAGAGCTGGATATGGCGGTATGTGCCTGGCACCCACCACTTGGGAGGTGGAGGAGGGGACCTATAGGAGATGGGTCTTCCGGTACATATGGAGTACAAGGCTACAGGAGACCCTGTCTCAAAAGAAAATGGGGTAAAAGTAACACTCAAGCATCACACAATTCCAAATGTACACAGAGGAATGCTTAAGACAATTTTTGGGGACTGGAGAGATGGCTCAGCAGTTAAGAGCCCTGACTGCTCTTCCAGAGGTCCTGAGTTTGATTCTCAGAACCCACATGACAGCTCACAACCATCACAACTCCAGTTCCAGGGAATCCCACACCATCTTCTGACCTCCACGGGCCGACACATGTCCAGGCAAACACTCAGTCACATACAACAAATCCCTTACTATTTATTTATTTATTTATTTATTTATTTATTTATTTTTATTTTATTTTATTATACAAGTACACTGTGGCTGTCTTCAGACGCACCAAAAGAGAGCATCAGATCTCATTACAGATGGTTGTGAGCCGCCATGTGGTTGCTGGGAATTGAACTCAGGACCTCTGGAGGAGCAGTCAGTGCTCTTAACCGCTGAGCCATGTCTCCAGCTCCATAAATCTTTTTTTATTTTTTTCTTTTTTAAAGAGACAGTTTAGGCAGACTATATAGAGCAGAAGTGCAAAGGTTAATGGTTCAAATGTTTCACTGGATGGGTGAGATGGCCTCAGGGAGTGGGTATCTATGTTTGTAATGCAGAGCCCATAGCAGTCACCAAAGAAGACGTAGACAGATGATGTATGGCCATGGCTCAGGGCTGTATGCTGGCAGCAAGTAGTGTTCCTCGATGGCCTCTGTTTCGATTCCTGACTCCAGATCTCTGTTTGAAACCTACCTGACTTCCTTTCGTAATGGACTGTGATTGGGAAGAATAAACCAAATAAACCCTTACACACACACACACACACACACACACACACACACACACACACAGACACCACGAATCCAGGTATGGTGGCACATATCTGTAACCCTAGCACTCATTTGGGTAGAAGGGCAGAGGGATCAGGAATTCAAGGTCATCCTTGGCTACATAAAGAATTTGAGGCTAGCCTGGGCTACATGAAACCCACTTCAAAACATATATGGTCTGCCATTCCACTCCAAGGTATACAAATTACCCTCTGTTTACATGAAGATTTGACAAGAACATTCATAGCAACGGTTGGAGAAACCACCCCAGATTCATAAACAGGTGAAGGGAGAAATGCATTTCAGAACATTCCATAAAAGTACACTGCTCACACATGGAAAGACTGAGCTGCTGCGCATCTCAGACCAAAATCAAAAACTTGTCACAGTTCCATGCCAATAAAGCCCTAGGAAGGTACACACATAAAGCAGCAAACATGTCGTGGATGAAGAGGGTTGGGGAGGGGCCCAGGGAAACTGGGAGTAGCGATAAACACTTTCATTATCTGACTGGAACAGTTTCACTTGTATATACGGGTATCTATAAACACGTAATTGCCACTTTGTATATATTTTAAAAATATTAATTATGCTCCCATGAAGCTGTTTTAGAAGGGATTTATAAGCAATATAATAGTCAATTAGACCTCTAACCATATAAAAAGATGCTCAGCCTTTCATTATAAGGGAAATAAAAAAAAATGATAGTCACAAGGAGGACCATTCCTTATCTGTCAGGTTGACACAGTTGCAAACATAAAGCACAGAGTGCTGTGGAGGTAACAGGGAAACCTGCATCAAAGCAACCCTAGTGGGAGGCATAGAACATAGGATCTCAAGGGGGAGACTTGGCAGCACACAGAAAAATCACTTCTGTATTCATGCTTCTTGGAAAGTGTCCCACGTATACCTGCATGTGCATGTGCGTGCCCTCACATACACACACACACACATACATGTGCGCGCACACATCGACACACATAGACATGTGCACACACATAAGCACACACATACACACACCTGTGCACACAAACACACATATCTGTTGTAAAACAATGTAAAATTGAAAAATATTGGAGATGACCTACATATCTAGTCTAGGTGACCAACAGAACATCTAGACAGAACAGGATTGGGTGTGTCCAAAGGACACACAGCCCCAAGTAGGGAAATAAGACATGCGCTTCGAGACAACAAATGGGAAAGATAGGTAAAGTCAGAATGGTAGAGCTCACCTTTAATCCCTGGGTGGCTGAAACTAAAAGACCATCATGCGTTTGAGGCTAGTCTGTGCAACATAGTAAGTTCCAAGTCAGCCATGTGAGACCCTATTTGAGAGAACATGCCCAAACAAGAAAATTCAATGTTAACACCATCTTTGTGTATTAGGAAGGATGGGTGGGAGAGGGAGACATAAGGGGTTGTTCTTAGAATATACCATTTGGGGCTGGAGAGATGGCTCAGCGGTTAAGAGCACCCGACTGCTCTTCCAGAGGTCATGAGTTCAATTCCCAGCAACCACATGGTGGCTCACAACCATCTGTAAAGAGATCCGATGCCCTCTTCTGGTGTATCTGAAGACAGCTACAGTGTACTTATATATATAATAAATAAATAAATCTTTAAAAAAATATATATATACCATTTGGTTCTATACCCTCTCATCCCAGCGCGTAGAAGGCAGAAGCAGGGGGTTGGGGATTTGGCTCAGTGGAAGAGCGCTTGCCTAGTAAGCGCAAGGCCCTGGGTTCGGTCCCCAGCTCCGAAAAAAAAAAAAAAAAAAAAAAAAGGCAGAAGCAGGTTGGTCTCTATGAGTCTGAGGCCAGTCCGTTTTATCAAGCTCCAGGCCAGCTAAGAGTACATAGTGAGATCCTGTTTCAAAAAAGAAAACTGGAGAAGAGTACAAGGGAGTACACATTGGCACCCTAAAAACACCCGAGCATCTGTGTGAGTCATACTGGACTAAAAGGGTCCCGTACTGCTGGTGGCCAGAGGGGTTCAGAGGACAGTCCCCAGCAAAGCAGCCTTTTCTGGTGAAAAGTCTCCAGAAAGTCATTGAAAGTCCCGGAAGTTGTTCTGAGGACTCTCAGCCAAAGGGGAAACAGTGTTCAGGAAAATCTACCAAATCCTTCCAGGAAGGGAGTGTGGGTTTGGGGTACTTGCCTTGGCCCATCCCTCCTCTCTGCCCGCATGATGCAAGCTCCACTCTAGATGGGTGCAGCTAAGGACAAGCTCCCTCCTCCATGGGCCAGCCCGGGGCCACAGCACAGGCTACCAACGGCTCAAACGTCTGCCAGGGTCCTTTTTCACCAAAAAGAGTGCCCTCTAGAGGTTCGACGTTCAGCTCTGGGGAGGCCCAGTCTCAGAGTCTTTACCCAGCCTTACAGTAAAACAGTGGGTCCCTACCAAGAGAAATGAGTGGAAATCACAGGCTGTCCCTTCTCGGTTGCTAGTTATTGGAGCAGGGGTGGCCTGGCTGCCTCAGCTAACAAACAGTGCTGGGAGGTTCCACTAGGGGGCAGGCCAACCTAAGGGTAGAGAACGCCCTTGCTCAGCCAAGAGGATTTCAGAAAACAAAGCAAAATTTCAGGCAAGATACTGCCAACAATGAAACTTAGGCGGTTGCATAGACAAAGGAAGAGTAGGAAAAAAGAGCAAGAAAGGACTGGGGATGTGAGCTGGTAGAGCGATTGCCCAACGCACACGAGGCTTGGGTTTGATTTCCAGCACAGCATAAAAGAAGTACTTGGGGAGATGGGGAGACCGGAGGAACAGAAATTCAAGGTCATCCTCAGATCCTCAGCTAGAATCCTAGTTCAAAGCCAACCTGGGTTACAGACCCTGCTAAGGAAAAAAAATAGCTGAAATATTGCTGGGAAAAAAATTAACTTATGGATGAAAGAAGTTCAACAAACACAAAACAGTAGGAACGCCAAGAAAACCAGCTGGAGCTGGAGTGTGGTGATACATGTTTGCAATCCCAGGGCTCAGGACAATGGAGAGTTCCAGGCTGGCTGGAATTACAAGTGTGTGTGTTACCACATCCAGCTGTTGTCTTCTTTATTTATTTTTGTTTTCTTGTTTTCGTTATCTTTTCTTTCTTTTTTTTCTTTTTTTGTTTTGGGGTTTCAGAGATTTACAAACGAGTGAAACTGAGACGGTTGATCTCTCAGATCTATCAGGACTGAAAGATATTTTAGCTCAAGGGACAATTATACCAGGTAGAAGCTCAGGTCTATAAACAATGCTAGAACTGCTATTATTGGGGTGCAGGAATTGCCACACAAACCATATGAACACTGACCTCAGTTAAGCAAGAATAATTTATTGAACACATGCCCTGGTCAGACCAGCGCCATAGCTCAGAATTATCTGAACTATGACAACAGATATATTTTTGTCAGCTTATAAGGGGGAAAAAAAACCCACACACAGGTGCAGGAAGCTCTTACTCAAGATATTTTAGACATAACAATTCATATTGACCTTTGATTTGATAGGTCCTACGTAAAGCTTTGTGGAAATTCTTAAGATTAGCAAACCTCATACAGAACATTCGGAACATACAGAACAAAACAGCGTTTGTGGTCAGCATGTCCTTGCTCTGAGTCAAGTCACTTCTCTGTGTCAATGGCTGGGAGGCATGTTACAGCAACAATATGAAATATCTGGCAGGCATGGGACAGAATGGCTAAAGCTATCCGGGGATGAGGTGTGTCAGGCTATAACACTATAAGTGAATAAAGCTAAGTAGTGTACTTTGGGGGTTTTTGTTTTGTTTTGTCTTGTTTTTGGCTTTTTTGAGGCAGGATTTCTCTGCATACCCCTGACTGTCCTGGAACTCACTTTGTAGACCATACTGTCCTTGAACTCAGAGATCTGCCTCCCAGAGATATGAAGAATAGGGACTTAAGGTGTGCACCACCATGCCCAGCTGTGGATTTGTTTGTTCTCCCATTTTCTTTTTAAAAAATTAATTAATCAATTATGTGTTTAAGGTGTTTTATCTGTATGTATGTCTGCAGACCAGAAGAGGGCATTGGATCCTATAGTTACAGACAGTTGTAAGCTGCCTTGTGGGTGCTGGGAATAGAACTCAGGACCACTGGAAGAACAACTAGTACTCTCTCTCTCTTTTTTTTTAAAGATTTATTTATTTATTTTATGTATACAAGTACACTGTAGTTGTCTTCAGACACACCAGTTCCTATTATAGATGGTTGTGAGCCATCATGTGGTTGCTGGGAATTGAACTCAGGACCTCTGGAAGAACAGTCGGTACTCTTAACCTCAGAGCCATCTCTCCAGCCCACAACTAGTACTCTTAACCTCAGAGCTATCTCTCCTGCCCCTCTTGTTTATTTTTTTATTTTTTATTTTATTTTTCAAGATATGGTTTCTTTATGTGGTTCCAGCTATCCTGAATTAGCTCTGTAAACCTCCAACTCAGAGATGCTCATGCCTCTGCCTCCAGAATGCTGGGATTAAAGGCATGTGGCATCACCACCCAGCTTCCTGTCATTTTCTTTCTTTTTTTTTTTTTTTTGTTTTTTTTTTTTTTCGGAGTTGGGGATCGAACCCAGGGCCTTGCCCTTCCTAGGCAAGCGCCTCTACCCCTGAGCTAAATCCCCAACCCCTTGTCATTTTCTTACAAGGCAGAAAATTAAAGGATTATAAATGTCCTGTGTAATACATATATTACATTATATCATTATAACATTATACATGTATTATTACACATACATGTATCATTATGAAGTATGTATCAGCATTTGCACCAAGGCTGGGGACCAGGACTGAATGACACAATGTTTCTGTAAGGATTGTGGAACTTAAGAGAGAAATCTTTTTTGTTTGTTTTTGAGATGGGGAGTTGGTGGGGGGGTGGGCGTTGGGGGTTCTCTATGTAGCCCTGGCTGTCGTGGAACTCACTCTGTAGACCAAGTTGGCCTCCAATTCACAGAGATCCGCCTGCCTCTGCCTCCTGAGTGCTGGGAGTAAAGGTATAGGCCATCACCGAAAGGCCAACACCATATTTTTTTTTTTTTTCGGAGCTGGGGACCGAACCCAGGGCCTTGCGCTCGCTAGGCAAGCGCTCTACCGCTGAGCTAAATCCCCAACCCCAACACCATATTTCTTTATGCATGTTCCTTTCCTCTAGGAAGCATCTCATTACTCAGCAAAGGACAGGCTCCTTGTAGCCTTTCCTATCTAGGATCTGAAGTAATAATTCTTTATTTCGTTTTCTATTGTGGTATTATACTGAATTTATGTCTTGCGTCGGAAGAACCAAGGGCTGGTCCTGGAATGCGGGGGGTTGGTTGGGGATGCAGGAAAGGTCTCTCAGTGCCAATTGTCTAGAAGGAACAACGTGGCTCCCGAGCACGCGCAGTCTGTACTTGCTCAGCTCCAGTTTCCACGGAGCCGGTCCCTTCAGCGTTGAGCTGCAGTTTCCGAGGATTTTGTTCTTTGCCGCACCGCAGACGGTGCGGAGCGCCTGGCAGTGCGCTTCCGCCTTCGGCACTTCCGGGTGGTGCGCTGAGACTGAGCCACAGTGCCTTCCTGCGGGTCCTGCTGGCGGCGCAGCGGGTAAGACAGAGGCTGCGGGGCCTTGTATGTCCCTTTTTCTTTTTGAAGCGTGCCCGCAGCCACAGGCTTTCACTGAGCCCCGGCCAGCTCCGACGGTGCGGGAAGTAGTTCTAATTCAAGCCCCTTTGACGTCGTCCGGTGTCTGTCTCGCGCCCCGGGCCAGCCCAAGGGGTAGGGTTAGCTCAGGAGACTCTAGGCCAGACTAGGAAAGGGGCCTTCGGGGCTGACGTACTCGCTGCTCTCCCAACCCAAGATGTGAGGTGGCGTCAGGCCTCGTGCTGCCGGGAGGTCTCATCTGGCCAGGGCCGGCCCGCAGGGACGCAGATTTCCTTGTTCGGGCACAGACCTGTTTATCCTTCACACCTGTTCCACCAGGCTGGCGTTTAATCCATTGGCAGATGAGGGGGTGAGGTTCAGAGAGGGTGAATGGTATGTCAGGGTCACTGCTAGAAAGGTGGAGGGCAGCTGGACCCTGTGCCTGGATATACCTCTCCTGTGTTTGGGGAAGAAGGCAGCTATAACTGACAAGAGTGGTCAGCCCCTTGAGTTGAACCTCGTACCCTCCTGAGGTATGATGGTGTACTATGGCTGAAATGAAAGCGTGTTCCTCTTCTGCCTTTAGTGTGGAGAGGATGCCCAAACTGCAGGGTTTTGAGTTTTGGAGCCGCACCCTTGGGGGTGCCCGACATGTGGTGGCACCCATGGTGGACCAGAGTGAGCTAGCTTGGAGACTGCTAAGCCGCCGCCATGGAGCCCAGCTATGCTACACCCCTATGCTACATGCCCAGGTCTTCGTTAGAGATGCTAACTATCGGAAAGAGAACCTATATTGTGATGTGTGCCCTGAGGACAGGCCCCTCATTGTGCAGGTGAGCAGAGGGACTATGGCTACCCGAGTAGCACCCAGGTTCCAGACCATGTATATAAGGACAGCATTTCCAAGCTGTCCCCACCATATACATATAACCCAGGAGGAGGGTCGGGGTCCCTGCAGCCTTGCATGACACATGCAGTGAGACACAGCTGCTGAGTGAGCATCCCCAAAGCTAGGGACAGTCTAAGCCCTGTGAAGGGGCAGCTTGGAGAGCACGAGGGATTTGTAGCATCAGTATTACCTTGATACTTCTCCTGTCTCAGTGCCCTCCTGTCGAGAACTCTTAGTTCTTTAGAAGTTTATGCCAGTGGCTTCTGTTACATGTCATGTACAACTCATATCCCTAGTGGTATGAGATCTTCCCACTTTATCATATTGTACATGCTGGTGGAAAGACCATAGCTCATTGAGTCACCATGAGATTCCTCACAGGGCTGGGTGGCCTAGGCAGGGAGAGTCGTAGGCCTGGTTTGACCAAAGGTGACATTCATGTCTTCTTCAGTTTTGTGCCAATGACCCAGAGGTGTTTGTCCAGGCAGCTCTCCTAGCACAAGATTACTGTGATGCCATTGACCTGAACTTGGGCTGCCCACAGATGATAGCCAAGAGAGGTGAGGTCATTTCTACAGTCCTGTATTGACACCTGTCCAGGCCAGTGCTGAGCCCACTAGGCCTCCACATAAGGGGTCCAGGCCTGTTCTGGTAGAGCCTGGGTATCAGTGGGCATGGGGAGAGTTAATCCCTGCCTCTGACTGTAATGACACCTGTAGCCAGCAAGCACTCCTTTCTCTGGTCTTATCATCCTAGAGAGTTCCCAGTTGTTTGACTGGGGACCAAACTCTGCTGGCCACGTAGATATCCCACTGATAAATGTGACCGGCTGGCGGGGGTTCCTTGGCTCCGCAATCCCTTGGCTCACTGGGCCCCTAAGCAAACATTATTGGTCTTAGGCTACTTTGGAGTTTTGACAGCTGAGAAGCTGTTTGACTTCATTTTCAGTCCTGCTCTAACCAGAAACTCAGCTGGCACCTATACACCTGGCCTAGCTGTGGAGTCCTCCGTAGTCTGAGGAGCTGGGCTGGTAGGGGGTTCATGGCAGTATAGGTGCAATGGGGGCCACTCTCATCCTCTGCAGGTCGCTATGGCGCTTTTCTGCAGGAGGAGTGGGATCTTCTTCAAAGAATGAGTGAGTCGGCTGCATGCCATCGTGTCAGCGAGTGAGTCGCCCCAGAGACAGTCTGACAGGGCTCATAAGCACAGCTGCTTGGTTGGGGCTCAAGAGAGGACACCGGTGATCCCTCTGGGGGCTCTTGGCCACAGCACTTTCCCTGCTGGAAGGAGGTGACTATAGAGTCCCCTGATGTATACCAACTATCCCCTTAGAATCAGTGCCAGGACAGCGTCCTTACTCCTGTTAGCTCCCAGTGCTCCATGGGGACTTACTGGGGTTTGGCCACCTTGGAGTAGCACTGTGGTTCCCTCAGAGACTGTCTTTTTTCTCAGTTCTGTTGGCTCATGAGCGACTCTCTGTTCCTGTCACGTGCAAAATTCGTGTCTTCCCAGAGATTGACAAGACAGTGAGATACGCCCAGATGCTGGAGAAGGCTGGCTGTCAGGTGAGGCCATGGCTCCCAGGGTGGTTGTTGGGATCTAGCAGGCGGCCTGGCCTCACATCTGAGCACATTCTGTCTCTCCATGATAATCTTTACATCTGAGCACATTCTGTCTCTCCATGATAATCTTCCAACACCAGACGTGGCTCTTGCTTCTGCAGCTCTTGAGTGGGGGCTGCAGCCAAGACATTTTCTTTGGGCGGGGCAATAGGCTCCTCCTGGCCCCACTTTTAAGACCTGCTACCCTGGCTCAAATCTCTAAAACTGCCATTCCAGCTCCAGGGTGTTGTCTGCGTGGAGAGTAACATTGGGTTCACTACCACATCTCAGGCTATCTAGACACCAGGGAGGGTTTCCTCTAGGTGAGCTCAATATGCAGCCTCTCTGGGAGCCTGGGCATAAGCCATGGGGGTATGGGACCTGGTCCTCTTTCCTGTCCTGCATGTTGACCCTGGCCATGTGGTTTCCGGAAAGAGCAGGAGCCACCCTCACTCAGCACCCTGCATCCCGAGTTCTTCAGATTTCTCTTGTACTCAGGGTTCTGCCCCTTGACTCATGTTTTCTGATTGCAGCCGGGGCTCTTCCAAAGGGGCAGGGCTCTCGAGACCCTGGGACCAGGGACAGATCCATGCCAGATGGCCTTGGTTCCTCCCAGCATGGAAAGCTGAGAAACTTGAGCAGGTCCCTTGTAATTGTTTTGAGACCTTTGCGTAGAGCAGGGTTGAACCAAGTATTGGTCTGTCCTAGCTCCTGACTGTGCATGGGCGCACCAAGGAGCAGAAGGGGCCCATGGCAGGAACAGCCTCGTGGGAGCACATCAAGGCAGTTCGGTGAGCAGGTTGGGTACAGTCATTGTCCATTGGACTTTGTGGAAGTGGCGGCAGAAACCTAGTTCCACACCTTGGGGTGTTCAGCATTGCCTGTAATGATGCCCTATAACTATCTGGGAGGGAAGGCAACAATGCCATAGAAGCCAAGGTGTCTCAACAAGATAGAAATTGGTGGCTGCCCCTCCTGGCTTAGCACTGCCCTGGCATGGTGTAGGGTCAGGCTTCTCTTCCCCCCACAGGAAGGCGGTGGGAATCCCTGTGTTTGCCAATGGGAACATCCGGTGCCTGCAGGATGTGGAGCGATGCATCCAGGACACAGGCGTGCAGGGGGTCATGAGTGCAGGTGAGCACACACATGCCTCAGCCCTTTTCTGTCCTCACAGACCTGTTTAAGGAGATGGTGTTCACTGTCCATGTCTGCTCTGTTGGGCCCAAACCAAGCCCTCAGATGGTTTTCCAGATTTGCCAACCCTATTGCTAGCCAGTGACCTGAGTGGCCAGGAGAGTATTCCAAGCTTTCTTCCTTACCTTCTCCCCAGAGGGGAACCTGCACAACCCTGCCCTCTTTGAGGGCCGGAGCCCTGCTGTGTGGGAGCTGGCTGATGAGTACCTGGACATTGTCCGGCAGCACCCTTGTCCACTCTCCTACGTCCGGGCCCATCTCTTCAAGCTATGGCACCACACGTGAGTTGCTCCTTGGGCAGGAATTGAGAGTGGGTCTCTCTAGGCAATGTCAGCACCCTGCCTGGAGTATTCTGTGGCCTTCCCAAAACAACTTGCTACCAAGTCTGCTGAAGGGCTGGCGGGTGGCTTGGCAGTGAGGGAGGGCAGGAGCCTCGGTGAGAAGAGACGACTGGCCAGGTGCCTAGGACTCGGCCTAGGTGGTGACCGGAGTGACAGGCATCTGCCTCAGGCTACAGGTACATCAGCAGCTTCGGGAGGAGCTGGCCAAAGTGAAGACCCTGGAAGGCGTGGCTGCTGTGAGCCAGGCGCTGAAGCTTCGGTGTCAGGCAGGTGCAGGGCTGGTGCTGGGAGCCCAACAAATTCTGCAGGGGCCAGCAGCTTAGGCTGCTGACAGGCCTTGGGCTTTTGCAGGAGGACATGTCCAGGCAGCAAGAAGGAGTGAGGCCAGCTGACAACTTACCTGCTTTCCACTGGATCTGCCAGCCTTACATCCGACCAGGGTGAGCTGAGTCAGCCTGCGGTGGGAGTGCATGCACAGGCACCCTTGCCATTCTCTAGTCGCTGAGGCAAGTCCCTGTTCTGGGTGAAGGAGGAAGAGTGAGTGTGTGCTTGGGTACTTACCCAAGGTCCTTAGTCCTGTGTGGCTTTGTCCTTGGGGTTAACAGGCAGACCCTGGAATCTCTAAAGTGGGCAGGCAGGCTGTCATCTCTGACCTCAGCCTGACTGGACTCAGTGTCGAAATCCTGGGCCCCTGAACCTTAGATGTCATTCCAGGAAGGCTTAATTCCTGTTAGCCATTGTGTGAACTATACCAATGCCCTGTGTCCTTGGACAAGTCCTGCTTGCCTAGGCAGCCAAGAATGGTTACTTGGGATGAATAGGAGAACGGTACATGCCCTTGGCACCTTTGGCTGTCCAGCCCCTTTGCCTTGGATCCCCCTCCTGAGATGCTCCATTTAGCCTTGGTGAACTGATCTTTGATGCTGCTCACGGTCCTTTACCTTCAGACCTAAGGAAGGGAGCAAGGAGAATAGTAGTGGTCGAAGCAAGCGGGCTCTGGAGGAAGAAGAGGGCAGCATGGAGGGCTTGTCCAAGAATAAGCTGAAGAAACAACTGAGGAACCCTCACAAAACATTTGATCCTTCCCTGAAACGTGAGTGAAGCCAGGTTTTTTGGGCAGGCTGCCTGGAAACCTCTTCATATTCTTCATCATTTTACTGGGGCTAGGAGTCCAGGCCTGTCGAGTTTAATGCCTAGATCCAGAAACAGAGGCCTGGGCCCAGACCAGACTTCGGGTCTGACACTAAGACCCTGTGAAGGGCCTTTGAGTCTGATCCACAGTGTATGGCTATAAACCTACTCGACATACAGCTCCTCAGCCAGGTGCTGTTCAAGTGACCACCAGAGTTTGCCTATATGACAAAGACTGAGTCCTGGGTGTGCCTCACCCTTGCATGGGGCTCAGGCAGTCTCCAAGCAGGCCCTGGCTGCTCCTGGGGAGCATTCTAGGGTGCTGTATATTTGGATAGTGGTGAGCCAGGATCCTGACCCAGATAGATGGGGGTGAAGGTACGAGCCTCTCAGAGAGACACAGGACTTTTCAGTATGGTACCTAGGTGTGCAGCTTGAGGTCTCACTCCAGGGCATTGTCCTCTGTGCCCTCGTCATTTTGGCAGTCTGGGTTCACACACTCAGCTGCTTCCTAGAGGTTCAGCAGTCTGGTGGCGGCTCCCTGAGAGACAGCAGGACGGACCATATCACAGTCCTGGATGGACTATTTATAAGGGAAATGCCATAGTAGTTTCTGCCTACAATGCTGTACCACAGGAAGTGGGCATTAGGAGAGGGGTTGGTTTTGCCCTTTTTTGTTTCCTGACATCGGTCTGCCTGGGTAATCCAAGCTGCCTTGGATCTCACCGTGTGTCTACTCTGACTTTAATGCTCAGCAGCAATCTGGAGTGCTCGGATCATAGCTTAAGCCTCCACACTTGGATGTTCTGTTTTCAATGGGAGACAGCAATGACAGACCTAGGGCTCTGGATGCTAGGGGTGGTGTGGGCAGCCCACCTGCTCTCTGTTTGTTTCCAGTGAGGTCATGCTCAGTCCGCTGTCAGCCAAATCTTATCATAGCTCAGTTCCTGGCCTGGGTGGCCATAGCAAGCTAAAGGTGGGAACCTCAAAGGGCTCAGAAGTTAAGAGCGCTTTCCCTGGTTGCTCTTCTAGAGGTCATGTATAATGAGATCTGGTGCCCTCTTCTGGTGTTCAGGCACATGTGTAGACAGAACACTGCAGCCTAGTAGGGGTGGATGGCAGCTGCTCACCCTGACCCGCCTTGTTCGTCCCATTCAATCTGCCCTTTTTTCCCCCCCAGCCAAATATGCAAAGTGTGACCAATGTGGAAATCCAAAGGTAAGCTGGCCCTTCTGTTCGGTGGGCAGACAGTCCTCATGGGCGTTCTTATGCTGCTGGTACTACTTACCTCAGAATTGAGGCCAAGTACACGTGCTGGCCTCAGCTCATTAGCTTTCCATGCACAGGGCAATAGATGTGTGTTTAATCTGTGCCGTGGCTGCTGCAAGAAGCGAGCTTTCAGGGAGACTGCAGACTGCCCAGGTGAGCTGCGACCGCTTACCCACCCTCCAGCAGCAGTGAGAACTTTGGCTTCCTGACCCCCATTCTCCTCTCACCCTCCCTGTCAGGTCATGGATTGCTTTTTAAGACCAAATTAGAGAAGTCTCTGGCCTGGAAAGGGATCCAGCCTGGACTGCAGGAAGCTCAGCAGGTGAGGCCTGTAACACCCAGTGGTTTCTCTGAAGTCATGGGTAGTGCCCTAGCCTGAAAGCCAGCAAGAGCCATCTCCACCCAGGACAGCCACTGAAGCCTGGACATTCTTTAAGGAAATGCCTTTACTCAGGGAATCTCCTCTTTGACACAGAAGAACATGTTGATGTCTGCTGGTGGGGACCGGCAATGTTACACCAAGGGTACTCTTGGTTGGACTTGCCCTGTTCCCACATGTGTTTTCAGAACTCAACAATAAACCATTTCAGAGCCGCATTTGCAGAGATCCATAGTAACAGCTTATGGCTCCTCTCCCAGCCCTCATCATGGACCTCCCTCCTCTTTCATGTGGTCAGAGCATCCAGGGCACACAGGCAGAAAGGAAGGGAGCCTGGGGCAATGATCAATCTGTACTTTAATGGACTACTTGGTTAGTGACACTGCTGCAGTCAGAACTACATGGACAGGAAGGGTTGAGGAACCCTCACCTGGGAATTGCACATGGTCTGTTTCATTGGGACAGAAACCTAGAGTCAGGCCCGAATGGCCATACTGGGCAGCCTGCCTACCACAGCAGAGGGGGCCTCCGAGTGGAAGGCCAATGAACTGGCATCCCAGGGGCTGGACTGCTCTAATGAACCACACAGTCTGGGGTCTCATCTTGAGGAAAGCAGGCAGGAGGCCCAGGTGCTGCTTCCACCGGCAGAGGAGCTGTGCAGACCCGTCTGAAGGTCACATGTTGGTGCTCATCCGTGACTGGCTGTTTGCTGGAGTCAGCTCCCCTTGGCTCCCTTCTCTAGGAGGAGACTGCAGTGGACAGGGAGGGGTTCAGTGGAGGCTGTGTGAGTGCTGCCCATTCCCTCGCACCCCAGGCTGGTCACCTTGACATGGATCTGGTTGCGTAGCACAGCTGCTCTCAGAATCATGGCTTTGGCCCGTCGTTGGAACTCCTTGCCCATCAGCAGGGACTTCTCAAAGGTGGTGCTACGCTGATCCACATCTCGAGCATACAGTATCTGTAGGAGGATGAGGAGGCTCAGAACAGCCCCACAGGCCTCCAGACCATACACTCGCAGCAGTCCAACCCTGTGTACCCACCTTGCTGTGTGAGTCGATGCGGGCATTAATAAGGCCCTCCAGGATGAGCTGTGTGAGCTCATCCTCCAGAGCTGCAACTGTTGTGTTGAAGGCAGCAGCCATCTTGTGCATATCAGCTGACACATAGGGGCTGAAGTACTACAGGACAGAAGCCACAAGCTGTCCACTGCTCCTCAGGTCTGCATTCCATACAACCCCTAACCATCCATGCCCCCTTCCCTCAATACCCACACTTACTTGGATGAGAGCCCGGTTACGGATCTGGGTATACAGTGTCCTGACGTGAGGGGCCAGGTACATGTCCAGGAGCAGGTTGTCCTGCAGAGGAGAGCTGGTCAGGGACCCCAAGGCATAACCTAGGTCAGTCTCAGTGTGCCATACCCTTGTGCCTTACCTTCATCTCGTCCAACATCTTCAAGCATGAGGCATACTTGGACTCATAAAATTTGAAGATGATGTCTCTGACCTGTGGCTCCAGCTCCAGGAACAACTTGAAGGAGCTGAGGATACCAGAATGCTCAACTAAGAAGGGACAGAAGGGCCTGACTCGACAGGAGCAGAGGTAGGAGCCCACTACCCACCTTACCTGCTGGAGATGACATTGCGTTGCAGCTCCTGCCGATCAAAGGTGGCTAAGGCACATAGGCCACCATAGACAGCCACATTGCTGGGGGACAGCAGCTGAGAGGCAGAAGGGGAGTTGGGTTCAGAAACCTGGGGTCCTGGGCACTGACCACTGCACAGACCAAGGAGGAAGCCTAAAGGTGGGGGTCTGACCTGCCCTTCCCACTACCCATTCAAGACAATGCTTAGACCCTCATTCAGGAGAGCTTAACAGCCCAATCCACGAGCTTTCACTTCCTCTTACAGACTTGGACAAGCTGAAGAGTGCCTCATGCCCCTCCTCACCTCTGGGAAATCACAGTGATCAAAGGAAGCCAGAAGGAAGCACTTGGCAGCTTGCTTATACTTTCGTGCAGCCAGCTCAGCCAAGCCTAAAAGGCAAGGAGGAGACTGATTTAGAGGGGGTATAGGAGCCCTAGAAGGCCATGGCCATCAGTGGATCCTTGGCCTCCTACCCCAGCATTCCCCAGTTTAGGGATGGAAATCCTAGCTGTTAGTAACAGCATCTAAATGAAAACATCCCCACAAGTAGGTCTGCAGGGAATCCTCAAAATGCCCATGTTATATACCCAGGCTCAGGGAAACCAGCTGACCTACTTCCCCAGACCCCACCGGCTTCTCTGTACTAACTTGAGCAAGTGCCACCTACACATGCACAGAGGGAGGAAGAGTGGGAGAGGTGGCTGGAAGCCTCACCTGCAGCACACTTGAGCTTGGTGAGGATGGCTTGAGTCTGGCTGTCCCGCTCTCCCCGCTGCTGCAGGAGAAGAAAGCAGATATGAGAGGCCCCCCACCTGCCTTCCTTATTTAAGGAGCTCTCTTCCCTGTCCCCACCCTACCCCAAGAACAAACTCAAAGGGACACTGAGGCAGGGAAGGAGTATACAGGGCTCCAGGGGACAGGGACGACAACTTCTAGAGCAGGGCATCTGTGGAGGTGGACCTTACCTCAGCAATCTCTGGAGTAGACTCAGCCTTGCTGACATAGCTTAACACATGAGACCAATTCTGCAAGTAGACACTGACCTGGCAGGTGAGTAGGCAAGGCCAGATTAAGTCGGAGTTGTCCCTTTAGGGCCCTCCATGCCTACCCGGCTGTCACCCAGGCCACCTTGATGACATTGAGGCACATGTTGATGACATGCTTAGCACTGGTGCAGTAGTCTCGGGCTCGCGAGTAACACTTGAGGGCATTGCTGAGGTCCCCACAGTCCAGGTAGTGGTCACCCAGGTCATCATGGCCGCGCCTGTGGGCCTGGCAGTGAGTGAATACTGGTCGAGGGGCCAGCTAGGCCCAGTTGCCCACCTCCCCTGCCCAGAGCAGGCCAGCACCTGATGCTCTCCTTGATAGAATTGCCCTTGTAGTTCTTCAAGTCCGTGTCTAACTTCTCCAGTTTCAACAGGGCCTTCTTCCGAGTGGCCTCCACCCAGGCTGTGTCCAGGGGTGGGGGCTCCACTCCACTCTCAGGGATGGCATCAGGTGCATTCTGCAGCTCCCTGAGGGATAAGGTAGTCATCAGGATAGTGATAACCATGGGGAGACAGAGGCTGGTTCTCCAGAGCCCTTTGCCTCTCCCTGCCCCACTGAAAGGGCCCAGTCTGTACCAGAGGCACAGAGACAACTGCTGATCTAAGAGACCCAGCTAGACAGGTGAGTTCAAAGGAGAATAGGTGGTTCTGACCCAGTGCAGTGTGTGTGTGTGTGTGTGTGTGTGTGTGTGTGTGTGTGTGTGTGTGTAGGACAGCTATACCAGACTCTCAAGAATTAGGAAGCTCGATTGTCCGCATAGAAGCAAAGGAAGCCAAAGAAGAGAAAATGGCCTGCTACCACTTCCCCGCCCCAAGAAGGAAGCACTGTTATGCTTCTCACCTACTACAGGTTTTCACCTGCTATCAGTGCATCACAGGTGAAATGCTGGGCCAGAACAACCATGGCCAGCCCAGCTCCAGTCACTTGCCTCCCCTGCCCCCCAAAGCTTACTTGCCTGGTAGCCTCAGAGAGCTTCCGGTGTATCTCTTCATACATGTCCACATTGAAGGTCCTCTGCACGAAGGACAGAGCCATTTTCAAGGCCTCCACTCGCAACGGAGGGCAGCGGTCAGCAATAAACTGTAGCCGCTCAATACGCATCAGACCACTGTAGCTGGCTGCATATTGCTCCAGATCCTTGTGGGGAGGAGGGGATAAGAGGGTCAAGTGGGGTAAGCAAGGACCTGACCACCTGAGCACAACATTAAGTCTTCACCTGCGTCCTGGGATCACATTTAGATGCTGGGAAGACACCACAGGAGTGTGTGAATTAAAGACCTTCAGGACCAAGCTCTGCACTGGGAAACGGAAGCATGAGCATACGCTACCTATCAAGTGATGGATGCTGGGCTAAGAAGAGAGGAAAAGTGTGTTGGCTGCAAATAGAGCTTTGCTTCACACTGTGACTTGACGGGACTGTTCCCTGTGGAGAAGTGGGTGCAGGGTCTTAGAACTGCCTGAGAACACAACATAGGTGGGCAAACGAAAAACCAGTTTCCTGGCTTAGAGAGATGTGACTAAAGCGGTTGCTAAAAGCATCAACCGTCCTAGGACATACAGTGGGAGTCTGACTTGGACCCCTCAACACATCGAAGCTGCCAGCAGTCCTCTGCCACACAGGATCCATACCAGGGTGGGGTTCTCCACCACGTAGTTGACATCAGGTGCGTTCTGGGGATCTTCCTGCGGATCTACATCAATCTGCATGGGTTCCACGGCCCCCTGCAAAACAGAAGGAGCTCCTTGACGCAAGGCACCAGGGTGAGCAGAGTTTCCCCCATCAACTCTGCCCACGATTTCCCAAGGCAAAACTGCACTGGGCTTCCACAGGTGCTGGCAGCCAAGTGCCGTCTTCAGCTCTCCCACCCAGGTCCTGGGCACAACACTGACTACAGGAACCGTCAAGCATTCCCAGCCGCCATCCCGATACAGCTTCCTCCAGGCCACAGAGAATGAAATAGATTGCCACCCTATCTTCATAAATCAAGAGAGTCAAAGCAGACAGGTCACGATGCGGAAGAGGCTGGCCGAGGACTCGAGGGGCCAGGGCCTCGAGCGACATCGAAAGAGCCGCTACACGGTAGGCGCGCAGCTGTACCTCGGAAAGTAGCGTGCAGGCCGACAGGCTGGCGCTCAGGCTGTAGTCGCCCGACGTGCCGGGCCGCAAGTCTGACCTGCTGTGCGCAGGGCTGCGGCTCAAGTCGGAGGCCGACGACGAGGCAGAGCTGGGCGCCGGGCTGCCCCGCATCTTGGCCTGACGCACCTCTCTGAGAGGCCAGCACCCGCACGAAAAGCGTTGGCGCGCGAGGCGGGGGCGGGGCGGGGGCCGGGGCCCAGAGCGGCCCGCGAGGCAGGCGACGCTCGCGCGCCCAGGCCAGAGCTGCGGGCCCCGCCCCGCCCGCCGCCAGCCCCGCCCACCAGGCCCGATCCGGACCGAACGGCCACGCGGCGAGCGCAGTTACCAACCCCTACCTGCAAGTTAAACACCTGAACCGGCAGCGGCATCTTCCACCCCCGGTGCCGCAGCGACGTTCACTTCCGGGGCGGCGCGTCCGTCAGTTCCGGGTCAAGGCTCGGGGCGGGGTGCTGTCACTCTTAAAGGGGCCGCCGCAATCGCAGGCGGGCGCCCAGCGCCCGGGCCTGGGCGATCGCATGAGCCGTGTGCGGCGGGTGCTGTGCCGGGCCTGCCTCGCGCTGGCCGCGGTCCTGGCTGTCTTGCTGCTACTACCACTGCCGCTACCACTACCGCTGCCGCTGCCTCGCGCTCCGGCACCAGACCCAGGTCGTGTCCCGACCGGGAGCCTGACCCTCGAGGTCTCCCGCCTGCAACCGGACGACGTCTTCATTGCAGTCAAGACCACTCGGAAGAACCACGGCCCGCGCCTGCGGCTGCTGTTGCGTACCTGGATCTCACGAGCCCCACGGCAGGTGTGCGCCCCTTCCCCCTCCGTGTAGGTTCCTGAATTCCAAACTGGCGCCCCCCTGTGCCCCTAACCCCGGGGCTCCACACCTGCCCTGAGACCCACTCGCTGGATCCTCTGACGCCTCACGGTGTTTTCTCCCACAGACGTTCATTTTCACCGATGGAGACGACCCTGAGCTCCAGCTGCTGGCAGGTGAGACGCTCCCCTGGGCTGAGTTGTATCTACTGGGGCCATTCATTCCTGTGTCAGGCATTTGACTAGTGTCACAGAGCTAGTGTTACAGAGCCAAGACACTCATCCATTGCCAGTCTATCTCCCAACACCTATCCTTCTAGTCATCAGATTCCCCACCCTGCCCCCAGTTCCTGACAGGGTGCCACGGCCAATGTCACCCACATTCCCTGAGGAAGGCCCAGCAGCAGTCACCTGCCAAGTCTTGTCCTGTTTCCGCCTGTGCTGTCATCTGCTTCAGAATGAGGGCTGGCTGCGGTAGGGCTGCATTGAATCTAGCACAGTGGCTGGACAGGCATATTCCAGCCTAAACCTAAGGAGGCAAGCTAGAAGTCAGCACTCACATTGCCCGTTTCCAACCGTGCAGGCGGCCGAATGATCAACACCAATTGTTCCGCTGTGCGCACCCGCCAGGCCCTGTGCTGTAAGATGTCAGTGGAATATGACAAGTTCATAGAGTCTGGACGGAAGTAAGTAACCTCACCCCTCAGACAGCCAGAACTGAGCAGTGTGGGGGCTCCCACCCAAACTGGGGGGCCTCAGTGCATAGGCCTCTCCCTCCACCTTCAGATGGTTCTGCCACGTGGATGATGACAACTACGTGAACCCCAAAAGCCTGCTGCACCTGCTTTCCACCTTCTCTTCCAACCAGGACATCTACCTGGGGCGACCTAGTCTGGACCACCCCATTGAAGCCACAGAGAGGGTCCAGGGCGGTGGCACCGTGAGTGCTGGGCTAAAATCCTCTTGGGGCTGAAGAGTGAGAAAACTCTAAGACAGGCACCGGCCAAGTACTCTGGTTCCAGACCCCCAAGGAACCATCAAATCAGGTCCAGCAATAGGGAAGGGCTTAGAGGCCATGCGTCAGAAAACCCCTTGTGCCTTCTGCAGACTCCTATATGGTGGCCTAGGATAACAGTAACAAGACTCCTGGAGGGTTGAGGGTAAGGAACCCCATCCTGGGCAGCCCTGATTGATCAACCTTTTCCCTTTTCCAGTCAAACACAGTGAAATTCTGGTTTGCTACTGGTGGAGCTGGGTTCTGCCTGAGCAGGGGCCTTGCCCTCAAAATGAGCCCGTGGGCCAGGTAAGTGGGAGACTGGGAGCCCAGCTGCCTGTTTTTGGGGGTGGTAAGGACTGTAGAGGTGCTAACTAGCCTCCCCTCCAGCCTAGGCAGTTTCATGAGCACGGCAGAACGGGTTCGACTGCCTGATGACTGCACGGTGGGATACATTGTGGAAGGGCTCCTGGGTGCCCGTCTGCTTCATAGCCCCCTGTTCCACTCCCACCTGGAGAACCTGCAGAAGCTGCCGTCTGGTGCTGTTCTGCAACAGGTAGAAGACGCTCCAGCCTGGGTCAGCTTGGCTCCCAAGGGGTCTCCCAGTTGTGCAGGGCTCAGGAGAGGGCTAGCCTCAGGATTTCCTTGTCCCTGGGGAGGAGGGGCGGACCCTGGGTGGAGACTTTGCCTGCTGGATGGAGCACCCTCAGGAACCTGTGCATGGCAAGTCTCATGGGGCTCTTCATGAAGGGCCACTGCCCTGCTTCCCTAAGCCTGAGGGGTGAGTGAAATTTCCTCTAGCAGGTAGAGGACCCAGGAGGAAGAACTGACCCTCACCCTCCCCGGTTCCCCTCCCAGGTTACCCTGAGCTATGGGGGTCCTGAGAACCCGCACAACGTGGTGAATGTAGCTGGAAGTTTCAGCATTCGACAGGACCCTACACGGTGAGTGGGCGCTGGAGGCTTTTGGCCTGGAGGACTCTGGCGCCAGCCCCTACCTGGCAGATCTGAGGTGACTCCTTTCCCTGACAGGTTTCAGTCAGTGCACTGCCTTCTCTACCCAGACACCCACTGGTGTCCAGTGAAGAACAGGGGTAAGGAAGCTTTTCAGTAACTGGTGACCCCCAGTGGCTGCTTTACCTGGCTCCCTCAGGCCTTGGATTCAGGCAGTCAGCAGAAGCTGCTTGAAGGCCTCCCATGACCTCGGTCCTGGTTGGACACCAGGTACCTTGGGAAAATGAGACAACTGGGCTGTGCCTGCTGAGATCATCCAGGAAGAGAGAGAAGGGCCAAGCTGCTGAGACATTGACGCCTCTAGCCAAGCCCAGAGGTCCTTCTCGTGGATAAGGTCTACTACCCCAGCTACCCCATGACTGTGGCCCAGGAGGGGACTGGTTCCCAGCCTCCCACAGCTGCAGCCTGTCCTTGCCTGCAGAAGATGGTGCCAATGGGCTGGCCATTAAGGGGTGGGCTTCAAACCTGGCCACTGGCTCTTGCTGGAGGGCTCAACGAGCTACCACTAAAGCCAGAATGCGCAGGCTGTGTGCCGGCGGGCACTGAGGCCCAGCCTCAAGGCTGTGCTCCCACCAGGGCTGTTCTTCCATTACCCCCACCCTTCCTCTAACCTGGTGTTCAGGATGCTTCCCCTCTGAGCTTCCCATCACTACAGCCTCTCCTTTGGGCTCCTCAGGAGCAAGATGCAGGCCCATCAGCTTTTACAGGGGTACCCCATGGGGAAGGGGTTACAGTGTTGTTGAGTAAAGGCTTGTCATTCTTAGTGTGGTTCCTCTTGTCATAAATGACCCAGACCCCTGGCAGCTCAGCTCTTCAGAGGTCCACACACAGCACCTCAGTCTCCAGGAAGGCCCGTTCCTGCAGCACTGCCCGCCTCCTCAGCCTTCCATGCTGTAAGGTCAAGCAGGACAATGTCTTTCTCAACACGCGTGACGGACCCACTGATACGCATATGTCAGCATGGCTGCCGTGTGCAGAACTGTGCCTGAGTAGTACTAAGGCTGGTGTGGGCACAGATGTCATGTACATGGGTATGCTGGTTATATGAGAGTGTAGGCATGACTGCTATGCACATGGCTCTACCTTGGTACACGGCACTGTATGGTCACACGCGGAATGTCTGTGTGAATGTGCTGAGAAAGGGTGTGTATCGTGAACTCTGGTGAGTGTGTGTGTGTGTGTGTGTGTGTGTGTGTGTGTGTGTGTGTGTTGCGTGTTGCTGTGGAAAGATGTGTATCAATGGCCCCAGGCTGAGAATGATTCAACTTAGAACCTTTTTTTTTTTTTAAAGACAGGGTCTCCCTTAGTAGCCCTGGCTGCCCTAGAGCTTGCTATGTAGACCAGGTAAACCTTGAACTCACAGAAATCTACCACCTCTGTCTTTCGAGGGCAGGACAAAAAGCTGGGCACCACCACACCCAACAAGGATTTAAAAAAGGGATGAAGGCATGGTTCACTTGCCTAGAACTTGTACCTACCTTGTATACTACAGAGATCCCACTTTGGCCAGGTGTGGTGGCATGTGCCTTTAATCCCAGCACTCCATAGGCAGAAGTAAGTGGATCTCTGTGAGTTCAAGGCCAACCTGGTCTATAAATGGAGTCTATCCAAGACTGTTACACAGAGAAACCCTGTCTGGGAAAAAAAAAATAAAAAAAGAAAGAAAACCAAAAAGCATTTTGAAGCTAAGTGTGGTGGTTTACACGTGTAATCCCAAGACTGGATAGGCCAAGGCAAAAGGGCCACAAGTTTGAGGCCAGCCTGGTCTACATGACAAGTTCCAGGTCAGTCGGAACTAAATAGAGACCCTGCCTCAGTAATCCAGGACTAGGGCCCACCATACAACTTTCTTCAGATACCGAGTAGTTGACAGTCTTAAGCAATGAGGGTGGAATCGCTGTGTCCAGAAGAAAGTGTGTTGCTGAGCTAGGATGCTGTGTGGGCTAGTCATGATAAGCACGCCTCCATTTAGGATTTTTTCCAACTGGGTTGGGGTGGGCTCATGGCTTCCCCATGTCACTGGAAGAGCATGTGTGAAAGGGCAGGAAGCACCAGAAGGGAAACATGTCCAGAGTCCTGCATGGTGGTGAAACACATTGCATAGTTACCCAGGATTCAGGAGGCAGAGGCAGAGAGATCTCTGTGAGTGCACACATGAACAGGCACGCGCGCACACACATATACACACACACACACACACACACACACACACAGGGCTGAGGCTGGAAAACAGGCAAACAATTGAACTGGATGAGCTTGAAGCAAGGGAGCATGGAGTTATTGAAAGCTGCTGCAGAGGCCTAGAGATGGCTCAGCAGTTAAGAGCACTGTCTGCCCTCCCAGAGGTCCTGAGTTCGGTTCTCAGCAACCATGCGGTGGCTCACAACCATCTGTAATGAAATCTGGTGCCCTCTTCTGGCCTGCAAGCATACATACAGGCAGAATGCTGTGTGAGTAATAAATAAATCTAGAAAAGGGAAGCGGGGCGGAGTTAAAAGAGAAAGCTGCTGCAGAGTCCCTATAGCAACAGTAAGATATGGTGAGGAACGGTGTCACTGTATCAACCAGTTCAGCTGTGGCCTGTTCAGCTGCGACCCTAACGTGGAAATGCGACAGGTCTCAACTCCATCCAGTACCTGGAATTTGGAGGCCCCCCTTTGTCCTTAGCAACCAGATTTCCTCCTTTGCCTGTACCGTATTCACTCCTGGGCTCCACCAGCAAACTGTCTTTCCAAGGTCGTCTGCAGACTCTTCGGTGGTAATATAACTGCTCAGAACAGACAAGGTCTTGACTGCTTTCCAGAGTCGATGCAGCTTGCTGTGGGATAGAGAACATGTGGTTATGTCCCCAGTACCTCCACCCACCACGGCTGGTCCTGTAACCCTAAGCGTCACATAGCCCACTAATACCTATGAAGCTCCCACTCTGTCTCGCTGGTGTCTCCGGTTCACAAGAAGCAAGACTAGATGTAAAAGTTCTCTTTAATAAATGATCTGCTTCAGTGCATCAATCTGGGTGAACTGGGCATGGTGGCACAGGCACACACTTTTAATCTGAGGCAGAGGCAGGCAGATCTCTGAGTTCAAGGCCAACCTGTCTACAAAACAGGTTCCAGGGCAGCCAAGGCTGTTACACAGGGAAGCTCTCAGACCTAAAATAAATAAATAGATAAATAAGTAAATAAATAATCTGGATGTGGTGGTGCACACCTATAATGTCGACATGCAGTGTGTGGATGAAGGAGAACTTAAGCTTCACAGTGAGTTTAAAACCACCCTGTTACAGGAGCCCCAATTTCTAGACAATCAGTGTCCCAAATTGCATACCCTTCTCCTGAATATAGCTTTACTTAACATATTTCCCTCCCCACAGTTTCTGATTGGTTGGTAGTAGTATATGTGTGTTTGTGATAGATCCCTCGTGTGTGTGTGTGTGTGTGTGTGTGTGTGTGCGCGCGCGTGCGCATGTGTGTGCATGTACGCCTGTGCATGCAGGTGTGTGTGTGTGTGTGTGTCTGTGTGTGTGTGTGTGTGTGTGTGTGTGTGTGTGTGTGTGTGTGTGTGTGTGTGTGTGTGTGTCTCTGTGTCTGTGTGTGTGTGTCTGTGTGTGTGTGTCTGTGTGTGTCTGTGTGTGTGTGTCTGTGTGTCTGTGTGTGTGTGTGTGTGTATGTGTGTGTGTCTGTGTGTCTGTGTGTCTGTGTGTGTCTGTGCATGTTCATGAGGTTGATATTGGCTGTCATCTTCAGTTGATCTCCACACTATTTTTGAGACAGGGTCTTTTAGTGAATCAGAAGCCTGCCATTTCAGCTAGACTGGATGCTAGGGAACTATCCCACCCCATCCCCACCCCCATCCTCCTCTCTCCACTTCCCCAGAGCCTAGGGAGAAGATCAATGCTGCCTCCTCACTCGGCTTTTTACAGAAAATCCTAAGGCTCTGTCTACACTGTCTCTTCTCTGACAGCGGTGTGTATGACACTGAGGTCGGAAAACCTTCCAAGGCTCCTTGGATATCTTGTCTCATTCAACGAACAAGCTACCCAGGGTTACCCAGAGCTTTGCACCAAATCTCTACAGTGCTCAGGAAAGGCGCAGTGATGGGCTGAACTGATCCTGAGAAAATTCTTAAAAAACATTAACAAACAGAAAAGGTCCCTCCTTTGTAGAAACCAAACTGCGCTTGGGCTGTCGAGACTGTGCAGCTGCCTGTGCCATTTCACTGCCGCACTCTCATCTAGTTTTGGCTGTGGTTACACATTTTCCAACAGTGTTCTACTCTGAACTAGGCATTCATTCCTGCTGTTCAGATATTCTGGGAAGAGACTTGAGTCTCAGACTTGAGCCCTTGGTGGTCTGCTAGCTACAATGGAGCACAGTAGAAGAAAGACCAAAGGGGAGTACATTCCTCAGGAGCAGGAGTAGAGTCTGCAGAGAGGAAGCAATTTGCACAGCAGGAAGAAGTAGCTAGAAGATTGGTTGCTGTTGCCCCCGAACTCAGCTCAGGATCAGCTCCCATCGTGGCAAGCACACAGACAGCAGGGGGCGCTGCAGTACACAGCGAGAGCCTCTGGCCCTGGCCAGTAAGAATGACTAGTCCCAAGTCCTTCCAGCACCAAGGCTGGGCCAGCCTCTGGAAAGTCCACCAAGACACTTTACTTTCTCCTTTGTAAAGTATATAAAAGTAGAATCCATGGACAAGAGCCTGTCGAGTTATGTGTGTTTCCTAGCAATGATGGTAGTAAGTCGATAATCTATTTAGTGGACACAACTGACTTATGGATACTCCCACTGTTAGTACCCCCATATTCTATGGAGAGGATTGAGATCACAGGAAAGAGTTAAGCACCAGGTGCATGTAACACAGGTTTTATGGGACCTACAGTGTGAGCTCATCCATCAGAGAACCCGAGAAAGGGATGAGCCCCCCTGTTTGGTCCCAGTGAGGTGTTTAGGAATGGAGCATCTGTGAGAGATTAAGGAATTCTGGGTCAGGCTCACACCAGGATCTCAGGGTCAGGGACCCAGGGTGGTCAAAGGCCAAGGTTGGGTTCAAACCTGCTGGGAAAGGGGTTGAGGATTTAGCTCAGCGGTAGAGCGCTTGCCTAGCGAGCGCAAGGCCCTGGGTTCGGTCCCCAGCTCCGAAAAAAAGAAAAAAGAAAAAAAAAAAAACCTGCTGGGAAAAAGCCATGGCTGGCTAGTCACAGTAAGGTCAAGGCATAATGGTTAAGGACACAGATATGAAGTGGAAGCAGTTCGGGGAGCTAGGGAACCCTCAATGTTATATGAAGGGTTAGTCAAGGGCTGGTGAGATGGCTCAGTGGATAAAAAGGTGCTTGCCACCAAGCTACATTAACCTGAGTTCAGTCCCTGGGGCCTACATATTGGATGGAGAGAACTAACTCTCAGACGTTGCCCTTTCGACTCCTCAGGCCCACTGTGGCATGCCTGCACACAACAGACAAAATAAAAACTTAATGCAGGGCTGGAGAGATGGCTCAGCGGTTAAGAGCACCCGAGGTCCTGAGTTCAATTCCCAGCAACCACATGGTGGCTCACAACCATCTGTAATGGGATCTGATGCCCTCTTCTGGTGTGTCTGAAGACAGCTACAGTGTACTTATATATAATAAATGAATAAATCTTTAAAAAAATGTTATGCAAATATTTTAAGACATTATATGTAGCCAGGAGATTGTGACAAATACCTTTAATCCCAGCGCTCCGACCCAGGGAGGCAGAGGCAGGAAGATCTCTCTGAGTTCAAGGCCAGTCTACAGAGCAAGTTCCAGGACAGCCGGGGCTACACAGAGAAACCCTGTCTTGGGGGAAAAGAAGATAAAACGTAAAGTGGAGGTGGCTCTTAAACATATCAAAGGATATATGGTGTCTGTGGGGGAGGAGCACACACATGCACATGTGTAGATACCAGAGGTGTGGTGTATGTGTGTAGGAGTTGCTTAAATCTCCCTTCTCTCTTTTTCCTCATTCCTTATCTCTTTAAGGCACGGGGGATACACAGACCTGGCTTGTTGGGATTTCCATGGGCAGCCTTTGCCGGAAAGCTCCAGTAACAATCTTTTATGACGGGGTTAGGGATTTAGCTCAGTGGTAGAGCGCTTGCCTAGGAAGCGCAAGGCCCTGGGTTCGGTCCCCAGCTCCGAAAAAAAAGAACCAAAAAAAAAAAAAAATCCTTTATGACCCCGGCCAGGAGAAATCATGCCTTTGGGGTGACAGCCGCACAAGTGAACAGACCCCAGCCAAATCAGCAATGGATCTCTACCCCTTTCCTGCTGGCCAGCACTCATAGGCCCTGGACAAAGGTTGCTGTGCTTGGGGTGGTGGTTTGTTGTTTGTTATTGTTGTTTTGAGACAGGACTTTTTTTGTGTAACAGCTCTGGCTGTCCTGGAACTCACTTTGTAGACCAGGCTGGCCTCAAACTTACAGAGATCGCCAGCCTCTGCCTCCTGAGTGCTGGGATTAAGGACATGGAACACCATGCCCCGAGAGACCATGCCTCAAGAAATTTTGTTTTTATGGGTGTGGGTAGGTTTGCTCTGTACATCATAGAATGCACTGACTTCAGAAGCCAGAAGAAGGCATCGGATCCCTGGAACTGGAGTTACAGATGGTTGTAGCATCTGTAGCATGTGGGTACTAGAATTTTAACAAGTCTTCTGCAAAGAGCAGTCAGTGCTTTTAACCACTGAGTCATCTCTCCAGCCCATGGCAGAGGAACTTGAAATTGTAAGGACCATGATCTGTTTTTAATTTCTTTGTTGTATGGACTTTTTGAACTATCTTAGGTTTAGGCCATTTGTTTTTAGACACTAAATTTGAAATCCAAAAAGTAAGAAGGCTCAAGGTACCTTAAGGGGCTAGGTGTTGTGAGATTTCCGTGTCAATCTAAAATCCTTGGGAAACACTAGATGTGCTAGCATGGTACCCCCAAGGAAGAATCCCGGCTGACTGGTCCTCTCCGAACCTCTGCCTCAGTAGACTGTTGAAAGTAGAGAGATGTGTGCTGTGGACGTGGGTGTGTCAAGGACCCAGTCTCAGCCCATGGAGGCAGCAAAGCGTTGTCCCTGGTCTGAGGGAAGGGGAAGCCTTCCTCTGGCCCAATTGGGAACTTTGACAGTGTTTACAGAAAATGTTCACTGTAGCTGTCTGCACCTCATGTTACCACCTTAAGATGGCTCTCCTACAGAGATCAGCTAAACAGCCTCTTTGTTCAGCTGGACATAGTAACCCACCTCTCTTGTTGGAGTCTATGTAACAAGCACACTGAGATACTGCTGTGCTGTGTCTTCTCCACCAGACTCCAGATCCCAGCCTTTCTTGTGAAGACATTCCTCATTTCTTCTTCCTCACTGCCCCAGTCAGCATTCCGGGATCCAAGCTGTGCGAGGACAGAGCCACGGACAAAATGATTTATCTAAGCATGTACTCTGAAGTGGTGTTACCCTTTCCATGTATCCTGTGCACATTTGTTAGTCTGTATCTGTGATGTAGCTTGATGGAGGTGGAAACAATCTGATGGCTGCAGCAGTTGTCTCATTAGAGGTTTAGCCATGTGAGGATGCCCTGGGCTTTGAGAGGAGACAGTTGCTCCTCCAGCCAATTCTGGGTAACTCTAGAAGACTAGGGTACTAGAGGAAACACCAGGGGTGTCAGGGGCCTCATGACAAGCAGTAATCTTTTAGGGAGCCACACAAGAAAAATAGACCTATTCCTGGCTTGGCAGGAAATCCAGCAACTTGTCTAGACGATGTAATGTATAAATGTGTTTAGCTGACAGAAGGAAGAGTGTGTGGACATGTTATCTGGGGTGCTGTGTGGCATCTCTCAGCCTGGTTTGACTCTATTCTATTCTATTCTATTCTATTCTATTCTATTCTATTCTATTCTGGGAAAGTGTTGTGGACAGTATGTTAGAAATGTAGAAGGACACGCATTTATCTTGCTACAATACTAGAATATATTACACAATATGTTAACTGTACAGGAATTTAAATCTACAATGTGGCTACTCTGGCTGGAATACACACAGGCCTTTAATCCTAGGAGAGAGAGAGGCAAGCAGATCTCCAAGTTCAAGGCCAGCCTGGTAGAGAGCAAGTTCCAGGTACAGAAAATGGAGGTGGTCCATGCCTTTCATCCTAGCACACAGGAGGTGATTGAGAAGCAGTACAAAGACGCTGGGTCTGCAGTTCAGTTGGTAGCAGTTAGGTTTGTGGTATTCGGAGTTAGTTTTTACTGGGATGGTTTTACAGAGACAGGTAGCTAGACACAGGTGAAGACAGAAGGAGCCAGAGAATGAGGAGGAGCCGGAAGATCAGAACAGATTGGAAGTTTGAGGCCAAGCAGAGCAATTCAGAGAGAAACTGAGCGTCTTAGTTAGGGTTTTACTGCTATGAACAGACACCATGACCAAGGCAACTTTTTTTTAAAAGACTTATTTATTTTAATACGTGAGTACATTGTAGCTGTCTTCAGACACAGCAGAAGAGGGCATCGGATCCCACTACAGATGGTTGTGAGCCACCATGTAGTTGCTGGGATTTGAACTCAGGACTTTTGGAAGAGCACTTAGTGCTCTTAATTAACCACTGAGCCATCTCTCCAGCCCAAGGCAACTTTTTTTTTTTTTAAGATTTATTCATTTATTATATATAAGTACACTGTAGCTGTCTTCAGATACACCAGAAGAGGGCATCAGATCTCTTTATAGATGGTTGTGAGCCACCATGTGGTTGCTGGGAATTGAACTCAGGACCTCTGGAAGAGCAGTCAGGTGCTCTTAACCACTGAGCCATCTCTCCAGCCCCCAAGCCAACTCTTATAAGGATAACATTTAATTGGAGCTGGCTTCAGAGGTTCAGAGGTTCAGAGGTTCAGAGGTTCAGTCCATTATCATCAAGGTGGGAGCATGGCAGCATCCAGGCAGGCATGGTGCAGGAGAAGCTGAGAGCATCTTCATCTGAAGGCTACTAGGAGAAGACCGGGTTCCACGCAGCTAGGAAGAGAATATTAAAGTCCACACTCACAATGACACACCTAATCCAAAAAGGCCACATGTATTTCAACAAGGTCACACCTCCTAATAGTGCCACTCCCAGGGCCAAGCATATAGAAACTATCACACTTCAAGAAGCCAGATTGAATCAGTAGTCATCTTGGAGAGGAGTTTGAGCCAGAACGGCTAAGTTGAACCAGCCAGCCAGAGTTCAGAAAGATCTTGAAAGGGTGAGCTTATTCAACAGTATAAGTCTCTGAGGCTAAAAACTTTCTAGGCCTAGATTAGATTGTACAGAAGACAGAGGCTTCCAGGACTAGGCCTAGGTTAGCTGACTGAGGCAGTAAATCTCCCAGAAGATAGTTACATCCTGCTAACAAAAGTTACTTTAACATGTGACAATAAATTCACAAGTTACATTGGTTCCCTACAATTTACAAGTAATGTCGCTTTCCTTTGATGTCTGTAGGCAAGCAAAGTTTATCTTACCACTTTAGTTTTAAGTAACAACTGAGTTGCAGGTTACATTTGACAGAGCTGTGTGTGTGTGTGTGTGTGTGTGTGTGTGTGTGTGTGTGTGTGTGTGTGTGTTCACACACAGGGATGTAGGTTCTCAGATGGCGACAGAAGAGTTAAAGAAGCTGGAGAGTTCAAAAGCCTTTACTGAAGGCAGAGGAAAATCCAGGTACAGAATTGCTACTTGGGTTACATGAGAATCAACAAATAGTCCAGGTGGTGGCAGCACCACCCTCCTTTAATCCCAGTGCTCAGGAGGCAGAGGCAGACAGATCTTTGAGTTCAAGGACAGCCAGGGCTACCCTTGTTTAAACAATCAAACAAACAAAGAGAGGGGGAAAAAAAAATCAACAAATGGGTTCCCAGAACCTACACAGTGGCTCACAGTCACCCTCAATTCCAGTTCCAGAGGCTCTGATGCCAGATGACTTCTGAGAGTACCAGGCTTGCGAGTGGGGCACAGACATATGTACGCAAAACACCCATACAAATACAATAATTTTTTGTTTCATCTTTTGAAACAAGGTCTCTAGTAGTCCTGGTTGTCCTGAAACTCACCAGGCTGGCCCCAAATCCACAGAGATCCTTTTACCTCTGCCTCCTAAATTCTGAGGTAAAGGCATACATTACACCACCATGCTCAGCAGAGATCTGCCTGTCTCTACCTCGCAAGTGCTGGGATTAAAGGCGTGTGACACCACTGCTTCCCTAGGTTTGCTCAGCCTGCCTTCTTGTAGAACCAAGGACCACTAGCCCAGGGATGGCACCACCACAATGGGCTGGTCCATCCCCTATCAATCACTAATTAGGGAAATGCCCTACAGCTAGATCTTGTGGAGACATTTTCCTGTCTGAAGCTCCTTCCTCTCTGATGACTCCAGCCTGTGTAAAGTTGACATAGGACCAGTCAGGACAAAGGTCGACTAAGCAGATCCCACTCTCTGTACTTGAATCAATCCAGTGCACTTGGAGAAACCGCTCCTCTGTGTAAGGGGCTCCTTGTGTTACACCCACTTCCATTCAGCCACTAACCATGACAAAAGGTTTGACATATTGTTTGACTCTATACCCCTCCTTTTTAAAAAGCCAACTGTCCTTGATCCCAATCCCCTATCAGGCAGGGCCACCATAAACCTAGGGCTTCCAGGCCATGGTCACTGACACAGGCCTAGATGAAGTGGGAGACAAGAGGCAGCAGCAGGATCCAAAGGGGGAATTAGGGGAACCTATATAACCTTCTCTCTACCCAGGCATTCTGCACAGAACACTGGGCAGTGTAAATCCACAGATGACCAAGCAACAGTACTTCTTAGTGTACCACGTGTGTGCTGTCAGGGTTTGGCATACCGTACTTGCTGGGTTTGTGTGTCAACTTGACACAAGCTGAGGTTATCACAGAGAAAGGAGCCTCCCTTGAGGAAATGCCTCCATGAGACCCAGTGTAAGGCATTTTCTCAATTAGTGATCAAGGGTGGGAGAGCCCATTTTGAATGGTGCCATCCCTGGGCTGGTGGTCCTGGGTTCTATAAGAAGGCAGGCTGATCAAGCCAGGGGAAGCAAACCAGTAAGCAGCACCCCTCCGTGGCCTCTGCATCAGCTCCTGCTTCCTGCCCTGTGTGAGTTCCAGTCCTGACTTCCTTTGGTGATGAACAGCAATGTGGGAGTGTGGGCTGAATAAACCCTTCCCTCCCCAACTTGCTTCTTGGTCCTGATGTTTGTGCAGGAACAGAAACCTTGACTAAGACATACTATGGTGCGTTTATTTAGGCAAATGATCATAGTCTAGCTGATCTGGAGGGGAGAGATCCTGGAGTCTGGGTTTGGGGATGGGCTGGGGTGGATCCACAGAAGGGAAGCAGAACTGTTAATCTGGGATGAAGGCAGGGTCATGGTCAGGGAGGCCTCCAGGGGTCCATAGGTGCCATCTGGGCAGTCTAGGAGGCCAGGTAGCCAGAGTCCACCAGGATGCCAGAGCCAGTGGTAGAGGCACTGCTGTCGCTGAGCAGAAAGAGGATGCTGTTGACGACGTCCTCAACCTCTGCAGGAGAACAGACCAGTCAAGGCTCTTGCTTGCTTGGCTGCTGGCAAACAACTCTGGTTCCCTCACCCACTGTGCCCAGCTGACCTGCGAACCTCCTCAGTGGGTGGCGCTCCTTGAGCTTCTCGGCAAACTTAGGATCTGCAGAGACTTTCTTGCCCATGTCAGTCAGCACCACAGTGGGATTTACGGAGTTCACCCGGATCTGGGGTCAGAAGCCACAGCTGGTGGCACAGCCGAGGAACTCGCCCTACCTGCACGGCTCGGTCGGGACTCGGCCCAGGACAAGCCTGGTGAGCTTGCTTACTCTGTCCAGATGAACCCTGAGCCCATTGTTCAGAGCCGCGTATAGTCCTCAAGCCTCACCCCATCCTCATCACCAAGCCCCAGCCCTGCCCCAGGTGCCCATCACCTGTCCCTCAGGTGTGGCCCGGCCCCCTGTGCCTACCTTGTGAGGCCCCAGTTCCATGGCCATGGCTTTGGTCAGCATAGTGATTGCTCCCTTTGTAGAGCCTGGCGGGGGGGACACGACACGTGGGGAGTGCTTCAGTTATTCAGTCTTCCTCCTGGGAAGCCTACCCAGAACCTACTCCTGTTCCTACCACAAGACACTCACAGTAGGTGGTCAGGCCAGGATAGGTGACATAGGCCACCATGCTGGAGATGTTGACAATGGATCCTGCCACACCACGGTTAATCATGCCCTTGGCTATTATCTGAAAGTCGAGAGTTTTGGGCAAACACAGGCGTTATCCCACCCCACTCCCTCTGGGTTTGGATCTGGGCCACAGCCCTCCTGTCTCCTTACCTGGGATACCTGCAAAACGGCACGCACATTCACGTTGAAGGACCTGGCAGAGGGGAACATGGGCCTACTGAGCTACCCACATTCAGAGACCCTGCCCAGCCTGCCCGCTCTCCCCGAGTGCCCACCTGTCAAAGATCTCCTTTGTAGACTCTATAAAAGGCTGTAACAGCGCCACCCCTGCGTTGTTCACCAGCAAGTCCACGGGGCCGATACCGCCCAGCGCCTTCGCTGTGGCCTCCCAGTCACCCAGGTCCACACACACGGGCTCTATCCCGGGACACTGTGGATGACATCAGTGGCCTGAGACATTGTCTCATCCAGCTTCTGAGTATCCCTGAGGGTGGGGAGCAGCCCCAGGTAAGACAGGGCTATGTGCCTTACCTCCTTGGCAAGGCTGACCAGGTCTGCGTTGGTTCGAGTCACGGCCACCACTTTGGCTCCTGAGGCATGCAGGGCCTTGGCAGTGTCACGCCCAATCCCTGCGGAGAGGGAGAGCGGTGGGATAAGGGCCCGGTAGGCCTAGTCACAGTAGGATCTGGGTCCCAGAAGCGTGGGAGTGTGCTGTCCAAAAGACTGTAAGCCATGATGAGATGGGACTATCCCTTGGCAGAGGTCAGACAGACTGGTATCAGGTCAAAGGAGGCAGTGCCCTCCTGATGGGGTTCAAGGGAAGAGTGCCTGGTGCCCATCTTCTCAGCCTGGCTCTAGGAGCTATGCTGACGCCAAGCTAAACTCATCCTTTTCAGAGTGTGGTGTTGTGGTAGCCAAGGAGAGACTGGCATTTTGACCTGGTAGGTAGTAGGTCTCCGACCAGGTGACAGTGTTGAGACTGGCCCCCTTCCTCTCTCCAGTGCCAACTCCCCCACCCACTCACACACACCTTCTCCACCACCCCACCCCCGCCACTCACACGCACCTCACTTCCCCACTCACACTTCTCAATGCTCACACTCACCTTTCCCTGCCCCTGTCACCAGGGCCCTCAGGCCACTGAAATTCGGCTTCATGCTGCTGACACCAGTGTCCTCCTGCAGAAAGGGGAGGGAGGGCTGAGGTTGATGGAACGGGGTTGGGGCAGACGACCCGCTCCCTCCTGGCAGCCTTCCTCACTCCTCAGAAGTGCTAATCAGCTTCCCACACTGGGACTTAGGGGGGCAACAAAAAGAAGTGCGTGTACATACGTGTAGAAGGTCTGACGAGGCAGTGGAGGTGTGTGTGCACACACCTGTGCCTGGGAGAGCGTCTGGCACAGCAGTGTAGTGGTAAAGACAGGGCAGTCTAGGGAAGGACTCCGTGTTCTCAGCATTGAGGTACTTAGTCTTGAACCCAGGGCCTGAGAGCATACTAAACCATTGAGGTTCCACTGAGCCATACATACCCTCAGTCCAGGGCAGTGAAATTCTGGTTTTGGAATTTGTCTTATCCGGACAAGAGGAGAATCAGCTTGTGACTTTTTGTTTTCTTATTATAAATGAAGGTAATGATCTGATCTAGCTGGAGCAGCTGGCACTGGACCCAAATGCCCAGAATCCAAGAACCCACCACGCCTACCGTGTGCCCGTGAGTCCACTGGTTCCCTTCCTTAATCTGTTCTTCCAGGTGCTCCTCACCTGCTGCCCCCTAGCAGCCTGGAGCTCTGCCCTCGGCGATGACACTGAGGTACCTTCTTTACGCTGAGGCAGGACTCTGGTAAACCTAAGCATGGATTCTGGGGTTTCCTGCCCCAGTAGCCAACCCTGAGTCCCTCTGTGAGTCTCCTCTTCTCTGAGCAGACAGCTGGGTCTTTGGAGCCAGTTAGAAATAACCAGAGAATATTGTCC
Source organism: Rattus rattus (assembly GCF_011064425.1). Taxonomy (NCBI): domain Eukaryota; kingdom Metazoa; phylum Chordata; class Mammalia; order Rodentia; family Muridae; genus Rattus; species Rattus rattus. Next base: position 63,265,232 of record NC_046162.1, read on the forward strand.
ACCTCAACCTTAGGCGGTTGTCTAAGGTGTGCTGAGGGTCTCTTTATCTTGTGTGCCAGAGTTCATGGAACTAGTGCTTCTGTCCAGGGAGTCATGGCAGGTCACATGACATCTGGAGGCAGGAGGCTTAGGTGCCAGACTGCTCCATGGACAGCCTTGGGGAGTGGGTGTGCTCAGACTGTCTGCTGCTCAGTCCAGACTCTTGCACAGAGACTGTGTGACTCGCCGAAAGAAGGCAGCTGTATTTCAGAGGCTCTAAAGTGTGGGGACAGCAGTAGGACCCTTCCACTGAGCATTCCTCCACACTGGTCAGAAGGGTGTTCTGGGATCTTCCTGGGGCTTGGACACAGTGTACACAGTGGGAAACTGGAGAGCATTTCGTGAGTGAATCTGTCTCATGACACACGGGGTTGACACCTAATGATTTGCTGTGCCTGGCAGAGTTTCCTCATAGCTATCAGGGACGGATCATACCTGCTCACTGTGTCCTTGATGCCAGTCTGAGCAAACCACCAAGTCCTACAGCCAACCTCTAGGTGGCACTGAATACTGGGGTCTGGCCTGATCTATCCAGTAAGATCAAAGCCCTTCCTCTTCTATGATGAAAGCAGTTGATTGTGACCAAACTGCTGTCTGGTAGCTGTTGGAACCCCTGGAGAAACAGTGGCCTTTCAGGGATTTGGTGTTGGTCTCCACCACTGGCCAGTTGGACACCAGGCGGGAGGAAGTGGTTTACCACGAAGGGAGCATCAAGCTCCAAGGTCTTGCAAAGATAGTCCTCTGCCTGCCTTGCCTTTGGAGGGGATTTCTCCTGGGTGAAAATACCTTCACTCCACAGCTCTTGCTCTACCTCCTCTCACCTGTGTGGTCTGAAGGTTTCTCTATCCAGAGGCATGTGTTGAGCCCTAATTACAGCATTACGTGAGGACTATTGAGTGACAGTTTCCTTTGAGATTAAAGCACTCCATCCAGAATGGAAGCCCCTTGAGTAGGAATATAAACAAAAAATAGCTCCAGGAAGTTCCTGAAACTGACTAGTTTCACTTGGTCCCCGCCCTGCCAGGGTAAGGAATAAAAGTTGAAGAGTCTCTCTCAGACAAACTAAGCAGCAAAGAAGATTGCAGAACAGAGCCTGCAAGATGCAAAAAATCAGTTGAGTTGACCGCAAGAGGTTTAGACCAACTAAGCCACTTGGAAGGGATACTCTCTAACCTGTTGAACTGCCTTCAGACTATGAATTGTGCTCCAGGTTCCCAGCTTTTTTGAGCTGTCACTGGAGCTGAACTAAGGTGAATGCCACTGTCTTTGCTCCTGTAAGAAAACCCTCACCAGGGGCTAGAGGTGGTTCAGTGGTTAAGAGCACTGTCTGCTCTTCCAAAAGGCCTGAGTTCAATTCCCAGCAACTACATGGTAGCTCACAACCATCTGTAATGAGATCTGATGCCCTCTTCTGGTGTGTCTGAAGACAGTCACAGTTTAATCACATGTATCAGTTAAATAAATTAAAAAAAAAAAAAGCCCTCACCAATACTTCTGTAGGTAACCTCAATAAATCTCATGGCTTGCTCAGTTGGACTTTGGTGATATCTATGTATTGATCTGTCATGGGCTGCCTAACTGGAGTGAGTGGACATGTATGTTGTGTTTCTTCAGGAAAAGCTCTTTGCGTGTGTGTGGCTGACTAATACACAGGCTGTCGAAACACTCGTGCATATCAAATCAAAATAACAATAGCACATTTCTTTAATCCCAGCCCTAGGGAGGCAGGAATAGGCAGATCCCTGCACGTTCAGGTCTACATAGAAAGACCTTGTCTAAACACACAAATTAAAAAATTAATGTAAAAAAAAAAAAAGGGTTGGGGATTTAGCTCAGTGGTAGAGCACTTGCCTACCAAGCACAAGGCCCTGGGTTCGGTCCTCAGCTCCCCCCCAAAAAAAAATTAATGGAAAAATGTCTTAAAATTATATTTCTCTATGATTCAAAAGTCCTAAACAGTGCCACTCCCTTCGCATGTTAAGTGTCCAGAGGTAGCACCTTGGTTCTGACCACAGCAGGCACATCCTCGTTGGTGGAGTAGTGAACGTCTGTGGGATTTATTTCCAGTTCTTTGGAAAGTACTGGCCTATTTAGTTATTTAGTGTGTGTTGTGCTATGACATCAACGTACAAGTGTGCGTGTGTGTGGAGGGGGTGATGTGGTGCACACATGCCAAGGCGCATGTGAGTATAGCGTGAGGAAAGACATTGGTTCTGTCTGCTGTGTAGTCAGGCTGAGCAGCAATCTCCTTTATCAGGCGAACCATCTCGCTGGCCTCAGAGAGCGGTGGGGAGCCTGGGGTAAGCCCTGTGCAGGGGGCCAGGGGTCAGCAGAATATCTTTTCTCCTGGGGGCTTACTAGTGATTATTTTATGTGTGGAATGTTTTGTCCGCCTGCATATCTGTGTACTTGAGTTACAGATGGTTGCAAGCTGCCACGTGGGTGCTTGGAATCGAACCCAGGTCCCCTGGAAGAGCAGCCACTGCCTTTAACTGTGACCATGAGGGTGGGTTCACTTTTTAAAAATATTTATTTAGTGTATATGAGCACACCATAGCTGTCTTCAGACACAGCAGGAGAGGGCATCAGAGCTCATTACAGATGGTTGTGAGCTACCATGTGGTTGCTGGGAATTGAACTAGGGACCTCAGGAAGAGCAGTTGGTGCTCTTAAGCACTGAGCCATCTCTCCAACCTGAGGGTGGATTCTATAGCTGAAAGGCTAGTGTGGCCTCTGACAGATAGCATAGAGGTCAGCTGATCATAAAGTACATGTGACATCTCCCCTACAGATGGGTAACAGTGCAGGGAATAAAGAGTCTCAGATAATCATTCTTGGGAAATTGGGTAAGGTCTGCCTCTATAGCAATAGGTAGGAGAGATTTGCCTCCACAGGTAGCAAAAGGGTCACCAGGTCATTAACAAAATCCACTCTCAGTCTTGTGGATAGAATGCAGCTATTTTATCTCCTTCATAGAAAAGAGGTCCCTGTGTGTTTGACATTCCTGTTTTTATTAGTGATCTGTGGGTATGAGGACCTTTGTGCCCGCAACACTGAGACGTCTCTGTCTCTGCAGCCTCTCCACTTTATAAGATTTATTTTTGTTTTTGTTTTTGTTTTTTCTTTTTTTTGGAGCTGGGGACCAAACCCAGGGCCTTGCGCTTGCTAGGCAAGCGCTCTACCACTGAGCTAAATCCCCAACCCCTTATAAGATTTATTTTTAATCTGTGTTGTGTGTGTGCAGGTGGCTACAGAAGCCAGAAGAGGGTATCAGATCTCTTGGAGTTGGAGATACAGGAGTTTGGGAACTCCCCTCTATGGGATCTAACTCTGATAGAGCAGTAAATATTCTTCACTGCTGAGTCATCTCTCCAGCCTCTCTGCATTGGTTTGAATGAGAATGGCTCCCATAGGCTCCTATGTCACTGGTTAGGGAACAAACTGTTCAGGGTGCGGGAAGTGTGGCTGTGTTGGAGGAGGTGTATCCCTTGAGATGGATTTTGAGGTTCCAAAAGCCCGTGACAGGGCCAGTGTTTCTCCCTGCCTGCTGTTATAGAATTAGGATGTGCTGTCTCCTGACATGGATACTGGAAAGCCAAACTGAAGTCATGTTTGCACAGCAAACACACCACCCACTGAACCATCTCCCCAGCCCCACTTTTGAATTCTTTAGGATACACAGAGAGGAAAAAAAAAATCACATTCCTTTCCACGTTAATTACTGTGTTGTTGGTGCCAGTTGAGTCCTGCTGGGTTTTGTTTTTGTTTTTGTTTTATAAACCAGAACATTTATTTTATGGCTGATTAGAATCCTCAAGATGAACTGGATGCTGCAACAGTTGCCCTCTTGGGTTTAGGCTTTGTTCCTTCATGGAATCCATGTCTGAATCTGCGGTAGACAATCTTTAGGTGCCTCATTTCACCAGTCCGGGTAGTGTATCGCCTCTTAGCCTTGGCACTCCACTTTCTCTTGGGCTTGGCAGGGTAGCCACATTTGCCACAGGTTGATGTCTGAAGGTGGTAGGTCTTGTAGCCACAGCGGCACAGTGTGTGCATCTTATGTCTTATCTCGATGTTTGCCAAAGGATAACATTCCCTTCGTCATCTTTCTTCTACCGGCAAGGTCACTTCGCTTCCAGTTGCTCTTGCAAATTTAGCTGGAAAGGAAGGAAAATTGCTACTAGAAGCTCCATTTACACAGCTGGCCCTTCCCTTATGGTTGTGCATGTGACTCAGAGGCTACAAAGTCTTCCAGAGCTCCTTGGACATTTTGTTTCTATTCCAGAGAGCAAACTGTTACAAATTCTTGGTGTTTCTCTTGGGTTACTGGCCACCAACACTTGTCTAGTTTTCAGTTATGATTACAGAGATTTGGAACCAGTAATTTTCTACTTTGATCCAGTCACTCATGTGACTCAGATATTCTGGGAAAGGACTGTAATCATCTCAGAATTGAGTCCCTGATGGTCTGGTTAGATGAAGTGGAGCACAGGAAGGCAGGAAGCATAGGAGGGAGACTAAAGGGTAGCTCTATGCTTCAAGAGCTGGGGCGGAGCCTGGAGATGGGCAGGTCAGACTCCAGCTGGCATAGCAGGAGTAGCCAGGATATTGGGAGTAGGTGCTATTAGACCCCAAGGGACTACCTTCTAATTAGTTTTTTGAACATTCCAACAACCCTACCCTTCCTCAAGTCCTGTCTTCCCACTAAAGAGGGCATAGGCCCTAGAGGAAGGAGTTTGGCCAGGCTAATAGAGAGATTCACAACTCAGAACTTGCCTATGGCTGGGTCAGAGCTGGTCTTCTCCACATGGGCTCGGCACAACCTCCATCTCTGGAGGGAGGAAGGCCAGGCGATGATAGCACAGGACAGTGGACTCTGCCAAGAGAGCTGTTGAACCTGTGCTAAAATTCCTTCCCTGAGGGGTTGGGGATTTAGCTCAGTGGTAGAGCGCTTGCCTAGCAAGCACAAGGCCCTGGGTTCGGTCCCCAGCTCAAAAAAAAAAAAAAAATTCCTTCCCCTGGGACTCATGCATGGTGGTGCATGCCTTTGATGCAAGCACTCAGGAGGCAGAAACAGGTGCATCTATTTGAGTTGGAGGCCAGCCTTGTTTGTAAATCAAGCTTCAGTACAGCCATGGCTTGAAAAGAAAATTACTTCCTCAGGGAGTGATCTATAACATGTACCCCTCCTCCCAACTGACAGTAGTGCGATTCCAAGTTCACCTGAGGGAGCCACTAAGTTTACCAGGCTTACAGTGCAATGGCTGAATGACTCGAAACAGGAACATGGCGGGCACTCTGGAAGGTCTGCACCCAGCGGGGATGGTGGCTTTTCCCCAGGGCTGCTCAGATGGAGCCCCGTTCCCTGCCTACCTATGTCCTCTAGTTCCTCTCCCAAGAGTGGAGGACACTCAGTTGGAGGGTCCTACGACCCTCCCCTGCCCCTCCTTTAGTGAGAGAAGCTAGACAAGTCACTAGGCGAGCTGTGATTATCTTTGGAGGTGGAACTCCTGATAATGGTGGCAGTTAGGCTTGGAGGATAGTCCAAAGCTTTAGAGAGAAAAAGAGTCGGAAGGAGTTGTGTCCTCTGTCCTTCTACGCTTGTCTCTGAGAAGCAAGAAATTGGTATTTTTCTCTTCATTTTATTTTACAGATTACCTGTGACAGACACGATGAGCATATAGTTGATATTGATTATAATCATGAAAATTGAGATATTATGACTGAAAGTTAAACTTTTAGGGCTGGAGAGATGGCTCAGTGGTTAAGAGCACTGACTGCCCTTCCAGAGGTCCTGAGTTCAATTCCCAGCAACTACATGGTGGCTCATAACCATCTATAATGGGATCCGATGCCCTCTTCTGGTGTGTCTGCAGACAGCGACAGTGTACTCATATACATTAAATAAATAAACAAAAAAATTTAAAAAAAAGAAAAGAAAAAAAAGAAAGTTAAATTTTAATTGTGTTAGGGCACAGGATATAGTTCGGTGGTACCACACTTAGCTGGCATATACACAAGTCACCAAGAGAAAATGGTACTTGTATACACGTGAACTAGCTCCTCGTGTCATGTTTTTGAGAATATTTCTTGGGCTTCTACATCTGCCTGGTCACCTGGCAGGTGCTGAGGTCAGAAAAGCCACATGGGGCATGTTGTATCAGAGATAAGCCACACGGGGCATGTTATATCGGGGATGGGAGGCCGGTGGTACTGAGTGAGAAGCTGCTAATTGGCCCCTTCCCATTATTCATAAATTATTTGAAAACTCACTTCATTCAAATGGGAGCGCAAATGTGCAGAGTGGATAAAAAATTGGAGTAGTGGTTGATGCACCCGGAACTTCGCAGTTCAGGCTCAGCTCCCGGCGTGGCATTCATACGGACGGTAGGGGGCGCTGCAGCACAGATCAAGAACCTCTGGCTCACCTTACAGCATCTGGGCTGGGTTGGCCTCAGGGAAGTCCCCGAAGCACCTTACTTTGTCCTTTGCGGGGGGTGTGTGTGTGTGTGTGTGTGTGTGTGTGTGTGTGTGTGTGTGTGTGTGTGTGTGTGTGTGTTTGAGACAGGGTTTCTCCGTGTAGCCCTGGCTGTCCTGGAACTCACTCTGTACACTTAGGCTGGCCTTGAATTCAGAGATCTGCCCGCCTCTGCCTCCGAGGGCTGGGACTAAATTTATTTATTTATTATTTTTTCCTTTGTAAAGAAAAATAGAGTCTATGGACAAGAGCTCGTCCAGTTCTGTGTATGTGTGTTTCCTAGCAACAATGATAGTAAGTCAATAATCTATTTAGTGGACACAACTGACTTATGGACACTCCCACAGTTAGTACTCCCATATTCTACGGAGAGGATAGAGATTACAAGGAAAGAGTTAAGCACCAGATGTGTGTAACACAGGTTTCATGGGACCTACAGTGTGAGCTCATCCAGCAGAGAACCCGAGAAAGGGATGAGTCCCCCTAGTTGGTTCCAATGAGGTGTTTAGGAATGGAGCATCTGTGAGAGATTAATTCTGGGTCAGGCTCACACCAGGATCTCAGGGTCAGGGCCCCCAGGTGGTCAAAGGCTGAGGTTGGGTTCAAACCTGCTGGGAAAAAGCCATAGCTGGCTAGTCACAGTAAGGTCAAGGCATAATGGTTGTTAAGGACACAGATATGAGAGACATGGAAGCAGTGACGGGATGCTGGGGATCCTCAGTGTCACTTGCCACCAAGCCTGAAGACCTGAGCACTATTCCCCAAAATCCCCACGGTAGAAGGAGAAGATCAGGTTTTTTAAAGTTTTTATTTATTATATATAAGAACATTGTAGCTGTCTTCAGAAGAGAGCATCAGATCCCATCACAGATGATTGTGAACCACCATGTGGTTGCTGGGATTTGAACTCAGGACCTCTGGAAGAGCAGTCAGTGCTCTTAACCACTGAGCCATCCCTCCAGCCCAAAGGTCAACTTCTGCAAGGTGTTCTCCAACACCTTTACATGTGCACAACAGCACACGGGCATTTGTATGCATACACATGCATGTACACACACAAGTAATTGGTGATTAATTAATGTAAAAATAGTACAGATATAAAACGGTAATAATTCTTGTGGTTATGAAATGATTTATATTTCTGTGTTTACATGTGTATGTGTGTGCATGTTTTGGTATGTGTGGACTTGTAGTGCCAGGGAAATGTTAGAGATCCCCCCACAAAAAACAGCCAGGAGCCGATCTGATGCAACTCAAGGCAGGGACTTCATTCTATTCAAGCTAGCTCGTCCCCACCCCAACACACAGCCTTAACGCAGGATGGTTTTGGTGTTGGGGAGCTCTGAATGTCTATGGGGCAAGGTTTTATAGCAAGCAGCAAGCAGGGAGTACTCATGCAAGCATCTCATTGGAATGATACTATGGCCTTTAACATAATTGACTGGTGCTGGAAGTCATATCATAAATTTAATTTCTTCTTCCCTCTGCATTGGTGGTTGTTAGGCAAGGGGTGGGCTTTTAGCCTGGGGGTGCAGGTTTGTTGGGGAATAACCTGGAGACGCTGGTCTCGTTGAGGGTGTAACCTGGAAATGCTAGTCTTGTTGGGGATTAGCCTAGAGACTGGAGCTAGGCTCCCTCAGGTTTTGTTGGGGGGCAACTTGGAAACTAATGCTAGGTACTAACCTGTTAGTTTACCTGAGTTCAAACTTAGGTCAGGTTCTCTAAAATGGAGTCTGAACTTAAGAGATTTGTCATCTTAAAGAGGTCAGAGGTCAACCTTGGGTATCTTTCCTCAGAAGCTATTCACCTGGTGTTTTGGGATGGGGTTGCTCATTAGGAACAGGGACTCACCGTTTCAGCGAATTTTCCAGCTAACCCAGGGATCCTCCTGTGGCCTCCCCATAACTAGGATCATAAACCTGTGGCATACTTGGGTTCTGGGGATCAAACTCAGGAAGCAAGCACTTTACATAGTGATCCATTTCCCCAGGCAAGTATATATTTGTGCTCACATGAACACAGGCCTTGGAGTGGAACCAGGACCTCACAATGCTACCTAACACCTTACCACTGAACTACACTCGAGCTGCAAAAACTTAAAATTATTAATAACAAAGGTCTACAAAGACACCTCCGTGATGAGCGCTTGCTGGTGAATTTAACCCGACATTCAGGGAAGGACACTCTACATTGTTTTTCCTGGGCCCACAAGGTGACCGTGTGCAGAATGAAAATCTGACGCATTTTTTTTCATTGCGTGTCTTTCTCCTTTAGACACATTACCGTCCATTTTGACAATGTTGTGTGCCAGGTCATTCAAAGGCACCTGCCTACACCTGTTAGTCACCTTGGATTCCAGGAGCAAGAGAATTGATGAATGTCCCTAAGTTGTTGGTGAGCTGACGGACGATTTCAAGTGAGAGCAGTTTTTTTTTTTTTTTTTTTTTTTTTTTGGAGCTGGGGACCAAACCCAGGGCCTTGCCCATGCTAGGCAAGTGCTCTACCACTGAGCTAAATCCCCAACCCCGAGAGCAGTTTTATCTTTAGCGTGAACCTGCACCTCAGAGCCTGAAGCCATTTAATGAGAGTTAACTCTAACGATCACCTCGCAGAACCAGAACTAACCTACGATCAACCAGACCACAGCTTAGCCAAGTCCCATAATGTTTAATACACCCTTGCACACATGTGACATACCGGTCCACTTTGAGAAGCTGGTGGTGGTTGTGGTGGTGCCTTTTAACTTATATAAATAAGCCTTCACTTACCATCTGAACCTTGTGGATGATGCCTGAGGTAGTGCCTTCAAATGTCAAAGTTCAAAGTCGTCTTTGACATTTGAACTCAAATAGGAGTCACCCAGAGCAAGGCACAGTCTGAAGCCACTGTGCCATACAATACACAGTAACAGTAGAGTTCAGCCATTTCCTAGGAAGCAGCCCAGAGGAAGAGCCAGGTGTCTGGAAGGATCTGGTGGGGTCTGAGGACAGAACCAGGCTCTGGTGGAGCAGTTTCTAGAAATCCCTGAGACTCTGTCTGGTTAGAGGGAAGGATTGCTCCTGTCTGTGAGTTGTAGGACACAAGCAGCTTTCGACAACACGGTGACCCAGACTCCTCGGAGAGAGTCCCCTCAAGAACACTGGGACCCAGCAGCAGGGCCTCAGCTCTGCTCACAGGTGCTCACAAGTTGGGATCCTACCCTGCGGACACTGAATCAAAGGGCTCCAGCTTCTATTCTCCCGAGGACAGGGTCAAGAGTGGAGACATATTTGGGGCAGCAAATTTGACAATCCTTTCCTTCTTCTCTACCCTGCACCTGTTTGCCTCTCCCGCCACACTTTTTTTTCCCTACATTTATTTATTCTTCTCTCACACAATAGATCCCAACCTGCAGCCTCTCCTGTCTCACTTCTTAACCTGGAGAATATTTGGGCGGGTTTTTCTCCAGCCGTATCTCCTTACATAAGCCTCTCTTGCCAGATCCTGCACTGCCCAACCCAGAAGAGCTTAGACTTTGGGAAGGTTCGAGTTTAGGAAAGTCCTTGTTCATATTTGTGAGTCAGTCCTTTTATAACTTCATTATATAATGGGAGGGAGGGTACATGAGGCGCTGGGGCCAGTGTCCTGAGGGGATGAAGCTCGATATTCTTAACCCTTTAATGTACAGGCAAAATAAAATGCAACTTAGGGTGACCCTTGGTGTCCTTCCCAAGGAAGAGGCCTTTGTTCTGCCCTACCTGTTGTCACTCCCAAAGGTTTAGGGCTGCCCAAAGGCCTGACCCTGGTGCAAAATCTGCCTTAGCTGACAAGTGACCATCCCTTGGGCAACCAGCAAGCGGAAACTGACTGAAAGTCCATCTTTGAATTTGCACTTCCTTCTTCTGTTTGTTTTTTATTTTTTTTTAAGATTCATTTATTTTTTATTTATATGAATACACTGTAGCTGTCTTCAGACACACCAGAGAAGGCATCAGATCCCATGACAGATGGTTGTGAGCCACCGTGTGGTTGCTGGGGATTGAGCTCAGGACCTCTGGAAGAGCAGTCAGTGCTCTTAACCACTGAGCCATCTCTCCAGCCCCGGTCTGTTTTTTTTTTTGTTTTTTTTTTTCTTTTCTATTTTTCGGAGCTGGGGACTGAACCCAGGGCCTTGCTCTTGCTAGGCAAGCACTCTACCACTGAGCTAAATCCCCAACCTGGTCTGTTTGTTTTTAAGAGGGGAGGTTGTTGTTGCTTTGAGATAGGGTCTCACTATGCAACCCTGGATATCCTGGAATTCACCCTGGAGATTAGTCTGGCTTTGAACTCAGAGATCTGTTCACCTCTGACTTCTGAGTGCCTGTTAACTCAGCTCTGAGTTTCCAACAACACTTCCTCACCCCCTTGGTGAGTAAAGAGAACTCCAGGATTCTGCTCCCTGTTTGGGTTGGCGCTCCTCCAATACGTCACACCAGGACAAGGCTGGGGCCAAGCTGGATACTCTCTCCCACCCCATGTTGTGCCTTTCAACACCCTGAGTTCAGCAGGTGCCTGGGGGCCCCCTCCCTTTCTCCTCAAATCCCTTCGTGCCTAACTCTGATGGGCAGCTCTGATCCAGCTTGGCCCACACCTGGCTGATGCATTTCCTTGTGAACCTGGAGTCCAGTTTCGAGTTGTTTTGTCAAGGGCTCTCTCTACATCTTAAGAGCAGGAAAATCGGTCGATACCTCTGTCTCCTGCGTGGGATACGTGTCAGCCCGGAGATCCCCGTAATAGATCTCCGTAATAAACCTCGCCTTTGCTTATTACATCCAAAAAAAAAAAAAAAAGAGCAGGAAAATCAAATAAAAGCTTCCCCCTACAGAGCTCCAAAGAAGGAATTTGAGAGGGCTCAGAAGCTTCTAGAAGGATTTTTTTTTTTTGTCTAGCTCAAGCTGTAACTTGTCCATGTGTTCAGGAGGGGGTCATACCTCTACATACACACCCTTGGGGCCTCTTGTGACAGAGTCTCCTTGTTTGTTTGTTTTTTTTTTTTTTTTTCCTTTTCTTTTTTTCGGAGCTGGGGACCGAACCCAGGGCCTTGCGCTTGGTAGGCAAGCGCTCTACCACTGAGCTAAATCCCCAACCCCGTCTCCTTGCTTGTTTGTGTACCTGCCTGCCTACCTCTCTGCCCCTTCTCCTGTTGCATGTGCACACACAGGTGTTCACGATGACTTGCAAGGATATGTCTGCGCCTGTGCGGGTGTGCGTCCCCAAAAGCCTTCTCTCCAGGGTGGCCTCAGGCTGGTCAGGTCACATCCCAGCCTCATCCATTGTGAAAGCCAGGACAGGATGCAATACCTGGTTAGCTCAGTGGCGACCTGACTTGTAGGAGTGACCCAGCCTAAGGACAGCCTGACTTAGCTCTGCACTGACCAGCAAGGGACTTCCCAGACCTGCTACGCTTGCAAAGGATGCATCCACTCACCCAGTAGCTATCACTCTGCAGTGGGAAGGCAACAGGAGGCAAAAAAAAATCACAAAATCAGATGAAAAGCACAAATAGCTGTGTGGTGCTCCCTCAAAATGCCTACGCTGGACCCAACAGACACGATCTTATTTAGGGAAAAGGGGTTTACAGATGACGCTGAGGAAGGAGCAGAGCCCAGAGCCCAGACACCGTCCTTCAGGGTCCTGTGATGAAACCAAGCTCCAACCAGCCATCCCTTTTTCAGCCAGCTCCTCTCAAAGACACAACAGCTTATTTGTCAGGATAAGGAGCTCTCCTGGAAGCCAGCAGCCGCCACTGTGGTACTGTGAGTGCAGGTAATCAGTGGATTTCCAGCACACAGTGTTTCACAGCAGGTTCACAGTGATTGTCAGTGCTGTAACCTCCAACACACACACACACAGAGACAGAGAGACAGAGAGACAGAGAGACAGAGAGAGAAAGAGAATGAATACTGTGAAGGAACAGAGAGCCCAGTTAAACACACACTCAAACAAACACACACACACACAAACAGAGACAGAGAGACAGAGAGACAGAGAGAGATAGAGACAGATAGAGACAGACACAGAGAGACAGAGACCAGAGACAGAGAGATAGAGATAGAGAGAGAGAGACAGAGAGAGAGACAGACAGACAGAGAGAGAGAGAGAGAGAGAGAGAGAGAGAGAGAGAGAGGAGCCCAAGTCAGTTTCCTGACTCCTTAAATGCAGACCATGGATGGCCGGGCACAACCAAAGAGGCTGGGCATTAACCCCTGCTTCTCCAGTAGAAAATAGCGTTAAATTTCAGAGGTTAGTGTCACCGTCAAGGACTTTGTGTTCCAGATCTCACAACCCAAAACAAGAGGACTGTGCTATGAATAGCCTGTAAGGACCTGCCACATCTATTTCCCACCAACACGCCCAGCTCGGCCAGTAAACTCCCCTCACTAGATATTCAGAAGACAGAGATGTAGCAACCTCAGTGGCCACTGCCATTTTGAACACCATTTTTGAGAAAGCCCTGTAAGTCGTCACAGTCCAACCCTTCTGCTGCTTAGCTGTGGCCCTGCTGGAGGACTCTCCCCTCCAAGACCTATAGTAAGATCACCTTACTGGGTCTGTTCTCGCGGACGGACCCATTTACTCACATTAACTCACAAGTAATTCTTTGGCAGCTGTGTTGACTGTCCAGTCCTCTGCCTATCACTCTACAGGGCACCGTAAAACTTTGTTGCCACGGTGAGATCATGTTCACTGGACTTGCAGGTGTGACGTAACAGCTCTCCTCACACCACTAGTAAGATGTGTTCCCCAAGGTTGGCAGGGTGGTATTGTGACTGTCCACTAAACTAAGCAATAGTCATCTTAAGGAATTCATCTGCACCCCTTGGAAAAGGACCATCATCTGGGCTTGTTGACTGTTATAACACAGCCTCTCATGGAGGGTTGAGGAGAGTCATGAGAGCCTCTACCCAGTTCTTAACCTGGAAGACTCACTTGCCCAAGGACAGATATCTTCTTGAAATGCTAGGGGCTGTTGTTCATGTAAGCCATGTATTTTGACTTCAGTAAACGAGCTTGGTTGCCCTAACTGCACAGGCTGTGCTTGGGCACACATTGAATGGAAGTATACAGTCATGACTTATGTCAGCATGTACGTGTGTCCCTGACCGGATGAACGCCAGCAGTGCATTGCCTCAGGGTTTGTCCTTTGGGGCACCCGACTGACTTACTTCGCTGCCACTCTCTGGGAATCCCAGATATAGACCTGTCCAGTGTTGGCCTTCCTGGACAGTATTAAATAAAGCTTGCTTTAATTGTACAGTCATGGATGTGGTCCTCCTTCTAGAAATGTTAAGGTTTAGCATTTTCATGCAACTGTGCCTTAATTGCATGTGGCTTAAGGGAGGGACCAAGGGAGATTGGAGTTGGGGGTTGAAGGGATGGGGAGGGAATCTCTATCTGTGGATCTACAGGGGAGCCCTCATTCCTGCTGGATAAAGGCCTGTTGCTGGGAGAAGCAACACACCCCTCTAAGTTACTTCTTATCTATGCCCTGGGAGGAAGTCCCATACCCTCATTGGTTCCCTGAAGTGTGCTTTGGTGAAATCATGCCTTGGTTTGTCCTTGGGACCTTAGAAAGAGAGGAAGACCTTGCTTATGTCTCTTCCAGTCGAGGAAATTTTTTTGGTTCTGTTTGTTTTATGAGGCAGGGTTTCTCTGTGTATCCCTGGCTGTCCTGGAACTCTGTAGACCAAGCTAGCATCAAATCACAGACATCCGCCTGCCTCCCTGCCTCCTCAGGGCTGGGATTAAGGGTGTGTGCCACCACCGCCAGGCTCCCCAGACTAGGAATTTCGAACGGTTTAGCAGGTAATGGTGCTTTCAGACAAGCCTGACAACCTGAGTCAGATGCCCGGAATCCACTGGCAGAAGGTAGAGGGATCCACACTCACAAGTTGTCTTCTGACATCTGTGTGAGTACACTGACATGGGTGTGTGGCTGCCTGGCGTGCAGTGCAATAAATAATAACAAATACAGGGGTTAGGGATTTAGCTCAGTGGTAGAGCGCTTGCCTAGCAAGCGCAAGGCCCTGGGTTCAGTCCCCAGCTCCGGAAGAAAAAAAAAAACAAATACATAAATGCAAAAACAATTAAAAAGACAGAGCAAAACAAAAAAAATAAATAAAAAAGAAAACAGAGAGAAGAGAGAGAGAAAGAGAGAGAGAGAGAGCAATCAAAGGAGACCTTATTGACCTCTGGTATCCACATGCACACACTGGCATCTGCACACACACAAACATACAATGATACAATGTCTGGAACATAGAAAAGGCAGAAGTGGGCCACCAAGAAGCTCCATGCGGTCCCCTGCCTGTGCCCTTTATCATTAAGTTCCTCACTGGACAGAGCACAGGGCTGCATAGTGGGGACGCCCACATCAACGTGGAGATGCTGAGGCTGCTGCTGGACAGTGCAAGGCATTGTTGGAAAGAGATAAAGACGAGGTAGGGTGTTTGAGGGCCTATGAAGTGTTGTTACTTTGGCAAATTGTTCTCAATTGGCTCTGGGGAGACAGAATTCTTTGTGCAAGACCTGTAAAAAACAAGTGTCAGGCACCAGGAGAAAGACTGGTTAGTGAATAGTTCTGGGTTTGTTCCCAAAGCAATGTTCTCCCAGAACAAAAGAAACATGGCAATTTCACTTGGGAAACCTACACATGTTCGCACAGGAAGGCCCAGGTGGAGATGGACGCACTTCTGAACACGCTCAGTTTAAGGCCATGCTCGCGGTTCAGTAGCATAATGAGCCAAGCTTGTCCTGGAATGCTTACAAGGCTAAGAGAAAGGAAGCTCCACGGGTGCACAGCGCGTACCTGCGGCATGGGGAAGCCGATCTCAGCAATAGCCGTCTGGAACGGGGTTCGCAACAGCATCGGTGCCCACGCAGAGACTCCCAAGGACGCCCTGGACGGAATCCCGTGATAAGAACTTATAACGGAGATAAGATGTCACTACGTTTATATAGGATTCTTGGTTTGCTTAGATTTCACAGAGAGTAGATGTTGGCATGGAGACAGAAAGGAAAGGCTTATGCGCAACACGTGTATACCCATTCTACCGCCCTCGGCCATAACAGGATAAAGGATATCCAAGACATCACAAAGCGGTCAGGTTTGCACTTGTCTTTACATTGGCCACAGTAGAGGTAAGCTGTCCAACGGTCTATTGGAAAGCTACTGAGGAATTTATGAGGAAATCAGAATATTTCTCCTAGAAAACGACAGCTGTCTGTCATTTGTGAAAGAATTGTGTACTGGCTGGCTTTTGTCGACTTGGCACAGTTAGATATATCTGGGAAGTGGGATTTTTTAAAAAAAAAAAAAAAAAGATCCTTTTTTAAAAAAAATGTCGACTTGCCTGCATGTATATGTGTGCACTTCATATGTGCCTGGTCCCCATGGAAGGCAAAAGAGGGCATCAGACTTCCTGGAGCTGGGGTCACAGACAGCTGTGACACATGTGGGTGCTAGGAACTGAACCCAGGTCCTCTACAAGAACTGCCGAGGACCCTTGAAGAAGGACTTTTTTTTTTTTAAAGATTTATTTATTTATTATATATAAGTACACTGTAGGTGTCCTCAGACACACCAGAAGAGGGCAGCAGATCTCATTACAGATGGTTGTAAGCCACCATGTGGTTGCTGGGATTTGAACTCAGGACCTCTGGAAGAGCAGTCAGTGCTCTTAACCACTGAGCCATCTCCCCAGCCCAGAAGAAGGACTCTTAATTGAGAAAACGCCTCCATCAGATGGGCTGTGGGCAAGTTTGTGGGATGTTGTCTTGCTTAATGATTGATACAAATGGTTGATCTAAAAGGGTCTAGTCCATCTTGAGTAGTGTCTTCCCCGGGAAGGTGGTCCTGGATCGGATACACAAGTAGTAGTGGTGGCAAACACCTTTAATCTCAGCAGTTGTGAGACAGGACGGGGGTTGGCGGATCTCTGAGTTCAAGGCCAGCTGGGTCTACACAGTGAGTTCCAGGACAGCGAGGGATCTGGATATATCTATCAGATTATATATATAGAGAGAGATAAATGATAGATGATATAGACGGATAGATGATAGATTAGATATAGATTAATAAGAGAGAGGTAGAGATAGAGATCTATCAGGTTATATCTATATATATAGAGAAATGATAATATAGATAGATGATTAGGTATAGATCATATATAGATATAGAGATGATATAGATAGATATAGATAGATATAGATACATAGAGATAGAGATAATCAGGTTATATCTATATAGAGAGATGAATGATAGACGATATAGATAGATGATTAGACACAGATGCTGTAGATTAGAGCACTGTTCCTCCATGGCCTCTGCTTTAATTTCTGCCTCCAGTTCCTGCTCTAACTTCTCTTCATGATGGACTATCAATGTACAACGAAATAAACCCTTTCCTCCCCAAGTTACTTTTGGTCAGTTATACTGACTTGGTTGAGAGTGTCAACTCGACACGAGCTGCAGTTATCACAGAGAAAGGAGCCTCCCTTGAGGAAATGGCTCCATGAGACCCAGTTGTGAGGCATTTTCTCAATTAGTGATCAAGGATGGGAGGGCCCATTTTGAATGGTGCCATCCCTGGGCTGGTAGTCCTGGGTTCTGTAAGCAAGCAAGCTAGGCAAGCCAGGGGAAGTAATCCAGTAAGCAGCACCCCTCCATGGCCTCTGCATCAGCTCCTGCCTCCAAGTTCCTGCCCCGTGTGAGTTCCTGTCCTGACTTCCTCTGGTGATGAAGAGCAATCTAGAAGTGTAAGCTGAATAAACCCTTTCCTCCCCAACTTGCCTCTTGGTCATGATGTTTTGTGCAGGAATAGAAACCCTGACAAACTGGTACCAGGAGTGGGATATTCCTGTGGCAGCCTGACCATGTTTTGGGGAGGACTGTGGAAGGGCTTTGGAACTTTGAGCTAGAAGAGCCATTGGGTGTTCAGAGCTCTGTGGGATGTTCTGTAGGAGCTTGGAAGATAATGTTGAGAACAGTGCAAACAATGGAGGCCTGGCTTGTGAAATTTCAGAGGGAAGATTAAAAACTCTTGTCAGGGCCCTTGCTATTTTGATTGTGATGATTTTGTGGTTTTGGTTAGGTGGGGCTGAAGAATCCGCTGTGATTAACGAGATACCAGAACTACTAAATCTAAATCTTGGTGATACCAGGACAATTGATGCTGGTTAGCTGGAGCTAAGAAATTAGCAGTGATTAAGAAGAGACCAGCATCACTGTGGTGAAATTGTCTGGGAAGTGTTTCCTGAGAGCACAGAAGCTGTGTTCCAGAGGAATCCATGGTTGTATCCTGTGTTGGCAGCCAGACTTGGTAATTTATGAGTCACCCAGGTGGTACTGGATTTGAAACATGAAGGGGTAGAAAGCTGATGCTTGACACTGTGAGAGCCCATTGGTGAAGGTGCAGCCTTGGTGGCAGTTGAAGGCCCAGGACTGAAGGTGCTCATTCTAATTCTTTTTTTTTTCCCCCCGGAGCTGGGGACCGAACCCAGGGCCTTGCGCTTGCTAGGCAAGCGCTCTACCACTGAGCTAAATCCCCAACCCCGAAGGTGCTCATTCTAAACAATTGCTTCTTTTCCTGATTTTAATATCCCCCAACACATCGTCCAAAGTACAAACAAATGCACAAGCATATTCCAAGCGGCATTACTTCTAAAAGTCTGTCACTGATTCCTGCACCCCTGGGAGATGTGTCAATCTCTCCTCCTTAGGTCCCCATGAGGAAACAAAGGAAGATGCCACCACGGTTCACCTTGGGGGAAATCAATGGTTTGATTGGACTTACATACAGAGCATAGGTAAGGGGTTACTGACAAAGAGTAGGTAACCCGAAAGCAGCCACACTGGAAAGTCTTCACCTAACACAGACAATGGTTTTCCTATAGCCCTGGATGAAGCCCCCTCCTTTAGTTATCCCAGCTCCTGGTTGTAAATACCAGCTAACGGTTCTGTCCAAAGAAGGCAAAATAGAAGCAGTTATTCAGTTTGGCACAGTGGACAGCACCTTACAACACAGTCCCAGGTACAAGCCACTGATATTCAGGACAGAAGTCAACAAGCTTTTCGTTTCAAAGGGCCAGAGAGTAAATTATTGAGACAGATCACTTGTCGGTCATACTGTCTCTGCCACACTTTACCAACTCTGCCATTGGTGACATGAGAATAGCCATCAACACATAAGCAAATAGGTATGACTGTGTTCAAGAACAACTTTATTCACAAACGTAGGGTCGTTATCTACAGTCCCCCGGTCTAGGTAGTGAGCAAAACAATATCTGTAAACGGTGATTATGTGCTTTCCTCAAAGTCGATGGTTGCTATTATTTAAAAAACAAGAAAATGCTGTAGACATTGTGAGACACAGACTATAGGAATGCGGTCATGTCTGCAAAGAAAGATATCAACGTAGGCAGTAAGTAAAGTGGCTAACTGTGGTTGTAGTAGGATAACAGGGCAGTCAGAAGATGACTTTGGAGGTTGGGGATTTAGCTCAGTGGTAGAGCGCTTGCCTAGCAAGCGCAAGGCCCTGGGTTCGGTCCCCAGCTCTGAAAAAAAGAAAAGAAAAAAAAAATAAGATGACTTTGTCTATGTCTTAGTTCTTACTAGTATTACTTTTATAATAAAATGTTCTAGCCAGGGCTGAGAGATGGCTCAGGTTAAGAGCACTGTCCCTTCCAGAGGTCCTGAAAAAGCAAATGGTGGCTCAAAACCAAAAAAGATAAGATGCCCTTTTCTGGTGTGTCTTAGACAGCTACAGTGTACTTATATATAATAAACTTTTGAATAAATCTTTAAAAAAAATGTTCTAGCCAGGTAACTGTCCACGCCTTTAAGGCCAGCACCCAGGAGGTGGAGGCAGGAGGATTTCTGAGTTTGAAGCCAGTCTAGTCTACAGAATGAGTTCCAGGACAGTCTGGGCTACACAGAGAAATCTTGTTCTGGAAAAAATAAAAAAGAGGAGAGACTAAGTCAATGTGACTTGATGACACTGCTGGTTCCTCGTAAGTTTCTCCAAATTTTCAGCTGAATGAAAAAGAAAAATCGGGGCTGAGGAAATGTCTCAGGGATAAAACGCTTGCTATGCAACCATGAAGGCTGCCACCCATGTCTGCGTCTCCCTCGGGGCAGCCAGGCTCACTGCCAGGCTGCACTGGAGGGAGGGAAGCTAAGCAGGGCCTGGGTGGGTTCAATGCGGGATCTTGGTCTGCGATGGGTGCTCAGGAAAAGAACACACCAGGGAACAACTTTGGAGAAATGCTTCAGTTTATTGGGGGGAGGGGGATACTTATCCCCCTTTGGAAGGTGGCCAGGGTCTCTGGGGCAAGGTTTGTGTGCCATTGGCCAGAATAGGGGTGTTAGAAGATGCTTCATCTGCACACTCAGGGGGCTTATAGAGCACTGTGTGTGTGTGTGTGTGTGTGTGTGTGTGTGTGTGTGTGTGTGTGTGTACCTTATAAGGTCAAACAAGGAGTGAAATCTTATTAGGGTTGATGGAGGGCAATGGACTTTATGGCTCCAGGTTGGGAGTGGGGAGGGAGCCAACTCCTGTGGTCCTCATTTGAGATATTCAGGGTCAAAGCTCTCTTTGACACTTCTTCCATAATCCTGAGCCATTATGGTTCCACAGAGGACCTTGATGCAGACCCCAAGAACCCACATACATCTATCCTATGGAGAAGTGGAAAACAGAAACAGGCAAATGGCTCAAGGGCTGTCTAGCCTGGTCTACCCAGTGCTGAGTATCACCGAAACCGTGTCTGCCCTCATTCTGAGGGCCACTCAGTCTCAGTGTGGGATGAGCAGCAGGTAGGGAGCCTGAGTACACCGTCTCCTGGGGGATGTCCCCGGAAGGCTCTGTGCATTCAGACCTCCTGCCTCATGCCCTGCCATGACTCCCCAGGAAAGAAGTGTTCCTTCCACGACCCTGTCACACAAGGTCAGGAAGGACTTGGCATGGCCGTAGACAGCTTCCTAGACACAGAATCGGACTGGATGTTCAATCCTTTGATTGTTTTTGCAAAACTTCCCCCCAAGAGTCCACCCATCTGCTCTTAGAAGGGGAATTCTGCCTCAGAGGGCCTCAGTGTGGTCACCAAAGGCAGAGTCTCTGCGGACAGGGGGAGGTCACCTGGGAGAAGCAGGTAAAGAGGGTAGCAGACTTCAGGAATGCTGGGTGGGAAGAGACTTACCTTAAGCAGTCTAAGCCTCCTGCCCAAGCTGGCCAAGGAATCAGATACCATTTTTTTAAAGTATGGAATAGAGTTTATTTAGGGAATGGGGAGGGGAATTGAGCAAGGGAAGAGAGAGAAGAGTAGTAGAGGCCGGCCATAAACATGTGGAGAGAGGGGGGGAAGGGGAATGCGGAGAGAAGGGACAGAGAGGGGAAGAGGGGAAGAGGGGAAGAGAGGAAGATAGCAAGAGGCAGATGCCACTATTGTTCATTGGGTGTCTGCCCTTACTCAGGAACACAGCCAAACCAGGCTGCTGGATTAGCTTCCGAGAGCTGCCAGTGTTGAATGGTTGACCACTACCACGTGTGTGCACATAGCTGTCCTGGCCGTTCAGTCAGGCTGAAGCTCACCCACCTGACTGGAAGATGCAGCTTCCCTTCTATTAAAACTGTCACAGGCTAATGCTTCTGTGCAAAGAGGGCAAATCAGAAAACCATCATTCCTATTCTCCTAGGTCAGGAGTGTGGCCAGGAGTGGTGGTACAAGGTTTGCGTTGCGTGCGACGAGGGCTCAAGACCAGGCACCAGCCCAAAGAAACACAGATCTCATCTCTATAGGCATCTGCCTGAGCTCAATTTCTTATTTCTTCTTCAAGCCCTAACAAGCAGCTGGATGCCATATTTAGGGAGTGAGAATTCTACCCCTGGGGGAAGTGGGTCGTGCCACCCTGGCCAGGTCAGTTGGCTCCTAGCCCTGCCCCTGTCCCGCCTGCCAGCCCAGCCATAAAAACTGAGCCCATCCCTTGCTGCAGAAGAAGCTGGCGTCAGCAGCATGAAGTTGAATTTCAGTGGCCTGAGGGCCCTGGTGACAGGGGCAGGGAAAGGTGAGTGTGAGCAAAGAAGTGAAGTGAGTGTGATCAGAGAAGTGAGGTGAGTGTGAGCAGGGAAGCAGGGTGAGTGTGAGCTTGGAAGTGAGGTGAGTGTGAGCTGGGAGGTGAGGTGAGTGTGAGCTGGGAAGATGGCCCTGGGGAGAGGAAGGGTACAACCTCAATACTGAGAAGGGGTCCAAGGTGACCTTGTCACAGCTCAGTCCTTCAAAACCTGACTCCCACTGACTAGGACTAACCTGCTTCTGTCACCTGGCTGGAGACCCACCAGGACAGAATGACAACTCCACCCTAGCCATCACAATACCCCTGATGGATGGATTTAGGTTGGCTGCAGGATAGCTCCTAGATTCAGGCTGGCCACATAGGCACCAGAGGCCGCCTTCCCTTGGGCTCATCAGGGTCTTTACTTCCACCCGGGATTCTGACCCTAGCTGTGAGCAGGCATATAGGGCCCTTATCCCACCACTCTCCCTCTCTGCAGGGATTGGGCGTGACACTGCCAAGGCCCTGCATGCCTCAGGAGCCAAAGTGGTGGCCGTGACTCGAACCAATGCAGACCTGGTCAGCCTTGCCAAGGAGGTAAGGCACACAGCCCTGTCTCACCTGGGGCTGCTCCCCACCCTCAGGGATACTCAGAAGCTGGATGAGACAATGTCTCAGGCCACCGATGTCATCCACAGTGTCCTGGGATAGAGCCCGTGTGTGTGGACCTGGGTGACTGGGAGGCCACAGAGAAGGCGCTGGGCGGTATCGGCCCTGTGGACTTGCTAGTGAACAACGCAGCCCTGGTTATAATGCAGCCCTTCCTGGAAATTACCAAGGAAGCCTTTGACAGGTGGGCACTCGGGGAGAGCGGGCAGGCCAGGGAGGGTTGCTGAAGACAGGAGGTGTAGGAAGTTAAATATTGTTCTTTTCCTGCCAGGTCCTTCAGTGTAAACCTTCGCTCTGTGTTTCAGGTATCCCAGGTGAGATGGTAGGAGGGCTGTGGCCCACACAGCAACACTGGAGAGGGTGGGGTGGGGAGAGGCAGGAAGACCTATCTGCAACCCTTTCTTCCAGATGGTAGCCAGGGACATGATTAACCGTGGAGTGGCAGGGTCCATTGTCAACGTCTCCAGCATGGTTGCTCACGTTACCTTTCCTAACTTGACCACCTACAGTGAGTGCACACTCCAAAAAACTACAGGAGTCTTAGGTTTTGGGTGAGCCTCACAGAAGGAGTCATTAAGGGGTTCTCAGCAATCTCCCCATCCCCCCCCAGGCTCTACCAAGGGAGCAATGACTATGCTGACCAAAGCCATGGCCATGGAGCTGGGGCCGCACAAGGTAGGGACAGGGGACCGGGCCACACCTGAGGGACAGGTGATGGGCACCTGGGGCAGGGCTGGGGCTTGGTGATGAGGATGGGGTGAGGCTTGAGGACTATACGAGGCTCTGAGCAATGAGCTCAGGGTTCATCTGGACAGAGTAAGAAGCTCACCAGGCTTGTCCTGGGCCGAGTCCCGACCGAGCCGTGCAGGTAGGGCGAGTTCCTCGGCTGTGCCACCAGCTGTGGCTTCTGACCCCAGATCCGGGTGAACTCCGTAAATCCCACTGTGGTGCTGACTGACATGGGCAAGAAAGTCTCTGCAGACCCTGACTTGGCCAGGAAGCTCAAGGAGCGCCACCCACTGAGGAGGTTCGCAGGTCAGCTGGGCACAGTGGGTGAGGGAACCAGGGTTGTTTGCCAGCAGCCAAGCAAGCAAGAGCCTTGACTGGTCTGTTCTCCTGCAGAGGTTGAGGACGTCGTCAACAGCATCCTCTTTCTGCTCAGCGACAGCAGTGCCTCTACCAGTGGCTCTGGCATCCTGGTGGACTCTGGCTACCTGGCCTCCTAGTCTGCCTAGATACCGCGGACCTCTGAGTGGCCTTCCTGGCCCCACTCTCAGCCAAAGCTTCAACTGATCTCCAGACCCCGCCCTCATGCCACAGCCACGCCCCCCACGCATCTCGCCCGGTTCGCACCCATGTTATTGTCTGATCTCACAACCACTCCAGGCTCCTGACCTTGGAGTTGTGTTCTCTTTGCCCGCTTTGTTGGGCCCGTTTGCCTAAATAAATGGGCCACCATGTCACCGTAACCATTGCACAGGACTCTTTCGGGGGTAGGGGTGGCCCTTTGCAAAGCTGGATGCTGAATCAAGTCCCGCCTGCAGGCATTTCACCTCGAAGCCTGCTATCCTCCAATACCTCCTGTGTCTTGTGACCAATGTGACCAAAGGACAGTAGTTCTTCTCAAAGGAAAGATCTATATCGTCGTGCCCTTTCCCCTAGTGCCCACACCTCTTCAATCCTGGATCTGTTGCCTCTTGGTGCTCTGACCCAGACCCCGCAATCGTGGGAAGGGAACGCGAGGTATTCTGGACCAGGTTACTCCTTAACCCATGGACTCTTTGTGCAGAAGGAGAGGAGATGTTGGGTGGGGATCAGAATCATGCCTTCTTCTCTGGGGAGCCCACTTCCCTGGCCCGATTCACACATGAGACCGTGCTAAGAAAGCTACCCAAATGGGCTGAAGTTTTCACAGCTAGCTAGCTGCACTATCACCCTGGCCTGAACCAGCACAATAATCCTGCAACCCAGACTCCTCAGAGAGCCTTGGAGGCCTGGCAGGTTCTCACGTGGTTGCTTACATTGGCCCAAGGTATCTTGTAGTCTGTTGGGCCTGAGGTGGCCAACCATTTGAATTGACATGAGGTCCCTCTCAGGGCAAGTGGCAGAGTGGAGGAGGATGTGCTCAGTTAAGACCTTTAAAGAGGGCACAGCACTTCTCTCCAGAGAGCAAGGCCTGAGCAGCCTCACGCACCCAGGACCACAGAACAATGCACAAGATTTGTACACGTCCTAAGAAACAGACCCACTAAGGCGTTCTAAGCAGCTGTGCCTAGGCGTCGGGCAGACTGGCTCTGTCTCCTGGTTTCTGGCAGGGAGCTGGCAGAGTTCAAGGTTAGGAGCGGATGGCAGTGTTCACAGAATGGCCTCACAGTGGTGGCAAGCCAGTCAAAACTGAGAAGGGAACACTCACCTGCCTATTCTCCTGCTTCTTTTCTTTCCATGGTTTTTATAAAATTACTGTGATTTTTTTTGTGTCTGGGTTTTTGTCTGCCTGTATGTCTGTGCACCACGTGTATGCCCATACGGACCAAAAGAGGGCATGGGTTGCCCTAGAGCAGATGGTTGTGGGCTGCCATATGGGTGTTGAGGATCAAACCCAAGTCCTTTGGAACTGCACCCAGTGCTTTTAGCCACTGAGCCTCCTGCAGTTGACTTTCAAAACACTCAGCCCACGGACTCGCCTCTCTGGGCCCAAAGCCCCACATCACTCAGGGCTCTGCAATCACCAGATCCCTACTACTGGCCAGAGTAAATCCTCAGAGCAATTGCTTTGGTCTTCCTCACCACGACTCTAAAAACAAGATACATTTTAAAAAATATTTTATTTATTTAATGTATATGAGTACATTGTAGCTGTCTCAAGATACACCAGATTCTGTTACAGATGGTTGTGAGCCATCATGCGGTTGCTGGGAATTGAACCCAGGACCTCTGAAAGAGCAGTCAGTGCTCTTAGCCACTGAGCCATCTTTCCAGCCCCCCAAACAAGATATTTTTATAGGGAGACCCAGTGCACACCTGGACATTAATCTGCAACTGACTCTTAAGCCTTGAAAAGCAGCATTTGTCTGGCCAGTTCTCATGTAAATCTCCAAACCCAATCCAACCTCTTATTGTCTAGTGACCACCGGATACAAGTTGGATAAGGTGACCTTGGGTCTTAGCTTTTATGTTAATTTGGGGATTTACTGGTAACAGTGTCTTCTTCGGACTTATCCGGATGCCTGATTTTTTTTTTTTTTTCAAGACAGGGTTTCTCTGTGTAGCCAGACTGACTTGGAACTTGCTCTGTAGTCCAAGCTGGCCTTGAATTTTGAGAGATCTGCCTGCCTCCGCCTCCCGAGTGCTGGGATTAAAGTGTGTGTCGCTACCATTCAGTTTGGATGTCCACCTCTCCCCCTCTGGGTATTACATATGGACTGTTGTAACACACTCCTGGGCCTGGGGAAAGACATAGAAACGTTTTTAGACAAGTCTCTCAGGTTCACGAGTATCCATGAAACTCCTGTAATAATTACTATGTTTTAGTGGAAATCTTAGTAGTAGAAACCATGCTGACCAGAGCTCGCTAAGCGGATTCCGCCCTCTATAGTTGGGTCAGTCTGGTGCAGTTTGAGATGCTGTCTCTCCGTTAGGACTGCCTTGTCTCGGTCACGCCCACTGCCATTCAGCCAATCAGTACCACAGAAGGAGCTTTTATTTTAATATCCTCGCCCTTTTCAAGACACAGCCCATGTGATTGGCTATGATCGCCACCGCCCTCGACTCCGGAACTCCAAGTCCATCTTGCCCTGGCAGGACCAGACTGGGACACCATGGACCTGGGTCTTGCAGGTCGGCGGGCGCTGGTCACCGGTGCGGGCAAAGGTGAGGCGGCAGGCGAGGGACGCTGGCCGGGTCGGGTAGGTTTGAAAAGGGGGTACCCGCACTAATCCTCGCTTGCCTCAGGCATCGGGCGCAGCACTGTGCTGGCGTTGCAGGCGGCTGGTGCACAGGTTGTGGCGGTGAGTCGGACGCGAGAGGACCTGGACAGCCTGGTCCGGGAGGTAGGCACTGTGTCTAGAGGTGAGGAGGCGGTCGCTGAGTGAGCCGCGCTTCGCCCTTTTCACCCCTCACTTGCAGTGTGCTTCTCACTGCAGGCCTCACGCCTGGCGTTGGGTGTTGGGGTAGGAACCCACGGCATCCCTTCCTAGGCCCCAGGCCATGTGCGGTTGGTGGAGGGTCCATTAGGATATCCTGGCTCCCTGAGTTTGGAAGAAACGGCTGAGAGAGCAGACCTGGGCCCAAGAATGCTGAGCCGAGAGGAAGTGAACTGCTCGGGGGTGGGGGTGGTGTTGGGGGCGTGCTGTAGCTCCTGGCTCTAGGTTCCCGCCTGCAATTGGCTGCTGCAGCAGGAACTCCTGACCCTTCAGTTTAAAGTTCCTTTCCAGGTCTAAACTCTTGCCCTAGAGGGAAACAGCTCCACCTTCTTTGGACACAATTGCTCATAGCTTTGTTTCCCCCCACCCCCCAAAAACGCACAGTGTCCTGGTGTGGAGCCTGTGTGTGTGGACCTGGCCGACTGGGAGGCCACAGAACAGGCCCTAAGCAATGTGGGACCGGTGGACCTTCTGGTGAACAATGCTGCTGTGGCTACGTTGCAGCCCTTCCTGGAGGTCACCAAGGAGGCCTGTGACACGTAAGCCGGCAGGGGTTGGAGGGACCGAATCATCCCCCTTGCAGCCTAAGCCCCGCCCCTGACCAGGCTGTCCATTCACTCCTAGGTCCTTCAACGTGAATTTTCGGGCTGTCGTCCAGGTGTCGCAGGTGAGCTGCCCTACTCTGCTAGAGCAGGAACCGGGAAGAAGAGTGTTGGTTCTGGTTCACGTTCCTCAAAATTTCAGATTGTGGCCAGGGGCATGATAGCTCGGGGAGTTCCAGGGGCCATTGTGAATGTCTCCAGCCAGGCCTCCCAGCGTGCACTGACCAACCATACCGTCTACTGTGAGTAATTCCAGCTGTGCCTGATACCCTCCCCACTCCCACTCTTGGCCAACTTGGGCTCCACGACAACTCTCCTCACAGGTTCCACCAAGGGTGCCTTAGACATGTTAACCAAGGTGATGGCCCTAGAGCTTGGGCCCCACAAGGTAATACAAGGCTGGGACAACTCCTCCAAATCTGTCCTTTTTGCTCAGGAGACCTCTCCATGTTATTTACCTTGCCGGCCTCTCTGCAGATCCGTGTGAATGCAGTAAACCCCACAGTAGTGATGACACCCATGGGCCGGGCCAACTGGAGTGACCCCCACAAAGCTAAGGTCATGTTGGATCGTATCCCACTTGGCAAGTTTGCTGGTAAGTTAGGCAGGAGTCCAGATTAGAACCACACCGCCAGTCCTGGTGCTTGCCTGGGCCTGGGGGGTGTTGGTTGAGGTTGGAAGGATGAGGGAAGAAGACTCCTTCATCTATGCTCTTGGCCTGTACCTGCCTGCAGAGGTGGAGAACGTGGTAGATACCATCCTCTTCCTGCTGAGCAACCGAAGTAGCATGACCACTGGTTCCGCTTTGCCGGTGGATGGGGGCTTCCTGGCTACCTGAGCCCCCTCCCCTACCAATACTCTGCTCAACTCATGTTCAGAACATTGTGCCCTCCATCCCTCCAATAAAGCTCTCTGCCCAGCCTGTGTGCTGATTGTCCAGTAGGCACAGATCTTTACCACCTGTGACCCAAAGCAGGTGTTGCCTGGTTCCCACACTTTCAGCCTCGCCAGCTGCCTGGAATGGGGTGGAAGGTTGGACCTTCCTGAAGGCTGGATCCTCAAGAGGTTGGTCCATTTGTCTAGAGGTAGCCCGACCAGAAGTTTCTAGGCGGAGCTGTGGATGTTTGGAAAGCACTAAACCGACAGCTCTGGGTGATTTTGACACGACTGCCAGTGGACCCTGCTTACATGTCAGTGAATAGTATCCACACCAAAAGAAATAGGTGGTACATACCCCTCATTTGCCAATGAGCTGAACGACTTCTCTGTGGGGTTGGAGCCAGAGCTGTTTTCGAACACTCGAACAGTCCCACAACTTTCTGTGCTGTTTACAACATGGTGGGAGCCCTGGTGTATTCAGTTTGCAATATCTCACTTCCAACAGCCTGGGCCACTGATCAGTCCAGCCCTGGTCAGTTTGCTGCATCCCACGGTTGTGTGACTTCCACCATAGCTGACTCTCAAACTGTTCATCTGATATGGTTTGATGTGGAGTTTGGGGGGGACATGGGGTGAGGAGGTCCA
This sequence comes from Rattus rattus, assembly GCF_011064425.1. Taxonomy (NCBI): domain Eukaryota; kingdom Metazoa; phylum Chordata; class Mammalia; order Rodentia; family Muridae; genus Rattus; species Rattus rattus. Next base: position 63,293,756 of record NC_046162.1, read on the forward strand.
TAGTGGCACCCCATGCATACAGTAACACGGGGTACAGAGGGTAGCAACATATTAATCAGGAAGTGATGAATTTTTTTTAAATTTTGTTCTCAGCACAACTAATTGTAAACTGATATGATTTAATTATTAATAAGAGCTGTTTCTCTGGCTGGCAAACTTCCTGAAGGAAAAAAACCCTAAGTCAGCATGAACCACTCGGGTGCATCGCTAGAAGAAGAAGTCCCTGCAGGGCATCCTCTGGTCTCCTGTGGACTCCTGGGATGGCCTGAAGCCTCTGAGGTGAAGTTCAAGTTGCCAGGCCATAACTTGGGGTCCTCTTGGTCTGCCCCTCCGCCCCCAACCTATACTAGCCAGAGATGGGTCAACATCTTTACAGACTGTAATGGTCAATTCAGTGAGAGCTGCTAGAAGTGTGTCCCCCACAATACCCCCCCACTCCCCGTTCCCACCAGGCCCCCAGGTTTGCACACGGAGACCATCCCGTATGCAGCTAAGTTTGATCTGAATGATGTCTGACTCCCTCACCTAAGGTGTGTGAAGCTCAGAGTTCCTTTGGAGGAATGGCTGGGGCAAGCACCAGGGTGGAAGGCAGGACAGACAGCGAGACAAAGGAGGTGGTGAATGTTTATTGTATAAAATAAGAAGGGGCCGCCCTTTCCTGGGACACGATGGATGAACAAAACCACCCCCACCCTTCCCTCCAGGGAAGCCCATCCTGGGGCTGCCCTGGACCCACCCCTGAAACCCTGAGGGAGACCCCGCTCCCTCCTGGCCTCCCATAGGGACCAGGGAAGGCTGGAGCTATATCCCAGAAAAAGGAGGAATAGGGGACAGGACCCCATCACCCCAGCCTTGTCCCCATGCTTCTCCTCCCACCCACACCACTTCCCACGGCAGACTCAGGGACATCAGACAGCTCAACAGGAGGGCACGCTTGAGCCAGCGCTCTGCAGCCAGGCCGGCCGGACAAGGCTCTAGAACACAGTGCACTTCTTGCCTGGCTTTTTCACTGGAGGTGGGCAGAGCACAGCCCGGATGGCCTCGTCGAACACTGTCTTCAGACCTCTCTGGGTCAGGGCTGAGCACTCCAAGTACTTGACAGAACCTAGTAACATTGCGGGGAGGACAGATAGTGAGATAGGGAGAGGCAGGGGGGTAGTTGTGGATGAGGGGGGCGGTTGGGGGAGCATAGGAAGGGCAACCTCCTCCAAGCATACCCCCAACCTCTGGCCCCTGCTTGCTCACCGATCTCTCGGGCCATGGCCAGACCTTGGGGGTAGGTGATAGGTGCCAGCTTCTTGTCCCGCAGCCGTTCAATCGTGTCCTTGTCATCACGGAGGTCCAGCTTGGTGCCCACCAGAAGGATGGGTGTGTGTGGGCAGTGGTGCCGCACCTCTGGGTACCACTGTGGGAACAGAAGTTCTGACCCCATGGGCCGGGGGGGGGCAGGGTCTCCAATCTGCCCAAAGAAGGCCTCAGCTGGGGTTGGGGATTTAGCTCAGTGGTAGAGCGCTTGCCTCAAGGCCCTGGGTTGGGTCCTGCCGGAAAAAAAAAAAAGAAAGAAAGAAAGAAAAAAAGAAGGCCTCAGCTCCTGAGTTTTGTTTTTTCCTGACACACTGGGCTCCTCACGCTTTACAGGGTGGCGAGGAGTCTGTTGAGTTTGGCGGTGAACAAAGACAGCCATCCACAGGGAGGCTTGAGATTGCCCACAGATCCTCTGTCAGGGCCCATAGCCAGAGGCGAGCTGTCCTTCTTGATACCCTGACACTTTTGGTGCTTCCCTTGGCAGAAAAGATCACTGGCAGAGATCCCTGCTCAGTGGGAGTGTGCCTTCTGCTTAGGCCCACCTACCTTGGCACGGACGTTCTCAAAGGACGCCGGGCTCACCAGGGAGAAGCAGATCAGGAAGACGTCCTTCAGAGAGAGAGAGACAGACAGACAGACAGGACTGACCAAAGGATGTCTGAGCAGCCTGCGTCTCCTTCCCGTTCGGGAACCACCCCACTCTAGAGTCGGCCCTCTTGCCACCTACAGTTTGAGGATAGGAGAGTGGCCGAAGCCTATCGTAGTCTTCCTGGCCAGCAGTGTCCCATAGCCCCAGGTTGACCGGCTTCCCGTCCACCATCACGTTGGCTGAGTAGTTGTCGAAACTGCAAAGTGGAAAGGCTAGGCTGGGCAGGGATGCCAGGCTACTGGAGCCCACACAGAACACAAACTCTGGCCAGCACCTCAACCTCACCATGGAGACCCAGAACCAGGGACCCTTGAACCAGACCTGGAGCCTTGGGGAGGTCCCATGCACGTGTGCTTGGCCTCTAGTGGCCAGCTCCAGTTACCTCCCGATCCCCGTGCACTCACACTGTGGGGATATATTCTCCTGGGAAGGCGTTGGTCGTGTAGCTGATCAGCAGGCAAGTCTTCCCCACGGCACTGTAGAAAGAGGTTCAGCCCACGTGGGTCCAGGACCCAGCCTCCGCCCCTTCTTCCCCCACCCCCGGCCAGGACAGCACGCTCCTACTGAGCTAGAGGTTAGTTTGGGTGACAGGGGTGGGGTGGGTAGGTCGTAGCTTGGTAGATCTGCAGCCACCTGGGGCTAATAGAAAACATCCAGAGCAGGGTAGCCTCTAAAGAAGCACAGTAGTGGGCGCGGCTGCAAGGGCTCACAACCCTCGATAGGGCGCGCCGCAACGCACAGGGGCGTCAGAGCTCCAGCACCTTGGGTGGCTGGCGCGAGGGTGGAGCCACCCAGGAATCAGCACAGGTGAGGCCCGGCCCCACCCACTGCGAGCACCGGGCAGAGACCGGGCAGCATCAGGTGTGCCCGAGCTGGAAGAAGGTGGACAGCTTCAGCTTGACCCCACCCTATCAGCTCCTGGACGCACGCGGCCGAGCTGTGGTGGGGGCGCGGTGGAGCTGCCTCGCTAGGACCCCGCGCGTCTGTCTGCCCCGCCCCGCCGAGCCGCACCCCGTAGCCGCCTACCAGCCCCTCCGCCCCTGCAGCTCGGGACAGCGCACTCACCCATCGCCAACCACCACGCACTTGATGGCCTGCATGGGCGCGGGGCCGGGCGGCGGCGGGCGCGGCCGCGAGCCGAGCTGCGGAGAAATGCCCGGCGCCGCAGCGGCCGCGGACCCGAACGCCGAGCGAGCGGCCGGAGACAGCCGAGCACCGCCGAGTGCCGGGTGCGAAGACAGCCGAGTGCGCGCAGGCGGGGCGGGGCAAGGGGCGAGCTGCGGCGGGGGCGGAGCCCCAGCCAGTCCTTGGACCCCGAAGGCTCAGGCTGAGGGTCCACACCCAGGAGCAAGGACGTGGCACGATATAGCTCAGGTTGACGACGCCACAGAAATGGATGCGCCCGGACGGTCGAGACCGATGCTTCCCAGGGACACCAGCCCATCCTGCAGCTGAGAAACCCTCGTGTCTACGACCCACTACAGAGGTGGTCTTCCCAGTTGCCTGATAGCAATCAGAGCGACCCAGTAGTCATTCGCGCGGTTGGGGCGTCTGGCGCAGAAAGGAACTGGACGAGAATGTATCACCAAGTACAAAAGTTCTGTATTCCCACCCTGTCATTGGGGCATGCGCTCCCTCCCACCACTGTAACGTCCTGTTTGTGGTTCTGGGACTGGGTCGTCTGGGCGCGATCCTGTACGCTTCGTTCCCGCCTATGCTAACAGCTGAGCACTGGTGTTGACAGAATCCTACCCTGCAACTGCAGCTGATGCTTTCGGACCCCAGGCCTGCCCTTGAGAATGGGATGCAACGTTTCTACCCTCACTGGACACTTCAGTTCTCCCCGCCTCCCTTCATTTAGGGGGACTCAAGGCTCTCAGAGGGGACCCCTGCACGTAAGCCAAGACAGCGTTTTGCAGGAAGCTTGCCCTCTGGGCCTCTTCGTCTCTGATGCGGGAGATTTCTGCCTCTTTGAGCCGCAGTTTCTCTCGGAGAGATGCGTTCTCACTCTCTCTGTCCAACAGCGCCTCCCGGTGTTCACTCCCGACCACTGCAAGAGAGAGGCTCAGTAAGGAGGGGGTAGGTAGGTTCCTTGCCTTGCCGCAGCGTGAGGTCTGTGGCACACCTTTAAAATTAGCTCTTGGGAGGCAGAGGCAGGCAGATCTCTGAGTTCAAAGGCCAGCCTGGTCTACAGAGCGAGTTATAGGGCAGCCAGGCTACACAGCGAAACCCTGTCTCAAAGAAAAAAAAACAGGGGCTGGAGAGATGGTTCAGTGGATAAGGACGCTGTTCTTTCCAACGGACCCGGGTTCAATTCCCAGCACCCACATGGCAGCTCATAACTGTCTGTAACTCCGGTTCCAAGGGATTTGATAGCCTCACATCACTGCACATTAAATAAATTATTTTTTAAAAAAAAAAGAAAAGAAAAAGAAAAAAAAATCAAAGGCTGCATCTTTAGAGGGGAAGACTCCCCCATTCTTACCCCCCAACCCCAGCCAAACTAAGCTGCCCAGATGACCTGTGCTAACCTTTCAGTTGGCGCTCCAGGGCTGCCACCTTCTCCCTCAGCACCTCCTGGGCCACCAGGTCAGCCTGCATACGGCCCATCTGTTCTTGCAGCTCCACTCTCACCCTGGCCACTTCAGCCACTTTTTCTTGGTCCTTGTTGCTCAGCTCCTGGGACGGGGTCGGGTAGGGGAGGGTGAGATTACGACCTGGACATGAACCCCTAGAGTCCGCCGTGCCCCTTGATGCCAGGCCACCTGTTGCAGCTCCTCCAGACGCCGCTGCTGTCCCTCCATCTGCAGGTTCAGCTGGCTGGCCCGTGCCTGGGACTGGGCTACCATCTGCTTCTGCTGAATGCAGGTGCCCTGAGCCTCATCCCTTGCCTGTGCCAACAGCCGGATCTTCTCCTCCAGATGAGCAAGGCGGTGTTGCTGCGGGCATGGGAATGGTTGCTACACGTGAAGGGCTCCCAGTCTGAGCTCAAAAGGGACAGATGGTCTACAGATGAACTGGCCACCTCTCTGCAGGGACCAAGGACAGAGAGTCATGGTGTCCTACAATCACCAGTAATAAACTCGTCCTGCATCCGGAAGTGTCTCCCACTGAACTCCTGGTCCGCAAGTCGACTCTAAGTCAACTCTACCACTCATTTCTAGCTCTCCTCTTTGTTTGTGAAGTACAGGAAGCACCACAGCCCTGGTGGGTCCTGGAATCTGTCTGAACACCAGTCCTGAGGCCCACGCCCTGGTCTTGCCCTCTTCAGTCAGACACTTCTGTGAGGCGCTACAGGAGGCCCCTGCATACTTGTGACCGAAGCTCACCTCCTCCAAGCGAGCCTGGTTCTTGGCTTTGATGAGCTCCTCCTCGGCTTGGCTGCGCTCACTGAGTACTGCAGCCTTCATGCGGCTCAGCTCCTGCATGGCAGATGGGTATCAGTCACTAGTCCCTCCCCTTGACTCACACACACACACACACACACACACACACACACACACACACACACAACCAACCCAGGGCTCCCAGGCTACTGAGCAGCCAGGCTGGGGAGACTTCTCCACAAGTCTCCTTAGAACCACGCAGCCGTTCCTTGCTCACTGAGCGGGTGTAGGGGGATGTGGGAGGGGGGGAGAATGGTGGTGGGTGGTGTAGGGGGCTTCTACTGTCAAAGAGGCCTGAGTGTTATGTTTTAGTTTCTGACCTTTTAGGGACACTCATATTGAGACCTAATAAGGCAGAGACTAAGGGATCTTCTAGGGTCCTGAGGCCACAAATACCTCGCTGTACCCAACCCAGGGTCCGTGTGGTCTCACCTCCTCCAGAGACAGCCGTAGGGCCTCTAGTCTCTGAACCCTCTCCTGCATGGCCCTCTCACTCTCCTCCAAGTGTCGAGTCATGTGATCCACCTGTCCAAACGAGGGAGTCAGGGCTAACCAACACCAGCTCCCCTGGCCCTCACCCCATGGAATCCCTACCCTGGGAAGCAAAGGCCTGCCCTGAGGGTCCTGGTGGGCACTAAGGACAGAGACTCTGATTGGGGGGTTGGGGGAGGCACATACAGCAAGTCCACAGATGCCTGAACTACGGGTACCGTTGCCCCCAACTCTGGCATCACCGACTCAGGGTTCAGCGGCCAGGGGCATGCACTGGGAGTATCACGCCACACAGGGTCAGTCTGCAGGCCTCAGAGAGCGGGAGAGCCCAGGGCTTCTGTAAGACAGCACCTCCTTGGAGTGAAGCTTTTCCAAGTCTTCCATATTCTGTTTGGCTCTCCTCTTCTCCATATCCAAGTGCTCTGGGGGCCCAAAGGGGAAGTGCTGTGAGTCTTCTCGGAGGGCGTCTCAGCTCCTTGTCCCCTCGGGGCCAAGCCTGTCCATGCCTACCCTCAGCCTGAATAGCACGGATCTTCAACTCAGCCGATGTGTTAGTCAGCTCTTGCCTGGTCAGAAACAGCTGCTCCTGTTGAGACTTCACCTTGCGCTCCAACTCATCCACCTGAGAGACAGGCAGCACTAGAGGAAGCTTCACCCAGCCCTGGTACACCACCATGGGCTCTTTGGGTAGCTGGCTCTATCCCCATTTTGGCCATACCTCTCAAACCCACACCCCTCATACCTGGCTTCTAAGCAGCAGGTTCTTTTCATTGGCAGCCGACAGGTCCCTGAGTAGCTTGGACTCCCGATCTGCAGCTTCCTGAGAGAGAAGGGCAAGGGCTGGGCTGCTGTCACGCAGTTCCATCCACCAACCAATGCACACTGCCCAGCCCCTACCTGCTGCTCCAGCTTGCGTTCCTTCTCCTGTCTTTGGGACAGGCTCTGCCGTTCCTGGTCTGCTGCGGCCAGCAGTTCCCCCAGGTCCTGGGCCTTCTGTTCTGACAGAGCCAAAGCAGCCTCTGTCATCTGCAGCCTACAAAGAAGAAGATCACCCCCAGTCCACTCTTACCAAGCCTCTATTCAAACCCCGGGAAGCACTGTCCCCTCCTCTGCCTTGTGAGCAGGGTTCTAAGTCTCTAAGGTGTCTGAGGGCTGCTTTCCTCTGCCTTACTTGGCTTTGAGGGCATTGATGATGGACTGTCTCTCGTTGAGGGCTTCCTGAAGCTGCCCAACTCGTACTGCTGATGCCCTGTGGACAGAAAAGAGGTTCCGGGAAATCTGAACCCCAGAGTGCCGTAGCTTCCCTCAGCCTCTGTGCCATCCCCAGTGCACAAGGTAGAGAGCCAAGCACGCCACGTCTGCCACTAACTGCCAGGCCACTGAAAGCAACGACCTTTTCCTCTGGCCTTGTAACAGACAGGGCTCAGGTGACGTCATACTCCAGTCAGAAGCCAGGCACTGAGATGCAGGTACCCAAGCTGAGCTGTGGTTCTGCTTCCTGCAGCTCCGGGGTGCACTCACCGGCTATCTCTGGCCATCTCTTCTCGTTGCTTGTCTATTGTCTCCATCAAGTCCAGAAACTGGGGACAAAGTCAGTCAAACACCATTAGAAGCAGAGCCTACCCTGGTCGGGGACAGGACCTGCATCCACACAGGCCACAAGGGACCTCACTACATTCAAAGGGAGGGTGGACTGACAGAGGGAGGCCTGGTGGTTAGGACTCCTGTTTGCTCTCAGCTCTGAGGTGAAGTCAGCATACAGGAGGTGGGGCCAGGTGGCTCTAGCCTTGGCACAGAGGCTTGTAAGATAGATCTACCACAAGGGGAAGGGAGAAAGATAGCAGCCACCTCAGGGTTGGTGAGGCCACTCACCTGCTTGGACTTCTCTTCCTGGAGGTGTTGAACCTCCTTGCTAAGGATCTTGGTGCGTGTTTGGTTCTCCCGAAAGGCAGTGATTCGGTCCTGGTTGTGGTCCATGGCTTGCTCTGTCAGAAAGTGCCATGTTACCCACTGGGCCCAACAATAGGGACTAACCCAGTCCTGTGCTGCCCATGTCTGGAAGTTGGTCATCTGGGAGCCCACCCTAGGATGGCAACACATTCACAACACATCAGAACTCCCCATCCAGTTCCCCTCAGCTGAAGCACTTCTCAGGACAGGACTGGGTTGTACAGGATCTTGGGACGCCCTGGTGTCTTTTGCACATATGGTGGGGGGGAAGCTACTGTACTTCTGGATCATCTGGCCCCCACCCCAAGGTCAAGGGGGTGTATAACTTTAAGAGCTGCATGCTAGGGGTTGGGGATTTAGCTCAGTGGTAGGCGCTTGCCTAGGAAGCGCAAGGCCCTGGGTTGGGTCCCCAGCTCCGAAAAAAAAAAAAAAAAAAAAAAAAAAAAAAAAAAAAAAAAAAAAAAAAAAGAGCTGCATGCTATCTTCTGAAAGACTGACACCTCTGGATCCCATAGGCTCCTGAGGCAGGGGATTATGTGGTCAAAGCCGGCCTGGGCAATATAGCCAGGCTGTCTTTCACATACACACAAGAAGCTCGACCATAAAAGAATTATAAGGGGGATGGGATTTAGCTCAGTGGTAGAGCGCTTGCCTAGGAAGCGCAAGGCCCTGGGTTAGGTTCCTAGCTCGAAAAAAAAAGAACCAAAAAAAAAAAAAAAAAAAAAATTATAAGGACTAAGTCCACACAGGCACAGGGCTGGGAACAGGACACTGCAGATGATAGAAGATTCCGGCACAGCCAGCAGGAGGCAGGGACTCTGCAGCAGGAAGCATGAGATCCAGGACTCCAGCCCTGAAAGCTTTGGTGGGTGACAAATGTCTGAGCCCGAGGCCAAGATATCATTTATAAGGACTCAAGATTCATAGGCAGAGGTGGAAGTGAATTCTGACCTAAATCGGCACAGCCCTGGCACCCCTACCACAATCGCTCTCTACACTGTGCGAGCTACACATCTACCTGACGGCTGTCTGAGCAAAGCCTTCAAGCCATAGGGCCTTAGGCTCTTACCTGTGAAATCTGCGCTCCCAACTGCACAGGTGCTAAGCAACTGGTGAACACGTAGGTGAAGCCTTGTTTAAGCACCAAGAAAGCCACCCTACTTTCAGCTGCTTCCCCCTTGATCGAGGCTAGCTACTCGTATTGTGAGCCGCCATGTCTTGAGCCCTGAGCCACAGCCTTCTGCGACTGACTGGGCTCTCCTGTTAAAGGGCTTCATGCCTTACTCCGACTTGTAAGAAGCTAGCAGCCTTGAGTGTCCATACCCACAGCTCTCAGGATGTCACCAGGGATGTTGTTCCCAGCCAGGTCCAGCTTCCACAGGGTTCTGTTGCTGGGGAGACAGTTCACCAGGGCCCGGCCCCCCAGGAGGCCAATGTTATTCCAGCGCAGGTCTGGAAGGAAACCTGTTGTCATTCAGTCGTATGGAAGTGCTGGCCCCTACGATACTTTCTTTGGTGCTTTATTGCCTGTGGCTGCCAATATAATCAGGCCCAGGCCAACCTCTTGGTCAGCAGAGGGACAAGGTACAACTTAATACAGTCTCATGGGGCACAACAGAATTCAGGAGAGCTCACCCAGCTGTTGGAGGGTGGCGTTGCCCTTCAGGGCCAGGGCCAGTTCCTCTGCTCCCTTGTGACTGATCTGGTTGTTTCGAAGGTCCAGCTGCCTCAGGGTGCCATTGGCTGCCAGACCCCCACAGAAAGTGGCAAAGGCCTCTTCCCATGTGCCAAGGTTGTTCCATTCTAGGGTGAGGCTACAGGAAGGGTGGACACAGGTGTTTGCCTCAGCAGGACACTCCTCCATGGAGTTCAGGGCGTGTGGAAGGCAGGGATTAACCAGGTTAGGGTTAGGCTTAGGGTGGGGGGTAGAACATTGGTAAGTGGTGGGAAGTGAGCTGGTTACAGGACTGTGGTCTCGGGGCCAACGCTAAGCCACATGTAGAGGAAGCTGTGAGGTACGGGTGAGGCCTACCTACCTCTGAATTGACTTGTTCTGTCGTAGGAGCTTTCCCAGAGCCTCAGCTCCCGTAGCTCGGAGGTTGTTGCCCTAGAAAAGGACATCCTGGCCCATCAGTTACTGTTGCCCTGACTCTGAGTACCACATTTGAGCCCCATAGGCTCCAGGCAGTGGGAAAGGCTAGGAGGTAGCTCTAGGCAGCCAGATCCTAGTTTTCCTGACTTTAGCAGCATCCTAAGCCTGGTCCCTTGTTTATGTGACGCTGTTGAAATGAGTGTTTGCTTGAAACAACATTCTGCCTTTAAAACACTCCCCATGAGCGCTCCTGCAAACATGGTGAACGTTCCTAAGACCCGCCATTTCTGCAAGAAATGTGGGAAGCACCAACCCCACAAGGTGACGCAGTACAAGAAGGGCAAGGATTCTTTGTGTGCCCAGGGAAAGCAGCGTTATGACAGGAAACAGAGTGGCTACGGCGGGCAGACTAAGCCCATTTTCCACAGAAAGGTTAAAACTACAAAGAAGATTGTGCTGAGACTGGAGTGCGTTGAGCCTAACTGCAGATCTAAGAGGATGCTGGCTATTAAGGGATGCAAGCATTTTGAACTAGGAGGTGACAAGAAGAGGAAGGGCCAAGTGTTCCAAGTTGATTTTGTTATGAAGACAATAAAATCTTGACCTTTCAAAAAAAAAAAAAAAAAAACACTCCCCACACCCGTGGACTCCTCAGGTAGCAGTCATGAGGCCTTGGGTGTTGTGAACTCTTACAGACACAGTCTGGCAATTGTCAAGACACAGATCTCTGGGTTTCTCTCTCTCCACTGCCCAGGGTACAGGCCTGCTCACCTTTAGATCCAGAAGCTGCACACTGGTGTTGGCACACAACCCTTGGAGCAGCAGTGTGGACCCTGTGTAAAGGTAGTTAGAAGAGAGGGCTGTCATGAACTCTATGTCAGGGCTGCTACTCAGATAGTGGTACAGTTGTTTTGGGTTGTCAGAAACATTTTTTGAGCTTGCCGGCATGGGGAACCGTGAAAACTGGAAACATTACAGCTTTTCTACTACACTGATATAGGTTTTGGAAAAGAACATCAAGATGCAAAAAGAGAGGAGAAAGCAAAGAGGCCTGGACACACAAAGACTTTTCTGCTTACAGCTGCCCAGGCCAAACAAAACCAAGACACCGGCCCTGAGGCCAGCTGGGAGGCAAAGGGTTTGAAACCGCTAGCCTCACCTTCCTCACTCAGCATGCAGTCGCTGAGGACAAGCTCCTTCAAAAGTGTCTCCTTATGCAGCAGCTTGCCGAGGGCCCTGCAGGTGTCCACCGTTAGGCTCTGAGTAGTCAGGTCCAGTCCACCCCTCGGGAGCTGGTGCAGTTGCTGCAGAACAGCTTCCTGGGGTTCAGCCCCACTCTCCTTGCACAGACGGTTGTAGGAGCGCCGGAACTCCTCCATGTCCCCGAATGCTGACAGGACCTCGCAAGCATGCCCCTAGAGGCAGGATACACATTAGCGTGCTAGGCCGATGGTAGGTAGTTCCTTTCCCTAGGGAGTGTACACGGAGGTCGGCTGAGCTGACCCTATATAAGGGGAGGCCTAGAAACGTGGAATAGAAAGGAAGTTGGAATCGCTTGAGGAAGGGGTTTGGAGATGGGAGGAGTCGGAGCGCAGAGCACTGGCCTAGAAGAGCAGGCAGACGCGTTGCACGTACCCTAGACCAGCCCTGCGGCCCCCAGCCCGCCCTCGCGACGTAGCCTCGGGTCGCTGGTGTGGCAGGACGCGGTTCCTCGCGCCTCAGTATCCAGGAAGAGTGTGATGCGCCGGGAAGGATAGGAACTACAACTCCCAGGAAGCATTGCGGAAGGCATTGCTATCCGTAGACCAATGAAAGCGAAAGGCGGGCTTGAGCTGGAACTCAACCCCCGGCAGGGGAACGCTTGGGTGATTGGCTGCTGGCATTGGAGGCGGAACTTTAGGATCGCGCTCCACGTTCATTGGTTGGGATGTGGGTTCCGGAGAGCGCGCACTGAGACTGTGGCCATGGAGGAAAGCAGTGGCTTCCGGAAGGTGAGGCCTCTGGAATATTGGCAGGCTCTCTTGGGCATTGCGGATCCCCGCGTGACAGTCGTGCATGCTCGAAGTCAGCTGGGTTACTGTGTTTTCCGTGGGGATCCGGCAGCAGTGGTGGAGCAGGCCGTGAGGCTCTGCGGCTGGACTGAGCAGGCAGGAGGAATCCAACTCGGCCGATGCGAATGCGCGGGGCACACTAACGCGAGCCTCCACTGCTTGGGCCGAGGTCATTTCTAAGTGACAGGTTTGCGGGGACTCGCAAACCCATCTGCTGGAGGGAAACAGAAGCCGAGGCGTTCCGTTCCATGATGGGTGGTGCGGTGAGGGCTCGGCTTTCGGTATCAGGTTAGTGCGCGCCCTGTGCAGAGTTCAGGCTGGCCTCACACTCGGTTCAGTACTTGAGTACAGTTTTGGGGGCTTTGACCGGAATTGTAGTAGTTCACCGAACTATAGGGAGCGGGCTGTCCCAGGAAAAAGTGACTGGAAGGGAGGGACCTATATCCTCTGGCTGTAGTTTTCTGGACGAGGAACAGGCGTTTGAGGTGCCACAGGTCTTACCCTAATCCTACCCTCCAGCAGTCACATCCACCCTTTCATGGAACAGCCTGCGGATCTGTAGTCCAGTCCCGTGCTGGCTCTCTGACGTGGGCTTTCCCCCGGGTGGTAGCACTCAGTCTGTTGGAGGTCCTGGGCCTGGAGGTCCTTTTCTGGCACCTCTGGTAGCGAGCGGGAGCCGAGGACCGGCAGGTGGCGCTGCTCTCACGTAGTTCCTGGCCCAGCTGACAAGTTCACCTGTGCCTGTGTCCATTCCAACCGAACCGTGCCCCTCTGCAGCGAGCGGGTATTATGGCTTCCATATGGCTGACGCTCGTGAATCCAAAGGCAAATCCAAATACTTCCTTTGTAGGCCGCCCACTTCTAGAGTGGGTGCCTGTTCCTGCCGACCTTTTGCCTTCCCCTAGCCATTTGCTAGTTCGTTTTGCAAACTTGAGTGACCTCGTGGCTTCACAAGCTGCACAGACGCTTAGGGGCTCTTCATGGCCTGCCTTAGGTGTCCTCAATGAATTCCTAGGCCTCTGGATTCTCACTCTCATCTCTACCTCACACACTGCCACCAGCTTTTCTGGGTCTTAAGCTATTTCAGAGGCCTGGCCAATCTCCTGCCACCACCACCTGGCACTCACATTACATCATCACAGCTAGGTCTCTCTAGACCCTCCCTACAAGTGTTTTCCCAAAATTGGTGCTGTGTCTTCCTTCACAACTACAAAGAACTTCCAACTTCTTGCCAAAGAAACCTCAAGGGTTCTTGGGTATATGTCGACACACCCCCACACACCCCTCCAGCCACACAGCCTAGCTTAACATGCTGATGTCCTGTGTGAGTGTGGCAGTAGATTCAAACCAGGATTGCCAAAGGGGTCAGCATTCCTCAAGGGTGCCAACCTCCCCCACCCCACCCCACCCCACCCAGGTAAGAGCATTATCTACCTGCAGTAAAGGTGTTCCTTAGTGCCCAGGATTGGAAATGTCACTGAACTTTCTCCATCTCTTTTGTGCTCCCTTGTCCCTATGGGAAAGTCTCTCAAGCCCTTCTTGACAGCCCCTATTACATACTCCCCTCAAGGCACAGCTGGCTTCATCCACTCAACACAGGAAGAGGCCCCCAGATAGCACTGCTTCCAGCTGGGAAGTCACAACTATGCTCCATTCAGAACTGACACTTATTGCGGGTGGGGCGGGTGGGTGGACGGACAGACAGATGGACAGACTTGTGGGCAGTGGCACTGACTCTCTATCCCCTCTCTGCAGGAACTGGTGAGCAGACTACTCCATTTGCACTTCCGAGATCCCAAGACTAGAGGTTTGAGGCCCCAGCGGGGTGGGGAAGAATGGGGCACAGGGAGGGAGGGAGGGAGGCTGTCCTGTAACCTGCCTTTTCCTCCAGTCAGCGGGGATGCACTGCAGCTTATGGCGGAGTTCCTAAGGATCTTTGTAATAGGTGAGTCAGGGGCTCCCACAACACCAGAAAGAGCTCCTTTTATTTTCCAGTAAATTAAGGTTTTTCTCAGCTACACCACTAAGCCTAAGTCCTGTCCCTGAAAAGCTTACTCAAGAGCCACCTAGGCCCCCTCTGAGGGCTGACAGTGGGTGCAGGGAACCTAACAAGGGCAGGTTAAAGCTGCCCCACTTTCGCCAGCTCACTTCATGATGATCCACCAGAGGCTGCTGTCCGTGGGGTCTCGCAGGCCCAAGCAGAGGACCTAGATGTTGTGGATGTGGATCAGCTGGAGAAGGTGCTCCCTCAGCTGGTACGTGGGATGCAGGTGGGGCAGTCTGCAGCTCTCCAGAATGGTGCCTGTGTGGTCACTTAGAGCCCATTTCTCCTCCATAGCTCCTGGATTTCTAGAGTTCCCCTCCTGTGGCCTGCCATGTCTGGTGAATCCATGCCAGCATTAACATCTAGTTCCTGAGCTCTGCAGCTTCCAGAGGATGGGAAGATCCCAGCAGCTGTTCCCCTTCCTAGCCATTGCCTCTCAGAGTCCTTGTGAGACAGGTGCAGGGAAAGGTGAACCAGCTGCCTCCAGACACAGCCCCTGCCCCACCCCACCCCACCCTACCCCCACCCTTCATTATAAATAAACCAGCTGCTGGCAGTACCTCCTTCTTGCCACCCTACATCAAAGCTGCTGTGCAGCCTTTTAACCACCTGACCCCCACCCCCAGGATGCCTCCCTGAGCTGTAAATTTGTTCTTACAAAGCAACATCAATAAATCAACACCATCTCTCTGAGGCCTGCCTTCTCGTTGCCATTAATCACCCAAAGTCTAGTTGCTTCAAAGCCTGAGCCCCATGCTCCCTTCCATCCGTCTCAGCGGGATGAGTGCAGGACTCTCAGAAAGGACAGGGTAACAAACAGCATGTGTGCACATGCTGCAGTAAAACTGGAGCCGTCACACATGTGGCTGCTTCTCTTGGAAAATGTTACTCCTGCCACAGGCCACGGCAACTGCCACTAGTAGGCAACTGGGGTTTCTGTGAACCATTAACAGTCCCCTGGAGGATACAGGACCAGGATACACAAGGTGAGAAGACCTGGAGATGTGCTGCCTGGGCCTGTTCTGTGGCCGTGCTGAGCTGCAGAAAGGTTCCCCTTTAATCCCGCCCTGCCCGATTGTAGGCTGGGTAGGTAAGGGACAGGCTGTGCGCTCAGAGAGGGGTAGCTATGAGGCCTTCCTGGAAGGCCAGTCCAGGCTTGGTGGGGATCTGATGATCACCAGGCCCTGGCAGGCCAATTCTCAGGAAGCAGGCTGGGTGGTGGTGGCACACGCCTTTAATCCCGGTACTCTGCAGACAGAGGCAGGTGGATCTCTGTGAGTTCAAGGACAGTTGGATCTGCATAATCGAGTCCAGGTCAGCCAGGACTCTGTAACACAAACCCTGTCTCAAAAAGACAAAATCAAAACAAAACAAAAAAGCAAATCCTGGGGTTGGGGCTTTAGCTCAGTGGTAGAGCGATTGCCTAGCAAGTGCAAGTCCTGGGCTCAGTCCTCAGCTCCGGGGGATGGGGAGCAAATCTTGTAGGGTGTTTTGCTACCTGCTGCACAGTGCCCCTATAGGTCTTAGAGTCCCTTAACTGTCAGAGTCCAGTGTGAAAACGCCATGGCACTCTAGAGTTAGTAGCACCCAGTATTGAGACCCTGTGTCAGGACTGTGGCAGAACGGGAGGTCAAGTAGAGAAGGCAAATAATATGAAAGAACAACCTCTGCTCCCTAGAACAGACGAGGGCGACCTCTGAAGGCAATGGCCAGCCTGGATTGAGCTGGGTAGATA
Organism: Rattus rattus; assembly: GCF_011064425.1. Classification (NCBI taxonomy): domain Eukaryota; kingdom Metazoa; phylum Chordata; class Mammalia; order Rodentia; family Muridae; genus Rattus; species Rattus rattus. Next base: position 63,309,460 of record NC_046162.1, read on the forward strand.
GAGCTGCTGAGTGCCTGCAACCCTCAACTCCACCCTGCCCCCCCACACACACACACAAATGGTGGGAAATGAGAGACTTCAGGAAGGAGCTGGCTGATGGGACACAGGACTCCAACCAGCCTAAGTGCTAGAACTGGACCTGCAGTCCCCGACTGAAGGCAAGGAGAAAGGGTTACCAGAACACCCCAGGCCAGGCTCAGCCAAAGGTAGCTCTGTGGTAAGTGCCTGTTTCCTCTTCTGGCTGCAGGCTAAAACATGATATGGCCCCAGGTTGTAGGCAATTTGCAAAGGGGGCTTCCTCCTACACTTCTGTCCCATCTGTAAAGGGGCTAAAGAGGCCAGATAAAAATGAAGAGAAGCTGGCCTGCCCAGGGTTCTGGCCTTCTCAGGCCTTCAGAGATACCTCAGCTTTTCAAAAACAGAATACTCCGTGGTCCAACCAAACTCCCAGGGTTCTTTGGGAAGCAATGAATGAGACTGAGCTAGAGGGAAGCCTGGGGGCCTTTTTTGCAGGAAAAAAGAAATCGGAGAGCTTTGAGAGAAGCGCGACTCTTTATTCCTGCTCGGGGTGGGTGGGGGTGGGTCCTGTGGCTGATGATGGACATCTCCAGGCTGGTGGCTCTCACCTCTTGCTGGCTGTGACGCAGACACAAGAATGATCACAAGCCCCTGGGCTCCTGCCCAGCCACCCTGCCCTACCCAGCTAGTCCATGGCAGACAGGCACCTGGCAGCTTCAGCCACTTGGGCACTTTGCCCAGGCTTCTCTTCACAGGCTGGGCTGTCCCTTGGATGGGCTCTGGGGGTCCCAGTGCCCCCTCCTCAGCGATTGGCTCAGAATCCAGGGACACAGGGTCAGGGGCTGGCAGCAGGGGTGGGGACCCGGCGGCCCGGGACATACACCTAGGGGTGAGAGTCCAAGGCCAGGTGGTGGGCACAGCCTTGGAGGGACTCCCAACCCCTCAGCAACTTACCTGGCCACCAGCACATCAGCCGTAGATGGGGAGACGGTGTGTTCTAGCAGCCCAGGTTCCAGGTAGAGACCTTCAGAAGCCAGAGCCTACCCTCAGCTATAGATGAAGCTTGCACTTTCACCCACACGCTGCCAGTGGGGTATGGCTAAGAAGATACCCCAGGGAGGTGAATCCTGGGCTGCAGTCCCCCAACCCAAGGACCTCAGAGTGAACACCTAAGGCATCTTGGCTTTGGGCATCAGGGAAAGTGGGATTCAGGGTGGGTCCTGCTGGCCTCACTCACCTGTTGGTTCTTCAGCTCCAAAGTGCACAAGCGCAGCAGGGAAGAGGTTTGCCTGCAGGGAGGGCAGGGATCAGGGGGCCAGATAGGGGGTGTTCCTCTAGCATTCTACCCATCATGGACCACAGGACAGCAGAGCACCAGTTGGGAGCCCCACTTGTCATTTGTGAGAATTGTGTCCTTCATGCCTGTCCCACTGCCCAGCTGTAGCACCAGCAAACTGTCAATGTCACTTGAGTTTATGACTCAGACACAGGAGGTCAGAGGGGACATAGGACCATTAGGGGGTAGGGGCGTCTGGGTCTCCTAGCCTGACACTGTCTAGGAACAGAAGTGGGAGAGAGATCTGTGTCCCTGTCCATCGATATACAACCCCTCCCCCTGCTTATGCAACAAAAACAAAAAAAAAACAAACAAACAAAACCAGAGTGAGGGAATATGGGTAGGAGCATCTCTAAGGTTAGGAATGTACGCCGTGCCTTGGGGACAGGAGTGTCCCGGGAGAGCAGGCCCCGGCAGGAGCTGCTCTGGAAATGCTTCCTGGTGAGATGCACCAGTCCAGGCAGGGTTGTTAACACTCTACTAAGTGGAAGCCAGAGCCAGGACCAGCCCAGGCTCCTTCTGTCCCACCCAAACAAGGACAGCCTTGAAAACACAACTGAATGCCCAGGATCAAAGGCTGTTAAACCACACCTATCCAAAAACCACACCAGTACCAAATCTGCTGGTGCTGCAGCTGGGCCTGATGGTGAAGGACGCAGTTCTCACAGACGAGAGGGGGCTCCTAACTGATGCTCTGCCATCCTGTGGTCCACCCATCCAAAGGGGGCAGAGGGTATGGCGCTTTGGTGCAGGAACTGGTCCGACTTTCTTGGGCACAGGTATGGGGTGGGAGCATAAAGTAGACAAGGTTGCTTCCTCTCTGACACCACTGAACACAAGGCTTTGAGTCCTCCTTATAGGGTGATGGAACAGCCCAGGGTTGCAGAAGCCCAAGAGGCCTTAGGATCACACATCAGAGTGTTTTCCTCTTTTTCAGACTTTGTGCCCAAGGGAGCTGGGGGCTGGGGCTAGCTGACGTGGCCAAAAGCTGAGGGCAGCCAGGAGTCTGGCAGGGCCTAGGAAGGGGCTGCAGCTGCAGGCTGAGGGCATTCTTTCCGTGCGGCTCCAGGCTCCTGTGAGTGCCACAGGCTGGAGGGGTGGGCGGGGTGGGTGGGGTTGGGGGATGTTAAAAGATTAATAAGAGCAAGCTTCAAAGGCCAGGCCTAGGAACGCTGAAACCTCAGCCTCCAGCCTCCAGCCGGCAACGAGGGACACAAACAAGGGCGGTGAATGCTTTGAAACGCAATTGTGAGGTCTACGATCAAAGCAGCATGAGAGGAGGCCTGTGGGGTAGGCGGGGGCTGCCCTAGTGGCCCTGGGAGGGCGCCTGTGGGGTGGGCGGGGGGCTGCCCTAGTGCCTCTGGGAAAGCGCCCGAAGGAAGCCAGGGATCCAAGCGGGGACATGGGGAGGACAGTGCTAGGGCCTTCCTCAGCCTAGAATGGCTTACCTCCCACCAAGGTAGCCTTGCAAGTAGCCAGCACCACCTTCTATACTTCTGCCAGCAACTGAGTGGTGTTCTCAGGCAGCCTGTGGCCCACTCTTTCTAGCAGTTCTGGGAGCCTGGCTGGCATGTCCACAAGGTCTTGTCTGTTTTCTACCAACACCAGTCGAGGGGGTTCCCTTTGGAGGTGACTGAGGAGGCTCCAAGGCTAGACCCGTACCTAGCAAGCAGTGCTTGGGAAGCTCAGCGAGGGCCAGGTAGAACCCAGAACACCGTGAGAGAAAAGGCCAGCTGTGGCTCTGTCCCCAAATGCCCACACCCAGCCCCAGATGGAAGAGAGGTGAGGGCGGTAGACTGTTGACATCAAGTCTGGGCCTGATCATGAACTAAGAATGAGCATTCCCAAGCTCTGTTACATCTCCTCTGCAACTGTGGACTGCCCTGCTGGATCACCTGAGACAGTGAGGACTTCTGCCCTCCTTTGCACCAAGGGAATAGCCCATCAATTTAGTTCATGCCCCAAAGGCTGGGTTTCTTGAACTGCCTGCCTGGTCTAAGCAAACACCAGACATTGCCAGGACCAAGCCTGTTCAAGGGAGGAGCAGCCAGACAGCCTATTGCTAGTGTCTCTTTCCAAGGGAGAAGGGATTACACGCCAATGGTAGGGGACAGGGAAGTCCCCAGTTCCCTCCCAGGCTGAGCCTCACCTGACTCAGCTGGGTATTAGGAGCACTCTGGCATTTTTCTGTTGTCAGCAGCTGAGTCCAGGGCCTACCTCACTCCTTACCTCTTCCTCTCTCTCAACTTGAAGATAAGATACTCTCAAGCTGGGGCAGGAAGTCAGGAGAGTATGGGGAAGGAACCCTCTTCTACAAAGGGGTCTTCTAAGCCCCTATGATCAGAACTCACCCTTCATCTAGTGTCTGCTGGAAGCTGAAACCCTTGCCTACTTGCTTGGGGTCCCAGGAACAAGGGAAGGTGCATAGAAGACCATTTCAATCAGTAAATGAGATTCCACCCTCTGCTTACTGCACAGTCCCTGCTGGGCCAATCTGCCCCATGTGGGAACTGACACTGGCCAGGATTCCAGGCTCTAACCCACCCATTCTCTCTACCCCTACTATGGACAAACACAGAAAAAGCAGTGGAACAGACTTAACTGTCTGACCACAAGTTTCAAGCTACACCCCTCTCCTTATCCTCCCAGGACTACTTAGAGCACAGGGAGAGGGATGAGGGTAGCAAATGACCAGCAGTTCCCAGAATACACCTACAAGGCAAGAAAGGCAAGACCTAGCCAAGCTTCAGAAAGCACAGCAGGCCAGGTGGGGCTGGGCACAGGACCGATAGGCTTTTCCCTGCTTTGCCTGTCTTCCTTCCCTATGGCTCCAACCAAATACTACTGATCTCCTAAACCTTGAGCAAAGGGGTGGGTTGGGGCACAGCAGGGAGCCCAGGCCTCAGGCCCAGAAAATTCACAGTGCAGGTGTGGGGGTCTGCACCCCACCTCTTTGTGGTTTAGTCTTCCCTGCCCCTATGCCCCTGCTCTCCTGGCCAGTGGCATCCCACATGGTCTAATGTAGACCAGCCCTGGGCAGCAGAGCCGAGCCTGGCCAGAGATGGGGAAAGACGCAGCTTCAAGGGCTGCTGCCAGCTAACCTACCCGAGGGGAGCAGGCTTCTTTCCCTCAGCAGCAGGAAGGGATGCCACCCCTTGGGAGGCCTGTGGCTCCAGGCAGAGCTGAAGGATGAAAGCAGCTGGTAGCAAGGGCAGAGTGTCACCAGGAATCAGGCAAAGGCAGGTGAGAGGCACCCTGTGGCTCGGGGAGGGGGTATGTGAATCCAGACTAGGGGAGGGGCTTGAGCGCTGGCCCTCAATCCCAAAGCATCTTCCAGATTCAATGTTTATCAACAAGCTGGCCAGGGAGGTAGGGAGGGGCAGAGATGAAGAGGGCCAGCGCCTGGAGGTTCATAAGCCGAGAAGAGAATCACGGGGTCACAGGCCACTCTGGGGACCTCCCAGATTTCCACTACGGCAGAACCGGTGGCTGTACTTCTGCCCTCAGCAGTCCCTGGTGAGCTTCCAGCTTGCTCCCTGCCCTGTCTCACCCTAATGGTGGCAGTTTTAGGCAGCCAGTGGTGCCTGTCGCCCCCAACCCAGACCTTTGTAGAGGCCTTCAGGCGCCTCTGTTGTTAATTAAAATATCTAAAGACTTTGAAAAGGAAACCATTAGACTACAGGGGCTAAGGAGGCCCCAGCTGCTCTCCCAAGGAGGGAAGGCAAGGCTTTCATTCCAATCCTCTGCCGGGTGCAGGGTCAAGTAGCCTCTGCCTTGGAGATCTTAGGGCCTGCAACCAGGGCATTCCTACCAAAGACTAGCAGGAGTTCAGGAGAAAGGTTGAGCTCCCGAAAGTGGCAGAGATGACAGCCAACAGCAGCCAAGGACCCCAGCCCTCTTGAGGTTCTGTACCACTCCTAGACCAGGCTGCCAGCCTCTTCCTCACCCAGGTGCTAAGGAGCTGGTGTCATACAGCAGCCCAGAGGCCAGGACCTTCAGGCGGCCCCAGCTGAGGACAGCAGGCCAGCTAGTTGGGCAGGCCAATCCCCACCCCGGGGCCAGGCAGGAAGCGGAGGAGGCTGGAAAGCCCAGTCAGAAACAACTTCAGAGGCCACTGCTCCCTCTGAATTCACCGGCTCTAAAGGCTTTATTACCCACTGCAGAGCCTGCCAGGGCTCCTTCCCAACCCAACCGCAGCATAGCGCCTGCCCTCCCAGCACAGCTAGCCCCAGCAGCACCCGTAAGGCAATTGGTACCTGAAAGAGAGTCAGCGTGTGGTCATCCAGGACCATTTTGGGTGGAGCAATGACTGTGGAGAGAGGGGATTGTCTTTTAGGACACTGGTAGCTTCCATGTGTCAGGGCAGACAGGCCTTAGTAGGTACTTGTGAATCACCTCTCAGGTCACAGGCTGTCCACCCACCTCTGCTGCTCACAGGGGTCCTCACCACCCTGGTGACAACCCTGTTCCTGGATCCAGTCCCTGTTGCAGCCTGAGCCACAGGGTGAGACTGGGAAAGAGGCCAAACTGGGAAGCTGGGCCCTGATATCAACTCCCTGCAAGAGGCCACAGGGTTGAATAGCTAGACAGCTTGGCTTCTAGAGCAAAAAACATCCTAAGTCCCAGTGCAGAGAGAAGGCTTGGCTTCTAGAGCAGAGAGAAGGTCACACCTTGCAGACTAAATTGAGGAAAAGAGTCAGAGCCAGAGGGAGGCAGAGGCCGCTGAGGAGCAGAGACTTACAGAGGTAAAAGGAAAGCTCGGGATTCCCCAGGTGGCTCCGAACAAAGTCTCGAAGGTCCCCCACTGTAGAGAAAGGGGAACAACACTCACTGTGAGATTCTGCTGGGAACCTAGGGACATGAGCCCCAGGGTTCCCCAGCAAAGCAGGCTGGGCTCCCTGTTGGCAGCCGCTAAACCCTGGATGTGAGGATTCCTCGGTGCATTCCTGCCATCCTAGGGGTTCAGTATGGTGGGAACTGCAGCACACACCACTTCTAGAATCCCCATCCTGATGCAAGAGAGGCTTCCTACCGACAGCCATGCCCTGGTAGGCCCACAGCATCCCCAGTACCTCTTGAGGACCCAACTCCTCAACCTGAACCTTGCCAGGTAGGAGTCCCCTCAGGCCTAGAACTACTTCATCCTCACTGTCTTAAAATAGTCCTCCAAGGTCCACTCCATCTCTGGTGGCTTCAATGGCTTCTTCTCAGAGAATTCCTACCTGCTCAAACACTGAGAATCATGAGCTCTGGGGACAGGCTTGAGCCTCTCGGAGAAGTAGCAGCTCAAGACCTGAACTGGTCCTGGAACCTCAGAGTCACCTGAACATCACAGGGAAAGGAGGGCAGCCTGTGGCTACCCCATCTTCCTAAAGCCCCAAAGGCGGGAGCTGTAGTCTGTGGTGGACAACAACCCAACAGGGCACAGGGTCACCCGACCCTGCAGACTCACCCGTCTCACTGGGGCGGAAGAAGCCCTGCAGGATGTACCGGTCAGGGAACAGGACCCTCAGCGCCACCTGTTGAGGAGCAAGTGAGAGGGACGTCATGGCACAGGGAGGCTCTCCCTGCTCCGTTCCTACTATAGTAACTGTCAGCTACCCCAGGCCTGGATTTCCCCATGCTCAATACATCTGAGCTCAAGAAAGGAGTCAATGCCCAACACATGAACATGTGCACCTTAAAAGCTCACCGAGGCGGCACAGTCCTATAACTCTCCTGTCAGAAATCACAGTTATCTCTGCCTATAAAGTAAATCTGAAGCCAGCAGCAGCGTGGACTAAATGAGCCCCCGTGTGAATGAACGAATGAATGAACGAACGTAACACATCCTGTGTGTGTCCCAATCTGTCCTGATGGCTGGGTGTGGTACTGCACACTTGAAATCCAATGCTTACGAGGTGGAGGTGGAACACTAAGTTCTGAGCCCACCAAACAACAACAACAAGGCAAACAAAAATGAAGATTTTTGCTCATCACAGGGTTAGAGAATGGTCAGTGGTAAAGCAGCACTTGCCTAGCATGTACAAGGCCAAGTTCAATTCAGTACTACCAAAAAAAAAAAAAAAAAAAGAGCTTTTCATCATGAAATGCTGAGGGGTGGGCTGGCTAGTCCTGAGACTCAGCACACAAGCCTATCATGACGCCTACTCAACCAAGGACAAGTCCACGTGGTGGTGGTGCTCTGCGACCCTGGGGCTGCCTAGCCTGTGAACCAACTACCTGAGTGGATGTTGCAGTCACTTCCTGGGGCAAGTCCTTCCCATAGGAACTTAAGGAAGTCATTGCTCACCTTTGGGTAGCGTTCCAGTTTCTCCTTCATCTGTGCCTCCCTGAAAGCCTTGGTCACTAAGGGAGCTTCTTCCAGACGCTTCCTGTGGTGAAGAGGGTCTCGGTCTCAACAGAAAAGCTCCTTAGTCTTGAGCAGGAAAAACAAACACCTTCCCCCTTGCTCTCCACAGTCCTAAGGGCTATTCTCCCTCAAGACAGTAGGAAAGGATCAGGTGAAGCCACAGAGGAAAGCCATGGAGATGACTACAGGCCCAGGGGCACCCACCGCTCACTCTTGAGCTGGGCCAGGCGTCTCCTCACATCATCCACGGTCACCTCAAAAAACTCGTCAGGCACCTCTGCTGGCCAAGGCTGTAGCAAGTCCTCTAGGTCAGGGTGGCACACCACAGGATCTCGGTCAACGGGCTGTGAATAGAGGAATTCAGTTGACATGGCTTCACCATGTATGTGTGCGTGTATGTGCCTGTGTTTCCACAGTAGAATAGCCATAAGACTCATCATCCCAGCGAACCATCTCAAAACCAGAGGGCCACAGTAGGGCTTGGAGAAGTAGTATTTAGAAGTCTTGATGTGGAGATGCTCAGCCCTCAGTGGGCATCAGTGCTGCCCATGGGAACTCAACTTCAGGCAAGACCAGAAGTGTCCTAACATACTTCTTGCCTCAATGGAAGAACCTCAAGTTCAGGAAACCAACTTGGGGAGCTGCACCCCTGTTGGAGGCCACGTCAGGGGTTCCAGAAAGGAGGAACAGTGGAAGCCACCAAATTAGAGTGTTGGCAAAAACCCCAGCCAGCTGCCCCTACTGCCCTCTTGCAGTCACAGCCCCAAAGCCAGGCTGACTCCACCTCTCCCTCCCTAGGGAGCAGCTAGCTGGCCTTCGCTCTGCCCACCCAGGGACAGAGGAAGGGCTAGCGTCACTCCTAATTGGCATCAATGGCAATGAAAATTACAAGGCAGGCCCAGTCCATTTGCGGTGCCCAGGAGGGTGGGATACCTCCTCTGTGCTGGGGCCACCCCATGGAGCCAGGCCTGACCAAGGTGCCAGTTGGGCTGGCAGAGCCCATGTTGGGTCCTGTCCTGCAGAAAAAACAGCTGTAATGCCATGAGCCAGGCCCTGAAATGCTGACAACTTGGGGACAGGTTGTCTGGCTCTAAGAACAAGCTTCCCCTTGCCCTCCAGCAGCCTTTCACAGTACCATCATTCTAAAGATGTCTTCAGGCCCAGAGAGATTGACCCTAGCCAGGCCCAAGGTACTTACCCTTAATATATCCACACTGGGTATATTTTGATGTATACCTGTCCCAGATGTCTCCTTGGAAGTTCCCTCATTTGTCACTGTCCGTGGACACCATATCCCTACAATCTACTAAGCTTTGTTATATTGTTCTAACCATGGAGCCCATTTGACCTCAGGCCACATGGGTAGGAAAGGCTGGCTAAGGCCTGGGCAGAGAGTCACAGGTGGCTAACCATGGACCCAGGGGGCTGCCCCTTCAAAGCCACAGCCATGGAGTAGCCATCGTAGGCAGTCTGCTCCAAAGGTCTTTACCACATGATGCCAGGTGCCAGGCTGCCCCCATGGCCACAGTTTCTGCATTCCAGCAGGGCCATGGGCTTGCCCAGGCTCCAGGGGGAGGGCAGAATGTAGGCACATCCTGAGCTATAAGCAACAGTTTCCATGGACAGCCAGTCTAGGCTGGGTGGTGGCAATCTGGGATTCGAGAGCAAATGTAGCCTCAGGCACTCAGGCTAAAAAAACTGAAGGAACTCGGGGCAGGCTTTCTTGCTGCCAGTTCAGAACCCTCCCTAAGGAACAGCCTGGAGATGGCAGGGAAGAGAGTGGCTTGTTAGATGCTTCTAGGGCAGGGCACATAGGAACATCAGTACTGCACTGTCCAGGAGCTGCTGAATTTAGTCAGAAAAGTAAAATTGGCACCTTTGATTGTTTTGGACCTTTCTTGCTCTACTCAGGAAAACTATCTACCACAAAGCACCAGGAGCCCAGGGACCAGGAAGCACTGGGGTAAAGGGTCTACTGGATCCTACTGGCAAAGATCAGGCCAAGTGAGCTGCTACAGAAGGGTCCAAGGCTCCAGAATCTTCCATGACACCTCACGAGGTCTGCGGCTGGCTGGCAGGAAGCATCACACTGCCACCAGTGGCAGCAGGGGGAGACTGAGAACTCAGTGGAGAAGCTCCACCAGCCTCACAATCTTCCCTAGACAGCTTCCATCCCAGAACCACTGGGCAGGCAGGGGCTGCAGCAGGCCAGTCAGCAGCACAGAGGTCACACAGCTGTCCCCCGCCATGCCTGACCCTGTTTACTCAGGATGCTCTGCCAGTGCCAGGCTCCCATCTCCATCCTGACAGTTTTACACATGATTCCCATCCTAGGTACTTATGGAGACAGTTTTGGATACAGAACTCATATCTGGAGGTGAAATATCAGGAGAAAGAAAGCGCACAGGGACAGCTGTGAAGGACAGTCAAGCCTGACAAGCCCAGAGAGACAAAGCATCACTGGTGCCTAGAGGAGAGGAAAGCCTGTCCTGTCATTCCTGCAACAGAATGGTCAGAACCCAAGATAACACCCTAGAACTCTCCTGTGCTGCGGGAGGACACAAAAGGCCATAGCCCACCGGGCTGAGGCTAGGAAGCTAAAGGGCTCCTGGGAGCACAATGAGAACCTGGGCAGGAGACTCCCAAGGACAAGCCAGGCCTTCAGAACAAGGAGCTCAGTGTGAGGGCATCTTAAAGAGCCTTTCCCCAGGAGGCCCATGCATGTCGGGGCCAAGTCCTCAAAATAAGCATACAGGGTCAGGGCATATTATGGCTGCTTTGTGACTGGTGAAGAAACTGAGGCACAGAGTGCCTGTAAAGTGTACGTAAAGGGTGGGTGGACTCCCTTCCCTGTCTGTGAGGCTATGATAGACTGACACTGGGTGGAAGAGCCCTTCCCAGAACTCACATAGGAGGCTTTGACTCCAGGGAACCTAGGAACACAACAGATTCTGAGTCCTGGTTAGCAGTGAGGGTCTTGCACACTGACAGAAAAGAGGAAAGGTTGGCAAGAAATAGCCAGGAAGAGTTTATCAGGACAGAAAGCAGTAGTCTCCCATATCCCACATCCTCAAATTCCACCACACCTGACCCCAAGCAATTGAGAACTAGGGCACAGGAGGCACATAGGCGAGCACCCCTATGAGACAGGTGGGCATTGCTGTAAGCAAACTCCAGGCTGGAACCACCCCCAGGTCAGATCACTCCAAGCAGAGAAGGAAGAAAGCTCAATGTATCCTGGCCTGGCCAGCCCTGGCAGGGTCTCGTGGCCACAGGATACCCTACTCATATCAGAAATGGCCTGCCCAAGCTCCCTCTTTTGACAGTGATTTTCCAGGATGAGATGACAGATGAAGAAAACATGTGAACACTATTTAGAGGTGACCTCAACCTCAGATTTTCCAGCTTCTCCATCAACGGTCGCCTGCTCCCTTTGCTTGCTCTTCCTCATCCCAGCCAGCGGGTGCTGACAATGGCTTTGGTGAGAGGGAATGTGAAGCGTTTCCCTTGAGGCTTTGAGCTTACATGAATCACTGCAAGAGGGATGCAGGCCAAACCTCCGAGTTACTCACAGGGCTCAGCCACCCTCGGGAGGGAGGGAGAGAGGCGCCTGAGCACATGGACACCATCAAAGGCCCTGGACGACGCAGCCGGACACAGTTGTGCCAGAGTCCAAGGCCAGACTGACTCAGGCTTGGGGGCAGCATAGGGGTGCTGCCCCTCTCCAAGATACCTACAGGGAAGTGCCACCCCAGCACACAACACCACTGGCTCCTAGGGCAGGTTTCCATTTTCATGTATATTTTTCTTAACTGCTCAGCTTCTCTACTGTGGATCTGAATTACTTCCATTTGGTCTTAAAAAAATTGACCAAAGCTCTTTTAAAAAGAAGAGAGTGAGGGGCTGGGGATTTAGCTCAGTGGTAGAGCGCTTACCTAGGAAGCGCAAGGCCCTGGGTTCGGTCCCCAGCTCTGAAAAAAAAAAAAAAAGAAGAGAGTGCAGCAGGGTATGGTGCACATGTTTAATTCCAGCACTCTGAAGGCAGAGGCAGGTGAATCTGTGAGTACAAGGTTAACCTGGTCTACAGAGCAAGTTCCAGGACAGCCAAAGTTAGAGAAAAACCCATCTTCAAACAAACAAACAGGGGCTGGAGAGATGGCTCAGTGGTTAAGAGAACTGACTGCTCTTTCAGAGGTCCTGAGTTCAATTCCCAGCAACCACGTGGTGGCTCACGACCATCTGTACCCTCTTCTGGTGTGTCTGAAGATAGCGACAGTGTACTTATATATAATAAATAAATCTTAAAAAAAACAAACAAACAAATCCAAACAAACAGACAGACAGAGTGCAGTTTCAGACTCTCAGCCACAGCAGTGACACGTGAACATTTGGAGTATTTCTGCCAAGCACTGTAAGCATATACATCACGTCTCTAAAAGTAACGGCTCGACCAGGAAAGGGAGGGCAGGGACTGGCCCAGACTGGCAGCTGCTCCTGGGGGCTCCGGAAAGATAAACCTCCATGTTGGGTCTAGTGGTACACAGCTATAATCCTAGTACTAAGGAGGCAGAGGCAGAAGGACCTCTATGAGTTCAAGGCAAGCCTGGTCTACATAGTAAATTCCAGGCCAGCCAAGGCTACATAAAAGTCTAAAAACCAAGACAAATAAGAAAGATAAATATTCAAGATAGGAGCAAAGACTGGAACACTCACACAATACAAACTGGGAGCCCAGGTTAGGGGAACAAGTGGGAGGTCCTTGTTTTACTGGACCATTCTCTACTACACTTGTTCAGTGAGCAGTAGGCCCTGGAGTCACTCAGTGAAGCTTAAGCACCTGCAAAACCAACCAGAAAGGAACTTGGAGAGGTAATTTAGCAGTTAAGATCATGTACTGCTCTTACAGAAAACTGAAGTTCACTGACCAGAACTCATGGAACTCCAGCTCCACAGACCCAACGCCCTCTTCTGGAATGTATGGGTACTGCAGTGATACACATATACCCCCCACAGACACACACACACACACACTCACACACAAAAAATGCCCTCTTCTGGCATGTGTGGGTACTGCAGCAATGCACATATACCCCCCAACAGAGACATGCACACAGGCACACACACACACACACACACACACACACACACACACACACCACACACACACGCACTCACGCACAGATGCACAGAATACATTACTGAAAATAAAGATAAGCTGGCATGGTAACACACGCCTTTAATCCCAGCAGTCAGGAGGCAGAGACAAGTAGATCTCTGTGAATTTGACACTAAGCTTGGTCTACATAGCAAGTTCCAGGTCAGCCAAAACTACATAGTGAGACCCTAGTCCCAAAACAAACAAGCAAACAAATGAATAAATACAAACAAAAAAACTTTAAAGCAAAACAAATGAACAAGTGGCCCAGATACTCCCAGTGGACTTTCCAATGAAGGAGTGGCCTGCAGCTCTCAAAAGAAGTGGGCTTGATCCTCAGAGCCTGAGAGCTATCCATAAGCACACAAGCACAGCGGGCCTATTGACAGAAACCCCTAGGGCAAAGAAGAGCAAACAGACTCAGAGTCCCCATCCTGGGCACCGGACTCCAGCCATCCACAGAAACCTGCCACCCTGCCTGCCCCGCCTGACATTCAGTGGTCCAGGTGGGTATTCTCACTAAGTTTGGCACAGCAACTTTCTTCATACTTCCCATCCCCCTACCCCCTTCCAGCCCCATTAGTACTAACCAGTCACCAGCCCAGGGTGCAGAGGGTGAAGGCCAGACTGAGCAGGGTATGTGGGACAGCCACGAAGGAAATCCCCTGAGGGGGAGGGGCAGGCCGGCCAGGGGCAGCTAGACCTGCCCAGGAGGACCCAGGGCCTTTGATCAGGGTTGGCCCCTGTGCCAGCTGCTGGGGAGGCTACAGGCATGGGGGTGTGTATGCTGTGATCGGCCTGCAAGTGCGTAGAGCTACAAGGCGGCCTCCTGGGCTGTGGAGGGACTTCAAAGGACATGGCCAGGGGGCGCCGGGCAGCCCCAGCCTCTCCCAGAGCCCGGTTCTGATCGCCAGTAAAACTACCTTCTAATAATTAATGTCTGACATCAAAGGCAGGAACCGCCAGGCTCTGTGAACCATCCCGGGCCTCAGCGAGGACCTGCCTGTATTTTATCCTGTCTCTTTCTTCTGAGTCTTTATTTAAATCCAAAAACCACACACAGGCAAAACATTAATGGGAAACTTGGAAACTCTTTTTGATTACTAAAGTGTACCTTTGAAGTTCCCCAAAAAAGTTCTGTTTTGTTCCCGTCCCCCTCCCCCCAAGACTGAGTAGGGACACAAAGCAGATGCATGTGGCCAGCCAGCCCTCTGGGTGTGGGGCTGCTGGTGACAAGAAGCACAAGGGGGGTGGGGGGAGACGACACACGCTCCACAATCAATCAGCTGCCCAGGCTCCCAGATCAAAGGCTGGAGGAGCACAAGCAGAGCATGCGCACCCTCCATGGAACAAGCCCTGCTGGCTGGGGGCCCTGGATTCAGTGCTTAGGGCTATGCTAGGATCCTGACACAGGGACAGCGACTGCTTGCCTGGCAAGCTGACCAGGCTGGCTGCTCTGACTGATGCACTCATATACAGTACAGGACATGGGATTCAACTGGCATGGAAGTAACGAGAGGCTGAAAATTGGCACCTTCAGGGTAGGAGAAAGACACAGCTGCCCTGCCCCTTAACAGAGTCATGGATCTATTTTTAGTCTGACTGTGGATGGACCCAGGAACTTCATACCAGCCAAACATCACAGGGCAGGAACCAGCAAGGTTCCTGAAGGAGAAGGCAGGTCCTTCCACCTTCTCTGTTCCAGGATACTTCATAAGGACAGTTTTGGGGTTCAGGGCCATGAGCAAATAGATAATCAAGGCACTAAAGAGGTACACAAGAGTGACAACCCACCCGCTATGGACACAGGTAACCGACCTCCCCCCTCAGGTGTGAAGACGGGGCAGGAGTAAGAGCCCTAAGCAGAAGTGTCAGGTTGGCACCAGCACTGACCTGTCACTGACCACCGACAGTGTCAGCCCCACAGTGGTGGGCTCAATGCACCGTGCCCTGTATTCTAGTATACACTATCATACCCTCAGCCCCAACATTATGAGCTGTCCTCAGAGTCACCAGGACCGAGATATCATGCCACAACTCCCACAGTTGTGGGCACAGGAGTGAAGCAGGTGAGATCTGGGCTAACAAGCAGGATACACAAGAAGGCCTTGCCTCACAATACACTGCCCACCTCAGCAGCACACACAGGACATGAGGTGGAAGCAAGTATTAGCCATAAAGACAAACTCTGAGAAAGACACATCAGATGAGCCAAGAAGGGGAACGTTTGTTTTTTATTTCCATTTTTAAATAAAGATTCATGAGGCCAGGAATGGTGGTCAGGTGGTCACACCTCTAACCCCAACACTCAGGAGGATTTCTGTGAGTTTGAGGCCAACCGGTCTACAAAGAGAGTCCAGGACAGCCAGGGCTACACAGAGAAACCCCAAAAATGTCAAAATAAAAAATAAAGCTTCATAGACAGGAAAATCACCAAGTGTGAAAAGTCACCCTCGCCCAAGTTACAAGGAAGACCCGTCAATATCCTAACACCAGTAGGAGATTCAGGAAAGGAAGGTAAGTACTACAGCTAGGCCTGCCTTACTTGGCAGACATGCTGGCCCAGCCCTAGGTCAACTGGGCTGTTATCACTTCCTCCCCAAGTCCAACACTGGACCCCTTTGGTCTCCAGCCTGTTCTAGGCCTCTTCTACCTCCTCCAAAGTCCATAGGTGCCTCAACCACTTCCACTGAGGATGCTGAGGCTTAAACAGCCTAGCTATGGGGGAGGGGGGTGTCTATGTAAGGTGAGAAGATGCAAGCAGACTGGGGCCAGGGCAGGAGCAGCCAGGATAAGTCAGCCAAAGGCTCGGGGAGCCCGCCAGAGGTAGGGCTTGCAGAGGCCAAGCCATGATGCCAGAGTGAGTTCCAGGACAGCTAGGGCTACACAGAGAGACCCTGTCTGCCCCCCACCCACCCACCCCCACCCCAATTAAGTACTTTCTTGATCCCAGGCTTGTTCCAGGCTGGAAAAGAGGAGGAAGGAAGGAAGGGAGGGGAGGGGAGGGAGGGAGGGGAGGGGGGAGGGAGGGAGGAGGGAGGAAGGAGGAAGGAGGGGAGGGAGGAGGGAGGGAGGAGGAGGAGGAGGAGGGGAGGGAGGGGAGAAGGAAGGGGGGGAAGGGAGGAGGGGAGGAAGGGAAGGAAGGAAGGAAGGAAGGAGGGAAGGAAGGAAGGAAGGAAGGAAGGAAGGAGGGGGGGAAGGAGGAAGGAAGGAAGGAAGGAAGGAAGGAAGGAAGGAAGGGAGGGAGGAAGGAAGGGAGGGAAGGGAGGGAGGGGAGAAGGGGGAAGGAGGAGGGAGGAAGGGAGAAGGAGGAGGGAGGGAGGGAGGGGAGGAGGAAGGAAGGAAGGAAGGAAGGAAGGAAGGAGGGAGGAGGAGGAAGGAAGGGAGGAGGAAGGAAGGAGGGAGGGAGGGGAGGAGGGAGGGGGGAGGGAAGGAGGGAGGAGGGAGGAGGAAGGAGGGAGGAGAGAGGAGGAGAGAGGAGGGAGGAGGAAGGAGGGAGGAAGGAGGGAGGAGGGAGGAGGGAGGAGGAAGGGGGAGGGAGGAAGGAGGAGGAAGGAAGGAGGGGAGGGAGGGAGGGAGGGAGGAGGAAGGAAGGAGGAGGGAGGAAGGAGGAAGGAGGGAGGAAGGAGGGAGGGAGGAGGGAGGGAGGAAGGAAGGAGGGAGGGGAGGGAGGGAGGGAGGAAGGAAGGAGGGAGGAAGGAAGGAGGGAGGGGGAGAAGGAGGAGGGAGGAGGGGGGAGGGGAAGAGGGAGGGAGGGAAGGAGGGAGGGGAGGGAGGAAGGGAGGAGGAAGGGAGGAAGGAGGAGGAGGGGGAGGAAGGAAGGAGGGAGGGGAGGGAGGGGAGGAAGGGAGGGAGGGGAGGGAAGAGGAGAAGGAAGGGGGAGAGGGGGAGGGAAGGAGGGAGGGAAGGGAGGGGGGAGGGAGGGAAGGAGGGAGGGAGGGAGGAGGAAGGAGGGAGGGAGGGAGGGGAGGGAAGGAAGGAGGGAGGGGAAGGGAGGGGAGGGAGGGAGGGAGGGGAGGAGGAGGAAGGAGGAGGGAGGGAGGGAAGAAGGAAGGGGAAGGAAGGGGGAGAGGAAGGAAGGAAGGAGGGAGGAGGGAAGGAAGGAAGGGAGGGAGGGAGGAAGGAAGGGAGGGAGGGAGGGAGGAAGGGAGGAAGGGAGGAAGGGAGGAAGGGAGGGAGGAAGGGAAGGGAGGGAGGGAGGAAGGGAGGGAGGAAGGGAGGAAGGAAGGAAGGGAGGGAGGGAGGGAGGAAGGAGGGAGGAGGGAGGAGGAGGGAGGAGGAGGAAGGAAGGAAGGAGGAGGAGGGAGGAGGAAGGAAGGGGAAGGAAGGAAGGAGGAGGGAGGGAAGGAGGGGAAGGAGGGAGGGGAAGGAAGGAGGGAGGGAGGAGGGAGGAGGGAGGGGGAGGAAGGAAGGAAGGAGGAGGGAGGAGGAGGAGGAAGGAAGGAAGGAGGAAGGAGGAGGGAGGGAGGAGGATGGAGAGGAAGAGGGAGGGGGGGGAGGGGAGGAGGAGGGAGGGAGGAGGAAGGAAGGAAGGAAGGAGGGAGGAAGGAGGGGAGGGGAGGGAGGAAGGAAGGGGAGGGAGGAGGGAGGGAGGGGAGGGAGGAGGGGAGGGAAGGAGGGAGGGAGGGAGGAAGGAGGGAGGGGGAGGGAGGAAGGAGGGGAGGGGGGAGGGAGGGAAGGAGGGAGGGAGGGAGGGAGGGAGAGAGAGAGAGAGAGAGAAGGGGGAGGGAAGGAAGGAAGGAAGGAGGAAGGAAGGAAGGAAGGAGGGAAGGAAGGAAGGAGGAAGGAAGGAAGGAAGGGAGGGAGGGAGGGAGGGAGGAAGGGAGGAAGGAAGGAAAGAAGGCTGGAGAGGAGGGAAGGGAGGAAGGAAGGAGGGAGGGAGGGAGAAAGGAGGGGAGGGAAGGAGGGGAGAAGGAGGGAGGGAAGGAGGGAGGGAAGGAAGGAAGGAGGAAGGAGGGAGGGAGGGAGGAGGGGGGAGGGAGGGAGGGAGGAAGGAGGAGGAGGAGGGAGGGAGGGAGGAGGAGGAAGGGAGGAGGGAAGGGGGGGAGGGAGGAGGGAAGGGAGGAGGGAGGAAGGAGGGAGGGAGAGGGAGGGGAGGGAGGAAGGGGAGGGAAGGGAGGGAGGGAGGGAGGGGGGAGGGAGGGAGAGAGGGAGGGAAGGAGGGAGGGAGGGAGGGAGGGAGGGAGGGAGGGAGGGAGGGGGGGAGGGAGGGAGGGAGGGAGGAGAGGGAGAGAGAGGAGGGAGGGAGGAAGGGAGGAAGGAAGGGAGGAAGGAAGGGAGGGAAGGGGAGGGAGGAAGGGAGGAAGGAAGGGAGGAAGGGAGGAAGGGAGGAAGGAAGGGGAGGAAGGAGGGAGGGAGGGGAGGGAAGGAAGGAGGGAGGGAGGGAGGGGGAGGGAGGGAGGGAAGGAGGGAGGGAGGGAGGGAGGGAGGGAGAGGGAGGGAGGGAGGGAGGGAGGGAAGGGAGGGAGGGAGGGAGGGAGGGAAGGAGGGGGGAAGGGGGAGGGAGGGGGGAAGAAGGGAAGAGGGAAGAGGGAGGAGGGAGGGAGGAGGGAGGGAGGGAGGGAGGGAGGGAGGGAGGGAGAGGGAGGGAGGAGGGAAGGAGCAGGCCGTCCGCTGTCTTCATGAGGACTACAATGCAAAGGTCAGGAATAAAAAGAAGTTAACCTAAACTTTATATGTGGGCCGAAAATGAAACTTATCACTGGCATCTGGCCCTGAATGCAGGAATAGCTTCGCCCAAATTTTCCCAAACTCTCAAATATAAGGGCTGAAGAAGACAGTGCTCACAGGCCCACCATCAATACAGAAAAAGCTGCCTGCAGACCTCAGCACCTATATCTGAAGATAAAATATTTAGCAATCTCAGGAATAAAGGACTTAGCCTAATAAAGGTTGTTTACGGTGAAGCTATAGAGTATTCCCCTAAGGCAGAGGCAAGGCTTCCACTAGGAGTGCCATGACTCAAAGAACACTAGAGACTCAAAGACAAGTCCAGTCTGACACTGAAAAAACAAGCTTAGGATGGTCATGGACATCAACAGAAATGCAGACAAACTTCCTGGAGCTAATAAAGGTGCTACCTATGACTTGGTAGCAGGAACTCTGATACTACTCCACATATTACAAAAAGGAACCTCAAGTGTCCACTCCTACATTACAGCACAGAGTAAGAAAGTGTGTACAACATGTGCCCGCCATGCAAGGAGACGCAGTGCATGGAGTCTCCTGAGGCAAACAGAGACTCCGCAGAGCTCCACACAGCAGAGCTTTACGCAGTGTCCAACAGCAGTCTCTCAGGAACTTGGCTAACGTCCTGAAAACTATTTGAAAGGATAAGTCCTTGAAGAGACATGTCACTTTTGGCAAAGAGAGGTAAGGAGGAAACTCCTCTGGCAGCCATTCCAAGATGAGCCTCACCAGCAGGGAACCACTGGAGGGAGACCAGCCCCACAGACTGGATGCTGCTGGGACAGCGAGACAGAAGCTGAGTAGCTAAAGATAGTGCTACAAAACTGGCTAGAAGCAAGCACTGAGGGGGAAACCCAGTAAATTCTCTCATGCTCTATACATGGAACAAAAATTTACTCATGGAGTCAAAGGAAATCAAAGCCAGAAGACATCACCTGATCACTCAGAAAACAAAGATCAGGAACAGATTCCACACTAGGCTTCCTGTGCAATAAGGGACCCATGCCAGCATCACAGTCACAGTGACTCAACTGACACAGCCCAACGCACCAGGAACTCTACAGTGGCTGAAGGACATCTGCAGGAGAAGGCAAAGTCAAGTGCCAAGAACTCAAGGAGGATATGCTCAGTCACAATAGCCAAAGACAAAGTGTCACAAAAGACAACTCTGGGCTCTCGGCAGTCGGCAATGCTCACTGCTCTTGGAGAGCACCCAAGTTTGACTAGCAGCACCCATATCAATGGCTTACAACCATCTATGCCACCAGATCCAGAGAATCCAACGCTCTCTTCTGGCCTCCTTGGGTACTGACACTCAAGTACACACACACACACACACACACACACACACACACACACACACGCACACACAAATAAAATACTTCTTTAACACATTCTTATTCCCTCTCCCTCTCTCTCCACCCATCTCACTGGCAATTGTTAGATGCAGCAAAAGCACAAGGCACTGAGGAGCCATTAGGCTGCAGGCTGCTATGAACCATGTCAGCCTGCACGGCAGTACTGGGATCCAAAAGTGGGAGTACTGGGTGGGAGGGAGATAAGCAATGGGAGGGTCAAACGTCAGACAGTACATTAGTAAACCATGGGGTAGAGAGACCCTGTCCTAAAAACGCAGAGAATGCTAGAGGAGGCCTGGCTTGGTGGCACTGAATTGATGAGAGAGGAGGGTTACAAGTTCAAGGCTATCCTGGCTACATTCTCAAGACATGTATCTCAAAAAAGAAAAACAAGTGGATTCAGGAGACTCCTCAGTGGTTGCAGCCCTCGCTCAACAAGCATGCAGATGGGATCTCAGGTTCCCAAAACCCACTTAAACGCCAGGTGAGCCAGGTGGTGGTGGCACGCACTTTAATCCCAGCACCTGGGAGGCAGAGGCAGGCGGATCTCTATGAACTCAAGGCCAGCCTGGTATACAAAGTGAGTTCCAGGGCTACACAGAGAGACCCTGTCTTAGGGGGCAGGAGCAGCCAGGTGTGCATGACAGCCCACCTATAATTTCAGCCTCCAAAGGCAAAGGATTCTCCAGAGTAATCTAGTTAACAAGATTAGCCACATGGTGAACTTTGATTTGATTGAGACCGTGGCTCAATGACTAAGGTGAAAAGCTGATCAAGGGTGACTCGTGACATTGGCCTCAGGCTTGCATATGCCTGTGTTCACATGGGTATTAATACCATGCGCACATGTGCCTACATACTTTTAGAACATGCATATTTACATGCACACACACGAAAACTTTAAAATAGCTGGGTGTGGTGGCAATACCATTAGTCCTGGTTCTCAGGAGGCAGAGATCAAGAGACAGCTCTCTATGAGTGGCCAGCTGGACCTGCAGAGCCAACTCCAAACTAGCCAAGGCTGCATAGTGATACCTTGTCTTTAAAACAACAACAACAATATTATTATAATGTATACTTATAATTAATAATAACTTAAATTTTAAGGAAAATAAGTAACTTATCCTCCTTCCCAAACAGCTGCCTTCCTTTAAGGCACCAGCCTCAAGGCTCCAGGCCATGGTTACCTTATAGCCTGCCCCAGAGCTAACTGCCGGCCATGTGCTGGCCAGACAAAGACCCTCTCCAGCCCTAGGCCAGAAACTACAGGTCCTGCTGAATGAAGTCCTGCTTGGCTGAACTCTCAAAGACTGGGCCCTTCCCAGGAACAAGCTCATGAAGGAGCAGAGCAGAGAGTCCAGGAACTTCCCATGTTTCCTGAGCAAACCCTCAGTGAAGTTATTCATACAGGGTACTCTTGTGTTGCTCAGAGGCCATAAGGGCAAGCAAATGCCTCACCTGGAAGCCAGCAGAGTGTGCAGATGGTACCTATGGTACCCAACAGTAGCGCACACCCTGTCCTCCTGCTGGCTAGGGCCATCAGCCAATGGGAGGAAGGCAGGGGAGCCAGACACTGACATGACAGGGACATCCACCCCCATCCCTTGGTGCAAAGGCAGTCTCCTGGGTGCCACCTAGGGTTGGGAAAAGGTGTTCACTCACAAGGCCCATCACCTGACCATGAAGAGTGATCTGAAATAAAAGTACCTTTCTATACCTGGAGTGGTGGCAGGGACAAGTCATTACCAGGACAGTAGGACGAGACTCACTGATAAATGGGTCAGGGTGACAGCAACAACTGCAACTCAAAAGACAGACCCAGAATTCAGACAAACAGCCTTGCCAGGCACGGTGGCGTACAGCTTTAATTCTAGCTCTCAGGAAGAAGAATCAGACAGATCTCTGTGTGTTCAAGGTCAGTCTGGACTACACAATAATACTCCATCTCAAACAAACCCCAAAAACAAAAATAAATAAAAACAAAACAAAAAACTCAGAAAAAAATAAAGCGTTGTTCTGCAGATGGCCTGAATGGGTGTGTACTGAAATGGTATCCCTCAGCAACAGGTACACAGAGATGAGCTCCACCTCAAGAAAGCCAACCACAACACAAAGTAACAGCACAGATCGTGCTGGACCAGGGACCAACCACAACACAAAGTAACAGCACAGATCGTGCTGGACCAGGGACCACTGGGTGGGCCATTTCCTGAAGGCTCAGGAAGGCCAGCTGCTCTCTTCTCCCAACCAAGGTGAGCACTTTTCACACCAAAGCCATCTCTACAGTTCAAGTCCCCCACTTAAACTTCCAATGAAGTTATGGAGATCCTGACCCACAGACAAATTCACTGCCACTCTTACACAATCTCCATCTATGCCTCAAACCTGCTGCCCAGCAACAAGAAGATGACAGGAAGGCTGCCTGGTATGGGACAATCAATGCTCAAAACCTCTTTCACACTATCAAAACCTCCCGGCCAGGCAGCAGGCAGCAGGCAGAGAGCAGGCCAGGCTGAGAGCCCCATGAAGAATATCCCAGGTAGCACAGATGCTGGTGGCGATCTGGGCAAGTCATATTTCCACATGCTTACACGGGGAACTCAGATAGAACAAATCTTTTCCCAAGAGGTGCCCACACCTGAGGACATCATAGGCAACAAGGTCAGAGTTGAGTCCTGGTGCCAGGGCTCAGTAGGCACTCAGTACGCGCCCAGTAGGCGCCTTACCGGTTCAGGCTCCTGAGGAGGCTCCTCACCCGGCTTTGACTTCTTAGGCTTAGAAGGGCCCCCGGGGCCAGAGAATGAGGTGGATGACTTGGCAGCAGGTGATGTTAGAGATCTCAAGGACACAGACGGGCCCCCCAGCCGCTGGCCCCCACCCGAGAAAGGAATGAATGGGGCAGATGCAGACTCCTTTGCGGTGCTTTGCTTCGTTTGAGCATCTGCTGGTTTTGGGCCACCTTTGAGGCTGGTCCCTGAGGTACTTGCACCACCCTGATGATTTAAGTCTCCCCTGCTGAACTCCCCAGAGTTCAAAGGAAGCAATGGGCTACTGGATGCCTGGTCAGCTGACATGGAGGAGACTGGACTTCCTGGGGGCTTGCTCCTGACGGCTATAGACTCCTGTTTGCCAGTGGTGTCACACTGCTTTATGACAAACCTGGGGAGAGGAAAAAAAATGAGTCTAACACCATAGACTGACCCTTCCCTACTTCAGGGTCCCTTCTTAAATCCATGTCTTCTCTCTGAAGAGGAGAAATGAGAAAATGGCTGGAAGGGGTGGTCCTTGAAGGCATAGTCACCAATCATTGTGAGGGCAGTACTACCTACATTCCTAACCCTGAGTACCTTTTCCACATGCCCACCCCTGCCCCCCAACTCCAGGCTCTCCCACTTCGGGCTCTGAAATGCTAGGGTTACAGACATGTGACATACCTACCTCCCTTCCCCCTTTTTAATTAAACGGTTCCAAAAGCCTAGAGACTCTGACATCCCTACCTGATGGTGGCACTACCGCCTGTCAGGCCCAGTGACTGAAGCGTTGTGTTCTGCAAGGCAGCTCTACCAGTCACCTGCAGAAAAACAAAGGACATGTAGGCCATGCCTGGATCTTCAAGCCTGGAACAACTTCCTCCACCTACTGAGTCCTGGTTGGTAAACTCTCCCAAGCCAAAGCCCACCAGGATCCTCTTGCCACACACATCTCAGCTGTCCCTAAAAGTCCTTGTATTTTGTGAGGACAAGAATGTAACTGGTCTGCAGCTGGTGAGGACCCACTAACCATCTGTCCCATGACCTGGTTGGGCCTCCTCAGCTGTGCATTCAGCCCGCTGTGTCTGGAGAGGGCAGACTAAAGATGCCCAGAAACCAAGCATCCTGTGCTCAGCCTCCAGCTATGCTTAGTACAGGAGAGTGAGGAGCTCTTGGTCAGCATCTTGGGAACAAGGAGGGCAGACTGCAAGCCCCATATTCCCATAACGCCCTGGGCACAGGCTCCAGAGCCACCACCAGCTAGCATCTCCATTGTGCCTTCCCAGGACCTGCACCTCTTTCTACATTCTTAGAGCTGTCATAACTCCAAGCCACCACATTCCACTCATCCTCATGACCCTCAATGGACAAGAGGCAACAGGCAACATGAGCGCGAGGGCTCCAGATGCCAGGTTCCCTGCATAGGTTCTCCTCAGCACCACACAGGTGTCTACCAGGCCACAGAGAGTCTACCCTGTCAGATAGCCAAAAGCAAGATGGCGAGACCCACTCTTCTTTAAGAGCCCCAGATTAGTCAACACCTCTGTCTCCTGCGTAGGATACGTGTCGACCCAGAGATCCCCGTAACAGATCTCCGTAATAAACCTCGCCTTTGCTTATTACATCCAAAAAAAAAAAAAGAGCCCCAGATTAGAAGGCATTGTCTCATGGGCTCTTCTGTCCTGTCCTATGTAGGGTGACAAACCTTCTCAGTATACTATCTGCAGCCACAACTGTGCTACCATCTCCAGCCTCAGCTACTTCACAGCTCGGCCACTGAACCAAAGCTGGGCCTCTAAGGAGCTACCCTCAAGAGCAGAGTCACAAACGGCCCGAGACCTAGAATATGTAGCCAAACAGGATGGTCAGGCTGGGGTCCCTGGGGTCCCGCGGTCCATCTCTTCACAGAAAGAATGTGGTCAGAGCAGTTTCCTACAGCACAGCCCCTCACAGCCCCTCACAGCCCCTCACAGCCTTGGGTTGAGGAATCTCAAATGGGGTAACAGAGAAAGTCCTGTCCCACCCCAGGGCCTTCCTGGGGACCTGCAGAAACAGCATGCCTCTGCCTAAGCCAGGACAAGGCACTGGGCCAGGGAAGAAACAAAAAGCCCCTGTGAGGTCAGGGGACCCAGGACTAGGAGGGTCCTCGTGGTGGTGGGCGGGGCTGGCGGGCCAGCATGGCCTCACTGCCAGCACTGCCTGCGCCACGCTGCACTCAATTTTGAAAAAGATCAAAACACAGAGCAAAGCAAATATTTACTAAAAGGAAACCACTTTTGTGACTCTCCAGCTTTGAGAGAAGCTGAAAAAACAAACAGGGCACTGAGGGAGGTTTCAGGAGCAGCCCGGGCGGCCGTGGTCGGCTTCCAGTGGGGCCGGCTGTTCCGCTTTTTTCCACAGAACACATAATGCTTTCAGGAGCTGGAGCTCCTGCCATTGCTTTGAAGACTCAAGGCAGCGAAGTTTCCAGGTTGGAAAGTGGGCTGGGCTGCTGAAGTGTAGGAGAGGAGTCTGGCAGCCAACACCTACCTCATCCCTCATGTATACACAGACAGGGGTCCTCTCACCCAGTTGCTGCAGACGCTCCCTGGAAAGAAAAGAAGAAAAACATCAGGAGCCACCACAGGGGACAGCAGAGACCCCAGGGGCCCCTAGCCAAGCACCATGGAAAAGCCAGGGATCCAGGCTCAGGATCCCAGCCTTCCTGATTCCCTCCTGTACTCCATAACCATCAAAAAGCAATCAAGGGCTGCATGGAGCCCCAAAAAGGGCCTCAGCCATCAGACATGGCCAGGGATTGCTCCCACCCACTTCAGCCAGAAGGCCACCACATGGCATGAGATCCAGAGGGGATGAGCAGCCCTAACTCCATGCTGCACATTGCCAACATCACCTCACACAGTCTGGGAATCCTGGGTCTAGACAGTTACCTTCAACTGCCTCTAAGAACTGACACCTAAGCCCAGCTCAGGACACAAACCCATTCAGCAGACCTAAGCAGCCTAGGCTCTCAAGGTCATAAGTATTGCCATGAGCCTCTTATCCAGACCCAAGGTGGGCAGCAGGTCTGAGGGAGGGTGGCAATCTCCTAGAAGGGTAAAAGACATAAGTTCTTGACCCACAAGTAGCTTGAAGTAATGGCTACAACTTGTACTTGTTTCAGTGCCCCAAAGGACAAGTGTCCCTTTTGTGCCTGGACACAGAGAGTGGGAGTAGTCCCCTCTTAGGAAGCATAACCAGAGTTAGCTTTCTAAGGTGATGGTTACCCAAAACAGGATGAGATCTGGTCTCCCCATCCTGGATGACAGTCACATGCAGCACTCAGATCCACTGATGGCTGAGGGCAAAGGCTGAGAGCAGGAAAGGAACAGGAAGCTCCACAGACGGGTAGCAACTTCGGGGGCACTCCTACTCCCCATTCTTCTCTTTCCCTCATTCCTACCACCTTTCAAACGATGTCCCTAAGGGACTCAGCATTTTTCCCTTTCCCCTGTCTCCAAATATCTCCACTCTGCACATAGAAGCCCCAAGGAGCACCCAGTAGGCACTGGTAGACCTAAGCACGTAAGTTATACAGTGACACCTTCCCCAGCCCCCGACACACACAAGTGGCCCACCTTTTGCTGACATACAAGGTGACTAATGGGAGCCAGATGACTGACTGGCCGCTGAACCATTTCCTCTGCTGGAGGACTGAGTGGAAGTTAGTTCCTACATTTACACACACACATATGCACACGCACACGCACACATCTTGGACATTAGTGAAAATATGCTCAGGTCAGCTGTTCTCCAAAGGAAAAAAAGAGTTGGGTCCGTGAGCAAGGACTAGGCAAAAGTGAAGACCCAGCTAGGCCTCGTGAGCATTATGGCCCAGACAGAAAGGCAGTCAGGGCAGGAACTGAGCCGGTGGCCAGGAGTCAGGATATAGGAATAGGTAAGTGGTGAGCTTGGCCAGGGCAGGCCAGGGAGAGCTAGAAGCCAGTATTCAAGGAACATCTAGACATGAGACATGCACCATGGTCAACCCCAAGTACTCAAGGGACCTTTGGAGCACACATGTGCCAAGCACGGCTCCAATGGCTAAGGATCCACAGGAGTGAGCATGAAGTCTTTAACAGTCTTCTATTAAAGAAGGGCTGAGAGTCAGTCTACAGCCCCATGGCACAGACAGCTCAGGCACAGTTGGTGGGTGCACAATCCACCATCAGACCTCCACAGCCTGTGTGTGGAGCACATTTACCTTTGGTATTCTGCTGCTTTTGCCTTGTATGTTCCCTACTTCTAGAGTACATTCCTGACAAAGCCCAGCACTCCAGCTTCATCTGCTCCCAGGGGCCTTGTCAGGACAGCAAAACAGAGCTTAAGGAGACCACAGAGCCCAACCTGCAGGACAGGCTTCTGGCTCCGTAGGCCTCTGAAGTCCACAGCTGGTATACTCTCCACGCAAGGGCAGGCAGACTCACAGAGCGCCATTCACACAAGTCATTGTGCAACTGTGTACTGGAACTGCCCTTACTGGCTCAAGAAGATAGGCCAGGGAACAAGGGTACAGTCTGGGAAGGACAACAAGAACACGGAGAGGCTTTGCCTCCCAGATACCAGACATATAACACACTTCTACAAGGAGGCCATGCTGCCAGGCCACCTGACCAGGGCTGCCTGAACCAACTCAAGGAAATGGCCAATGCGTGCCTTGTCTACAAGCCCTTGCATGGGGCATCATGGAATAACAAATTACAACAGGGACAGAACCCGACATCAAATTATTAGACAGTGGCCAGCTTTGATGTGCAGCTTCTCCCGAGCAAGCAGGCGTATCAAATTCCCTCATGCAGCATCTGAGAGGAACAGTGTATAAACATGCCGTGTGGCCACAGGCCCAGGAAGGGGCAGCCAAAATAGCTTCCAGATCTGCCACCCTGCCTAGCAAGCAGAACTGCCAGTCCTAGTGATAGGACTCAAGACCTCATGTCCCAGTGGGCCACCATCACACCCACACAGACCTCTCAGAGCCTACTCCTGTCCCCCAGGAAAGACTGAGCCACAGGACATCAAGCTCCAGAATGAGAAATGCACCACCAGGTGGTGATTGATGGCTTCTATGGAGTCTGCTTACCCACAGGACACATGACCCCAGGAACCAGAGAAAGTGTGTTAGTGGTATCAAGCCAGGTCTCCAAGATCAGCCAGCCTTCCCTGGTGGGAGTCAGTGTGGCTGGAGAGGACACACATGTCACCACTGTCCCTTCAGCTGCATGCCTCACTCAACACAAAGCTCGCCCTCCCTTAGGGGTGTGTAGTCTGGACATTTGGGGTTCAGCTCCTCATGAGGACAGGGCACTGTATACTAAGGACGAGCACTGTCCACAGTCTTTGTATGTCACCTGTTCAGACCTAACACACAAGACTGAGACTAACACCAGTGCTCCCAAGAAAAGCCCAGCACCACCATGTTCCCAAATAGACAATGACCCACACAGACAAGACCAGCAAAACACCAGACCTGTGACTAGAGGCAGTCTGGCTTTTCCTGGTTTGGGGTGCCCTCTGAGGATGAACCCATGTTCTAAAAGGACTAGGAGCCAGTGTCCAATGCTTGGTGACAATGGAGTTCCATGTGTCCATGTTCCATCTAGAGGGAACAAAGAAACCCAGATAACTGAGCCTACGCAAGTCCAAGGAAGGAAGCCTCTGGCCTTACACAGATAGTCACAGCCAGGAATGGAGCTGGAACCACTGGGTACACAAACCCATCCAGAATATGGCCTTAGGTTTGACCTTATCCCCCAGAGGAGTACTATCCTCATACACAGTCTTCTCTATGACTTATAATAAATATCCTGCACACCCCAAGAATCACGCAGCCCTCCTGAGGGTTGCAGCCAGCCACTCAGAGTTAGCTCTCCTGAGGGCTGCAGCCAGCCACTCAGCTAGGAAGGGCAGAGAAAGGTTTGGGGCATATAGCAACCAGGGTGGGACACAGGAGCAGGAACAGAGGAAGAGGACCCAGTCAAGAATGGGGCCCATCTGAGAATAAGCCAAATGGAGCCTGTAGGGTCCTACGAGTATTCAGCAAACACAGTTGGCACCTCTGAGAGCAAGTCCCCTCTGCAATGCATTCATGAACTTGACATTTTACAAAAGAAAAAAGAAAAAAAGAGCCCACACTGTTCCCAAACAGACTTCAGAGAGCAGCCTGTGGGCAAAGACCTGAATCCTGGGGTGTCCCAAAGCACTTACTTCAGTTCATGCCCTCCCAGCTCCTCACACCCCATCTCATCTCTGTCTTACTCAATACTTCCTGGTGGCCACTTGCCTGATGCAGCCTGCTGGACTGGCCCTACTGACTACACACCCATGTGGGCTGTGTGGATAGCCGCAGGATCTCCGGACATGTGGTAAATTCTGACTCATAGCAGGAGGCACTGGTAACACTACAAAGCCCCAGGGTCCCTGTCTCTCCCCGCACATTCTTAGGTCTCCACTTCTATAGCCTCAGACACTGTTATTTTCATTTGTGCTTTGCCTAACACTGAAGAGGTCCTCCATCAGATGACCATGAAAAAGCGTAAGTCTAGCCATCAAGGTATGCAGCTCAAAGTCAGCAGCCCCAGCTGCTTCCCTGGACCAGAGAAATAGAAAGAAGGGCTTGCCAGTCCCTGAGGCAACTAGGTATGGCCCAAGCTCCAAACGAGACTCTGCAATTTCAAAATTTTCACATGAGGTCTGGAGAGATGGCTCAGGAGTTAGGAGCACGTATTCCTCTTGCAGAGGACCCAGTTTTGATCTCCAGCACCCACTTGCTGGTTCACAAGCATCTGTTAGCTCCAGTTCCACAGAAGCTGACTCCCTCTTCTGGCCTTTGTGGGTGCAAAGTATACATTACATACATATATGCAGACAAGCATGAAAACAAAAAATAAATAATCTTCAAGCCAGGCATGGTGGTTCCTTCCCTTAATCCCAGCCCTCAGGAGGCAGAGGCAAGCAGAAGCAGGTAGATTCCTGAGTTCAAGGCCAGCCTGATCTATAGAGTGAGCTCTAGGACAGCAAGGGCTACACTGAGAAACCCCATCTCAAAAAACAAAAAACAAACAAATCAATCTTCAAAAGCCTCATACCATAAATGACAATAACATTTTAGATATACTTAGATAAACTTATCAATAAAATTAATTACACTTCTTTTTACTTTATCATTAACACAATTACTGGAAAGTTCTGAGTTCTGTCCATGACCAGCGCAGGTAGCTGGGCTGGGTAGGGTTGGATCATGGCAGAAAGCCACCCCGTGCCTCCCAAACACATACACAAAGCATGCTTTACACACAATACGACTGCCACAGAACCTTCCATGGGCCACAGGCCTCAGTGCCCGACCTCTGGCATCTCCACAGGTGTGGCACTCACAGAGTTCCTGGGTTCTTCCATCTCGAGAAGACTCGAGGTGGCCAGCTTCCTGCATGTACCATTTGGCAGAAATTAAGAATAACAAACGTCTTGGGCTCACCACTTGGAACCTGCCTATCCCTCACTTTTCCACTGATGAAACTGTTGTCCCTGCACAGAGCCTCCACCCCTCATTGTGAGACTGAAAATGCATCTATTCGGGGGCATAAGGGGGCACCAAATCAGGTCTGAAAGTCCAGAGCTGGAGTCTGTGGACGTCTGACCTCTGGATCCACTGAGTCTATCTCTGAATTTATCCTGAGAAAAGAAACAGGACTGCAGGCAGCTGAGTGGTCCACTCCAGCTCTGCCTATACAGGCCACGCAATGAGGAGCAGGGCCTGTCAGCACAGGCACTTGCATCAGGTACAAATGGAGGCTATCCACTCGACAGAAGACAACATGCAAGAAGGAACACTATGAGGATCGTCAGGAAAACATTTATGACAATCAAATCAAAAAAGGATGACCTGACAGCACAGGATGACACCATCCAAGCCTTCAGGAGACTGAGGCAGGAAGCCTCAGCTGCAGAGACAGTTCAAGGGCAGCTTGGACACCTAAGAGAGCCCCTGTCTCAAATGTAAAAGGAGTGGACAATGAGACAGGGAAATGTCTGCTGCATGAACAGGAAGACCTGAGTCCAATTCCCCAGATGTCACATCAGACACTGGGCACAGTGAGTGGCACACACCTGTAAATGCCAGTGCCAGGATGCAGAGACAGAAGGCTTCCTGCACGGCCAATCTTCCTGAATTGGCAAGTTCATGGTGGATACACACACACACACACACACACACACACACACACACACACACACACACACACACACACACACACACACACACACATGCACGCACACACACACACACACACACACACATGCACACACACACGCCAACACACACACATATATGCACACACGCCACACACACACATGCACACACGCACATGCACGCGCACACACACACACACACACACACACGCACACACACGCACACATGCACACACACACACATATGTACACACACACGCACATGCACATGCACACACAGTAAAAGAAGTAAAAAAGAGGGCTGAGGATATATATAACTCAGTGGCAGAACACATGCCTAGCATGCACAAAGCCCTAGGTTCAATCCCTAGTACCATGAAAGAAAATTATAAATCACCCTTAGCCAGTATTTCCATGTTTAAAAAGTATTTGTGGGGTTGGGGATTTAGCTCAGTGGTAGAGCGCTTGCCTAGCAAGCGCAAGGCCCTGGGTTCGGTCCTCAGCTCCGAAAAAAAAAAAAGAAAAAGAAAAAGAAAAAGACAAAAAGTATTTGTAATATCCATGGTCAGACATGCCAACTGTCATGGGCCCAGAGGCACTGGCCTCAGAGCTAACCAGTCTTCTGGATCATGCTATTACCTGTGTCTTCAAATGCACTTCACCGTACAAGTCAATACAGCCTAAGGATACAGACACCAGTGTTTCCCCACCTCCTCTAGTCCTTTGGCTCCTCCCCAGGAGACACCACCAAGATACTCTGGGCCATTTTATCTTCATTCTCCTGTGGTGAGAGACACACACTGAAGGAGAAGCAACCCGTTTGGTGTCTTGATCCTGCAGTAAGCCAGGGGGGGCGTACCTAGAAACAGCCTGGACTCATTCTTAAATCCACTTCAGACACAAAGCAAACACTATTCCTTCTATTCTGTTTGCTGATACCTTTCTCTGGGCCTTACATCTCTTCTGACATTTTCCCCACGGATCATGTTTTATCTGTGCCACCCATGACGACCGCCGAGGAAAGCAGCCCAGCACCCTAGCATGAAGTCCACAGGCTCCCTCCTGGAGACCAACAGACTCTCATGAGGATACGCAGAGTAAACTTGGGACCTTTCACATCTAGGGTTGCATGCTCTATCCTCACTCTTCCACGCACTCTGGGAAAGGGAGAATTCCAGCACAATTAGACCTTGAAGGCACCACTCTACCCCCCTAGGATCTAGGGCTGTCCTCCCCTGTAAAAGCAGCAGCAACACTTCTGTCCCCAGATTGTACATTTCACAACATCCCTTGATAAGGGTCTTCTGCCTATTGTCCCGAACTAAACAAGTCTCTCAGTCAGGGTCACTTAGTCTTCAGCTCTGGAAAGTTCTATAAAGATGGGCAAAGTCTGGAGCCGCTGTTCTCTGGACCTGTTTTGTAGTGAGTGACCTGGCACAGAAAGCGGAACAACCCAACTGACCCTGTGCAACCTGCTCTCTGCCCTCCAAGGATACAGAAATTCTATTCCCAAAGAACTCAACCTTAAGCAGCCCAGCGTCAGCCAGCAGCAACATGCCAAGCCACAAACATTAGCCCAGACCTGCAGCCAATCCCAACCTCCCAGGCTGTTAGTCAATACCCATAGCCACCATGAGGAGGAGCCCATGTAGCTGCAGCAGTGCTTGGGTCAAGTCACCCACAGTTGTGGCTGAGGTACAAGCCTGACGCTGAGGTAACTCAAATTGCTGCTGTGTTCCCACATTCCAACAACTCCTCGCTGAAGCCCACCAGCCTACTGGCCAGTCAGCCACCCTGCCTATCTGCCTTCCTTCCTCCCTTGTTTTTGCAGACAAGGCCATGCTATATAGCTTAAGTTGGTCTGTAACTCACTGTGTAAACCAGGCTGGCCTCAAACTCACAAACCCCGGGTCCTGAACTATAGGCACAGGCATAAGGCGGCAGAAGGATGCAGTGTGCTTGTGTGTACGTGTGCATGTGTATGTGTGCGTGTCAAACTTGGGGCCTTAAACACACTTGACAAGTGCTCCCTACTGAACCATACCCTTCTAACCAGTTGTATCTATGATCTCACCAGCACTCAGAAGACAAGTCCTACCGACACTCCCTGGCCATCACATGGGCCTGATATTTACACAGTTGCTAACACCAGGCCTAAACTCACTTTTTTTTTCTTTTTAATAATTTTTTTTTAATTCATGTGCATTGGTGTTTGCTCACATGCATGTCTGTGACGTATGCCTGTAGAAGGACATCAGATCCCTGCAACTGGAGTTATTGACAGTTGTGAGCTACCATGTGGGCTGTGGGAATTGAACTTCAAAAAGCAGCCAGTGCTCTTAACCACTGAGCCATCTTTCCAGCCACCTCAACTCATTCTTAAATCCACTTAAGACATAGAGCAAACACTATTCCTTCTATTCTGTTTGCTGATCTTTAAAAGTAGACAGACTTGCAGAGTGGTGGTGGCAGACACCTTTAATGTCAGCACTCAAGAGGCAGAGGAAGACAGATCTGAGTTCAAGGCCACCTTGATCTACAGATAGAGTTTCAGGACAGTCGGGGCTTTATAGAGAAACCCTGTCTCAAAATACAAAAAACAAAACCAAATAAAGTAGACAGACTCCCACTTACAAGAAAACGTAAACACTGTTTCGCTCACTTCAGAATCACGTTTAAACTACCAATCAACAGGAACTGACAGAACCAATATCAGGAAACCTCATCCATATAAAGCAATGTCACAGCGCCAAGCAGTTAACGGCTTTTGGCTCGCTCTAATCGAGGATCCCAAACACAGATCTTACACAGACATGGGGAGGTACATCCTACATCTCATCTCGGTCGCAGCTCATCATCAGTCCTAGGGATCTTTTGGGTCCCCACAAAGATGGAGGCATAGCCTTGCTCTTCTTGGAGGACAAGGAGGCCAGCAGGCCAGGAAACTGAGCTGCCAATACCTGCCAATGCTGGTCTCCAGTCATCTCAGTCAGGACGGCAAAAGCCCAAGAGCCAGGGCCCTGGCCAAAGCACAGTATAGGCTTCAGACCTCTGCCACGAGAGTGTGGACAAGAGCATTTGCCCACAATGCTCACCTGGTCTGTGCAAAATGGTTGAGAAGCTCCCAGAGGGTCTGTCTGGAACAGAAAGAGTCCTGCAGCCTGCAGCCATCATCCAGCTGTAATGCGATTCGAACCTGGAGAGAAGACCTAATTAGGAAGAATAGCACTATCCAGAAGACTTAGACTCTCAGGGCCAGGCCCTCCCCACCTCCTGGGGAGACACATACTGAGGAGGGATGTGATACCCAAGAGTGCTGTTCCAGCAAGCTCATAAACACCTTTAAGCAGGCTGCATGTGAGTGAGCCATTATGGAAATGCTCCCCTGTACCACTACCCATAGCCTGCAAACAGCACCAGGGTACCCTCTCTGGGAGACCTAGGATGAGCCGCTCCCTGACCTAGCCCCAGAAGCCTGTGGGATACAAACATTTAATAAGATGCCACCAACTTCAGGTAGTTTTTATCACCTAGCACAAAAGACTGACGCCGGGTGATTCCTCAACTTCTGTTGATTACTAACAACCACATCTTCAACAGGGAACATGAGCTACAACCCAAGGTGGGGAAGTCCTCCTGATCCCCTACAGCAGCGTTCTTAACCTTCCTTTAATATAGCTTCTTATGCTGTGGGGATCCTCACCATAACATGATCCCATTGTTACTAACTGTAATTTCCATACTGTTATGAATCATAATGTATATATCTGATATTCAGGATATCTGATACACAACCCCTGTGAAAGGGTCATTCAACCCCCAAGGGCGTTGTGACCCACTGGTTAACCACTGCTCTAGATGCTGTCAGCCAAGCTGCGGCTGAGCCATGGAAAGCACTCCAGGGAGGCTGGCTGGGAAGCAAGTGCCAGTCATGTCCACACGGTAGTTCAGGATCTTGGGACAGAAAAAGCTAGCTGGTAGGGAAATGCTATCAATACACCCCACCAAAATCAAAACACAAACAACACAAGTTTAAATACTCAAAAACAAAAACCTGCATAACAGAAAGTTTCCCCCTCCAGTCCTGAGTTATCCAAGTAGCAAAGACAGCTCCAGCTTGGCGGAGAAAGGCAGGCTGGATCCCAGAGCTTGCTTCAGCCTCTTTTTTTTTTTTTGTTAAAGATTTATTTATTTATTTCACTGTAGCTGTCTTCAGACACACCAGAAGAGGGCATCAGATTTCCATTACAGATGGTTGAAGCCACCACGTGGTTGCTGGGATTTGAACTCAGGACCTCTGGAAGAGCAGTCAGTGCTCTTAACCTGTGAGCCATCTCTCCAGCCCTTGCTTCAGCCTCTTCAGCCCTTCTGAAGCCCGTGGGTGAAGCTTTGACACATCTCCCAGTCAGCCCTGCAGTGCCATCCAACACTCCACAGCCTCAGCAGAGACAGAGAAGCAGTACCACTGTGCTTCACAACTGGACACCTACTGTGTTCTCAGGCCCCTCGCGGCTACGGGACGCAGGCACCATCTCCAGCTTGGCATTGTTAGGAAGGTTGGCAAATCTCCACTGGAGAGAGAGGTCAAGTACGGTTCTCTGAAACCTGCAAAACAGACACAGTCACAACTGTCCTGAAGACACAGCCCCATGCCTACTGTTTCCCTGGCTACGAGAGCAGAAAGTCAGGACCTAAAGAAATGAGAGGCAAAGTCTTGGACTACCAAGAATTTAGATAGAAACAGGAAGAGAACAAGATGAGCTGCTTCAAAAGGCAGGAGTGGAACCTCTGCATACTATAGCAGATACTATACGGTGTACTATACTATTACTATACTGTATACTATACTGTACTGTATACTGTACTGTATACTGTACTGCACGCTGTACCACACACTGCACTGCACGCTACAACGTACGCTATAACGTAAGCTATACCGTACTGTATACTATACTGTGTACTGTACTATACTGTACTATACTGTATACTATACTGTATACTATGCTGTATACTATACTATACACTATAGCAGACACTGGCCCCCGTGACCCTCAGAAAGTTGTCTCAGAAGAGTCTAGTGCAGTTGGTGGAGTGCTTGCCTAACACACATGAGGTTTGGGTTCAATCACCAGTATTGCACAACTCCGGCATGGTTGCTCATGCCTGTATTCCCAGTTCTTAGGGTGTAGACACATTAGTGTCAGGAGTTCAAGGTCATCTTGATTACATAGAGAATAGGGGCCAGCTTGGATGTGGTAAAGCCTGGCCTCATGAAAGCCCTACATGGTGGTATAAGAGAACTACTCCAGAGAGCTGTACTCCAGCGAGCTGTCCTCTGACCTCACAAGCATGCTCAGCATGCACATGCTATACATAACTTACGTGTAAAATGTAAAGAAAAGAGAGAAAGTTGTCTCAAGCAAGAGCAAAGGGACTATAACAAGCCACCCTCTGTCACTGCAACTGTCAAGATTGTTCAAACTTATCCCCACAACCTCTGCCCACTGCTATCCAAAGGAGAATGAGGCAAGCACAGGAGGCAGATCCCACAAAACCACCTGTGGGATAGCCCAGCCCAATATCCTTACAGATGTCAGAGTGAGGCCAGACCAGACCAGAACACACAGTCACATTAGCCATTACCTCTCTGCTTAACTCCTGAGGGTTCATGTGCAGGAAGGCCTAAAGAGAGCTCAGTGCCTTCCAACTAATAAAGACAGACCGATGCAAACCCCCACCTCCCCTCCTTTGGAGGACAAGGCAAGCCTGAAACCTCCTCGGCATCCTGAGCAGGGAG
The DNA here is from genome assembly GCF_011064425.1 of Rattus rattus. NCBI lineage: Eukaryota > Metazoa > Chordata > Mammalia > Rodentia > Muridae > Rattus > Rattus rattus. The sequence goes on from NC_046162.1 coordinate 63,346,140, forward strand.
GCTTGTAAGCCTTGCAGGGGCTTTAAACATCTGGTTTCTCAGAAGCACTCAAGGAGCAAGAGATCTGGAAGTCAGTGAAGGCTCAAGCACATACAGGAAACAGCCTCCAAGAGGTCTGCCCCCTCAAGACAGCTCAGCCCAGACTGGAGAGCCAAATGACACTTCAGGCCACACAAAGCAGACTTGCACCTTGATGCATGTCTCCTAGCATCCAACTATGGACAACAGGAAGCCAATACTGCTCCTTGGAAGAGAAGGAAAAGAGGCTCCCTCAGTGCCATCACCCGGGGAATCACCCAGAGAAGGGCCACAGCCCCCACCGAGTAGCCTTCTCATCTTGACCCCGTTAGGTCCCAAGACTCTTTGGGAATAAGGACGACAGCCGCACACATCTAAGAAAAGCTGCTCCACCCGCAGCTCTGAAAACACAAAGCTGCATGGCTGAGTGCATGGGCCGCCTGAGGACTGCGTGGGGACAACAGGAAACTACCGAACTAGACAGACGGATCTGTGTGACTGTTTAATATGTGGTCGTCTAGGGCCAACCACTTTTGAATATACAAAATGACTAACCTAACATTATAAATGCAAGACACTGTTGGAAATAACAGTTTTCTGGACTGTGACCTGCTAATAAAGCCCAAGGGTATTTAGAAGAACTGACAACGAGCCAGGTGTAGTGGCACACACCCCTTCAATCCTCGTACTCATGAGGTACTGGCAAGAGGATCTCTCTCTGTGAGCTTAGTCAGACTGGTCTACACAATATGTTCCAGGCCAACCAGACCTACATGGGTTCTCACAAAAGAAAAAGGAGAGGGGGGAGGGGAGGGGGAAAGGGGAAACTGAGAACAGGACAGCCTCATCAGCTGGTTCTTGTTGGCTGACTGGGATTGGCCATTGTTGATCCCAATCCTCAACATAGGTTCAAAAAACAGCAAACTGCCACAGAAAATGCTGGTGTGAACCAGGACAACAGGCCTAAGAGCTGAGAACAATGGGTGGAGAGGAGAGGCCTCTATGCTTACAGCCAGGCACCAGCCAGGGCAGCGGGAGCTGCTCTTAAACAAATTACAGTCAGTGGATGGAAAAAAGAGACAAGGCAGAGCTAATGCAGTATTGTAGAGGAACTGGTCAAATTATAGTCATTGTTTCACCGGATACCATTACGTGGACCATGGGCAGGTTAACAGAACAGAGCTAGCACGAAGTTTTGTGGCAGGATACTGTAGGATGGCTTGGCCACTCAGGGCACATGATCTGGGATTCTTAAAAGACCAGAACAGGAGCCAGAGACTGGGATGGCCTGGCAGGTATCTTTCCCAAGAAACTTCTTCCTAGAAAGGTCATATGACAGCATGAGGAAGGCCAAGAGAGTGGGCTCTTGTGTTAGGACAATGTTGTGAGAACATATCTCTAAGGTGAAAAGACAAACCTGTCACTCCTATGGCCTCAGACCCGAGGACCTGGTGGAAGACTCCTCTCTTTGTACTAACACCCTGAGACAAGGACCCAGACATGAGGGAACTCCAGCATCTGGGAGGGTAACGATCCATGCACAGCTTTCTATGCATCTGTTTGTCCTACCAGGAAGGTACACACTCAAACAACTAAAACCCTGTACTGTGGGTTTAGAATGTGCTCCCCAAAAGTTACAGCCCTGTTCTTGCCCCTAAAACCTCTGAAAATGACCTTGTCACGGGTATTTATGAATGTAGGTTAAGGGAGTAAATTAAATGAGGTCACCCTGGACTAACCAACCAGAGGACCCTAAACCCAGCGACTTGTGTCTTCCGGCCATTTGAAGACCAAAACAGAGGTTATAGTGATGCAGTCACAAGCCAAGGAATGCCTGGACAGCCAGAACTTCAAAGTGATAAGACCTCTTCCCTAGAACATTCAAGAGTACAGCTACGGGGGTTGGGTGTGGGTCTTTAATTCCAGCATTGTGGAGGCAGAGGCAGGAGGAGGAGGATTTCTGTAAGTTTGAGGACAGCCTGGTCTACAAAGTGAATTCCAGGACAGCCAGGGATACACAGAGAGCTTGGGGAAGGAGGAGCACAGGCACACTTTGGACTTTACCTCCAGAACTGGGCAAGAATAAACTTCTTTTGATTTAAACTACCCCAGGGAGAGACAGTATGTGGATGAAGAAAGGACCAGGTGGACTGAGAATGAGAAGCACACAGCTGAGTCCAAGCAAACTCACTTCAGGTCATATTCACTGGGGTTGAAGTCCTGCCGCCGGCATGTGTCTTCTAGTACCTATGGGACGAATGGTCAGTGAAACCTATGTCGATCTCAACTGGTCACAGGTCAGCCCACCAAACAGCCCAACTCAACAGGTCCAAGCAAACTGTACATGCAAAACCTGTCTATTCTCCCCCTTCCTATTGTGGACCCATCACTGACTTACTCCCCCAACTATGGCGCAGCCTGTCCATCCCTGGTCCCATGTTCTAGGCTCTGGCCATAAATATAATCTGCCTTACGGGGACCAGTTTGTGTCCATGGCCACTCTGTGGCCTGGCAGTCTTTGCGCAACAGCTGTATGACCAGAGCCCTCCTCTACATGAGCGCAGCTCCAAATAGGTCCTTTCTTTTTTTTTTTTTTTTTGGTTTCTTTTTTTCGGAGCTGGGGACCGAACCCAGGGCCTTGCGCGCTTCCTAGGTAAGCGCTCTACCACTGAGCTAAATCCCCAGCCCCCAAATGGGTCCTTTCAAAGGGCTATGGGGGGGGTGTTAGGTATGGCAGAACCTCATTTTTGAACTGGGTTCCCCTCTTCACCCTGTGTGCTCTTGCCACAGATATGTATCGTGTATGCCTCTGCAACCTAACAACAGAGGTTTAATAAACAGGTGTAATTCATACGAAGTCACAAGCAGCAACAATCAAAAGCAGTGAATGACTTAGCAAAATTCACTTCCGGGAACACAAACAGGCCCTAGGGTCCCTGAGCTGAGCAGGAAGGAACGCCACTCTTCCCGGAGACCCAGAAGGCTGGATTCGGACAAGCACAGAAGATTCTGGGTCTCGCGTGGCGCGACCCTGTTAGTGGGGTGCATGGACCCCGCTGTACTCAGGAACCGCGCCTCCGAGTATCCCGCCCCGCCCCCGGGACCCAGCCCGAACATTAGCGCCAGAGGATGGGGCGGGCAGCCGCGCGAAAGTCGCTCATTGGCTGCCTCAGGCCCCGCCCATCGAGGCCCGGCCCCGCCCCGCCGCCCTGGGAGCAACCGCAGGGGCGGACCCTGGCGCGCCGACCCCTGGGCAGTCCGCCGGTCCACCCGTCCGCCCATTCCCCACCCGGGCCAGCGGCCGCACCTGCAGCAGCACGGTGCTCGGCGTCACCTTCACCGTGTGGCGCCGCCCGTTTGGGGCCAGCACCGACACCGCGGAGCCCCCGCCGCCCGCCGGGGCCGCCATCTTCCGCTCACGTGACCGCAGCCGGCTCGCCTCAAACAACTTTATCCGCAACAGCCCGGACGCACGGCCACGCGGCCTCGAGGGCGGGGCTAACTCGCTTCCGGGCCCGCCCCAGACTCCGCCCCCGGCGCCTTGGCTCTGCGTTGCTGAGACACTGGCGTCCCGACGGCGCGGTCCCAAGGCTCCTCCCAGGAAGAAACACACTTATGTCAGCGGCACCGTCTCTTCATCCCGAGGCACATATTCCTGGGAGCCTCCACGCTCTGGAGGCTGCCTGCAAGAAAGCTATGCTGCCTGCGTCCAGCCCGGGGCCCAGCAGCTACCTGTCTGCCACCACGTGCTGAGTAGGCCCACAGCAGAGTTGGCCTTTGTACCTACTCCGTTAAGTACTGATCCTGCCTCCCTCACCCTCTCAAATGTCCCCGTGATCATCTTCACACGGAGACAGCCTTTTAGAAAAATATTTCATTGAGCCTGGTGTGGTAATACAAGCCTTTAATCCAAGTACTTGGGAGGCAAAAACAGGCAGATCCCTGAGTTCCAGACCAACATGGTCTGCAGAGCGAGTTCCAGGACAACCAGGCTACCCAGAGAAACCTTTCTTGAAACACAATAATAATAATAATAGCTATATTTTGCGTATTTCTTTATTGTGTGTCTGTGAAAGAGAGGGTATAGGCATGCTATGGTACCTGTGTGGATGTCAGAGAACTTGTCTGCTCTCTTCGTCCACCTTGTAGAACTGAGGGATATATTTGAGGTTATCAGGCTTGGAGGCACCTTTACTTAATTGTGTTGATTTCAGGACCTCTCTTAACTTGTCACCATGACCGCAAGGACAGTGAAATGCTTGTGGTCCTCGGGATTTTGTAAAAATCTCTAAATCTGAGAGTGGAGAAGCTGGCATACAACATCTATGTCACCCCTGTGTGTTGACAATCATGGGCACCTCCTACATGAGAAAAAACATGTGGCAAGTTTACGTGTTCTGTGCAACCTTAGATCCTCACTGAGCTGTGCACCTTCCCTGGACCCCTTCGGTTTCTTTCTTTTTGACACACTAGCATTTAAAATAAGAACAAAAACCCTCAAGCCTGTTTTCTTTCAACGGTCCCACAGTTAGAATTCTGTCGTAGAACATTTAGAGAGGTGTAGTGAGGAAAAAGTGAGTGCATGAAATTTGATCACTTATGGTCTCAAGTTAAAGTGACCACTTAAAGTCCCTCTTCCTCGGGTAGTAAATAAGTCAGCTGTGGGCTAATTCTTTAAGACGACAAGACCGGATTTTTCCCCACATTTATTATGCAACAGTTTTAACACCAATTGATAAATGAGTCCTTTTTATTTATTGCCTTGACAGTTGTCTGGGCTAGTTTTATGTCAACTTGACACAAGCTGGAGTCATCTGAAAGAAGGAAACCTCAAATGAAAAAATAGCCCCACAAGATCTATCTGTAGGGCATTTTCTTCACTAGTGATTGATGTGGGAGGGCCCAGCTCATTGCGGGTGGTGCTATCTCTGGGTACTGGTCCTGGGTTCTATAAAAAAAAGCAAACTGAGCAAGGCACTAGGAGCAAGCCAGTGCCCCTCCATGGTCTCTGCATTAGCTCCTGCCCTCAAGTTCCTGCCCTGTCCTGTCCTGTCCTGATTTTTGTCAAATGATGGACTATGATGTGGAAGTGTAAGCCAAATAAACCCTTTCCTCCCCAACTTGCTTTTTGGTCATGGGGTTTCACCACAGCAATAGGGACCCTGACTAGGACAATAGCTTTAGAGCTTCATTGCTAAACTTCACACATGCTACACAAGTGCCCTACCACTCACCAACGGCCCCAATCCATCTGTTTTGTTTCATGACAGAGTCTTGCCCAAGCTGGCCTCAAACTTTTGATCCTCCTGTCTCAGCCCCCCAAATAACAGGGATAATGCTTATTTTAACACTTATGACTGCAAAATCATGACTTTCTGAATCTATCATCCCACCTATTTTTTTTTCCTTTTTTTGAGAGCTGGGGACCAAACCCAGGGCCTTGCGCTTGCTAGGCAAGCGCTCTACCACTGAGCTAAATCCCTAACCCCATATCATCCCACCTTTAATAAATACTTTTCCATTGAGAAACATTGTCACGACTGAGCAGTGGTGGTACACACTTTAAACCCCAGCACTCCAGAGGCAGAGACAGGCATATCTCTGAGTTCAAGGCCAGTCTGGTCTACAGAGTGAGTTCCAGTACAGCCAGGGATACACAAAGAAACCTTGTCTTGGAGAAGAAAAAGACTCATATAGTAAAGTGAATTTTGTCTTTTTTCTTTTCTTTTAGGTTTTCTCTTTTTATATTTTATGTGTGTGGATGTTTTGCCTGCAAGCATGTCTGTATACCACATGCATTCCCTTGGTTCCAGCAGAGGCCAGAAGCAGGCATCGAATCCCTTGGAACTAGAGTTACAGAGAGCTGTGACTTGAACCTGGGTCACTTGGAAGAACTGCCAGTGCTCTTAACCACTGAGCCACCTCTCCAGTCCCGGAAATGTCTTTTTTTCATTTCACTCTGGGTTTAGGTTTTTGTTTTTTGTTTTTGCTTTTTTTCATGCTCAAATTGACCTAAATTTAGCCAGTATGACTGCCTTCCTGCTGGCTGCTATACTTCTTGTGAGGAGTAACTTTAAATTCTTTGTGTTTGTCCTTTGTTGTTTTGGATAGTTTCTCCTGTAACCTAAGCTGGCCTTTTAGTGTTGACCCTGCCTCCACATCGTGACTTGTGGGATTACAGGCATATGCCACCATTCTTGACTGTTTGTCTCACCCTGTGTAGACCAGGCTGACCTTGAACCTCCAAGTTCAGAGATGACAGCTGCGTGATAACACATCTGACCCAATTTCTATTTGCCTCAAATTTAGAATGGTACGAAAACAGTACAAAGAACATCTTTTAGTCAGATTAGAACACTGATTAAGAGTGCTTGCTACTTACCCTGCCAGAGGACCTGAGTTTGATTCCCCGCACCCATATCAGGAAGCCCACAACTCCCTGTAATTCAAGGTTCAAGAAATCCAACACCCTGTTCTGGCCTCAGATGGGTACCTGCAGGCACATGGCTTATACACACACACACACACACACACACACACACACACACACACACACACACAAATAGAAGTACAGAGTAAGTTGGATGCATTTTGCTTCTTTGTCACTGAATACTTTTTTTTTTTTTTTTTTTTTTATGGAGCTGGGGACCAACAGGGCCTTGCGCTTCCTAGGCAAGCGCTCTACCACTGAGCTAAATCCCCAACCCCACTAAATACTTCTTTAATGCTTATTTCTTAGGGACAAGGATATTTTCTAGTATGCAAAATATGAAGTAGGGCTAGGCTTGGTGGTGCACTTGGGAGGCAGAGACTGGGAGACCTCTGCCTTTGAAATCTTACAATGTGGTCTACAGAGTAAGTTCCAGGACAGCCAGGGCTAGAAAGACCCTGCCTCAAAAGATAGAAATAAAAATAGAAGTAAAGGGGTTGGGGATTTAGCTCAGTGGTAGAGCGCTTGCCTAGGAAGCGCTAAGGCCCTGGGTTCGGGTCCCCAGCTCAAAAAAAAAAAAAAAAAAAAAAAAAAAAGGAAGTAAAGATATCTGTATCTTTCTTTCAATACAAGTTCTCTTTCTTCTTTAGTAAGAATGTTCAGTTATAGCGCTCTTCTTAAATCTTCTGTTTTAAGACATGTCGCACAGAGAGAGGTGTAGATTGTATTTGAAAGATCTGGAGTTGGAACCCTAGTGCTACAAAAGAAAAAAAATTAAAAATAAAAAAGCATTTCAGAGCTACTGTAACAACATCATCACAAACAATAAGAAATATACAACCATGTAAATAAGAAATACTCAAGTTAATAATAAAAAATAAAAAAAAAAAAAAGAAGGGGTTGGGGATTTAGCTCAGTGGTAGAGCGCTTGCCTAGGAAGAGCAAGGCCCTGGGTTCGATCCCCAGCTCCAAAAAAAAAAGAACCAAAAAAAAAAAAAAAAAAAAAAAAGAAATGTACAACCAGGCACAGTGGCTCAAACCTACAGTCCCCAGCGTGTGGAAGTCTGAGGCAAAGTGTTGTCAATGAGTTTGCAGTCTGCCTGAGACACCCTGTGAGACCCAGGGAGCATGGGCTACAGAGTGAGGCTTTATAGTAAGAAAGCAAAGCTGAGTTGAGCCATTCAAGCCCAACATCTGAACCCACTGTGGAAACAGAACCGGCTCCCCAAACAACTTCTACCCTCACGAGTGCATGATGTTCATACGCACACACCAGGTATGGATGGTAGCACTTCTCTATAATCCCAGCACTTGAGAGGCAAAAGCAGGATTAAATTTGAGGCCAACCTCAGCTATACAACAAATTCTAGACAGCTGTATAGGAAGACCCTGCCCCATCAAAAACAAAAGCGGTGGTGGTGCTTGCCTTTAATCCCACCACTTCGGAGGCAGAGGAAGGCAGATCTCTGAGGTTAAGGACAGCCTGGTCTACAGATCGAGTTCTGGGGTTTTAGTGCTACGCAGAGAAACCCTGTCTTGAAACCAAACAAATAGGGCTGGAGAGATGGTTCACAGGTTAAGAGCACTGACAGCTCTTCCAGAGGTCCTGAGTTCAATTCCCAGCAACCACATGGTGGCTCACAACCATCTGTAATGGGATCCGACGCCCTCTTCTGGTATCTGAAAACAACTACAGTGTACTCATATACATTAAATAAACAAATCTTTTAAAAAGAAAGGAAGGAAGGAAGGAAGGAAGGAAGGAAGGAAGGAAAAAGAAAATGACCTCTTCTGGTGTGTCTGAAGATAGCAACAGCGTACTCACATACATAAAATAAATAAATCTTTTTTTTTTTTTTGTCTTTTTTTTTTTTTTTCCGGAGCTGGGGACCGAACCCAGGGCCTTGCGCTTGCTAGGCAAGCGCTTTACCACTGAGCTAAATCCCCAACCCCTTAAATAAATCTTTTTGAAAAAAAAAAAAAAACAAGCAAAAAAAAAAAGGCTGGTGTTGTGGCTTAGTTGTTTGGGTGCTTATTCGGCATGCATAATGCCTTAGGTTCACATTCCTGCACCACAATGGTACATGCCTGTCATCCCAGTACTCAGAAGATGGAGTAGAAAGATCAGAAGTTCAAGTCACCCTCCAATGCATGGGAAGAGGGGGAAGAAGAAGAGAGCTGGAGTGCAGGAGTTGCGGGGAGAGGAGGAGGGGACGGGAAAAGGGGGAAGGGAGGAGGGGAGGGTGAGGAGGGGAGAGGGAGAAGGGAAGAGGGGAGGGGAGGAGGGGAGGGGGAGAGATAGAGGAAGAAGGAATCTGCTGTTTTCCTGCCATCAAGTGTGTCCCAACCCCCAGTACACTGCATGGCACTGCTTACCTTGGAGAAAGCAACCTTACAGACGTAGCCAGAGAGTGGTCCATCAGCAACTACTATTTGACAAAGACAGCTAGATATCACAGTTAGGTTCGGGTAGCAGATATATGGTTATTTATTTTTACCTTTACTGAGTTCTGAAGTTTGGGTTTTATCTTTTCACTTTGTTCTGGCTAACTATTGTAATTTTGATTGCTCAGAATATCTGGCACTCGATAGGCAGAGGCCGGTGGCTCTCCATGAGTTAGCAGGTAGCCTGGTACACATAAAGAGTCTCAGGACACCTAGGGCTATGTAATGAGACACTGTCTCAAAATATTTCCTATTCGACTCAGAAATTGTAAATACAAAACAAGACTTATCTTGACCCGTTCCTCCCCACCCTTGATCACCTACAAAGAGCCACTTTTCTTCCGTTTTTCGTTGTAAAAACAGCAAACAAGATGCTTGTGGGAGCCACCTGCAGCTTCCTATCTCCTCCTTACACCGAGTGACACAAAACATAGCTCTCTTGAAGCCCTCCTGCAGCTGAATAGTCAAGAGCAGAGTCCCCTCATGGACAGCAGCGGCTCTGGGTCCCCTAGTCAGTGGAACGACTGGACCAGACAAATCAAAATTTGCCACCTAGCCCCTTTCCAGGCCTACACCCTTCCCCCAGTTCAGGATCAGATGCACGAATGCCTGTCTGAATTGTCTAATGCACAGAGCTATCCACATCTGGCCTCAGTGAGTGGTCTACAGGCTGGATACCTGGTCAAGTAAGAATATCAGTTCCTGTTTGATATACAAAAGACCTCATGTCGTTTCTCCATTAAATAGGCCCAGTATCAGATGGTGGTGGTGCACACCTTTGATCCCAGCAGTCAGGAGGCAGAAACAAGCAGATCTCTGAGTATGAAGGCAGTTTGGTCTACAGAGTGAGCTCCAGGATGACCAGGCCTATATACAAAGAGACCCTGTCTTGAAATACACACACACACACACACACACACACACACACACACACACACACACACACACACACACACACACGGTCCTAAGTTTCCAAGAGTCAGTCAACCCCCCACTTCGGAATCTGTTCAGCTTCAGGTGTCTCCTGTGAGAGAAGAGGCCTTCTCCCAGCTACTGAGAGCTGGACCTGCCCCTCAGCCCTATCTGCCTCCACTTTAACTACTTTTGAGAATGAATCTAGCATCCTTTTTTGAGGACACCTTCCTTCTGCTGCCAGGCCATCTCCCTCCTGCTTCCTCCTGCCAGCAGCTAGACAGCTGTTCCAAGGATCTGCTTTGAATTAAAGTGGTATGGTCCTTTAAGAGAAGCATCCGCAGCCTCCAGCGCTGAAAGGTTCCCAGTGGCAAGATCTGAGAGTTTGTTTCTGTCTCCCCGGAGGGCCACGTGCAAGCCTGCTGGAGGAGGTTGGAAAGAGGGAGCTGGAGGTCACATGGCAGCTGGCCTCATTGGCCTGTGGAGTGCTTTACTTCAGGCACCTGGGGGCCAGCAACTGAACAGCTGAGGGGTTGGTACCCTCAGCCTGAAGCTCTCAGGACATCCACTAGCAGCTTTGTCCGTTCAGGATCAAGGAAGTATGCTAGATATCTCAGGGTGCTCCAGAGGCACCCCGAGAAGTTCCACAGATAAGCAGCGACCCCTTTCCAGGCCTACACCCTTCCCCCAGCTTGGGAATATGTCCACCCTAGTGAACCTCCAGTTAGCCCATGCCACTGCAAGCCAGCATCCAGCAGAGTCCTCCCACTGGTCTGTCTGCTGAGCAAATGGGCTAGGGCCGGCTTTAGTTGCAGAGGTCCTGGTAGGAACAGGTACTGCAGAAACGTCAGTAAGGTCCAAGTCACCTCAGTGCTCTAAGCGGCTGACTCTGTATCACCCCATACTGGTTCACCATTGAGGGGCTGTAGGGCCTCAGTCTCGGGACTCTCATGCTCCCAATGAAGGGACTCTGACTCCTAGGATCAGCAACACAGCCCTTTCTGCCAAGTGACCACAAAGCTACAAACAGCCACCTGTTTTCCAAGGGCCAGAAAGTCTGAAAGTCTCAGAGAGATCAGTGCCCAAGAACAAGCAGAAGAGTTTGCCATCCTTTGTGAGTTGCTTTCCTCCAGCCGAGAGGAAATAAACCAACAAATATAGACACAGATATGAAGGCTTTGGGGAGAAACTAAAAGAGGTTTAGTTTCAGGGTCTTCCTGGCTTTGAGCCCCAGCCCAGGCAAAGAACTAAAGGTGGGATCTTAGGTATCTTCAGAGCTTTCCCCTCAGAGCAGGCTATAGGACCAGAGGCTATCCTGCCCAGATTTCTTGTTCATTTGGGCCTCAGAGGCCAGCGGCTGGAGTGCAGAACCACCCAGATGGCCATGTGAGGCCCAGTGGCTGAGACCAGCATAGAACAGCTGGGCCCCAGACAGCAGAAGGTAGCAGCTGGAACATGGAGCTGGGTAAAAAGTGCAGGCTGGGGGCTGGGAATAGATACGGGGAGGAGGCCAGTCTCACATCCGGGCAAGGGAACTGGGTCTGGGGTTGCTGGACACGCTAATCCCTGCTGGGCCAGCCCTCTAAGCAGGTCATTCAACTGTTGGATCCCACAGAATGTCTCAGATGGGACTCATGTGCTACTGTCGGCCTCTGCCGTGCACGCCTCTTTCCCAGACCTGGAGATCAGCTTAACACAGACCTTAGCTCTTTCCTGAAATGTTCCATCTTGGCTCCTTCCCAGGAAGGGCTCTGCCTGCCTAGGTAAGGCCTGTACCTTCTGGTACTTAACTCTATGTTTATCTGTGCATTCTTTCCCCACTCTGTCCTTCTCCCCAGAACCCAGAACAAAACCCTGAACTCCTATCCTGCTTTTGACGTATTGTTCTGGAAATGCACAGAACCCTGCTCCAGGCCCCCTTGCTACTGGGCACACGCTAGATCTGAGCTAGAAAGATGCACCCACTACCAGCTCTAACAGGAGTCAGGCAAGAACAACAGGCAGAGCCAGGCCGTGCACATCCCACTAAGTCAGTGGAGCAGCCAAGAGCGGGAAAAGGGCACAGTCCTTGCCCAGTATCTGATGTGTTTAACATCCACAAGGGTAACTCTGAGGGACCACCTTAGGGAGGTGACTTGTAACATTGTCGCATGTCTAACTCACCCTCCCAGTCCACACGCTTCCTGTATGTAGGACCTCAAACCACACTATTCCCTGAGGTACCACCAATACCCACGTGACAGCTGTTGTCCATCACATGTTCCTTGAGCCGGCATCCTGTCCCCAGCAACCTGTCTCACTGTGCAGAGTGAAGCAGGTACTTTACGGGAAAGGAGCTAGAGCTCAAAGACCCATAGGCCAGCAGCGGCAGAGCCAGGATTCCAATACAGAAAGAAGCTCCCTATCCTTATCCCCAGCTCCGTTTGATACCCAACTATGAAGAGAATTGTGAAGAAGACCAGCCTGTGCTATCCCTGCCAACCTGTTCACCTGGCTTCAGGCTTGGTCCAGCTATTCTTGTCCTGTGCCAAGCTGCTGTCAAACTTGGTGGCTTGCGTTTGTTTTGAAGCAAGGTCTCCTATAGTATATATCAAACTCTCTATGTAACTGAGGCTGGCCTTGAACCCCTGATCCTCTCTCATCTACCTCCCAGGGAATGATGTGCATCAGTATTCTAATTTTTGGATTTTGTTTTTAAAAGGCAAAATTCAAGTAACAGGGACCTAACCCCTTGAAGTTGTCACAACAACATTTGGTAGACCTACAATGTGTGAGCCCATCCCCACAGTAGACCTACAATGTGCGCAATCATCTCCACCATGGCTTCAGATATCTTCATCACCCCCTGAGGACACAAGCACACCTGTCAATAGGCACTCCTCAATGATCTTCCCGGTCTCCTGCCAGCCTATGGTGCGGCTTTGTCTCTGTGGATTCACCCTTCCTGGGTATCTCTTGTCTACAGAACCACACAGCATGAGTCCTTTGTATCCGGTTTATCTCACTCCGTTTAGTGTTTTTAAGACTGTAGCATAGGTCGGGATTTTCTTTTTATAGCCAAAAGGCTTCCCACTGTAAAAAGAAACCACACTGGTGGGCTTTTGAGCGGTGTCCACCTTTTAGCCATTGTGGATTGCGGCTGCTCTGAACACTTTTGTGACTGCTTTTGTTTGAACACCTGCTTCCAATTCAAGGTGCGTACCTAGGAGTGGAGGTGCTGGGTCAGATGGGCGATGTTCTGTTGGATTCATGGAGGGGCCGCTCAATGGTTTTCTGCAGCAACTATACCATTCGGTACCACCCCCAGCAGTGTACAGAGCCTCTGTTTCTTCTCGCCCTCGCCAGCGCTCGTTATATTACACGTTTTTGCTCATATCCGCTCAAGTTGGCAAGAAGCAGTATCTGAATCAGTGCTGGTGAGTCTTCCATTAGGTTGCGAGGGGTTACAATGGCCTCTGGTTTTGGTGTAGGTGAACTGAAAGCAGAAATACATAGCCTTAAAAGAATCTGAAGTCTGGAGAGGCTTTGCCACATTTAGGATACTGAAAACTCTGGTGCAGACATGGACAGACGCATGGTTGGCCTTGGGGGAACATAAACTCGGTCTATTTAAGGTAGGAGAAGAACAGGGGTTGAAACAGGGCCCATAGCAGAGGGAAGAGTGAGAGCGAAGGCAGGGATGTTAAGGGAAACCTTTGGTCGGAGCCCCCTTTTCTGCTACTGGTTGTTAAACAAACCAAACAAGAACTCATCGTGGTTTGATGTGCAGGCTAAATCACGATACAGCAAAGGCCAGAGAATAGAATATGCATGTCCTTGGCTTGTTCTGGAATTTCTTTGGCACTCATAACCACCACCCTGCTGAGCACTTTCATGCTTGGGCTCCTGTAATCCCACAACCCTCCAACAGACATACGGTCACTGCCTCACTTTAAAGAGTAGGAAACAGAGGCACAAAGAGAGGTCACGGGCCTTGCCCAAAATCTCCCCACCAGGAAGTGGCTCCGGGCCAGGGACTGGCAGCCCAGCCCTGTGCAGCATGCCACCCAGCTGGAGGTTAGCATTTCTCTGCTGAGACTTGGAATAACAGGCTCCTAGGGTAGAAGTTTTCCAGTGAAGGTTCTTGCTCCATGTTTCTATCCTAGTAGCCTTGGCTACTGAGGATAAAGGCTTTAAAAGGACTTCTCAGAATGATGGAGCTGCTGCCCTTGGCCAGTCTCAAGCACAGACTTTAAGCTGGTCCAACAACAGAGAGATAGCAAATGTGGATTTCTTTTCTTAACTTTTTAAAAATTATTATTTGTAGGTGTACGGGCGTTTTGCCTCCGCATATGTATCTGTGCACCAAGTGTGTGTGCCTGGTGGCCAAGGAGGCCAGATAAGGGCTTTGTATTCCCTGGAGATAGTTACAGACAGTTTGAGCCACTGTGTGGGTTCTGGAAATGGAACTGTGAGAGAGAGCAATTCTCTGTGAGAGCAGCAAGTGCTCTTACCCGCTGAGCCTTCTCTCCACCCCAAAGGTGAACTTATGAATGAGCAGAGCTTGCTGCGTCCCTCTCAGTTTCTCTGAACTCGGTTCCCATCTGGAAACAGAACACACATTTGTACCAGGTGCCCGTGAGCAGACTCCTTCGTGCTTTTCCTTGAATGAACCCACCATCTTTGAACGTCAGGCAGCCTCATCTTGGATTCTGTAGTTTATCCTTCTCCTTGGCTTCTCACTGGATCTTAGGAGAGCTGGCCTGCCGCGTATGAAGGTATACTGGGAACTCGTTTCCTGCAGTCACTCAGCCTGAAGAAGAGCCGCAGGTTGGTTCTGCAGCACTGGTGGGATCCTTTCTGACTCCACCCTAGGACTCCTCCCTAGGAGTTGCAGCAGGTACCCACTAGATGAAACAGGCTCCTCCTGCCATGAATTAGAATGTGGGCTGTAGAAGCCCTGCCCGAGGTTTGGACCCTTGTCTCGAGGCAGGTGTGTTTCCTGTCTCTACAAAAACACTACCAGACTGCAGGCAGAAGGTAAAGAAAAAACAAGCGGCTGGCTTGAGGTGCACTTAGACTGGGTATGTTTGGTTTTGTGCAGCCAGTTTGACCACGACTACCACACCATCAGTCTTGCTCCCGAGACTTTTAACTATTCATTTATTTAACTTTAGAAGTTCACTGTGTAGCCATGGCTGGCCTAACACTTGCAGCAATCTCCTTGTCTGTGAGTTTGGCGCATGCCAAAGTTGGCTCCCAGTTTTGATTTCTGACAGGAATTTAATTCTCGCTGGTCACCTGAGCCTTGGGATGTATAGAGGAGGTGGTTACATTAGATGAGGTGACTTGCTCCAAGCCGGCAACTTCTCTGATTCAGCTTTCTTCTCCTCCAGTGGTGTCTGGGCAGGGAGAGGTTCTTAGTGGTCTTCTTCATGGGGCGCACCAGCAAGGGACTCTACACCAAAAGCCTACCAACTCTGTTAAGTAGCAGTACCGCCTCCGACCTACATGTCTCCTAACATCTGCGGGCTCCAGCACCAGACAGGGAGACTCTCCGGCGGGTTGAAGTCACACACTCGATCCTTCCTGCAGGTCGACCCCGAAAGCCGGGCCTTGGGCCCCACCTGTCCGCTTCTCGCAGCGGCCCCCCCTGCGCCGTTACTACCGGCCCCTCGGCGCGGAGCCCTGTGTCCGCCGCCGCTTTGATCCCGGGGGCCCCGCTGGATAAAAGTCTCGGGCGGCTCTACGCCAGCGCCAGAGAGGGAGCGCAGCGCAGTCGGGCGCACCAGCGGGATAGCGCAGCTCCAGCAACTACGAGGACTACGGTGAGCGCAAGACTCCGGGCCGTGCGAGGTGTGCGGAGGGGGCCGAGTTCGAGTCTCCCACGAATGCACTGGGCTCGGGCGCGGGAGGGAAGGCCCCAACTGTTCCAGGTGAACCCTCGCACCCTGCGCCCTGACCCGTCGGGCAGAGCAACTGCGCAATCCGCAGGGCGCCCCCGTTGCGGAAAGGCCTCTTCCTCCCGGCCCCCGGGGCGCTCCGAGGGCGGGGGTAGCGGCGCCGAGCTGGCCGCGGAGAATGAAGCTGCCCGGGGCCAGCCCGGCCGCGCTGCCCCCCACGGAGCCGAGCCGGGAGCGCCTCCGGCGGCCGCAACGGGTTAGTCCAGGCCCCTCCGTCAGGCTTGTGGTTTGGGAAGAAAAGGCTAAGCCTCCGCCAAGAAAAGAGTGAGCGCAGCCCCCTCCCCCCTGCCGCGCCCGGGCGGCGGCGGCACTTCTAACGCGCGGGCACCCGGGTTGCCGCGGCCCCCGCAAACTACGCCCAGCTCGGCCCCCGCCGCTCATTGGCGCGGTCCGGAGCCAGCGCACCCAGAGTCTGCATTGCCCTCGGCCAGCTACGCGCGGAGCCGGAGCTGCGGAGGCCAGTGGCGCCTGACTCCAGAGCCTCGACGCCGAGAGCCCACCAGGCCGCCCCGGACAGGGACAACGCACGGGAGCCCGGGCCGAGGAGCAGCAGTGTCTTGCGCGCCCCCTGGCCCGGCGCCCCGAGCCGCCGACGCCTCACTGCCGTCTGCTCTCCGCAGGTGGCCACAGGCCGGAGTGACATTGCCATGGGCGGAGAGGTGCGCGTGCTGCTACTGCTGGGCCTGCTGCACTGGGTTGGGGGCAGCGAGGGCAGGAAGACCTGGAGGCGCCGTGGCCAGCAGCCACCCCAGCCGCCGCCCCCGCCGCCGCCCCCTCAGCGGGCTGAGGTGGCGCCCGGCGCCGGGCAGCCGGTGGAGAGCTTCCCGCTGGACTTCACGGCGGTGGAGGGCAACATGGACAGCTTTATGGCGCAAGTCAAGAGCCTGGCACAGTCCCTGTATCCCTGCTCTGCGCAGCAGCTCAACGAGGACCTGCGCCTTCACCTCCTGCTGAACACGTCGGTGACCTGCAATGACGGCAGCCCCGCCGGGTAAGGCCGGTGCTGGGCAGGACCCCGGGAGGCCGTCAACCTGGCTTGGCTGGCTCCACCGGTGCTCCGCTCCTGGCTCGCCGTCGTCCCATCACTGGTGGCTCTCGCATCCTCTGCCTCCCCGCGCGCGCACAAACGCGGAGACTGCACTGGACCCTTCCTATTTTCAATGGCTGATCTGGTCCCTAGAAGAAAGGGTTCCACTCGGGCGTCTATTGCTGCTAGCCCTGGGGAAAGCCTGGCTTGGAGCCTCCCAAAGCGGGGGAGGGGGCAGCTCTTGAAGCTCTGGTCCGAGGCCAACTCGGGTGCTGACCTCTTGGCCACCGTGCACCCGCCTTTGAAAGTTCAGGTCCTCGGACAGGAAAAGAGACTGCAGTCCCAGAGTGGCTATGTCTCCAGTAGAAAGAGGCAGCATTGAAGGACAGGAGGTTTCTGTCTCAGGGCCCCCCTGTGCGTAACAGATTGGTTCGGGACAGTCAGGAATCCAAGCACGGGAGCAAGGAGGGGGCACAAGAGGGACCGAAGGCTCCAGGTGCAGCATTCACACACGCACTCAACTTTGAAGTAGATAGAGGACACAGGTGAAACTGGGAGGTCAGAAGGGTCTCTGGATGCCCACGCGCTCAGTTGATCGATGTCAGTCTGGGCCTTGATAGAAAGGCTGTAACACCGCTTCGGTGTCTCCTGCATCTCCTCGCTGCGCTCCTTACCACTACCGTTTTCTGGGCCTCTAGCCCTAGCATATTTCTCATTATTCAAGTGCCACTGCGTGCTCGAGAGTGCAGCTCTTCGACAGACATCGGCGCCAGGGTTAACGCGGGTCTCATGCGGGGCGGGCTGTGGGAATTTTCCACGGACCGCAGGACCCTCCATCCACCCACCCGCTGTCGCCACCTCTGGGGAATCAGTGGGGTTTCACCAGCTTGTGCGTTCAGTTTGCGATTGGCTGCGGGCGCCCTCGCGCGGCTGTGGTGAGCTCCAGGCAACAGGTGGAATGACCCTTTCAGCACCGAAGTGGGAAAGAGGGCTGAGGATTCCAGCTTGGGGATGAGGGTAGGGAAAGAAGGTGGCTCAAGTATCCCCACCTGACAGCACGCTCTGTGCGCCTTTCCCGCAGCTACTATTTGAAGGAGTCCAAGGGCAGTCGGCGGTGGTTACTCTTTCTGGAAGGTAGGTTCCAGGGGCTGAGGTGTGGGGCAGGAGGGGTCTCCTGGACTCCTGGGACGGAGCCAGATGCCTGTGCCTGCAGGCGGCTGGTATTGCTTCAACCGGGAGAACTGTGACTCCAGATACAGCACCATGCGGCGCCTCATGAGCTCCAAAGACTGGCCACACACGCGCACAGGTCAGCAGCACGAGACCGGCTCGGTCTGGTAGAAGTAACAGAATAGTCAGACTCTCCAAGTAAGGTCTTCTAGGAAGGACCTGTTTACCCCTGGAGCCCCATCCTACATTCCGAGTCCCTAAAACCATGGAGAGCTCCTCACTTTTCAGCCCGATGACTTTTCAATAACTAAGCCTATCCGCCCTCCCATCATTCCCTATCCACCCTTGCACCAGGGCTATCAAGAAGGAAGTCTCCGTACCTGCATACCCCCTTCCTGTTTCCCCAGGTACTGGTATTCTATCCTCCCAGCCAGAGGAGAACCCACACTGGTGGAATGCCAATATGGTGTAAGAGAACATGGGTTTCCCTTGGTGGGGGTTCCTTCCCGGAGTGGTCCTCCCTATGGAGTACTTTGAGTGTGGGGATTCATTCTTGGGGGCCGGCCTTTGTGTGGGGGGGTCATATTTGGGGTGGCCTTTAATAGAGAGTTTAATTCTTCTTGGGGGTGATGATCCTTCTCGGAGGGTCCTTCTTGGGGAGATCCTTCCTAAAGGCCCTGTTTTAGGAGGTATCCTTTCTAGCATTCCTTCCTGGGAGAATGATTCTTCTAGGGGCTCCCTTTCCTTGGGGGGGAATTCAATTCTAAGGAGGTCCTTCCTGGGGAGGTCCTTCTTGAGGGTCTTATTCTGGCAGCATTTTTCTTGGGGGTCTTTCATGGTAGCTTTGGGCAGCAGAGGGCCATGGTGGGCTCACCTGATCCCTGTTACAGCTTCATCCCCTACTGCTCCAGTGACGTTTGGAGTGGGGCTTCACCCAAGTCTGAGAAGAGTGAGTCCCTGGCTTCCCAGCCCATTAAAACAGAGAAGGGTGGTGAGACTTGTGGGGAAATATAAACTTCCGTGACATGTTTGTAGCATGCCTTAGGGTGACTGCTTGTCTGTGGCTCACCTGACCCCTGAGGAACCTCCAAGGAGGGCCTCCTGCCCTTGATCCTCACCCCTCCCCAGTCTACCCTAACCCCTATCCCATCCCTGGAAATAGCCCAAGCCTATCCTCCTGCCTCCTGGGGTAGGAGATCTTGCCCTGAGTCTAACTTCACCTAAAGCTACCCCTTTCCCACACAGATGAGTATGCCTTCATGGGCTCCCTCATCATCCAGGAAGTGGTACGAGAGCTCCTGGTCAAAGGGCTGAGTGGGGCAAAGGTGTTGCTGCTGGCTGGGAGCAGGTAAGCACAACAGGCCCAGGGGAGGAGGACTTTGTATGGAGGGAGCAAGGGGCCGTTGTGGCAACTCTGGAACATGGGCGGAATGGAGTGTGCATGGGAGAACCTGGAAAGTAACGGCCTTCAGATCTGGAATCTATCGGCCCAGAGCCCTGCTGGCTCCAGCCTCCATAGGAAGATCAGCCTCACTCGGGTCACCTTAGAGGTCTGACCTCCAAGTGTTCTGTAGCTGGGAACCGTTTAGAGAATGCTTCTGGACCCGTAAGACTGTTGGGCTGTAGTAGTGGCCTAGATAGTGGGTTAGTGGTCAGGTGTGTCCTGATATCCCTGCTTCAGCATGCAGCGTCAGGGAAGGGTGGGGTGAGGCCAACTGGTCAGTAGCTGTGCCCCAACAGGAACACAGAATGCATGCTAAGACTGGATGAGGGAGTCCGAGATGCTGGAGTTTATCTTCTTCTTCAGATAAGGAAACTAATACAGGAGAAAGAGGGGAGAGTCAGCTCTATGCTCTGCCAGTCTTAGCTGTGGGCCAATGCTTAGAATGCCAGCAGTCCTCTGCCTCCAGACCTTGAGGGAGAGAGGCCCCCTGTGTCTTGCCCATGGAGAAGCAACATGGCTACAGTCAGAATGCATTGTTCAGAGGCAGTGCTTCCTCAGGACTAGGGCTGGGGCTAAACCAGCTCTGGGTGGACAGTGAGCGCCCATCTCCAGCCACTTGGCCTCACGTCTGGCCTTCCCTCAGTGCTGGGGGCACCGGGGTGCTGTTGAATGTAGACCGCGTGGCTGAGCTGTTGGAGGAGTTGGGCTACCCATCTATCCAGGTGCGGGGCCTGGCTGACTCAGGTTGGTTCCTGGACAACAAGCAGTACCGACGGTCAGACTGCATCGATACCATCAACTGTGCACCCACGGAGGCCATCCGCCGCGGCATCAGGTGACCTGGGACGGGGGAGCCCATCCCTCATGCCAAAACCCTGCCTAGTGCAAAGGACCTGGGGTGTGAGGAGTACCCAGGATCACAGCCTAACCTATGATCGTGCTGCAGGTACTGGAGTGGAATGGTCCCAGAGCGCTGCCAGCGCCAGTTCAAGGAAGGAGAGGAATGGAATTGCTTCTTTGGCTACAAAATATATCCCACTCTGCGCTGTGAGTGGCCAGTTCAGATGAGGCATTTGGGAAGTGGCGGGAGATCCTGAATTGTACACCAGTCCTGAAACTAAAGAGGTTGGACCAGAGACCTTTTACTGTTCCACAAAAGTGGTCATGCCTACAGCAGAGTAAACAGTCCTTCCCACCTGGACTGGGACCGTCCTGATTTTTAGCACCAAGACCGTCGGTCCCAAGCAAACTAGCATCATTTGAAACGACATCAGAGACAAATCCATATGCTTCCTTTCTGTATTTTGGGTCTACGCCCCTCTTTCCAGAGAATAGTGGGAAGGACTTAGGGTTCTTCTTCTTCTTCTTCTTTTTTTTTTCTTTTCTTTTCTTTTTTTCGGAGCTGGGGACCGAACCCAGGGCCTTGCGCTTGCTAGGCAAGCGCTCTACCGCTGAGCTAAATCCCCAACCCCAGGGTTCTTCTTTAGAAAGAAAAAAAAAGACACAGGACCACTGGCTGTCCAAAGTGTAGCTAGTCTGTGAGCCTGCTAGGAGCAGGGCAGGATGTGAAACCCAGAGGCAGGTCAACCTGTGCCTCCTCCTCCTCCCAGGTCCAGTGTTCGTAGTACAGTGGCTTTTCGATGAGGCTCAGCTGACCGTGGATAACGTGCATCTCACTGGGCAGCCGGTTCAGGAGGGCCAGTGGCTGTACATCCAGAATCTGGGCCGAGAGCTGCGTGGCACACTCAAGGATGTGCAGTGAGTGTGTGCAAGGGACCTGGGCTGGGTGGCTCATGACGTAAAGGTATGAGGCAGAAGCAGGTGGATTTCTATGAGTTCAAGGCCAGCCTAGTCACACGGTGAGACGCTGGCTAGATAAATAAAAAGTACGGGTCGGTCTCAGACTGCGATCCTAAGTCATCAGGCATCCTGTTTGCCTAGAATGTGTAAAGCCGTGGGTTTAATACCCAGCACCACCTACACTGCCTGCAATCTCAGCATCCGAGAAATAGAAAGAAGATAATAAAAAAAACAAAACAAAACAAACTTATCTTGGCTACATAGCCAGTTTGAGGTAGCCTGAACCCTATGAGACCCAGGCTAAAAAAGAAAAAGGAAAGAAAGGAAGAGAAAAGAAAATGTCAGACGATTCATGTGCTCAAGATAGCCTCCTGCCACTGCCTAGCAGACTCTGGCTGGGTGAGGTGTACATAAAACAGGTTTGGGAAGCCCAAAGGGTAAGGGTCAGCATAGAGCATGCGGGTACTGGAGCCAAGGCTAGGGCAGATGAGAAGCTGGCCAGACACAGCAAAAGCAA
The DNA here is from genome assembly GCF_011064425.1 of Rattus rattus. Classification (NCBI taxonomy): domain Eukaryota; kingdom Metazoa; phylum Chordata; class Mammalia; order Rodentia; family Muridae; genus Rattus; species Rattus rattus. Next base: position 63,367,845 of record NC_046162.1, read on the forward strand.
GGGCTGCTTATCTGGAAAAGGCTATACTGTGGAACTCAGGCTGATTTTTCCCCCTACCAGGGCCAGCTTTGCCCCCGCCTGCCTGTCACATGAGATCATCATACGGAGGTCAGTATCTCCCACAGGTTCTATTACCTCTGTGGTATTAATTCCATAGGCCTTTAAGCACCTCCCAAACCAGTAGATGCCTTTCCATGAGATCCTTCTGGAGGCTCTGTATAGTGTGTTTTTCTTTCTGGGCCCTCCAAACCTACTACACCAGCTGTAGCCCCAAACAATGACACCAACGGACTTGACAACCCACACCTGGGTTCTTTCTACAGCTATTGGACAGATGTCCAGGTGAAGGGGACCTCACTGCCTCGGGCACTGCACTGCTGGGACCGGAGCTTCCACGACAGCCATAAGGCCAGCAAAACGCCCATGAAGGGCTGCCCTTTCCACCTGGTAGACAGCTGCCCCTGGCCCCACTGCAATCCCTCATGCCCTACCATCCGGGACCAGTTCACAGGCCAAGAAATGAACGTGGCACAGTTCCTTATGCACATGGGCTTCGATGTGCAGACGGTGGCCCAGCAGCAGGGGATGGAGCCCAGCAAACTGCTAGGGATACTGAGTAGCGGAAACTAGATGTCTGCCTGCAGAGGAGGTAGTAACGAAGGGGCCGGTCCACTTACTGTCCCAGGGTGACTCACCTCTACTTCTAGGCTCTTCTGCTCTCCCAGGACCCGCCTGAGTATGGATGCCTGACTATCTATACCCTCCCACTGCCCAGCTAGAGGAGTGGTCTGCCCTGAGCCCAGGGACCCTTCCCACCCCATATCTGTTTCCCTAGCCCCCAGGCCAGCTTAGGGGCAAGCTGGAAGCAAAGCCAAGCACTGGATTCCTGAGCCTATCAGCTCAGACAGTCCCTCCTAGCCCCCAACTGATCCTGTTCTTTTGTATTATTTTATAAAGTGACTTTTTTTATTACTTTAATTTTTAAAAGAAATCGAAATTAAGAAATATATGATGGATGATATTGTTTTGTAACATATTTTTTTCTTAATAATTAAAAAAAAGATAACAGACGCTCACCCCAAGCCTTGTTTATTTGAAGAGCTAGTGTACTCATTTTGCATGTGTTCCTAGGACAGCATGGGACCAGCAGAGGGACCAGAGGGACTCTAACCTCTGATGCCTTCTCGGATGTTTGGTAACCCCTACTTCACATGTTAGTCCCCTTCTTAAGGAGGCTTCATTCATTCATTCATTCATTCATTCATTCATTCATTCAGCAGATACCTAGTTCCCTATTGTTTCTGATTACAACTCATCTTGATTTTTTTTCTTTTCTTTTTTTTCTCTTTTTTTTTTTTTTTTTTTTTTTTTTTTCGTGGCTGGGAATCAGAACCCAGGACTTTACGCTTCCTAGGCAAGCGCTCTACCACTGAGCCAAATCCCCAACCCCTCTCTTTTTCTTTCTTGAGACAGAGTCTCTCTGTTATGTAGCTCTTGCTGTCTTGGAACTCACAGAGACCAACCAACATGCCTTTGCCTTCCAAGGGCTGGGATTAAAGGCTCACGCCATCACACCAAGAAAGTTTTCCCTTTTAAAATTATTTTATGTGTATGACTGTTTTGCCTGTGTGTATATGTGTGTGCACGGTGTGCATGCCTGGTGCTCACAGAGGTCAAAAGAGAGCACCGGGTATCCTGGAACTGGTGGGTACTGGGAAGATGGCTTAGTTGGTAAAATGCTCAGAATACAAACATCAGGACCAGTTGGGTGTGGTGGAAAAACTCCTTTTTAATCCTTTAAACCTGGGAGGGAGAAGCGGGTGCATTTTTGGGTTCCAGGGTAGCCAGGACAACACAGAGAAACCTTGTCTTAAAAAACAAAAACAAGGGGTTGGGGATTTAGCTCAGTGGTAGAGCGCTTGCCTAGCAAGCTCAAGGCCCTGGGTTCGGTCCTCAGCTCCAAAAACAACAAAACAAAACAAAAACAAACAAACAAAAACCAAATATGATGACCAAAGTTTGTTCCCTAGCACCTATCTAAGAAGTTGGACATGGTGGCACATAATATATGTAATCTGAGCTTGGGGGAGACAAGAAGGAAAATGGATCCCAAGGGCTTGTTGGCTAGACAGCTTGACCTCATCAATAGTTCCAACTCTCAGTGAACAAGAGATCCTATGTCAAAAAGAACACAACAAGGGGCTAACTTTTAATCCTAGCACTAAGGAGACAGGGGCAGGCAGATCTCTGTAAGTTCAAGGCCAGCCTGGTCTACAGAGTGAGTTCCAAAACAGCCAGGGACCTACACGGACAAAACCTGAACAAAACAGAACAAAACAAAAAATAGGAACTGCCTAGTTCGATTTCACGTAAGGAAGGGGTCAGAGCAATGGCTCACGGTTAAGAGCAGTTGCTGCTCTCCCAGAGGAGCAGCGTTGGGCTCCCTGCACTCACATAGCATCTGTTACTGCAGTCCCAAGGCTGATGCCCTCTTCTGGTTTCCAGTGGCTGCTGCACGCACATGGTACCCACGAACCGAGATGCTGTTCTTGGTTCTCAACTTAACTCCATCCGGAATTGAGGAAAACTCAAGTGGCTAAGTACACTGCGAGGGTTTGTTTATTTGTTGAGACACGGTCTCCCTGTGTATCCTTGGCTGTCCCAGAGCTCACGCTGTAGACTAGGCTGGCCTCTGCCTCAGGGATTAGAGTTCTGGAATTAAAGACATGGGCTACTACTGTCTGCTATGAAGATGCTTTTCTTTTTTTTTTTTTTAAGATTTATTTGTTTATTTATTATATATGAGTACTGTCACTGTCTTCAGAAGCACCAGAAGAGGGCATGGATCCCATTACAGATGGTTGTGAGCCACCATGTGGTTGCTGGGACTTGAACTCAGGACCTCTGGAAGAGCAGTCATTGCTCTTAAGCGCTGAGCCATCTCTCCAGCCCAAGGATGTTTTTCTTATTTAAATTCATTTGAAGTGTGAAGACCTACTTTTAATCCAGATCTTCTGAGATGGGAAGCTCCACCTTTAATCTGGCCACCCCTGATAAAGGACATGGAAGAAGGAAGCTTGCTTGCTCTCTTCCACTCTCTCGCTCTTCACCGTCAAGTAGGCTTGGAAATTATTTCTTCAAGATCCTGGTGTATACTGAAGACCAGCCTGATTATCCAGCCCTGACGTGGAGCTTACATTGGTAGACAGCCATTGTTGGGGTAGCTGGGACCCAGCCTTTAAGATGCTCTGATAGATCCCATATATGCAACTTTTAAAATAATAAAAAAAATAAATAAAAGACAGGCCTGAAGACCCAGGCGAACAAGGCATCTCAGTAACCCAAGGTGTGTTTAGAGAATCTCATCAACACTGTCTTGGATCTGATGACCCAGTAGGTCTCCATTTGCAGAGTACACTGCCCATGAGCAGTGCCCATGGTGTAAAGAGTCTTGGGAAGACAGTGAAGAGGATACATAAATAAGACACCCATGGGGTTGGGGATTTAGCTCAGTGGTAGAGCGCTTGCCTAGGAAGCGCAAGGCCCTGGGTTCGGTCCCCAGCTCCGAAAAAAAAAAAAAAAAAGAACCAAAAAAAAAAAAAGACACCCATACGTCTTTATGACTGACTTCCATATGAGCGAGACATGCGGTCAGAAATAGTGTTCCCTCCTTGATCCTCCTGCAAAAAAGCTTTTGGTTTAGACTCAAGTCCTGTGGCACACACTGGAGTACAGTCTGTCAGGAGTCCTTGGCTTGGAGGTTGTAAAACTCAGCACCACCTGCCAAAACTAAAACAGAGGCCTAATCCATCGAACCCCATAGTCCTGCGAAGGTCTCTAAATGGACCAACCTTGCCTTTCCGCTTCTGTAGTTCCACATCTGCCTAACTGTTCTTTTTAACTGAAGTCTGTCAATCCAGGACATGGATTTTGTGCTAAAAGCTCACCCTGAGAAAGGCTTGTGACTTACAAAGGATCCCGAACACCCAGTGTAGTAGCCAGACAGCTAAAAGAGACTTTCTATTGGCTTGAACCCACGTCTGAGAAATCTTCTCTGGTGGATGCCCAACTACAGTCTCAAAGTAGGTCCATTCCTGGATAAAACACAGGGAGCCACGACAGTCATGTGCAAAATCTAATTCCTGATCAGATGTGGACAGACAGGCTTAGAAAGGTACACAGTGGGCTGGAGAGATGGCTCAGCAGTTAAGAGCACTGACTGCTCTTCAGAAGACCTGAGTTCAATTCCCAGCAACTACATGGTGGCTCACAACCATCTGTGATGAGATCTGATGCCCTCTTCTGGTGTGTCTGAAGACAGTTACAGTGTGCCCATACATAAAATAAATAAATCTTTTTTAAAAAAAAAGTCTAAAAGAAAGGCACACAGTATACCTTGGGGATAAATTGGGAACTTGAGTACCAGTGCATTTCAAGTGATTGTCCTGAATTCCTTTTGTATTTTATGTGGGTGGATGTTTTGCCTACAGTTATGTCTTTGCACCTTGTTCATGTCTGGTACCAGAAAATGGATTGGATCCCCTAAGGATGGAGTTACAGAAAGTTGTGAACAGCCATGTGGGTGCTGGGAATCAAACCCCAGGCTTCTTTGAGAGCAGGCGATATCTTAACTGTTCAGAGATCTTTCCTACTTGGTCCAGAAATTTTTGAGTGGATTCTCTAGGGGAATAGCCATGTGCTCAGGAGATGCCTGTGGACATATTAGCAGAATTTATTAGTTATGAGAGCAAACCACAAAGCATTAACAATTCTGCTGAAGAAGAAAAAGAGGAGGAGGAGGAAAAGGAAGAGGAGGAAGAGCGGAAGAAGGAGGAGAGGAAGAGGAAGAAGAGGAATAAGAACAGGAGGAGGAGGAGGAAGAGAAGGAGGAGAAAGAGGAGGAGGAGGAGGAAGAGAAGGAGGAGAGAAGAGGAGGAAGAGGAAGAAGAAGGAGGAGGAGGAAGAGGAGGAGAAAAGGAAGAGGAGGAAGAGGAGGAGGAGAAAGAGGAAGAGGGAGAAGAGGAGGAGGAGAAGAGGAAGAGGAGGAAGAAGAAGAGGAGGAGGAAGAAGAAGAGGAGAAGAGGAAGAAGAGGAAGAAGAGGAAGAAGAGGAAGAAGAAGAAGAAGAAGAAGAAGAAGAAGAAGAAGAAGAAGAAGAAGAAGAAGAAGAAGAAGAAGAAGAAGAAGAAGAAGAAGAAGAAGAAATTGTTTAATGTCCAGTAGGTGATAGGTCCCACTCCATCACCCACATGGTGAGTAGTTCACAACCATCCATAACTCTAGTTCCAGGGAATCCATGGGCACTGTTGATGCACACGGTGCGCATACATACATATAGGCAAAGCATTTATATAGGTAAAATAAATAGATCTTAGAAAAGAAAGTTCAGGAGCTGGAGAGATGGCTCAATGGTCAAGGGCATTTGCTGTTCTTGCAGAGATTTACACCCACAACTGACATGGTGTTTGCAACCATCCAGAGGCTCACAAAAGATGCACATACAAGACACTCATTCACATAAGATAAAATAAAAATAAATAAGTGAGTTAATTTAATTAATTAGCCGATTAATTTTTTCTTTTCTTTTCTTTCTTTCTTTCTTTTTTTTTTTTTTTTTTTTTTGGGACAGGGGTTTTTTGTTTACCCCTGGCTTTCCTGGAACTCACTCTTTAGACCAGGCTGGCCTGGAACTCATGAGATCCCCCTGCCTCTGCTTCCCAAGTGCTGGGATTAGAGGCATGTGCTGCCATGCCACCACCACCCAATTTAAGTTTTTTTGTTTTTTTTTTTTTCTTTTTTTCGGAGCTGGGGAACGAACCCAGGGCCTTGCGCTTCCTAGGCAAGCGCTCTACCACTGAGCTAAATCCCCAACCCCAGTTTTTTTTGTTTTTTTTTTTTTTTTTTTTAATAAAAGAAAATTCAAGGTCATTCCCAACTATTTGTTGAGTTTGCAGTTAGCCTGGGCTGTGTGAGACCCTGTCTCCAAAATTAACTAATATTAATTAATTAAAGAAAAAACAATAAAGGCAGAGTTGATGCGGCATTTCTTCTTTGGAGCGCCCTCCTACTCTTGGAAATTCTTTCTTAATTTTTTTCCTTAATAAACCTATTTTTGTTCTGCTAAAAGAAAAGAAGGAAGAAGGATTGAGCCAGAGCAGGTGACACAGGATTATAAAACAATAAAGTCTCATATGCCTTCTGTAGACCTCCCCCCACTCTCCGTCCCCGCTCCCCCCTCCCCCGCTGTTTCTCCACCTCCCTGTACCCTTCCCCTAACATACTAAACCGAGAGGTTGCTCAACGCCTCAGCGGTGATCCCCAGAGGGCAAGCCCCTGCTCTCTGTTCTCGCCCAGCCCCTCCCCCACACTATACTGACCGGACTGACAGATGCAGGTGCGTCAGAGGCAGGAGGTGGGCGTCTAGTATCCAGAGGCTAACTTGTAGTCCTGACAGGGGCTCTTTGTGGGATGCAGGGGTCAGATGTCCCTCAGAATGGGAAATAGCATGCAGGCTGCTATTCCGGGGCTCTGATCAGTCTGTTTATTTATAGCGCTGGGGGGGAGGGCTCCCAACACAGGCAGCGGAGAAGCTGTTCTGCTGCAATGTCACTGTTAACACTGCCATTGCAGACTGCCAGCACCTGCTGTTGCCGCGGAAGACAGAGGTCTCTCAGCTGGGCAGACCCCCAGAGTAGCTGGGCACAGGGTGAGGCTGGGAAGTAGAGAGCCTGATGGGCAGCACCATGGAGCTCCCGGGGGGTGCATACCTGCACTTAGGCGCTGTGACCTCACCAGTGGGTACAGCCCGAATGCTGCAACTGGCCTTTGGCTGTACCACTTTCAGTTTGGTTGCTCACCGAGGTGGTTTTGGGGGCGTGCAGGGCACTTTCTGCATGGCTGCTTGGGGCTTCTGTTTTGCCTTCTCGGTCCTGGTGGTAGCCTGTGAGTTCACAAGGCTCCACAGCTGCCTGCGCCTTTCCTGGGGCAACTTCACAGCAGCCTTTGCCATGTTGGCGACCCTGCTGTGTGCCACAGCCGCTGTCATCTACCCTCTGTACTTCACCCGACTGGAGTGCCCACCTGAGCCTGCCGGATGTATGGTCCGAAACTTCCGCCTGGCAGCCAGCGTCTTCGCAGGACTCCTCTTTCTGGCCTATGCTGCTGAAGTTGCCCTGACTCGGGCCCGGCCAGGTCAGGTAGCCAGCTATATGGCTACAGTGTCCGGGCTGCTTAAGATCGTCCAGGCCTTTGTGGCCTGCATCATCTTTGGAGCACTTGTCCACGAGAGTCGCTATGGGCGCTACGTGGCCACGCAGTGGTGTGTGGCTGTCTACAGCCTGTGCTTCATGGCCACAGTGGCTGTGGTGGTCCTAAGTGTGATGGGACACACAGCGGGCCTGGGGTGCCCGTTTGACCGCCTAGTGGTAGTGTATACCTTCCTGGCTGTGCTCCTATACCTCAGTGCCGCAGTCATCTGGCCAGTCTTCTGTTTCGACCCCAAGTACGGGGAGCCAGGGCGGCCCTCGGACTGCCCCCGAGGCAGCTGCCCCTGGGACAGCCAGTTGGTGGTAGCTATTTTCACCTACGTCAACCTGCTCCTTTACATCGTAGACCTCGCTTACTCCCAGAGGATCCGCTTCGTGCCCACCCTGTAGCCTGGCCAGCGATGGCCCATCTCCTCTCTCTGGCTGAGAGCACCAACAGCTGACCAAGGTGAACTAAGACATAGGGAAGGAGGAGGGAGGTCGGGGGCTCAGACGATTCTGCTCTCGGATGGAGGGGCAGGAGGTCCTGAGCAAGGAAGAGCGTGGCTAAAGACTCTCAGTCTTCCTGTCTCCCTGTTTCTTAGTCTCCTGGCCTTGGCTGGGCTTGGTGCTAGTCACCTTACCAAATGGGGACTTTTTGGAGCAGATACGGTTATAATCCATTTTGCAGATGGGAACATTAAAGCTAAATGGACTTCAGAGGCGGGCCGGTGTCAGCGTCTTGAGATAGCATTTAGCTGGGATAATGTAAATTAGAAATCGGCCAACTGTGGGCTGGAGAGATGGCTCAGTGGTTAAGAGCACTGACTGCTCTTCCAGAGGTCCTGAGTTCAATCCCCAGCAACCACATGGTGGCTCACAACCATCTGTAATGGGATCTGATGCCCTCTTCTGGTGTGTCTGAAGCTACAGTGTACTCCATACATAAAATAAATAAATATGTCTTTAATACTCTACCTTTAAAAAAAAAGAAAAAGAAAAAAAGAAAGGAAATTGGGCAACATCCTGAGGTTGAAATGGGTGAAAAGCAAACCAAGAGCACCAGAGCCAGGCCATTGGAAGGAATGTTGGAGCCAGAGCTTCCTCCTTGCCTGAATCCACAGAGAGTCTCTTTGGGGATGGTTGTGGTCTCTTGTAGAGAAAGCTGGCAAGTAGGATGGGTCTCACCTGCGTCTAAGCGTATCCCAATGGCCACAGCCATCTGAAACAGAGAAAAGACTTGTGCCTGATGTCAAAGGTCAGCACCAGAATCACTATGAAAAAAAGATGATCTCATGACAGCAATGGAGTATCCGTCCAGACACCCAACACAGACCACAACCAGAAGCCTCTGTGGTGTCTACCACGGGTTCTGACTGGCTTGGTGGAGTGAAGAGCCATCTTGGGGCAGCCACTGGTTCGTGGAGCCTGGTCAGTGGGTCTCCATTCAAACATCTAGTTAGCCGGCTGCTCCTGAGCACCAGGATGTGCTAGCATGGGTATTCTTCAGTCTCAAGTCAGCTTCTCCTATGCAACGGCCCAGACTGGACTAATCCTGGGGAGCCCTTCGACCCATCAACCGACTGTCCCTCAGCGGAAAATAAAAGGTGAATATTTGTTTTCACCTGGCCTGCTACCTTTCCTGGCTATCCACACGAGGCTCACTGGAGTCATTTCTCTTCAGGGCCTATGGCAGATTGCACCACTTAAGCTGCCCTCTCACAGAAGGCTGAAACCAAATCATGTGAGGGAGGATTTGTCCTTTGGGTTACTTTGAGTCCTGGAATACATCCAAGGCTGGACCTTGTCAGAACCTTCTGGAAAAGGGACAGGATAGGGAGGCTCAGAAGGCCAAATGCAAAGAAAGAAGGTCAATGTTGACTCATTCTCTCCTTTCCTAGAGGCACCCAAAGCCCCATACTGTGGTCGTCAGGGCCCAGACCACAGGCAGAGGGGCTGCTGCACTCTCTTGTCAGCAGAACTGAAAACATTTAGACTTTAGGCTCTGAACCTGGCCTTGTGTGGTACTGTGTGGCCCTTTGCTGGCCAGCTGGAGAGGGCACCCTGGGTCAGCCAACAAATTGAGTTAGGACCGGCGTCTTTCACTGGGATGGGCAGGCGTAGGCAGCTCCTGAGTCTGCAGGTTTCCTAGGTGATAGAAGTGTTATGCATCAGAAGATCAGGATGTCAGGGACAATGTCAGCCATGTTCACTCTGCCTAGAGAGGGACCCAATTGCCTCTCTCGACTTATCTGTTAGTATTACACATGTATGATGTAGGTGTGATGGGGACACCAGAGCACATGTGTGCAGGCCAGAAGACCACGCTGTGCACTTGGTTGCTTCTACCTTACATGGGTTCAGGAGAACCAACTCAGATAGTCACGAAGCCACGACACCCGCCTTCTCGTTTGTTTCTCTTTTTTTTTTTTGGTTCTTTTTTTTTCCGGAGCTGGGGACCGAACCCAGGGCCTTGCGCTTCCTAGGCAAGTGCTCTACCACTGAGCTAAATTCCCAACCCTTTTTTTTTTTTTTTTATTCCACCTTGAGACAGGGTGTAGTCCAAAACAGTCTTCCACTGGACATCCTCTAGCTTCAACTTCCATAGCAGTGGGATCATAGGTGTGTGATACCTCACCAAGTTTTGACTTTTTTGGGGGGGCATCACTTTTATTCTTTGACTAGCCAAAACTCTGAAATATAGCGTTTCTCTAAATCCCCAGTGTTCTCACTGTTCAGTGGCTTTCTGCCCCCAGCATCACATCCAACCTAAATTTCAGACGTCCTAAAGAAGGCAGAGGGGGTTGGGGATTTAGCTCAGTGGTAGAGCGCTTGCCTAGCAAACACAAGGCCCTGGGTGTGGTCCCCAGCCTGAAAAAAAAAAAAAAAAAAAAAAAAAAAGAGTAAAAGGTGCTCTTGGGCTCTGAGGTTCTCTCCAATCCTGGAAAGTATCTGAAGTAGGGAGCACAATTTGAGAAACTGAACTTCTAGGTTTCGTGCCTAGGTTTGAGCTGTCAACTTGGCGCACACGTTATCCAGCTCTTCCTTTTAGAGGTTGAGTAAGGAATTGGCCATCCACACAGAGAACACCAAAGTAGGCAGCCTCCTACTTTGGGTGGTGGTCACTGTGGCCAAGAAGGAGGGATGGAAATCCCTTCTCCAAATCTTGCAGGCTGGAAACATCCTAGTGATTTTAAAATTACTTTTCTAAAGCAACTTGTCGTTATCTAAAGAGACAAACAAACCAGAAAAAAAAAAAAATCAAACCACCTCTAAGGGTGTCTGGAGTGGGGGGGATGGGCGCTGGAATCATGTGTACTTTAGCAGAGTCTGGGGTAACTAAGACTGCTCTGAAGCTCCAAGACCAGCAGATGGGCCCTGAACACCTCTAGAGGTTGCAGATGCCCAAAGCACACTATCCCCAAACCCTGTGGTTGGAGAGCTGGGGTATTGTAGGATAGAAGCGGTCCGGGAAGTAATGGGCCTCTGGCTGCAGAAGACGCCTAGCTTTCAAAGAAACACTTGCAATAAAACAACAGACAGAGAATGGGGCTCGTGGCTTTTGTGGGTACTGATCTGTATTCCCAACAACTGCTCACTTCAGGGAGGGAGCAGGGAGGAGCGTCTGTCCCGGCCCTGTGTATGATGCAATGTACAAGGCTCCAGCTGCAGCTCTGGATTGGCTAGCTCTCAAAGGCCGCACAGCTCATTGGCTGAAGTGGAATGGGGGCGAGGCCGGTAGGCACGGGTGCCGCGTGGCGGATGCAGAGGGCTGGGCTGTCCTAGGTGTGCGCCAGAGTAGCCACGCTGTGGGTAGCGGGACTTGGGGCTCCAGGGATGGGACCCCTGGAATGAAGGCTTAGGGGATGGGGCTTGTGGGAAATAAGCTGAGGACAGACTGGGGATTTGGATGTTGAGGGTTCTCTGGATTCCCGACCCTCCCCTACAATCGGTAGCTTTCCTTACGGCTCCCTGAGCCTTTTGCAGAGGGCTCAGAACCTTCACCTGCAGACCAGGCAGGCATCCTGGCTCTGGGCGGTGGGTGGTGGTGGTACGTGGTGTCGGTGTACCTGGGACAACTTTCCAGCCAGCCGAGGAGCAACATAGAAATTAGGCAGGCTGGGATGGGGGTTGGGGAGCACCTGGCTGCCAGGAGCGGCCAGACCTGTTACCACCCACCCGACGTCTCGCCTTCCATCCTGTCCGTACAGTTCTCTGCTGCCCTACAGAGCCGGACGTCAGCTGTGAAGGTTGTGGGTCCTGGAACTCCCGACATGAGCGTAGGCTTCATCGGGGCAGGGCAGCTAGCCTTTGCCCTAGCCAAGGGCTTCACAGCTGCAGGTAGTAGATTCCTCTGGTGCCGGGGAGGGTGCTGTCCTGGAGTGTCTGTGTTAGTGGTCTCAGTCCTTTGGGAAATGGCAGCTTCCATATGTTTGGGGTTGCTTCCCTAAAGGAGGTGAAGTTTCGGCCGTCTCCTTCGTCATCGTAGCAGTGTGGGGCAGAGAGGCTAGAACTAGCTTTGAGGGAGGAATTCTGTCCCCTACAGGTGTTCTGGCTGCTCACAAGATAATGGCCAGCTCCCCAGACATGGACCAAGCCACAGTCTCTGCCCTCCGGGTAGGTGCCAGGCGAAAGCAGATAGAAAGCCTGAACCTCTTTAGCGTTAGGGTCTAGGGCTAGGTGTGAGGGCCAGGTATGCAGCCCCCCACTCCAGTGGGAGAAGCAAACCTGCCAGAGGGAACCTCCAGATGCTGCTCCCCTACCCTGTTGTGAATACAGCTGGTACGAGAGGTTGTTAATCTGGAATGGGGTTACCTATATATGGGGGTTATAGAGCCTTCCAGACAGCCAGGCAACCCAGAGATCAGACAGTTGGCTAGGGTGATGGATGATAAGTACAGTTTGTTTGTTATGACTCATGACTCAGCCAGAATTTTCAGGCTAAGGGTGTTGGGGCGGAGGAGGGGGGAGCAGGCTCCCAGCTTGAGACCACCACCCACATCTGGAAGGCAGGTAGCTGCAGAGACTGCCGCCATGGCAGCCTGAGGTGGGATGGGCCGGGCTGTGGTTTAGAAGTCTGTGATGTCCCTTTTCTACTTCAAAGGGGACACATTCCAGGGCATAGTGCCTTTCCCATTTCACCCAGCAGCCTCTGGGCCCCTCTACTCATGGGGCTCTCAGCCCATGAGGCAAGCCGGGTCTCCTTGCGCTCCTGCAGAAGATAGGGGTGAACCTGACACCCCACAACAAGGAGACGGTGTGCCACAGCGATGTGCTCTTCCTGGCTGTGAAGCCCCACATCATCCCCTTCATCCTGGATGAAATTGGTGCTAACATTGAGGACAGGCACATTGTAGTGTCCTGTGCGGCAGGTGTCACCATCAACTCCATTGAAAAGGTGGGTGTCCCGGGCCAGATAAACAGTGCTGCGAAGGGGGTGCAGCATGTGGTCAGGAGCTCTGCTCTTGGCGTCCGGCTTCTCTACCCGTGCACCAGGGTGTAGCAGCCCAGCCTACAGCAAGAACTCAGGAAATGCTCGCTCCCATGCCTGGGATGAGGACAAACAGCCACCATCGGAGCGATAGAGCTGGTTTCTCTTCTCTTCCAGAAGCTGACAGCGTTCCAACCTGCTCCCAAAGTCATCCGATGCATGACTAACACCCCGGTCGTGGTACGGGAGGGGGTTACTGTGTACGCCACGGGTACTCACGCTCAGGTGGAAGATGGCAAGCTTGTGGAGCAGCTCATGGGCAGCGTGGGCTTCTGCACAGAGGTGGAAGAAGATCTGATCGATGCCGTCACGGGGCTCAGTGGCAGCGGCCCTGCCTATGTGAGCACTGGAGCGATGGGCGGTCAGGGATGTGGGCAGTTCCCAGGGCCTCTGCTGCACCCTGCTCTCGGTCCTAGAGAGGAGGCTGAGGATGCAATCTCCCCATAGGCTTTCACAGCCCTGGATGCTCTGGCTGATGGTGGTGTGAAAATGGGGCTTCCAAGACGTCTGGCAGTCCGCCTTGGGGCCCAGGCCCTCCTGGTCAGTGCTTTGAGATGCTGGTGGGAGCTGTTCCTTGCTAAACCCAAACTGGGGATACTTGAGAGGGGAGTCAGCAGGTGTTTGGGTGGCTGAAGACTGTATTCTCTAGTGACGGGTAGGTGCCCTACAGCCATCAGTTCCTCTTTCTTATCATAGGGGGCAGCCAAGATGCTACTAGATTCGGAACAGCATCCGGGCCAGCTCAAGGACAATGTCTGCTCTCCTGGTGGGGCCACCATCCATGCCTTGCATGTGCTGGAGAGTGGGGGCTTTCGTTCCCTGCTTATCAATGCTGTGGAAGCCTCCTGTATCCGCACACGGTAGGTTCTACTGTCATTCATTTCTCAGCCACCCAGGCCTGTATGGCAGGGTCCTGGCTTACGAAGGCTTCAGGGCAGGTAATTAACTTAGCAGATACCACTGAGCCCTGTCCTGGCCCTCGGCAGGAAACCCAAGGTTTCTGGGTCACAACATGCAAAGTCTCTAGCTCTTTTTCATTGTCCTGTGAGAAGTGTATCTACATGTGTCCGTAGACCCCTTCTGATCCCACAATACAGCCCTCATTCAGTTTCAACATCATAGCCAGAGAGCCAGCTAGAAGGGTGACTGGGCAGTTTATGGGGGCCTGGCCCAGCACCTTCTTCATGGCCTTTCCCAGGTTAAACAAATTAGCTAAGCTGACAGGTTGTTAGCAGCAAGACAGCCTGGTGAATAAAACATGTCCAGGGTCCCTCCGTTGTTGTAAAGCAGACCCAAGGTTGGAAATCACTGTCTTTTCATATCTATGGAGTAAACCAACAGCCTTTTCTTTATTTAAGATTTATTTATTATATATAAGTAGCTGTCTTCAGACACACCAGAAGAGGGCATCAGATCTCATTACAGATGGCTGTGAGCCACCATGTGGTTGCTGGGATTTGAACTCAGGACCTCTGGAGCAGCAGTCAGTGCTCTTAACCGCTGAGCCATCTCTCCATCTTACCACCAGCCTTTCTTACCAGTGGCCGCCCGCTAAGGACAAATACCTAGAGAGGTCTGAGTGTAAGTCTGTGAGGCTTGGGCATGGGGCCACCTAGGCCCATAGAGAAAACAGAAGCAGAATCCTGCTACAAGTTGTAGCCAGGGTGACCCTGACCCTGAGTGGTGTGAGAAGTGGCTGTGCAGCTGTACAGGTGGGGTATGGGGGGAGAGTGTGGCTGGCAGAGGGGGTTGTAGGTGCCAGCATTGACTTCCCCCCAAAGCTGCTGCTGGAACTGTGGGTTCTGGGAGGTGGAGGAGCTCAGACTCAGTGTCTCCTTGCTTTTCTAGGGAGCTGCAGACCATGGCTGATCAGGAAACCGTCTCCCCTGCTGCCATAAAGAAGACTGTACTGGACAAGGTGAAGCTGGACTCCTCTGCTGGGGTCTCTCTGTCTTCTGGCCATGTTAAGCCGATGGCTTGAAATCTGGTCCCAGCTGACAAGGAATGACTTGTCTGCCAACCTTCCTCCTGTTCCCTCTCCCCCCCTTTCCTCTCCCTCCCCCCCCCTTCCTTTCCTTTCCTTTTCTTTCCCTCCCCTTCCCTCCTCTCCCCTCCCCCCTCTCCCTCCCTCTCTCCTTCTCCTTCCCTTCCTTTTCCTTCCTTTCCTTCCTTAAAAGCAGGGTTTTGCAGTGTAGTCCAGGTTAGCTCTGAACTATTCACTCCCCCACTCTAGTCTCCCAAGTGCTGGGATTATGGTTGAGGGTTAGCATGCATGCCAGGCCTTTTTTCTTCTAAGATAGTGGCTTGATGCTGCCCAGACACGACTCGAACTTACAGGCTCAGGGCATACTCTGATTTCAACTCCTGTAAGTGCACAACACCTGAGTGATTCTGTTCTTCTCTTTCTTCTCTTCTTGCTTGAAGCTTCTGTCCTGGTGCTCTCAGACAACACAGAATATCCCCACAGCAGGCCCTTGCCCACAGCCAGGTCAGCTGGGAAGGGGACATCACTTACAACTAGGGACCTCCATTGATACTCAAGTGCCAGCTGGAAACAGGGTGGGTGCTCAGACCGCCACCTCTTCAGCTTCCCCTGGAGCTCAGGCCTGTGGGGTCTTTATCCTCCCTAGTTTTGGGGTCAGCTAGCTGGCTTAGCCACGGTCCCTTCCTGTGATCCACTCACAGGGTTCCTTTCTGTGACAGCCAGCTAGTCCCAGACATCCTGTACCTCCCTCCTTCTAGGGATCTAATGCTTTACCAATAATCCCACTAGGCACTTGGGAAAAGAACTTCTCAGGTAGCCGACAAAACTCCTGCATGTTCCTCGACTCAACAAATGCTGTTACTTCTCTTCCTGTACTTTCAGTTGAATAATAAAAAAAAAAAAATCCCCCAAAGCTCCAATTTACCTACTTGTCACCTACAGAGAGAGGCCTGACTGTACAAGGGACTGTGATACTGGGGGAAGAGCCAGCAACACGGGTCCCACAAAGCTGGCTGCAGCCAGGCTGAAGATCCCCCAGAGAACAGAGGGCTATAGAGCCTCAGTGCCTGTGTCATAGTCGACCTGCCCGAAGGCTGGCACCGTAGGCAGGCCTTGTACACAGAGGTGGTGAGGGGCACCAACCTCTTCATTATCCTATCCCTGTAGCTTGCCAAGGGGAATGTTCTGCTGGCTGATGTAGTCTGTGCAAGGCCAAGTTCCTGGTGAGGAGGAAACGTTTTGAGGAAAGTGTTGGAATTTTCCAGAGAGACAGATTCAAGGGCCAGGATACAGGGAAATCCTGTCTCGGAAAAAAAGAAAGGAGGAAAAAGCATGTGCCACTGCCACCCTGACTGTTATTTTTTTTTTATTTATTTAAAGATTTATTTAGGGGTTGGGGATTTAGCTCAGTGGTAGAGCGCTTGCCTAGCAAGCGCAAGGCCCTGGGTTCGGTCCCCAGCTCCAAAAAAAAAGAAAAGGAAAAAAAAAGATTTATTTATTTATTTTATTATATGTAAGTACACTTTATGTGTCTTCAGACACACCAGAAGAGGGCATCACATCTCATTACAGAGGGTTGTGAGCCACAAAATGGTTGCTGGAATTTGAACTCAGGTCACCTGTAAAAGCAGCCAGTGCTCTTAACCACTGAGCCATCTCTCTAACCCCTGTGTGTTAATTTTTGTTGTTGGTTTTGTGGTTGTTTTTGAGACAAGGTTTCTGGGTGCCCCGGCTATTCTAAAATTTGCTCTGTATACCAGGCTGGCTTTGAACTCACAGAGATCCATCTGCCTCTGCCTCCTGAGCACTGGGATTAAAGGTATGCACCACTACCTGGTTTTACATTTCGATTGTTATTCCCTTTCCCGGTTTCCGGGCCAACATCCCCCTAACCCCTCCCCCTCTCTGTTTTTGTTTTTCTTAGAATTTATTTACTTTTATTCTATATGCATTGGTGTTTTACGTGCATGTATGTGTGAAGGTGTCAGATATTGGGAGTTACAGACAGTTGTGAACCACCATGTAGGTGCTGGGAATTGAACCCAGGTACCTCTGGAAGAGCAGTCAGTGCTCTTAACCACGGAGCCATCTCTCCAGCCCCTTACAACTGCATCTTACGGAGGTATTTTCTCCATCAAGTTTCCTTCTGTTCAGATAGCTCTCGTGTGTGAGTCAAACTGACGTTGCATGACCAGCCAGCACACAAGCTTCTGGTAGTCTGTGATTTAGTTGAATGTGCAGAAGTCTTCCTGTGCACCGGAGAGCAGGTCAGAGAAAAGAGGTCTTCCTCTTCGCTGAGGAAGCAGCAGGATCTTACTCCTCGCTTCCCAGCTTCCCCTGAGCAGTTCAGAACCAAGGGTGGCTGAGATTGTTACAAGGGTCAGAAGACAGAATCCATCCATGCTAAGAAACGGTGCTAGAGTCATGGGGACCAGGACTTTTGAGTCACTGCCCAAAAGCTGGTGGTACAGATGGGTTCCTGGGAGACTTCTTGAAGTGCCACTCAGCAAAAAGAGCTTGTTTTGCGAGACCTATGAACCTAGGAAGCCTCTATGTTCTCTGAGATCCAGCTCCTCTCTTCTTCACTGTTCCCGGGGACAAGCGTCCCAAGCCTGTCTGGAGAGTCAGTAGAGGGCTCTTGAGTAGTTAAGATTTATATGGTGAGGGGTTGGGGATTTAGCTCAGCGGTAGAGCGCTTGCCTAGCAGGCGCAAGGCCCTGGGTTCGATCCCCAGCTCCGAAAAAAAGAAAAAAGAAAAAAAAAAAAAAGATTTATATGGTGAGGCACATAAATGATCCACACATGCTCCGGGGGCTTGTTTCAGGATGGACTCTACGCTCCTTTAGCACCCCTTCTGTGAATATAAGCACATTAGCCTGCTCTATAGGCACAGGACCTGATCTATCCCAAGGAAGACTCTGGAGCCTGAGTCACCTGGACCCAGGAAGACATCTAACACCAGCTTCAGTGTTAACCCCAGAGCCCAGGGCTCTCTACCGCAAGGAGGCAGTTCCATACCACCGCCCTATCATCTCCAGGGCAGTCCCATCTTCTGACCGTTTCTTCTAGCCCCTTGTAGCCCTGGATGTGTGCACTCACAAGCTTTGTCCCAAGACTAGGTTCCTAGGAGTGCTGAGCAAGGATCGGGGAGCGAGACTCCCCGAAAGTGGAAAACCTTAGGGAAAAAAAAAAAAAGACTCACAAATTCTCTCTCTAATGTGTGAATGAAAGCCACATTCGATGCTGTGAGGACCAGGATGTAAGGCAGGTGAAGCTTACCCCGGGAACTTTTCTTCCTTCTCCACCTCTTCAACCCCTAACACTAGGTAACAGAGGAAAAAAAAAGAGAAAGAGGAAAGGAAAGAGATCCCTGAATAAAGTCAGTGGTCAGAAAGGGAATGACATCATTGTTAGACTATTTCCTGCTGATGAGGGGCGTTGAGTTCCTTGGGGCAACTTTGATGATCTTTGCCATCAGGATATCTAATTCCTTCTTGTTTCTTCTTTGCGTACAACTACTTAACAAACCGAGACCAACCAACAACCCACTTCTCAGGGGCCCTAGCATTTATATACTCTGCAAAAAGCCCCCAGAATTCCAAACATCACACAATCACAGAAAATATCTGTAGTGGCAAAACCACACCCTTCTAGAGCATGAGGCAAAACCATCTCAAGCAGCCCCATATCCCACACTTGGGATTAAAATGAAAACACATTCCTGTAGTATTTCTGTGGTTTTCAAAGAAGCCAAAACTCCAAAACTGTCACTACAGGGGTTGGGGACATCAGTGGGAATCTGCCTAGCAACTGCTACCTACCCTTTGGCAGCCCCCCAGCAACCCCCCACCCCGTGACCCACAGCTGGTGCTTCCTGATGATACTTGGGCAGGGACAAGGAAGAGCATGTGAAGGGACCAGTCCTGATGTGAATCTGAATGTCCTGCCAGGTCACCCCAGTGGGTGCTGTCTCCATAGCCCAATGCTATACTCACCCTTCCGGTCCCTCTTAGCAGTGTGCAGAAAAGTGCCTCAGGGGTCCTCCCTTGGACCGGGACCAAGTGATCAAGATTCAGAACACACAGATGTACCAGGCCTCTGACCTAATATCTGCTGGTGTGTGTGTGTGTGTTGAGGGTTGGGCTGTGGTGGTCCAGTGACTGATCATTTCCCTAACATGTGTAATACCCTGGGCTAGATCCCTAACACTGAGGGGGTGAGGGATAGGTTGAGGGCTTGTCAATCACGATGCACATCTGGAGTCCCAGTTTTTACCCCCTCCCTTTTTGTTTTCTTGAGACAGGATTTCTCTGTGTAGCCCTGGTTGTCCTGGAACTGGCTTTGTAGACCATGTTGGTCTTGAACTCGGAGACCCACCTGTCTCTGCCTCCTGAGGACGGGGATTAAAGGCATGTGCTAACATGCCCAGCAAGTCCCAGTTACTCTTGACTGCGAGACTTTGCAGCTGGTCTGCGCAATAAAAAATAATAATAATAAAAAATAATATGGAGAGTGTGGGAGCTCACGGCTGCAGTTCAGCATTTGGGAGGCTGAACAGGAGGACTGCTACTGAGCTCATGTCAGCCTACAGACCAAGACACCATCTCACAATGTGGAAAAGAACAAAGGGAGGATGAAAATAAGTAACAGAAACCCAGAGGGCATGTTTCAGTGAGGGTTTTTTATTGCTATGAAGAGGCACGATGACCTCAGCAACTCTTCTAAAGGAAAACATCTCATTGGGGCTGGCTTACACTTTTCCAAGGTTTAGTCCATTATTTTCATGGAGAGAAGCATGGCAGCATGAGGGCACACACGGTGTTGGAGATGAGCTTAGAGTTCTACATTCTGATCTGAGGGCTGCAGGAAAGTGTAAGCACACTGGGCATAGCTTGAGTATATAAGACCTCAAAGCCTGCCCCCACAGTGACACACTTCTTCCAACAAGGTCACACCTCCTATTAGTGCTATGCCCTTTGGGCCAAGCATTTAAAAGCATTTTTTAAAATTTATTTATTTATTATTTATGACTACACACACTGTAGCTGACCTCAGACACACCAGAAGAGGGCATCAGAGCTCATCACCAAGTGGTTGCTGGGATTTGAACTCAGGACCTCTGGAAAGCAGTCAGTGCTCTTAACCACTGAGCAATCTCTCCAGTCCAGGGGCCAAGCATTTCAACACGAGTTTATGTGGGCCATTTCTATTCAAACCACCACAGGGCATAGGAATAATTCTCTCTGGCTATAGCCAGTGAGAGATAAAGACCCCTTACACACTCCCCAAAGAAATACAATGGAAAGAACTACTTTTTGAGGCTGGGTGTAGTGGCACAGGCCTTTAATCCTAGCAAGGGGCAGTTGGATCTCTGAGAGTTCAAGGCCAGCCTAGTCTAAACCTTGCCTTAAGAAACCAAGTTTGCGGCTGGAGAGATGGCTCAGCGGTTAAGAGCACCCGACTACTCTTCCAGAGGACCTGAGTTCAATTCCCAGCAACCACCTGGTGGTTCACAGCCATCTGTAAAGTCCATGCCCTCTTCTGGTGTATCTGAAGACAGCTGCAGTGTACTTATATATAATAAACGAATAAAAAAAAAAAAAGCACTGACTGCTCTTCCAGAGGTCCTGAGTTCAAATCCCAGGACACACAGAGCCCCGCTTCCAGCCTGCCTGCTCCCTTTTCCTCATCACATTTTACAGGATAAACCACCTTTATTAGGTTCCCTGAGAAGGGAAGGGAAGGCCAAATAGAAAGTTCGGAACCGGGGTTGGGGATTTAGCTCAGTGGTAGAGCGCTTGCCTAGCAAGTGCAAGGCCCTGAGTTCGGTCCTCAGCTCTAAAAAAAAAGAAAGTTCGGAACCTCGAAATGAAAACCTGATTCCTCCCATTTTCCTTCTTTTTAACTTTTTCAACAGCAGCGGGCAGTCTCCTCTCACAAAAAGTAGCAGCAGAATGCACCCAGAGAAGTTTTTAATGCAGCAAAGGGTTGGAAAAGTAAACAACTTTTACACTGAGTGCATGCATACTACCCGCAGAGATAGTGAAGCCCCTCGCACCCTCTCGAGACTAGAATCATTTGTGAGCATCTTCCAAGCCCTAGTGTCATCTTGTACATTTTGGGGATCTGCGCTGGCGTCAGGGCTGTGCCTCTCAACAGCCGCGTCCTTTTCAGCCTGCTGATCCATTTAAAATAAGGGCATCGCAGCAGAATGGGGTAAGAAATTAAACGACTGTGTCACATCTTCAAAACAGCAAATGGGTTCCCGCGTGGTGACACTAGTCTGTGATTCCTGCTCTGGGGCGGGGGGGTAGGCAGGAGCATCTCCGGGAATTGAAAGCCAGTCCGCTTGCTGTACAGTGAAACTCTATCCAAGTGAAGAAAATCGAAAATCACACAAGCAAACAAACCCGAAAAATACCCACTCATGGTCTGTCCCATAGATCTCGGTCTGAGTTGCATGGAGATCTGGAGGGAACTTGATGCAGCAGAGTCGGGGCCGCGAAAAAGAAAACACCCGGCAGAAACACTCGGCCGGAGCATGTGGCGAGACGGGCGAGCGCCCGGGACTACTCCCGCGAGACATTGCCAGGGCGCGGCGGGCGTTGCCAGGGGCGACGGCGCGGGGCTGCGCAGGCGTGATGGGAACGCGCTCGCCTTGCTGCCGCCTCGCCTTTCCCTTTAAGCTTAGGCCAGCCGCGTCGCCCCTTCATGAATGGAACCCACGTGACCAAACATCATGTGACGTCTGAGGAGCGGCGGCGGCGGCGGCGGATTCTGAGCCCGGTCCGGCCCGGCCTTCCTAGCGCGCTTGGCCCGGCCCGCGCAAGCGGCCAGTACTCCTAAGCCCCCGGCCCGGACCCTTCGCGCCCGACCCAGCCCCGCGCAGCCCGGAGCGCGCGCGCGCGGCCCCGCCCCAGCCCCGCCTTGGCCCGCCCGGGTCCGCAGTGTGGTGAGTGCGCGGGGCTGGGGCGGGCGACGGGGCCTGGCCTCGGGGTTGCGGCACACCCGACGGCGGCGCGTGCCTCGGTTTCCCCGCCAGTCGAAAGCGGGCTGTTCGCCGGTGCCACCCCAGTGTCGGTGGACCGGGCGACGGCGAGGCAGGGGACGGGCGTGCGCGCGGCGGCGGACCTCGGGTGCCCTGCGGGGGGCGCGATTTAAGGGCGAGGTGCGCGCGTCTGCCTGGGTCAGCGGGGTAGCCGCACCGAGCTGCTGACTCATCAGGTGTCCGTCGGCTTCCGCGCGGGCGGGGTCGCGCGCGGGCCCACAGGGGAGGCGGCGGGGAGACCCTGCTGCGCGGCTTGGGCTCGCCACGCGCGTGCGAGCCCAGCGGAGACGTGCTGAGTCATCAGCATGAGGTCACTCGGTGCTCCTGCTGACGCTGGGCCAGGGCGGGGGGCCCGGGCTCGCTATCGGCCGGTCTAGTCGGGAGGCAGGGCTAGATCCGGGCGGAGAAGGTCGGGCCAGGATCCTGGGTCGTGTTTAAGTTTGACGGACCTGTGAGTTGGAGGCAAAGGCCGCGAAGGAGGCATTACAGGGGCGCGCCGCAGGTTTCTCCCGGGGTGGAAGGTAAAGCCCCAGGCTTGCGCATCCCTCCCAGGCTCTTGGGCTCCTGGCCCGGGTCCCACAACTGGGGCAGTTCCCCAAACTGGGAGACGGATCGGTGTACGCCGAGGGGAGGAGCTTAGGTGGGCCGAGCCAGCTCTGTCTGGGAAGCAAGCTTTTCTTCTGAGTGACCCTGAATGGCCAGGCTGCGTTGGTCCTGGATGGAAGAGACCGGGAGGCAGTGAAGAAGGGTGTGTGGCTTGAGAGAAGCTGGGGCAGCGCTAACCAGCTAAGGTTCCTAAAGGGTGGATCTAGGCAGCTGGTGGGAGTTTTGAGGTGCAACCATGGAGTGGAAGGTGTAGTTCTATTTTTCCCAGCGTTATTCCTTTCAGAAGAGTTTGGGGTCCCACTGTTGCCTGAAGTTACCAAAAAGTGTGTGCCATATTGGGTGTCTGGAGACTCTTGGGAAGTTACAGTTTGCGTGGGGTGTGGCTGAATGGCTGTTTACTGACTTATCAGTTGTGAAGGTTCTTGAACTCTATTCTGTATTGCTTTCCTTGCTCAGGGATTCATGGCTACACTTACGCTTACCTTGTGGTTTGTGCTAAGAGGTTGTCCCCTCAACACTTAGCACACTGAACCTCGAAACTGCTTGTAGGTGTAGTGTTTTCATTGGGGGTAGAACTTTATGCCCTGTGAAACTTCAAGGTCCCAGAAAAGTGTTAAGCTCTGGAGGCACTATGCTTCAGTGAACTTAACGTTTTAAGTCCCTTTCAAATAATGCCAATATCTGAAGAAGGGAAGACCTAAGCTGGGGGTCTCTCCTGCATTGAAGTTTGCAGGCAAGGTTGAGCAAGAAAGGGTCTCACTGTCTTGCTTGAGGCCAATGTCCAGCTTATCCATTGTGAGAGGACAGATGCCCAAACCTTTTCTTTTCTGTCAGCCTGAATGGGTGGTCCAGAGTCCCTTGCTGTCTTGAGACTGTCCATCGCAGTGAGTGAAGTACTTGGAGGAGGGCTGAGTTGTTGGAAGGCAGCAGGTCCAGATCAGCCACTCTGAGCTTCTTCCTCAGGCTCTGGAAAGATCTCTGAACTGTATCCCTCAGCACAGCTGTCCCCCAAAACTGTCTGCCTAGTCACTGTGTGTCTCTAGGCTTGCAGAAGCCCGGCAGGTAGCTGAAGGCACTGTCTTTCCTGAGATCTGCCCTCCCCCCTTAAGCATACATGAATGAATATACACATGCACGTTTGCTAGTGTGTGCACACACGCACACATGCACACACCTTTGATCAGGAGGGAATTGGCTGCACTAGTGCTGAGTTCAGGCCTTTGGCAGAGGGTAAAATCTGTTGAGGAGGCACTTTTTAGCTCCCAGCCGCCACACTCTGCACTTTTCTTTGCGATCTCAGGAAGTCACCACCGTTTTGAGCTTAGCAGTATGCATAAGGGAAGCTCCTGCTAAGGCTGTGCCCCTCACCTGACTCACACTCCTAGTGTGTGGGTATAGGGCCAACTTGTAAGAAAGACAGACAGATGCCCTTCAGACCTCACATCTGAGTTCTGCCTTTCTCTTTGATCTAGCAGGACTGTGGCCTCTGAAAATGCTCGTAATTTATTTAGCCTTGTAGAAGTCTCTCTGGCTTCCATGCTTGCTTAATGTTTGCGTGTAGCCACACCTCCTGTTCAAGGCTAAGAGTGGTAGGTAAGGCTAATGAGAACACTAGTGCTGCCCTGGCTCACACATCCGTTCCTTTGATCAGATGAACTCTCCACCCAGCACAGTTTCGCCTGAAGTGCTCACAGCCTTCAGCCTTCTGAAAGAGACCTTCGGCAACCTCACCTGCAGGTCCTTCCTCATTCCCTGCATCTCTACCCGTGGGACTGGTGGGTGTTGGGCCAAGTGGGGATTCCCAGCCTAGGTATACAAAAATGTCCTTGGCAAGGCTTCAGAAGGCTGAAATGAGATTGAGCCCAGAGGGGCCGCTGACTGTAGGAGGTAGCTGTTTTGCTTTTGTTCCCTGGCCCTGTGGTCATTGACCCTAGGCAGAGAGCCAAAGACCAGTCAGTGACCCAAAGGGGCTGGCTGGCTCTTGCCTGCTTCCAGCTAACAGTGCTCTTCCTCTGCTAATTGTGGGAGCCCTTGTGAAACACCCTGTGTCGGGTGGGGCAAGAGTACAGGATGCTGCAACCAAGCCACAGGATGGTTACCCCATCTGTAAAGGAGATGCACAGGGAGGACTGGAGGGGCCTGGGCTCAGCTCCTCCCAGCCGGATTGCCTGCTACCTGGAAGGTGAGAGGATTCCTAGTCAGCCAGTTAGAACAAACCTGGTCCTCTGCCAGAATGAGGCAGGAAGCAACCTCCTAAGTCCTAGAGAGAGAAAGGGCTTTCTTTTGTCCTGGGCCAGCTTAGGGTCATGTATGGGAAGTAGGACCTTGGAATACAGGGTCCCTGACTGACCCTTGCTTGCTGCTGGTCCCAGTAGTGGGTCTCCTGGGGAACTGCTGGCTGGCCAGAAGAACGGGAGAACAGCTCAGGAAGGGAGGGAGGCGATACGCTGAGTCAGCATGACTCGCCAGGAACAGGGCGCTCTGGGGCAGCACTGGGGTTATTTTTAAAGCTCAGCTTCCTTCTAGGCTTGCCCCTCCTGCAGCCCAGACCTTCTAATCTCTCTCTGCTCCCTTTGTCTTCTGCCTTCACATCGCTGCTGCTTCTTCCCTGGGAAAAAAAATCTCCCCGACCTCCCACCTGGCTCTCTAGGGAAAGGGCCTTCTGAAGCAGCCAAGCTCAGGTCAGGTGAGGGCAGGGTTCTGTGGGCTGAGCACTAGGCAGCAAGCTTCCCTTTGGGGTGTAAGAGTCTCAGGGTCCTGATCTCTGCTCTGTGTCTTGCAGAGTGCCTGCTCACTGTGTCCCCCGGGTTATGACGACCCCCAATAAAGGAAACAAGGCCTTAAAGGTGAGTGGAGAGGCTGGGCTCGGGGTGTGCTGGGCTGGGCATTCCTACTCTGCCTTGACCCCGTGTGCTGTGCCACTCCAGGTGAAGCGGGAGCCAGGCGAGAATGGCACCAGCTTGACCGATGAGGAGCTGGTGACCATGTCGGTGCGAGAGTTGAACCAGCACCTGCGAGGCCTATCCAAGGAAGAGATTATCCAGCTGAAGCAGCGCCGGCGCACACTCAAGAACCGAGGCTACGCAGCCAGCTGTCGAGTGAAGCGGGTGACACAGAAGGAGGAGCTGGAAAAGCAGAAGGCGGAGCTACAGCAGGAGGTGGAGAAGCTGGCCTCCGAGAATGCCAGCATGAAGCTGGAGCTCGATGCGCTGCGCTCCAAGTATGAGGCCCTGCAGAACTTTGCCAGGACGTGGCCTGCAGCCCTGTGGCCCCGGGGGGTCCCCTTGCTGCTGGCCTGGGGCCCCTGGTCCCTGGCAAGGTGGCTGCCACCAGCGTCATCACAATAGTAAGTCCAAGACGGATGCTCGGGTCATAGGGACACGTGCAGTTGCCAGGCAGGTCTTTGAGGGGCCACTAGGTGCGTGGCAAAGTTGGCAGCCCCGTCCCTCTTCCTTTCTTTTCCCTTCCTTTCTACTTTCCCTTCCCTCTTTCCTTCCCTGCAAAGCACAACCTGCACCCAGGGGCACCGGGCTGAGCCCCTTGATATCATCTTTGTTGTCACGCCTGTGTTTTGTACGTTGGGATCGGTCAGTTCAACAGTGATGTTGGGTTGCCCCTAACCCCTTTGTACCAAGGCCATGCAGGCTAGGAGTCCGGAGTGGGCACTGTGGGAATGGACGAGAGTGCAAGTGGGCAAGTGTACTGGGCTTGGGTCTGCCCTTCCCGGTGGTCTGCAGGGGGACTTGAGAGCTTTCTTTTCAGATTTCCAGTGGGCCTGTTTGATCCAGAAGGAGGAGATGGGCTCTGCCCTGAAACGTGGTTATATCTTGAAGCCCCTGGATGGATAGGCCACCAGCCTGGGCACTGGGGCAGGAACCATGGTGCTGGAGCCTGGCACAGTGCACCGGATAAGACCAAATCGCCGGTTATGAGTGTGGGTGGAAGGTGTGTCAGTGTGTCCTGCGATGGGTCCGGTGTCACTGTTTACATGACCTATTTGTGTGGTTATATAGCCCTTTATTTAAAAGAGAAGTTCCTTTTACGGAGTTATTAAATTATATGTTTAAGAGCTAAAAAGAAAAAAAAGCTGCAGAGTATTTATAAAATTGTCTTAAAAAACAAAAACAAAAAACAACATTTGACCGTATAAATGGATAAGGGAAGAAAGTATAGTAGAAACTTTGCTAGTTTAAAAAAAAAATCCCTTTCTTGTAAACCTGGGGACAGCTCTGTGGCTGTTGGAGTTTAGTTTTTATACACAGAGTTATCAGACATTACTTATAAAACTTAGTTTAAAAAAAAAGAAAAAAAAAAAAAAAAAAAAAAAAAAGGCCAGGCTGCGAGCCTACCAGAGGCTGTCCTCTTTGATATCTCTTTTGCAACTGTACCGAAAGTGACTTACTCCTTCGCCCTTCCTGCTTCCGTCTTGCCGGTGCCGTGGTGTTGTCCGTGCCTGGTGAGGTTTTGTGCAGCCGTAAAGTGCTGGTGCTTCTGGTGACCTTTGACCTGTGGCTGTCCCTGTGTTTGTGTGTATGTGTGCGTGTGCGTATGTGTGTTTGTCTTTTGGATTTTTGTTGTGGTTTTGCTTCTGCTGGCTTGCTGGACCCAGGCAGAACGTACTCTGCCGCTGGAGTACAGGAGATTGCCTGCTGGCTCACGTTCTTCTGCACTTGTCCATTCCTCTGCCACTTGGTCCCTCTGAGCCTTGGCTTGGCATTGTGGGTCTAGGGCTTGGCTTAAGGCAGTGGCAGAGTAAGTGAAATTGGGAGCTATCAGCCCCCATGCTGCTTCCACATCCACCACCTCTGGCCCTGGGTGGTGACATTGCAGGGACCAAGGTGTCACTGTGGGTGCCCACAGGGCTGTGCCCTACCTGTCCTCGGCCGTCTTCCTTCTGGCCTCAGCTTAGTTCCTAGAGGCTTCATTGGGGCCTCAGCTAGGCCGCCCCAGGGGCCTACCTTGTGGATTGGGAGTCCTGTCACTCGTGTATTTCTGAAACCCCGTTCTGTGGGGTGTTGTTTCCCAGGCAGATTGGTTAGGGGCCCCACTTGGGGCAACCCATTCTTCCCTGTCTCACTGTGAGAGCCTGGAGGCCTCCACCATGGCCAGACAAGGGCTTTGGCCCTCGGGCCTGGTCTGTTCTTCCCAGTGTCTGCAGCTCTTGGCTCTGGGCCCTATTCTGCCTCCTTCAGGATCTGCGTCTTCCAGGGATCCGCTGTTCGACTTGGAGGTGCTTCTCTGCAGGTTCCAAGCCTGCCTCCTCACCCCAGCTTTCCAGTGGAGGCTGCCCACCTTCCAGGCTTGGCTCAGGAAGCTCCTCATAGGCGGATGCCCACCTATAAGAGGCTACATCCCTTTGTGGTCACATGGCCTGTAGCCTCTTGCTGACATTGCTGGTGTCTTCTCTGGGGCCCTGGATCCCTGACAAGCACAGAAATGTGATCTGGTAAAAGGAAAGACTGTGGCCTGATAGGCCTTTACCTCGTAGGCAGCAGGATTTTCACTCAGTTTGACACAGCATGCAGTGCTCTGGGAGCAGGACCTCTGCCACCCTGGCATTTTTGGTAGGCTGGTTTGGCTCAAGGTGCTCAGACACTCCCATTGATGCCTGAGTTGGATATGGGTGGAAATCTGGACTGTTGATTATAAGTTACCAGGTGACCTCATTCCCTCCCTTTGGCTCTTAACTGGTATCCAGTGAGTTGCTGATGCCGACTGGCAAGCAGAGCTGGCCCATGCCTAGAGGAGGAGAGGGACAGGCTTTCTGAGTGCTTTGATTCTGGCTGGGCTATTGTGTATAGCTGAGAATGGCCCTCTGCATGGGTCCAGCCTTTTGGGAGGATGAGGAAGAGGAGGCTGAGGCTAGATGTGTGTTAAACAGGAGTAGCAGATCTTTGCTTCTGAACAGGATAGAGCCGTGCTCAAGGCTTTCAGGTTTGCAGTATCTCCTTATTGAGTCTGGGGAACGTTCCCTATTGAGCCAGCCCTGCAGCTCCACTCCCTGCCCCATCCCCCTGATTTCTTGACAGTAAATCCTGTGTCCAGTTGTGACTGTTGGCTGTTTTCCTGATCATTGTTAATTCCGTTTTCCTACTGTGAGGGTGTTGTGTTTGACTTTCTGACACAGCGAATGGAGAGCTTGGGCTGAGGCCAGGTCTCCCAAACTTCTCCGCTAAGTAAACCGTAATGTGTGACTTCCCTCCTATCTTGACTGCCCGACTCCTTCCTTCCACATGGACACTCAGATTTCAAAGAAAACCCGCAGGAGGTGGGTCAGTTTCCTCTGTAGAATATGGTCCCAGAGAGTCCTCCCCTCTGTTGTGTCTAGCTGCTAGTCTGGGTGTTGTACCATCAGTGCAGGGAGTCCACAGCAACACTGAGTTATACAGGGACCACTACCATCCCCAGGCTTCCCAGCAGGCTGTTCTCAGTTCATCTTTCAGGTCCGTGTGTACTCTGTGCTAGCAGCAGCCTTGGTGTTCAAGGCCAGGATTTGCAGTTTTGATAAGCTACAGCCCACTTGGAGATGGTGAGGCCACTTCCCTGCTACCTCCCTCTCTGGTGTGGCCACTTGGCCAAAGCTCCCATCCACAGCTGGGGTGTCTGAGCCACAGCCTGCTACACTGTTTCCGCTCTGGGATCTTCTGAGTTACTCTTTTAGGCTGTGGTTTGGTGAAAGGAACCAACACATTAACGATCTCCCCCCCCCAAAAGCCACTGAGTAATTCTTGGCATGTTTTCTAAGTGCTGTTGGCTGTCTGGTTTGGGAGCAGTTGTGGAGAGGACAGACTTAGTACCACACAGAGGCATGGGTGTGCTGGAGCTGCTCACAGCTTCCCTGTTTCTGGCATGTGTCCTGGGTGCGTGCTATACCTCCTGGGCCAGCTGCACACCTATGTACTCTGCCCCTGAGAGGTAGAGTGTTCAGGAAGTGTCCCTGATAGATTCCCTGTTCTCTATGGCCCCAGTTGGGCTTTTGGCTCCTCCAGCAACTTCATGCCCCAACCCTACTTTTCCTCCCATTTCTCTCTGTCTGCTAGTCCCTGAAGCCTTTAACCAAATGGGAATGGGTACAGAAAGCCTTCTCCTGGCAACTTAGGGCAACAGGACAAGGGCTATTGTGTGTCCAGCTCTGTTGGTCTCCTGGTGCTGAGAGGTGTGTCCAAGCAGAGTTGATCAGCCCCTGCCTGCCCTGCAGGGCTGAAGCCAGGGGGAGGTTAGTAGAGAGTACCCTAAATGGGGTGAGGGTCCTTAAACATCCAAGTGAGGAGGGGCTGTTGTGTGGCTGCAAGGTGAGACCCTGTCTCCAGCACCTGGGTAGGGCCATCGGGGATCTGGCTGCAAGGTGAGGTCTGGACTTGGCATCAGTGCAGAGCGATCAAGTCACCTGGCCTCAGCAGGCAGCAGCCTTGGTGCCCACCCGTGCCCTGCGCAGTATTTATTGCTAAATTATTGTCCAGGAGGGGCGGCACTGGGCCTGGCCCCCCGGGTATTTATTGCTGTACATAGTGTATGTTTGTGATATATAAGGTTTTCTTTATTTTGTATATGATCAATAAACGCCTTTTAAAGAGATCTGGTGGTGTTTCTTTGAAACGTGAAGGAGCAAGGGAAAGACCAGGATGGGAAGGGCGAGCCGGAAGGGGTGGGAAAGGCAGGGCGCGCGCATGCGTCTTTGTAGCTGCCGGATGAGGCGGAAGCGGAAGCCGGAAGCGCAGTCCAGGGAGCGATGGCAGCCGGTGGCGGTCTGAGCCGCTCGGAGCGCAAAGCGGCTGAGCGGGTCCGGAGGTTGCGGGAGGAGCAGCAGCGGGAGCGCCTCCGCCAGGTAAGCCACTGCCGTGCCCGCGCTCGCGCCGGCACGCGCAGTCGCTCACCTACCGCTCGTCCGTAGGTGTCACGCATCCTGAGGAAGGCGGCTGCAGAGCGCAGCGCGGAGGAGGGCCGGCTCCTGGCCGAGAGTGAGGATCTGGTGACCGAGCTTCAGGGTCGGAGCCGGCGGCGTGAGGGCCTCAAGCGCCGCCAGGAGGAGGCGAGTCGCGGGCAGCGGGTGCTGGGCTGTAGGCTGTAGGCTGTAGGCT
Organism: Rattus rattus; assembly: GCF_011064425.1. Classification (NCBI taxonomy): domain Eukaryota; kingdom Metazoa; phylum Chordata; class Mammalia; order Rodentia; family Muridae; genus Rattus; species Rattus rattus. Next base: position 63,398,295 of record NC_046162.1, read on the forward strand.
ATAGCTTGTAGCCTGTAGGCGGTGGGCTGCGGCCGGAATAACCAGCTCTGGCTCCTGTCAGGTGTGTGATGACCCAGAGGAGTTGCGGAGGAAGGTCCGCGAACTAGCCGGAGCTGTCCGAAGTGCCAGACACTTGGTTGTCTACACAGGCGCTGGGATCAGCACGGTAAGTGACAGCCTGCACATTGCTTCAGGTGTGGGGCGCCCCCTTCTGGGGCACAAACTTGGGCTGTTCAGTGCTGGAGTTCAAATGCTCTCTCACCTTTGAAATAACTTCAAGGTGTCCTTTCTCGGAGATCCAGAACAAAACAATTCTAGATTTAAGATTTAACTAAGGCAAAGTGACCAAGGTGGCACATGCCTTTAATCCCAGCACTTGGGATTTTGTAAGTTCAAGACCAGCCTGGTCTGCATAGGGAATTCCAGAACAGCCAGGGGCTAAAGGATAAGTCAATCAATAAATAATAATTTAGCTAAGTCAAAGAGTTTCAGAATGCTTAATTTATGACAGCCAGTCAAACACGGAGCGGTAGTAGGATGTAGTAACCAAATACTTGCTAATGGCTTCTCCCTTAAAGTGGAGACATATTGATCCATGTGAATAAATGAAAAACCAGTGTCGAGTCCCAAATCTCTAATCTCAGGACTCAGGAGGTGAAGCCTGGTAGGGGAGGAAGCTCAAGATCAAATGCTTGAGGCCAGCCTGGCTCAAAGCTTGATGCAAGACCCTGTCTCAAAAAAAAAAAAAAAAAAGACAGAGTCACACAGTACAACAGGTACAAACGAGAAATGCTGTGCTCCTGACTCTGAGAGATTTCCTGGGCTGAGGGATGACTACCTTTGAACGTGTGACTGTATCAGTACAATCATGTGTGAGTGTGGAATGAATGTTTGACTCAGGTGAACAGTTTCTATTCTGAAGAAGCCCTAAAGTGGTCTGGAGAGATGGCACAGTGGGTAACGTGCTTGCTGTGCAAGCATGAGGACCTGAGTTTGGACTCTTAGAATGCATATGAAGAAGCTAAGCAATACCACACCCCTGTAACCGCAGAACGGGAAGACAAGCTGAGAACCCCTTGAAGCCTGCTGGCTAGGCAGCCTGGCCAAATCCATGAGCTCCACGTGTAGTGAGAGACTTACCAACAACAACAGTCAGGAAGGTGGGGGTGGGGGCTGTGAGATGGCTCCCTGAATAACTAGGCACTTGCTACCAAGCCTGGTGGAGTTTGGTCCTCAGAGCTCACACAGGAGAGGACTGACTACAAGGAGCCTTCTGACTTTTCCTTGTGCGTCATGACCCTTGCACCTCCCTCCCAACAAATGTGTTAAAAAAAAAAAAAAGTAAGATGGGCATTGAGATTCACACACCAACACATGTAACACGTGGGTCTACACACATGTGCACAAATGCAAAGACATATACAAACAGACAAAAGAAGACCTCTGTTACAAAGGTATAGTGCTAAACCTACTACAGGCTCAGTCGTAAAATCCTTAAAGCTGGGAAGCCCTTTGGTGGCCTTGCTGCTGCAGTGGCATCTTAGGGCTCTTGCAGGGAAACGTGAGCGCAGGAAGCATGACAGACAGACAGCAACGGCCCAGGAGCAAAACGAGGAACATTTGCTGCTCCAGCTCAGCCGTCTGGGGCGTAAGCATTCGGGGCCTAGCCCTTCATAGCCCTGCGATGATCCAGCTTTGGCTTTACAGCAGTGACTCTACAAACCTGGTGGTAACTAAGTTCTGCTCGCAGCTCGTAAATGTGGCCTAAGCACCATTTGAGGTCCTTCCCTCTGTTGGAATTACCTGCCAGGGCAGGCGCTTCTCTGAGCTCAAGCAGCAGTGTATACAGGGCTTCCCCAGCCAGGATCCAAAGACTCCCGGCTCCTAGATTGTTTTGTTTGTTTGTTTGTCGTGGGAAATTACTTAACGCTTACTTGGTTTTATGTTAGGTTGGAATGAAAACCTCAGTGCTGCAGGATATAAGTGGACAGAGGACCCCCTCCTGGGGTCACTATTTGCTAAATAGTGACCTGAACTCTAAAACCTGTTCCTTCGGACACCGATGAGCCTAAACAGTTTCCCCCTTCTGTGTTCAAGACAGATGTGGACACAGCTGCTCAGTGCTAGCAAGGACCCTGAAGTAGGGTAGGGTTCTCTGGTATTGGAAGGGTGAGCTGGGGCTGGAGAGATGGCTCAGCAGCTAAGAGCACTGACTGCTCTTCCAGAGGTCTTGAGTTCAAATCCCAGCAACTACATGGTGGCTCACAGCCATCTGTAATGAGATTCAATGCCCTCTTCTGGTGTGTCTGAAGACAGCTACAGTGTACTTATATATAATAAATAAATAAATCTTAAAAAAAAAAAAAAAAAGGGAAAGGTAAGGTGGCCCAGACAGGACAAGAAAGTCATTTGGATGGAGGGAAAAAGCCATAGTGGGGTACAACTCATTTGGGGATCAGACAGGCCAGCAGTGGCATGCCCTCTGTGGGGTGTTCTGCAGTACCTGTGGTATCTCTTTGTCCAAATGTGCAGGCAGCCTCTATCCCAGATTACCGGGGTCCTAATGGAGTGTGGACACTGCTCCAGAAAGGAAGGCCTGTGAGGTGAGCATGTTACAGCTTTCTACCAGGGTTAGGGAAGAGCTGCATCTGCCTGGCGGCCCTTTCACCTCTGTTCCCTCAAATCCAACAGTGCTGCCGACCTAAGCGAAGCAGAGCCTACCCTCACCCACATGAGCATCACCCAGCTGCACAAGCATAAGCTGGTAAGAAAGCTGGCGGTGGTGGCACGCACGCCTTCACTCCCAGTACTTGGGAGGCGGAGGCAGGGGGATCTCTGAGTTCAAGGCCAGCCTAGTCAGGAGTGAGTGCCAAGACAGTGAGGGTGACACAGAGGAATTCTGTCAAAAACAAAACAAAACAAAAAGCTGGAAAGACCCTCAGTGCCCAGGTGGGAAGCCATCCCACCCCCTAGTCATCCCTGTGGTAAACAGTCCAGTAGCTCAGACTCCTGTTTGCTTCCCTGCTCTGCGTTCTCTTCAAGAAGAGAAACCCCTGCCCTCAGACATTAGTATTCAGCTTCCCGTTCAGGGTCTTTAGACAGCAGCCTAGCTTCAGAGGAGTCTTGTCAGAAACCTCCAGAGATCTGGTGAGCAAGCAGGAAAGCAGACATGCCTGGGCTGGGGGTGTGGTGTGTGTGTGTGTGTGTGTGTGTGTGTGTGTGTGTGTGTGTGTGTGTGTGTGTGTGTGTGTGTGTTCCTGCCCTCCCCTTGTGACCAGTGCTCCAAACTGCTCCTAGGCTTGCAGGAGCAGAACAGATGCTTGCCCTCCTGGCTGCTCCCAGTATATCAGAGTTGGTAGGGGAGAACATGACACCTTTCCACCTCAGGGCCCTCCCAGGTTGCAGTGACCTCCTTGTTTTGAGAACCTCTCCCTTTGGTCGGACTGGGCTTAGAATAATTACACTGCCACAGGGCACCTCCTTCGTCCCTTACTAACTGCCACCATGTTCTGTTTTCCAGGTGCAACACGTGGTGTCTCAGAACTGCGACGGGCTCCACCTGCGCAGTGGGCTGCCACGGACCGCCATCTCTGAGCTCCATGGGAATATGTATATTGAAGTGAGCAGTGCCCAGTGGACTCAGGGCCTGGGGGACAAGCAGATGTCACTCACTGTGCCCTCTCTTCCTCAGGTCTGCACCTCCTGCATCCCTAACAGAGAGTACGTCCGAGTGTTTGACGTGACGGAGCGTACCGCCCTTCACCGACACCTGACAGGCCGGACGTGCCACAAGTGTGGGACTCAGCTTCGGGACACCATTGTGCACTTTGGGGAGAGGGGGACGCTAGGGCAGCCCCTGAACTGGGAGGCAGCGACTGAGGCCGCTAGCAAAGCAGACACAATCCTGTGTTTAGGGTCCAGCTTGAAGGTATGTGCTGCTGACAGTGCCATGGACGCACTGTGGATTGAGCGTGTTACTGACCCGCCTCCCCAGAGCTATTAACACCAGCGGGCAGTAGACTGGCATCTAAAGCATCGTCCTCTACTGCGTGTGTCTGTCCACTCGTACAGGTACTGAAGAAGTACCCCCGCCTCTGGTGCATGACGAAGCCCCCAAGCCGTCGGCCCAAACTCTACATTGTGAACCTGCAGGTAACAGTGGGTGGGTGCTCAGAGCTTCCTCCTTAGACCTGGGCCTTAGACCAGAAGAGCCAGGGAGACGTGCCACACTTGTACGCCCTGAAAGCCTTGTACAGGTTCAAGTGTGTCCCAGTCTGCCGGGGACAAGCAAAGGGTAGGGAGTTGGCCCTCATCTGCCTTCCTTGTCCCCAGTGGACCCCGAAGGATGACTGGGCTGCCCTGAAGCTTCATGGGAAATGTGATGATGTAATGCGGCTCCTCATGGACGAACTGGGCCTGGAGATCCCTGTCTACAACCGGTGAGTGGGTGCAGCATGGCCCCATTTCTACCCCTCTGTGTGATGGGCCGTGTCTGTCTGCTGTGAGCCTCAGAGGAACTGGCTGGGGCAAGACTGTACCACAGCCGAACACTTTTCCACGTTATGGTGCCCAGAATCTCTGAGGAGATGGGGGTCTGCCAGTGTGTTCTACAGGATGCTCCCCACAGATCCTTAGCAGCCTGCGTGAGGGGTGAGAATTGTGCAACCCTGGTCAAACAGAATCTGTGTCCTTGGTTTTGGGATATTTGGGGAAAAGTTAAGCCAATTGCCTTGATACAGAATTGTGATAATTTAGACTTGGTGTGTATATTGAGTGAAAAGTTTACACTTTCTTTCTCTGTGAATTTTCAGGGTCTTATAGGGGAAATCAATAACTTCTTTTAATCAAAGGGTTCAAGAAATTCAGGATCCCTTCACCTCTGGGCCTGGCAATTCTTGTATGTTATGTTTGTGGTGTTTTGTGACGTGGGGCCTCTCCTGTGCCACATTGTTTCTGTTGTCGTTGGGTGTTTTTTCTTTTCGTTTTCAAACATTGACTTAGCTCATTTTTTTAACTCAGTGCTTATTTGTATCTTACGTTTCTAAATATGTGGTTCTACATTTCAATCAGACACATGATTTCTCCATGGTGTAGTCTCCGGGCCACGCCTCCCTAGTCAACTGGCCTCCCCCCAACCCCATCCCCGTCACGCAGTCTGGGAAGGGGAAAAGGGTCCAATCCACCTGCCCCGATCCATACAAGTGAAAGGTGGGGCCCAGAGCTGCTAGCAGGTTATCCTTGGAGATGGAGCCATCCTGTGGCTAGCACTGCCCCCTCCTAAGTGTGCAGATCCCACTGACAGTGGGTGAGACACAGAAGAGGCTGCTGCTGGCCTTTGAGTTGGGTCCAGGAAGATCTTCCCTTGTGGCTCTTCTTGTGACACCCAAGCTGCTTCTAGCCAAAGCCCAACCAGTCTAAGACAGACCTAGGGGAAGGGGCGAGATGACAGGCGGCCTCAGACAGCGTTACCTGTGCCCGGGAGGGTTGTGATTTGAGGGGTTTCCAGACCTACCTGATGCTGCTTTCCTTTCTGTTAGGTGGCAGGACCCAATCTTCTCCTTGGCAACTCCACTCCGTGCTGGCGAAGAAGGTAGCCACAGTAGGAAGTCACTGTGCAGAAGCAGAGAAGAGGCCCCACCTGGGGACCAGAGTGCCCCCCTTGCCTCAGCCGCCCCCATCCTAGGAGGCTGGTTCGGCAGGGGCTGTGCTAAGCGCGCAAAAAGGAAGAAAGCGGCGTAGCCCCGGTGTTGACAAAGAGTAGTCAGCACCTTGCAGATGGCTTGACCCATGTTCAGGGTCCTGTGTCACAGTGAAGGCTAGAGTGCCCCCACCGGATCTAGTGGAAAGAACTCTGGGGTGGGGGGGTGACACTTCCTGGTGACGGTCGTTTTTAGCCATCTGTCCTTGTGGAAAGCCTCACTTGCACTGCTGTGATCGCCCCACTACGGGCTTGATCTTCAAGGACACCTCCCTCCTATCCCCCCTTATACAAAGGTGGCAGCAAGGCCTTTGCGAGAAGAGCTCCCGTCTTTCCCAGGCCTGGCCCACAGAGGAGTCCACCACTGCCTTACCTCACTCTCCAGGCTAGTCTCAGGGCCTCCCTCTTTCTACTACTTACTACTTAAAAGTGTTCACTTTATAGAAACCTTTTTCTGTATTGGGTATGCGGCACAGGGAGGATCTAAGCCTCCAGTCTGAGCAAGTCTTATTAAACATCTCTCTATTGCCTCGGTGTCCCAATGACTGTCACATGCACCACTGAGGTGCCTGCCCCTGAGAGCCAACATCGCGGTACTTTTGAAGAGCCCAGCCCCTAGGAATACTTTAAGGCGTGAGGAGAGCCGCAGGCACACTCTTGGTACAAGCCTGCTCCATTCACCAGTAGAGAAGTCAGATGCAAAAGCCGGGCCACCTGCAACACAGGCGATTGGCCGCTCAAGTTGGGCGGAGGGGTGTGGCCCGGCTAGGGGCGGGGCCCCGGGTGGTGCACGCAATTGGCTGCGCCTAGCGGGTGAGACCCGCGTGAGCACGCGCAAGCGTCGAGGGCGGGGCGACGGTGCTGTGTGTCGCGGGAGCTGCCAGGACTTGCGGGGGGCCTCTGGTGCCATGATCCGGAACGGGCACGGGGCTGGCGGCGCTGCTGGGCTGAAGGGTCCGGGCGGCCAGCGCACCGTGCGGGTGTGGTGCGATGGCTGGTGAGTGGGGCGGCGAGGGGCGGGCGGTCACCTCGGCGTCACGCACCGGCGGTTGGCGGATCCCGAGTCTTCTGAGGCCGCACGAGGCAACCTGGCCTCCGGTCACTTAGGAGTGTAGCGTGCAGACGCGGGTGCATCGGACGGTGCACTTCCCGAAAACCGGAAATACGGCTGTCTGATCGCCTAAGGCATTTACCCAGGTTGCCAGGGCTGGAAGGCCGAGCAAGAGATTCTCTGTCAAATCAGCCCGTGACGTTTCTTTAAGAAAGTCCTGGAGCTGTCAACAAGCCGAAGAAATGTTGGCCTTTCTATAACTTAACCATCTTCAGCCCTTCGTCGTGCCTACCCCTGGTGGATGAGAAAGGATGCGGAATGGTCACCAGGGCTCCTCAGGGGATTCGGGGCGGAATAGGCTAGACTTTGTTCGATTCTAGTTTGTATTGGTTTGGTGCTGAGGATGGGATCCATAGCTTTATATGCTATGTACAGGCAAGTGGTCCATCACTGAATTACAACTTCAGCCCCCTTCTGTTCTTCTGCATCTGAGTCACCAGCAATGGCTTTGACTTCGTGTCAGTGGACTATGACCTTGGCCCCACCACAATACTGGGCCCAGTGCCACAATCCCAGATGCAGACTCTGACCTCTGATCTTGCCCTGCCTGTCTAGTGGGCACAAGGGCTGTCCCAGAATTTACCCGTTACCATTGCCCCACCTCCCACCCGGTGCTCATGTCACCTGATGATACCCCACTAGAATTCTAGAGGAAACAGAGCAGAACCTGTGGCCCAGCACTGGCCCATGGAGAACAATACAGGTGGTCCCAGTACACCCTGGGACACACTCAGTGAACAGCGTGTTGCTGGCTTCTGCATAGCTTGACCTTGACAGTGTACTTGTGGCCAGACCTAGATTTGAGGATAAAAGCTCAGTGCCAGGTGACAGGCATTTGTTCTCTCAGAGCTAAGCCAGGCCCTGGAGGCGGGGAAACTGTTCACTTGACTCAGGGTAGAACAGAGTATTCACCCAACTCAGGACTGTTCTCTGGTTTCAAAGCTCGAGTGTGTCTTGTATCTCGTGGGCTGGGGATGTCGCTCAGCTGGTATGCTTGCTCCGTATGCACAAACTCCTGCATTTGTTTCCTAGTACCAAACAGTTGGCTTTTGGTGAGAATCCCAGCAGATGGAGTCAGGAGTCATAGGCCATTCTTGGCTTCATAGGGGGTTTGAGGCCAGCCTGGGCTACGTGAGACCTTACTGTCTAAAAAAAGAAGAAAAGAAAGAGCAGAAACGGCTTGAAGTGCCCGGCCGTAGCAGGAGGCACTAACAGGGCAAAGACAGTCTAAGACATAGGAAATGGCTAAACCTTTGTCGGTGAAGAGCTGTGGCGGGAGCCAGACCTTGTACCTGAGTTTGCCACTCTTGCTAGACCTGGCACTGACTGACCTAGGGTATGGACAACTGAGGACAGACTTCCCCTCTATAAGCCCAACACTCTGGGATCTGGGCCAGGAGCCCTGGTGGGGGCTTCTCAAGGAACAAAGCCGTACCCCACACAAGACCCCCAGTTTCCTGTCAAGATCAGTAGGGGACCTGACTGCCCTGTCTGTCCTCACAGCTATGACATGGTGCATTACGGCCACTCCAACCAGCTACGCCAGGCACGGGCCATGGGGGACTACCTCATCGTGGGCGTGCATACTGACGGTAAGGTGTGGGCCTCTGTGCCTGAGACCCAGTCCAGCAGATGAAGCCTGCAGGGCAAACAAGGTGGGGCAGGCACGGGCAGAACCGTTCCTGAATCCTTCCCCAGAGCACAGTGGTGACTCAGAGCTTAGTAAGTGACACAGCCTGGTCCCATCTAGAGAGAGCTATGGCAACACTGGAGAGAGTCTCCTCAGCTGCATTGCCTGCCCCTACCCTGGTTCTTGAACCGGAAGAGGCTGATCCCTCTTCTGAGTTATAGGGCATCCTTGTTAACCAGTAGATGCCCTGAGCACAGGTGCTGGCCAAAGGACTATGCTACTGACATGGGGTCCCACCTTGTGGGCTGATGCTAGGTGTACCCCTGCATACCATTGCACACTGTGCAGCCTTGAGGTCAAAGCCCCTGAAGACACGGCCATCACTGACCTTGTTTCGTCCCTTGCTGTCCCTATAGAGGAGATTGCCAAGCATAAGGGGCCCCCGGTGTTTACCCAGGAGGAGCGGTACAAGATGGTACAGGCCATCAAGTGGGTGGATGAAGTGGTACCGGCTGCTCCCTACGTCACCACACTGGAGACACTGGACAAGCACAACTGTGACTTCTGCGTTCATGGCAGTGAGTGGGCTTGGCCTGGAGGTTGGCGGGTGGGGGTGAGCTGGGCAGTCAGACCTGTTGACAGCTCCTCAGAGACAGCAAGACAGCTCTTCTCATGTTAGCTCATCCTATGCACAGGCAAGAAAGTTCTGGGTCCATCCCCCAGGGCAATGGCAAAGGGTTCGCTGGGGACAAGGAGTTCTGGTGCCTCGGGGCTCTGAGTTAAGAATCCCTGTTTATGGCACAAAACTATCCTCTTAGAACGGAGGAAGCTGAAAGAGGGATGCTCAAAGTTCCGGGTCAGCCGGGCGGTGGCGGCACACACCTTTAATCCCAGCACTTGGGAGGCAGAGGCAGGCAGATCTCTGGCCTATAAATAAAGCAAGTTCTGGGAGAGCCAAGGTTATTCAGAGAATCCTTGTCCCAAAAAAGTTCAAGGTCATGCTGGGCTACACAGCAACACCCCCACCCCCATCCCGCTCAAAATAACAAAGCAGAAACAAATCCTTTTCTGTGTGCTTGTCGCCTCTAGATGACATCACGCTGACAGTAGATGGCCGAGATACCTACGAGGAAGTGAAGCAGGCTGGGAGGTACAGGTAGGTCCAGGGAGTGGCGCTCAAGAGGAGACCCCCCTTCCCAGCTCTCATTGCTGTGTTGACTGTACCCTGCAAGGCATTTGAGCCCTCAGTCAGGTCTGGAAAGGTCAGGACGGAATGCTTTGTGTGGCCGACCCCGGGGCCTCTGTGCATGGCTACCAGGCAAAGCAATTCTTGATCAGCTCTGTTTGTAGGGCATCCGCAGACTCAGTAGTGTCTCTGGTGCCCCTGGAGGGCTGGCTTTCTGTTTTAATTAACTGTGAGTTAAAGAGCCAGCTGTGTCCAGTGGCTCCTACAGGGACAGAGCAGCCAGGGACTCCCTTGCCAGAGAATGTACAGCAAGGTTTGGGCCTGGGTGTAATAGAGGCCAGAGAGGACGGCATCAGAATGGGGACCAGAGCTGTCCTGTCCTCAGTGTGGCCTGTCTACACCCCTGGAGTCACATTGTACAGTGGAGTGAGCCCTCTGCTCCTGTCACCAATAGGAGCCCATTACTCCTGCCCCATCCGTTTTTGTTGTTGTTGTTGTTGTTGTTGTTGTTGTGGGTTGTTGTGGGTGGTCCTGGATTAGGGTCGTGTCCCTCAGGTGGCTTCTGCCTATAGCAGAGCCTCAGGAGCGTATCCTGGATGAAAACCTCCACCTTACCTCTGTCCCAGAGAGTGCAAACGCACCCAGGGTGTGTCCACCACAGACCTCGTGGGTCGCATGCTGCTGGTGACCAAGGCCCACCATAGCAGCCAGGTGAGTCCAAAGGAATGGGGTCTGGGATATGGTCCCTGGGTTGAGGGCACAGCGGGGAGGGAGGGGCACCTCCTAATGACCCCTCGGGTTTATCCTGTTTCTCTCCCTGACCATCCATCCCCTTAGTGGGCTCCGGGGCTGTGGTGTGCTGGTCCCAGGGTTGGCAGTCAGGAGGGCAAGGTCCCTTAGTCTCTTGCCCTTGTGTGCAGGAGATGTCCTCTGAGTACCGGGAATATGCTGACAGTTTTGGCAAGGTGAGTACAGCCTGCCTTACTGAGGCCATTCTGCAAGTACAGCCGACATTTAACTAGCCTCCAGGCAGCAACCCCACCCACCTCCCTTAGGCTTCCCATGGGGAAAGGTTGACCCAGAGCGTCAGTGTCTGCCCTCCTCCCTCTCTTTCCCAGTGCTGACCAGGTACTGACCATCAGGCTTGGCCAGCTAGTGGATGCTGGGAGGGAGGACAGGCAAGAGGTGGCCAGTCCCAGCAGCCACTTCTTGGAGGAGGAGCAAGGACTGCCCACCTACAGGTGGCATCTAACCAAATGGCCTGGCCCTCTCTCCCTTTGTAGCCCCCTCACCCGACACCTGCCGGGGACACACTTTCCTCAGAAGTCTCCTCCCAGGTGACCAGATGGTGGCCTCAGGGTGCCGGGTCCCCCAGAGGGCTGTGTCTGCTGGCCACTGGGCTCTGCGCCTGCTCCTGGTGGCGTGTTGCTAGGCAGAGCTGGTCTTGACGGCAGTATCTTCTGTGGCCACCGGGTGGAGCCACAGTCCTGCTAGCTACAGTGGTCCTGCTTGGCCTTACCATGGTGTGTCCCTGCCCTTGCCCCAAGTGCCTGCCTGGACATAGCGCCCAGCTGTGCTGCTGGGTTATTTGCAGGCTGGGGTTGGGGGGAGTCCAGCCTGTAATGCTCTCGGCACATCTCCCATCACCCACACCTACAATAGGGGCACAGGGAGCCCTGGGCTCAGAAGAATGACCAAGGGGAGGGTTCTGGGTGAGGGGCGCACATAGAGGCCTCTACACTGACTGGTTCCTTCTCTTGACGAACAGTGCCCCGGGGGGCAGAGCCCCTGGACAGGGGTGTCCCAGTTCCTACAGACATCCCAGAAGATCATCCAGTTTGCTTCTGGGAAGGAGCCCCAGCCCGGGGAGACAGTCATCTATGTGGCTGGTGCCTTTGACCTGTTCCGTATCCTACTACCTCTGCTACCCTCAAGTCATGCCACAGAGTGGGACCCATAGACTCTAAGGCTCCAGGGTTGAGCCGGGTGGTAGTGGGTACGGGCTTGGTCGGGAAGAATGACCCAGAGTCCCTTGGGTACAGGCTGTTGTGGACAGAGTCCCTTCCTTACCAGCCCAACACTGCTACCTTGGTTGTTGTTTTCCCCTTCTCCATCCATGGGGTTGGGGGTGGAACACAGGGCTCTGCGTATCTGAGGCGTGTGATCTCCTGCTGAATCCGCAACCCCAGGTCTTGCTCTCTTGAGACAGAACTTTGCTGTGTAGTCCAGGCTGACCTAGAACTTGCAGTCCTCCTGCTCTGCCATGCAAGTGCTGGGTTTGCAAGAGAACACCATCTTACTCAGCTAGTTACTGCTTCTTAATCCGGATATAGACATCGGGCACGTGGACTTCCTACAGGAGGTGCACAAGCTAGCCAAGAGGCCCTACGTCATCGCCGGCCTACACTTTGACCAGGTCTCTGCCCTCCTCCTTGCTTGCTTCTCAGCACCCCATCAGCTGATGGGCCATGGGGTCCCTCAAGGGGCCTTGCTGGGGTCAGTGTTGGGCACAGGTGGCCTCTAACGGAGTGAGGAGGCTCCAGGTGCCTATCGAAGGCAAGCTTGGTTCTCTGGAGTCCAGGACAGCCCTGCCTAGGGTGTTCCTATGAGAGGGGGCACTTTTCCCAGCTTCTGCCCATGACAGCCAGCTGGGAGGGAAGGCACCATTCATTTGAGGTCCTCCAGCTGAGCCAAACTCACTGGCCCTAGGAAGTAAACCGGTACAAGGGCAAGAACTACCCCATCATGAACCTGCATGAGCGGACTCTCAGTGTGCTGGCCTGCCGGGTAAGTGGACTGGAAGCCAGGGCAAGGCGATTGGGTGCAGTTTCTTTCCCCATACTGAGGAGTCCAGGGGATCCCCTTTCCCCGCCGGCCCCAGCCATGCTGCCCCACTCCCCTGGACCTCTTCTGCCACCCTCTAGCCCCAGCTCACCAGGGACAAGGACTGAGTGAGCTGTGGCTGTGTTTCTGCAGTATGTTTCAGAAGTGGTGATTGGGGCACCGTACTCCGTCACAGCAGAGCTCCTGAATCATTTCAAGGTGAGGTTTCGCTTGAAGTCCTCCTGAACAGAACATGATGCCAACCGACATTCCCAGAGGCTCCTGCCTGGGCCAGCCTGGGCCAGTTTTCTTAGGTCCAGGCATATCAACTCAGAGGAAGTCAACTGTCCCTACTCCCTTTCCAGGTGGACCTGGTGTGTCATGGGAAGACAGAAATTGTACCCGACAGGGATGGGTCTGACCCCTACGAGGTGGGTTGCCCTGGCCTGGGCTGCCTCTGGGAAGTAGGTGCAACCATCCTTGCTTGTATTGGTCTCCCATCATGGGCGGAGGTTGTCTTTGTGGTCAAGAGAGCCCTGACCTCCCACTTCTCTTCCAGGAGCCCAAGAGAAGAGGCATCTTCTGTCAGATTGACAGTGGCAGTGACCTCACTACAGACCTGATTGTGCAAAGGATCATCAAGAACAGGTGTGCCCCCTCCCACCTCTCCCTTTCTGGCTGGGTTGGCAGTGGGCAACTCCCAGTATTGGAGAGGACCAGCTTATACCTGTCTGGCCTCAGGTTGGAGTACGAAGCACGGAATCAGAAGAAGGAAGCCAAGGAATTAGCCTTTCTGGAGGCCCTGAGGCAGCAGGAGGCACAGCCCAGAGGGGAGACTGACTAGCTTCTGACCCGGAGACGTCATTCACGCCCTTGCCCTGTGCCCACCTCATCTCTCCCTGCCCTGCTCTGCTTCTGTGTCTTGGTGTCAGCTCACACAATCCCAAAGGAAACTGGCCTTGCTGAGGGTGCTGTTCCTGCCTGCCTGCAGCAGGCTCTCGGTCCTTTCCACTGAGCTGCTCAGAGAGGGTAGCTAGCCCAGCGGGGCAGCCCCGTGGACAGGACAAGCAGACGGCACCTGTGACTGGAGGAGTGTTACTGTGTCTCCTTGGCATCCACGGGTTCCAACTGCCACTGTCCCAGTTTGGCTGGGGATACCCCTCCTGCCTGACTGGAAGCTGCACTTCTGCCCACCGAGCTTTGGTGAAAGGTACAGAGGCTTTGGGGACCTCTGTTCCTGGGCCACCCTGCTCGTGGGCACCCTCTACCTTGGGGCACGTTCTAGCACCCCATTCCTGACTCCTAGAAGATGCACTTGCCCAGATGGCTGGGCCAGCGTGGCTGCCCTCCGCACAGACTTCCTGGTCCTCGTTTGTACCTCAGTGGCTGATGTAAACCTCTTTGGCTCAACTGAATAAAGCCTAGTGGGAAGTGCTCGGTGGGCTCCTCGCCCTAGGAAGGAGCAGGAAATCCATCCACATCCACTCACAGGAAGAGCTCTTTTGGAAAAGGGAGTGCTGGGCCGGGAAGCTCGGCAGCTTGTGCGCATGCCCCTGGCTCTCCCATTGGCTACATCTGGGTACCCTGGCAGATGGATTCGGAGGCCCCTATAGCTGCCTCTTGATGGTTGATTCTGGGGAGACCAGCTCAGTGATGAAGCAACTGACAGGAATGGTGAGGCCCAGGCTCCTCCCAAACACCGATTCTGGTGGAACTCTCTTATCCCATGCCCTGTCAGCTGCTGAAGCGTAGACCTGCCCTGTCTCCCTTTGAGGCAGGAGACCCTTGTGAATGTTTCAAACCTAGAGTCAGGATCTGGAGAAGGGGCACACCTACCTCCAGCCTGAACAAGTCCTTGGCATTTTTTCCTTACCTCAACCCTGCTGCCTGCTAGGAATGGTAGCGCCCGCACTAGGATCCCGGGGCTGTGAAATAACCCAAGCAGTCTCAGGTCAAGGAAGCCATCTGAGTGTGCTGCTGCCTGGACCCAGGGTGGTCCCCAGGGTGACGCCGTACAGGCAGGCATGCTCTAATGCATGACTTCTAGGTGAGGTGTGGCTGATGAGGGCACCACAGAGAGGAGGATGCCCTCAACAGCAGACCCAAACCAGAGCTCTGGAACCTGAGGTGGCACTTGCCTACCTGCGTTTGCCCTGGGATAGAGGGAAAGCAAAGCAAAAGAGACCGCTGGAGGCAGAAATGGTCAGCTGTTCACCTGGCTCTGTGACCCAGAATATGTGAGGGGCGGGCCAGGGGGGCCACTGAGTCCTGTCATCTATGAAAGGCAGTCAGGCCAAGCTTCTACCTGGTGCTATGGGTGGACTTAAGGGTTCCCGCGCAGTTCAGCCCTTGCTCTGGAACTGCACACCTCAGTTGTCTTCTGATTTGTTTCACACAACAGTAGCTAAGTGCTTAGTCCTTCAAAGGAGGGGCTTCACCTGGGATGAGGCAGGGCTTTCTAAAAAGAACCTATGCACTTGGGCTGACACTGGTGGCTGTGAAAGACTGAGGGGCAGGGTGGTGGGGTCTGAGTATCCTCTGGGGGTTGTTCTAAATGGCTTGCTAGGAGCTATCTATGCCCAGTGCCTATGAAGGGGGTCACCTGTTCAGACTCTGGAGTCGGGGTGGGGACTCTATCCCCTTTCTGGCTTTGTAGAAGAAGGAAAGACCCAGCCAGGCCACAGAAGAGAAATGAAGCAATCAGCAATCGTTCACCCAGAGACGCACTCAGCCAGGCACCCACTCACAAGAGCACTTGTCTGTGTCTGCTCCATCTCCTCCAGCAACCCTTAGCAGAGACAGTTTTGCTTCTTTATTCATTTTGGAGCATGGTGGGAGTTAGGGGCCACAGGAGCCAAATCACACAGGGCCTGTGCTAGCAAGACTGGGAGTAACGGGGTGGCTGGGAGGGGGAGTCAGTGGCCGCAGCGTCGAGGTTTGGGTTGGGGTTCAGGCGCTTTGGCATTCAGCCTTGTGCAGCGACAAGAAGACGTCCGCCTTACACTGGAAAGTCCCTCGGCTGTTGAGTTGCCGCTGGCAGCTCTGCAGGTTCGGGGTCACATCTTTGACACACAGGGCCTGGGTAGGCGGTGGAGGCTGAGGGCCCGCCCCTGTCCCACCAGCTCCCGCCACCCACTGCCCGCTTGCACTCACAAGGCTTCTTACGCTTGGGCGCATCTCCAAGTTGCGCAGAGGTACCGTTCCCACCCGGAGTGCTGGAGACTCGGAACGTCGCGTGGACGGGAACCTGTGGAAACTCGACAGTAGCCCCGCAGCGCGGCCCACCGAGTAGTGGTGGGATCCTGCCGCGGGCTTGTACCACGCGAGGGCTGGCGTCAGGAGCAGCGCCAGGGCGGCGGCCACCAGCGTCCTACACCGGACCATGGAGCTGTGCGGCAGGGGCAGGCAGAATGTAGCTGCTCAAGTCTGCGAACCAGGCAGCGCTTTATATTTACAATGGGGGCGGGGACAGAGGCAGGGAGGGGGGCCGAGGAGCGGGCGAAAGGAAGGAGTGCAACAGACAGGCTGCGTGTAGAAAATGAGTGGGATCTCACACCCTGCAAGGCCCGAGAACTCAAGTCACAGATGGGGCTGAGGGTGTTTCTCCCTTCCTCAAGTGGAACTGTCCTTTTATTGACCAGATGTATCACGGTCCAAGGGTGAAATGTGGAACTGTCTTAGTTGGAGTACTACGCTGTGATGAAACACAATGACCAAAAACAACTTGAGGAGAAAAGGATTCATTTGGTTTACATTTCCTGAGTCACAGTCTGCTGTAGAAAGCCAAGTCAGGAACTGAAGCAGAACATGGAGACAGAAGCTGATGCAGGGGTCACAGAGGAGTGCTACTTACTCCTCATGGCTTGGTCAGCTTGCTTTCTTACGGGACTCAGGACCACCAGCCCAGGGATGGCACCACTCACAATTGGCTGGGTCCTCCCTCATCAATCACTAACTGATTTTTTCCAAGAGATGGCTCAGCAGTTAAAAGCACTGACTGCTCTTCCAGAGGACCCAAGTTGGATTCTCAGCACCACAGGCAGGCGGCTCCCAACTGTCTGAACTCTAGTTCCAGGGGATCAGATGCCTTCTTCTGGCCTCTATAGGAATTGGGGGATGCATGTAGTGCACAGATGATGCTCGCAGGCAAAACATCCACATATAAAATGGAAGTAAATTATGAAGAGGAAGGAAGAAAGTGTCCTATAGGCCTGCCTACAGCCTTATCTTATGAAGGCATTGTTTTTCAACTGAGGATCCCTCCCTCCTCTCAGATGCCTCTACTTTATGTCACGTGCACATAAATCTAGCCGCCATAGCCTTGCTTATTCTTTAGTCCTGTCCCAGGCTCACCAATAGGGTCTTACTCTATAACCCAGATTGGCCTGGAACTTGGAGAAAATAACTCCTACCTCATCTTCCTAAGGGCTAGGTTGGGGTTATTTTGTTTCATTTCCTTGACTGGAGATTCTGCTACTTGGCTTGTCCTTTCTGAGAAGTATCAAGCTCAGGCCCCAACCTTCAGAAAAACCTGGGCAAGCAACTCCAGACCCCAGGAGCAAGGTACTGCCCTGCCCACGGGGTTGTGGCCTAGGAAACCACTTAGCAAACAATCGTTAAATACTGGACATAAGAGGGTAACATGTAAGACATGTGTGAGGATGGGGGTGGGAGCAGAACAGGGATACCACAGTCTCTGGCAACGCAGGGCAGGCACAGGTAGATTAGAAAGACAGCATGGAGAAAGCCTCCTGAGGCCAATGGTGTAAGCTTCCTACAAGGCCTTCTGTTCCTGTCTGGGAAAGGGGCTCAGGGTGAGCACAAGCTATAGCTGGTCTATCAGGTGTCCTGACTTTTTTGGAGGAAGCAGGTGGAGTTGACCCTGGGACCAGGAGCTGCTGACAACATGAACACATCATAGAGAATCTGGGTGCTAAGGAACCCAGAATAAGTGACGTGTGTGGCCATGAGGGACTCTGAGGGGAGCGGAGGAACCTGGGAGCATAAGGATGTCAGGAGTGAGTGCTTCCTGCTGCACAGGAAGTTGCTTCAGAGAGGATGGCCCGGAATGGTGAAGCCCTCATAGAAGGTTCCTAGAAAAGGCATGGAGGACACTCCAAGGGGGTGGGCAGACTGGAGATAGAAGAAACAAGCTGACCAAGCTAGGACAGACCACACCTGCCCGCCCAAGCAGCTCCAAATCCACAAATCTAGGCTCCCTCTGCAGCGCTCCGCGATCCTTAGGCTGAGTTACACCATGAAGTGGCCTTCTTCACTCCTGATAGCTGGTGCCAGCTCCAGACCAGCATGCTCTAGATAGCCGAGTGACATGAAGTTGTCGTTTCCCAGCAGCACGGGTCTGCTTCAGGTACCCCAAGGACACCACACAGAGGTGGCAGGGAGTCTTGTAGCCAACAAACATGATGATGACACAGATGGGTGGGACCAGCCATGGTGGTCTACTCCCCAGGCTGTAGAGCTCACAGGGAGTGTGAAGGTGTTACTGGGAATGGTCAGTGAAGACAAGGTGGGGAGCTGGCCACGACTCCCGGATACCAGCAGAAATTGGTCTCTACCCAGGAGCTTAGCACACTAGGGCTGGGCTACTGTTTTCCCAATGGCTGATAATCCCCCCCACCCCCCAACCGCCATGGGAATAAAGGAGTTTCCAAATGGCTATCCTTCCCTAAGACACCAGAGGACCCACATCCTCCTACACCAGCTCTGCCTTCAGCCTGAAGAAGAGGCAAGAGACTCAAGAGCTTGCTGAAGTAGTCTTCCAAGGTCATCTGGGCATGGCCAGTGCCTGCTTAGCTATCTCTTCCTCTAACCACAGTGGCTCTGGAGGAGCAGCATCCAGCTTTGCTTAGCTAGGGGTAGGATGGGAAGAGATCCTGGGACTCCCAAAAGACTAGGGCAGCTGGTGGGCTATGTGCTGGCTGCTAGGCCCTTGACACAAACACACCCTAAAGTCTTTGCCCAGCTTGGCCCTGCCCGAGTCTCTTCCACTCTTCCTGTCGGAGCTGTGACTCAGATTATGATGAAGGTCTTGGCCGATACTTTACCAAACTGTTTATTTATGAGTGTGTTCACAGCAAAACATGCTGCAGCTGCATCAATATGTCAGGGAAAACAGGCAAGCAGAGGCCTCCAGCGGTTCAGAACTTTAATGAGTTTTACTTATTTAATAAAAGTGTCAATGTGATGGGAAAAACAAAACACCCAGCAAAGCTCCAGTCCTTGTTTCCACCTCGTCTCAGCCAAACAGAAAGCATCCTTGTCCCCAGCACAGAATGGGGTCCCTAGGCACCCCTGAGCTGTGTGGAGGGGACTCGGGATGCCCTATCTGGGGAAGGGAAGGGTGGGGCTGAGCCTGGCACAGCGCTGGGAGAAGGGAGTGGGCAGGGCAGGCTTCACTCTTTGAACTTCCACTCCTGTCGACACATGGGGCAGTGCTGCTGCACCTGCTGTGCGTTCAGCCACTTGAGGATGCAGTGCATATGGAAGCAGTGAGAGCACTGCCCCCACACCAGGGGACAGTCGTCACCAGGCACCTTACCTGCAAGAAGGGGAGACAGACAGGCCTTAGGAAGAAGACACACAGAGCATGTGACAAGCCAGGCAGGCCTCTGGGACATTAGTAAACAGCTCTAGTCCGCAGGCAGAGAGCCTCTCAGGCCTCCCACATCAGAAGAGACAAAGAGTAGGAGTGCTACCCAATTATCCCCAGACATGGCCCGCGCATAAAAAACCTGCAGTGACTCCCTCTGAGGCAAGTAAAGTGTCCTCAGAGGGGAGACCCAGCCCAGCCCAGCCCACTGGTTTCCGGTCCCTCTCTCACACCTTTCTACGGAAAGGCAGCATTAATGACCAAAGTGCTGAAGAGCTGAAAAGCCACAGCCTGAGTGGAGAACTCTGTCTTCATTGCAGACATCCTGGAACTTAGAAAGCTCCTTTCCTAGACATCAAAGATGTACTGCACTGCAGACCTTGGGGACATCGGTGTTTCTGGGACAGTTACTAGTGGGACTCATCAGCATCTGTTAACCTTCTCTTCTTTACCTGAACCCTCAACTCCTACTTCCATCCAAAGCCAGGGCCCCAGGCCACAGGCACTCTACAGGCCTGGAGAGGCTTCCTCTGTGGATTAAGTCCAAGCTGAGATGGACTGTCATAATCAGAACTAACAGGGGCTGCAGAGTTAAGGGCACTTGCTGATCTCGCCCAGAACCCAGGGTTCACTTCCCAGCCTCCGCATGACAGCTCACAGCCATTTGTACTCCAATCCTAGCAGATCTGACACCCTCTTTCGGTTCCCCCAGGCACTGCACGCATGTGGTACAGACATACACTCAGGCGAAACATGTAAAATAAAAATAGATAAGCCGGGTTGGAGATTTAGCTCAGTGGTAGAGCGCTTGCCTAACAAGCGCAAGGCCCTGGGTTCGGTCCCCAGCTCCAGAAAAAAAAAAAAGATAAGCCTTTTTAAAGTAAAATTTAAAAACAAACATGGGGGGGGCGTGTTTATGAGAAATGTAGCTTCACCAGTAGAAGGGTTGTTCAGAATGTCCAACGCCCTGCATTCTCCCCAAGCCTTACCTAAGAGGATAATCCCAGCACTCAGGAAGGGAGGTGGAGGCAAGAGGATTCAAGAGAAATGAGAGCCTGTTTAAAAACAAACATTCCTGTCTTCCAGAGCCTAGAAAACCCCACTGAAGAACGTAGCGCTCAGAGCATCTGCCCCACATCAGTTGAGCCTCACGGCACCCAGTCCACCCTGGGGGCACCAGTGCTGTGTCTTTCATATCTGTCTACCAAGCCTCTTCCTTCCTTCCTTTCTTTTTTTTCCCCTTCTTTCTTCCTTCCTTCCTTCCTTGTTTGTTTTAAAGACAAGGTTTCTCTAGGCAAGCTGGTGGAACTTACTCTGTAGACCAGGCTGGCTGAGTGCAGGGATTAAAGCCACCACTGGTGGCTGCTAACTTCAGCAGAACTCTGCTTGAAGACACTCTCTTCCAGTTAGACGTGGACCCCACTAGCTCACCGACAGGGGTTACTGAGCTGGCCCCTGTGTGAGTAATCACGAGGAGGAAGATACCATCTTGTTCTCAAGATGTCCCTGCAGGCAGCAAGCTGGAGTCATCCATGAGTGAGCTGCTGCGCTGAGGGTGACTCATGCAAGGACTTGCTAGTGCCTTGATGGAATTACTTTTAATTAAAAACCTCTTCGTAAGACTGTTGTGCCCTAAAGCCCCCAGGGTCCTAGAACAGATTTATTATGATCTTCGTAACTTAATTTTCACAGGATTTACTCTGTGAGAAAGCTAGTGCTATAGAATGCATCTAGAAAACACACTGGAACTGTCAAACACTGTCACATTAAAATTGACCCCCTCTAATTTAACATCCATGAGTTGGACGGACTAAGTTTCCCACTCTGCACAGCCCAAGTCTTCTGCAACACGCGAGACACTAAATGCGCAGCCACCTAAGATGCTTTCTGGACATCCCTTTTGTCACAGACCTAGCTGGGTTCCATAGCCCATGTATGAAATCATTTATGCTCAGGTAGGAATGGTTTACCCTGGGATCAGCAAAGCTACCTTCAATGTATAGACTCAACATCCACTCTTTGCCTGAAAGTGAGTTGCTGTAAACCTTCCTGGAAACTGTTCACAGAGTTAACAGTCTAGTGTCATTGAGTGACAGGTACTTTCCTCTGACTCTTACACTCCTATGGTTCATTTTTTGCTTCTTTGTTTGTTTGTTGTTGTTTTTGTTTTGTTTTGGAGACAGAGTCTTAGTATGTAGCCCTGGCTTTCTTTGTGGTAGGAGATATCAAACTTCAGGTAATCAGGTCCTTTTAATAACAACAGCAACTCACAGCACAGAAAGCTGGGATAGAAGGTCCAACAGCAGATCAGCAAAACAAATGAAACATTTCTCACACATTTTTAGACCCAGGTGAAGGTCTCTGAGCTCAACACATTAGTGAAGGCACTATGGCTGATCCTCACTTTGGAAGCAGCTTCCATGACGTAAAAGAAACAGAACATCCTTGCCTTAGTTAGGACTTTACTGCTGTAAACAGACACCATGACCAAAGCAACTCTTCTAAGAACAATTAATTGTGGGCTGGCTTACAGGTTCAGAGGTTCAGTCCATTATCATCAAGGCGGGAACATGGCAGCATCCAGACAGGCACCGGGTAGGAGGAGCTGAGAGTTCTACATCTTCATCTAAAGACTGCTGGCAGAATACTGGCTTCCAGACAGCTAGTATGAGGGTCTCAAAGCCCACATCTACAGTGACACACCTACTCCAACAAGGCCACACCTTCAAATAGTACCACTTCCTCGGCCAAGCATATTCAAACCATCACATTCTACTCCCTGGTCTCCATAGGCTTATTCAAACACATGAATCTATGGGGGGGGAGGCATATCTAGCCATAACACAATTAAAAAAAATACATTTAGTCCAATTCCCAAAGTCCCCATATTCTATAGCAGTGTCAAAAATGTTAAAAGTACAAAGTTCAAAGTCTCTTCTGAGATTCATCCAATCATTTAACTGTAATCCCCAAAGCAAGACAGGAAACCAGCTGGGCAAACTCCAAACTCTGCGTCTCCATGTCTGATGTCAAAGCAGTCTTCAGATCTTCAACTCCTTTTACATCTTTGTTCACTTTAAGAAACTTCTTCCTGGGGTTGGGGATTTAGCTCAGTGGTAGAGTGTTTGCCTAGCAAGCCCTGGGTTTGGTCCCCAACTCCGAAAAAAAGAAAAGAAAAGAAAAAGAAAGAAACTTCTTTCTCCTGGGCTGGTTCCACTCCCTGTTAGCAGCTTTCCTCAGCAGATAGCCCACAGCACTGGCATCTCTAACATCTTGGGGTCTCCAAGGCAATGTCAATGTTACAGTTCTTGTTTCAATATCTGGGATCCACACATGATCTTCTGGGTTCCTTCAAAGGGCTGGCATCACTTCTCCAGCTCTGTCCTCTGTAGCACTCTAAGCTCAGGTTGATCCACTCCACTGCTGCTGCTGTTCTTGGCGATCATCCCATGGTACCGGCATCTCCAATGCACTGGGGTCTTCCTCTCATGGGTTCTCTTCTTGGTGCCAAGCCTCAGACCATTTGCATGACCCCTTCAGTCCCGGGCCATCAACTGTAACTGAGGCTGCACCTTCCCCAATGGCCTTCCTTGGCCTCTCACAGTGCTGAGCCTCAGCTGCTCTCCATGATCCCTTCATGACTTCAAAACCAGTGCCACCTGCATGACCCTCACACATTACCAAGTACAGCCGCAGCACGAGGTACAACCTTGGCTACCTCTGGAACACACTTTCTTGTGTTCTCAGAAAACACTTCCCAGAAGATTTTACCTCAGAGATGCTGGTCTCTCTTTAATCACCACCAACTTCTTAGCTCCAGCTGACCAGAATCAATTGTCCCAGTAGTCTCCTTCTCCTCTTGACTATAAAGCCAGAGACACATGGCTGAAGCTGCCGAATTCTGCTGCTTGCTGGGGCTGGAACATGGCTCCCTTATTCTACTATCAGTTTTGTCTTGTCTTTTTTTTCCAACTCCCTGTCTGCCTAAGCTTGGCTGTGCAGGATCTTGCTCTGTTGATTGACTTTGAACACAGAGATCTGCATGGCTCTGTCTCCTATAATACAGGGATTAAAGGTTTGTACCACCATGTCTGGATTTAAACTTTTCTTCATCTAAAACCTGCTTTGTCTCAGGCTGGCCTTGAACTTAGAGACCTGTTTGGCTATTGCCTCCCGGAATTAAAGGTGTGTGCCTCCATGCTTGGATCCAAACTTAGCTGGGTGGGATCCTGCCCCAAGGTTGCTATTCCCTTAATTCAATTTAACATCCTCGCACACAGGATTCAGTTCCATTTCACTTCCTGGTGTCCCTTTAATACTGAACCATACATTTTGTATTTTTCCTTTCTCATTAGAATGCTCTTCATAAGAGTGACCACACAACAGAATTTACACCAGGTACTTAAAGACTTCCTTTTCCAAAGCAATTAATCTAAATGTCTTCACCTTAGCCTCAAGCAGACTCTTCAGACAAGAACAAAAAGCAGCCACATTCTTTACCAAAATACCACAAAAACAACCTCTAAGTCAAAATTCTTCTCCACCGAAACTTCTTGGTCTAGATCAGCACAGCTCAAGCCACTGCAACAAAGTCTTCCATATTCCTTCTGGGATAGCCCATTAAGCCCCCCTTATAGCATTCCAATGCTTTACAAATCAAAGTCCCCAAATCCACATTCTTCTTAACAAAAGTACAGTCAAGCCTATCACAGCAATATCCCAGTCCATGGTACCAACTTCTGCCTTAGTTAGGGTTTTACTGCTGTGAACAGACACCATGACCAAGGCAACTCTTACAAGGACAACACTTAATTGGAACTAGCTTACAGGTTCAGAGGTTCAGTTCCTTATCAGCAAGGCGGGAACAGGGCAGCATCCAGGTAGGGATGGTGCAGGAGGCAGTGAGAATTCTACATCTTCATCTGAAGGCTGCTATTATATTGAATTTCTGGTAGCTAGGACTGGGGTTTAAACAACCGAACCCACAGTGACACACCTATTCCAACAAGGCCACACAGTGCCATTCCCTGGGCCAAGTGTATTCAAACCATGAGAATCCTTACAGGTGATTTTGGTAGTTTGTTTTTTTTGTTTTGTTTTTTTTTTTTTTTTAAAGGGATATGTATCTCACTATGTAGCCCTCGCTGGAACTCACTACGTAGTCCAGGCATGAGGAGGCCTTTAATCCCAGCACTCAGTAAGTAGAGGCAGGCAGATCTCTGTGAGTTCAAGGCCAACCTAGTCAACAGAGTGGAGTTCCAGGATAGCCAGGGCTACATAGAGAGACCCTGTCTCAGAAAACAAAACAAAAACAAAAACAAAGACAACGTCTAGATTTGTTTTTCCCAAAATAAAAACTCTTGTGTGCTTAGTTACTAATCACAAGTGATACAGACAAAACTTAAACCGGAAAAATCAAGAACTTAAGAGACTCACACCTCTTTGATTACATCAAGACGATTAAATCTTGGCTGATCCAGATGATTAAATCTTGGCTGATCCAGGTGATTAAATCTTGGCTGATCAAATTTAGTTTCAAGCTAGGCATGGTAGTATTGTATAGCCAGACGTTTTGCTATTTTGTAGGTTTTTCTTTCTTCACCCTTTCAACCCCCCAACTCTAGGTAGGAGAGAAAAAAGGATAAAGAGAGGAAGGGGGTGTTGTGTGACTATATTGTTCCTGCTGACTGGAGTTCTTTGGAGCAAGTCTGGTCTTCACAGTCAGGGTATCTAATCTTTCTCTTAAATTCCTGTTTCTTCTTTGTGCTAGACTACTTAACAAATCCCCACAAACCACACTAGCCCGTATCTGGGTTCTGCCATGTATTTATCCTCTGAAAATTCCCTCAGAAACTCTCTGCAAACCTCTCTGCTGCTGCGAAGCACTGGAGGCCGCCCCCGGTCCCGCACGTGGATTAAAACAAAAACGCATCGTTAATATAGTATTTCTGTGGTTTTAAAGAAAGCAAAATTCTCACTATAGCGGACACCCTTATTCCCAAGGCTCAGGAGTCAAAGGCAGGAAGATCTCTGTGACTTTGAGACCAACCTGGTTTACATAGGGAGTTTCAGACCAGCCAGGGCTATATGAGATCCTGTCTCAAAAGATAAATGTGTTTTTATCTCAACGCAAACACTTCTGCTTCATATAATGTACCAGGAACATAGAGCCATGCAAACAAAAAGCGTGAGAGACCTTTTGCACTCTGCAAAACAATAAATCATAAAACTCAAGCACCTTCAAAACAGAAGCAGAGTAAGATGAGGCTCTTTAGATCAAAGATGATAAGAGACCAACAATAGTGAGGTGCTGCATGTGGCCCAGACCCCAATAATAAGACATTAGGGAGCAGATGTTGGACGGGGGATGCCATAGCAGTAAGACCTGGCTTAAGTGTGTTTACAGTTTATAAGCATCTATTTAAAGTTTACAATTCCTAAGCACAAAAGCCCAGCCAACATGACAATATGATAATCACTGTCTGGACTTCAATTTGCTTGGCAGGGGTATCCTAATTTGTTCTGCCTTATTTTGAGAAAATACAAACTGAAAGTACTACTCTGAGAGGTTAAGGGAATGACAGACCTTCACTATGTAAACTAGGCAGACTTAAACCTCAAGATCCTCTTGCCCTTGTCTCTCCTAAGTGCTGTTATGATCTGTGGTCTGTGTCACCATGCCTTGGCTAAAACAAAAGTGTTTTTGTTTGATTGACTCTCTGTTTTTGCAACAGAGTCTCACTGTGTAGCTCTGACTGGCCTGTAACTCAGAGATCCACCCGTCTCCGTTTCTGCTTCTCAAATGCTGACATAACAGGTATTTGCGACCATGCTGGATGGGATCTTTAGACAAACGTGGGCTTGAAGTATTCTGCTTCTCTTCTGCCAACTTTCCTTCAGGAAATGGAAGCTAAAACCCACGGTTTTGTTTTTGTTTTTTCTGGTCTTTTATTAAGACAGGGTTTTTCTGGGTAGCCCTAGCTATCCTGAAACTTGCACTGTTGACCAGGCTGAACTCAAAACTCAGAGAGGGTTTTTCAAGGCTAGTAGGGCAGCCCCGAAGTTCTTCGAGCACAGAGCCACTTACAGTCTGGACAGCAGCCATTGAACGCCATCCTGCAGATGCCGCAGTTCTCATCATTGGCTACCCAGAGCCAAGTGGCCACACCATTCCAACACTTAATTTTCACCTTCATGACAGCAGAGTCTGTGACCTGAGGGAAGAGGATTACGTACCTATTAGTATGTAACACTACAGCACCTGAGCATTAAAGTCGTGTACTCCAAATTTTAAAAAAAAAAAGCACGTATCTGTCTGTAAAGAAGGCAAGAAGAGCCTCTGGAAGCAATAGCTCGCTTCCGAGTTTGTTTTGCCACGTTCAAGAATGTCTATAAAAATCTGACCCAGGTCTTTAATCCGGGGGCAAAAGCAGATCTCACTGAATTCAGCCAAACAGGAAACAAAAACAAACAAAACCTCTGCACCCACGAAAAACATATTGGTTTTCCCTAACCAGGGCCTCGCTTTTAAAAGGAATTGGAAGAGTGACAGTCACTAATCCTCGAAGTTACAGCTGGATTGCAGACGCCAGCTCCTTAGGAGACAGCCTTCGAACAAACAAAACCCAAATCGGACCCACGGACCCGCCCGGACCCATTGGAATCGCACCTGAGGGGACTCCGGAGAAGGGGAGCGCTCACTGCGTGGCACCCAGGCGACGCTGAGGGTCTTCCGGCCTCCGGGGGAGGTGCAAGCAGGCCCCGCCCCCTCCTCGCCCTCGCACCTTCACCACCTAATCACGAGGCGCCCCGCCCTTCCGTTGCCTCCGCGCGGGAAGGTATAAAAACGACCGTGCCGCGTCTGGCTCCTCAGAAGGAGCGCCAGCCGCCTAAGAGAACTGTACGTAAGCGCTCTTCTGGTCCGCGCGCGCCGAGACCAATCAGTAGGCGCCTCAGACCCGGGACGCCGGAACGCAGAGGGAGGCGCAGGAAGTGACGCTACAGCGTGCTGACGCGCGGGCTCGATACGAGGCCCGAATCCGCGCCCGCCATGGCCGACAAAATGGACATGTCTTTGGACGACATCATTAAGCTGAACCGGAGCCAGCGAGGAGGCCGCGGCGGGGGCCGGGGTCGCGGCAGGGCCGGCTCCCAGGGCGGCCGCGGCGGCGCAGTGCAGGCCGCCGCGCGGGTGAATCGAGGCGGCGGGCCTATGAGGAACCGGCCCGCCATCGCCCGCGGCGCCGCAGGCGGCGGCGGCAGGAACCGACCGGCACCATACAGCAGAGTGAGTACGGGGACGTGCGGCACGGACCGGGGCGGGGGGGCGCTCGGCACGACGGAACCGGGAGAGCGCCCTGCGAGGCTCGCGGGAACTGCAGCGAAGGGGTGGGCGGGGGCGAGGCCGCGCGGCGAGGCCGGGCCTGAGGCCGGGATCTTCCGGGAGGCTTTGTCCGGTCCTGGTCCAGCCTCATGGCGGCGGGGGCTGCTGTGAGAAAAGTTTGGCGGCCGCAGTGGAGCGGTGAATCTGGGGTACTCTCCGGGCTCCTCGACCTTGGCCGCGGGCCGACATGAGAGGGTCGCTGAGGTGTTTAGGGCTCCTGGGTGAAGGATCAGGAGTCTCTGACCTTACGGTTTTTCTTCAGCCGAAACAACTTCCCGACAAGTGGCAGCACGACCTATTCGACAGCGGCTTCGGGGGTGGAGCCGGCGTGGAGACGGGTGGGAAGCTGCTTGTGTCAAACCTGGATTTCGGAGTGTCAGACGCTGATATTCAGGTAGGAGTCTGGAGCTGTCCGCTATACTCATCCCACACAGACGTGTGGTCCAGAATCACTTAAGGATTGGAATCTGCCCTCCCCCAGGCTGCCCAAGGGCCAGCCGCTGTCACCCTGAGAGGCTTGGCCTCAGAAACAGTTGTGTCTCCTGTGTTTGATTGAACACGACCGATAAGCCAGGCTGCAGTTAAACTGTGTACCCCTAAAAATGAGTCTTTTCTGCTGTACAAACCATGAACATCAGCCCTCTGCCAGAACTTCCAGTTTCTAACCCACACAAACTGGCCATAACAGAGGTTCCAATATGACAGAAGCTGCTTGCTTCTCAGATCTTGTGCCCATTATAGTGAACTGATTGGATAAGGAAGGTCTTTCCCCAGATACCCGACAGCATTCTGTGGGCTTTCCAGCCTGAATCCCTGTATCTTAACTGGTGATCTTTTCTGGGTCTCATCAGGGCTTGTGGTCCTCCATACCTTTGAAATATTTTTTTCTCCCCCCACCCCTTGGATTTTTTTTTTTTTTTTAAACTGGACTTCAAAGGCATTTAGAGTTTTCTGGTTACAAGGCAACTTTTTAGGAGATGGTTTTCCACATAGCTGGAGCTGGGTCGGGTGTACTGGGCCTTTCCATGTACCATTTCCCAGAGCTCAGCCATTTGGCCTTGCCATGGGAGGAAAAAACAAGGCTAGTGAGTACTCAGTGTCTCAACACTTTTTTTAAGGTGGTTTCTGGCATCCACTGGAAACAACTTTTGGTGAACTCCACTTCCCACCCCAGTATGTGCCTACAGCTGAAGTGCCTCACACTGTGGGTTCCCTCTCCACCTCCCAGGCTGCCTGAAGTCAGGGCAGGTTCCATGGTGCATTTGACTTCAGACTTTGCAGCAGGCTTGAGTAGGAGGAGAGGGAAAGGTGAGCTAGAATCTGCCTTTGGGGTAGGGGCTGGGTCACAGCTCCCAAATCAATTGAGTTGTCTGCTCTATGGAAAGTTTTAGTTTTGGCCTCTTCTGTTTGGTGAAACAGCCATTAGGCAACTTGTAGGTACCCTTGGTGAAAGAGGTTTCTTAATCTTTTGTCTTGTGACAGGGCTTTGTGTCTTCGCTCACCTATGTCATGGTGTAGTTACACAGTCCCAAAATGGACAGGAACCCCGGTGTTTGTGAAAGTTGCCGTTTCTCTTGATATAGAACATCCTTTCCCTCAGCTCTTTTTTTTTTTTTTTTTTTTTTGGAGCTGTGGACCGAACCCAGGGCCTTGCGCTTGCTAGGCAAGTGCTCTCCCACTGAATGAGCTAAATCCCCAACCCCTCCCTCAGCTCTTAATTGCACTGCCTTGCCCCCTTCCTGAGTGGCTGTCAGTAAAGTACTTCAAGCACAAGTGCTCATAGCAAGTGTTGCTAAGCTACTAGAAGGAAAATGGCTTCATTGCTCTGCTAATTTTTACTCTTTCCACTTCGCAGGAACTGTTTGCCGAGTTTGGAACGTTGAAAAAAGCTGCTGTGCACTATGATCGCTCTGGACGAAGTTTAGGGACAGCAGATGTACACTTTGAACGGAAAGCAGATGCCCTGAAGGCTATGAAACAGTACAATGGTGTCCCTTTGGATGGTGAGTCTGGGGCTGGGCCCTGGATGCCTGTGGGGCTTGTGGAGTTTGGGGCTGGCACCTCTCCCTGTAGGAATATGGGCTGCCCCTGTGGCTGAGGACACTTTGCATTTGCCCCTTTGTCTCTCTCTTCCATTCTGCCACCTCTCATGCTGCCCCACACATCTGGACCAACCTCTTGTGAACCCCCATCCAGCAAGCTACATCCCTCCCCTCCTTGATCTCCTTCCGGAAGATTCACTTCTGTGAAGCCTTCTCAGAACCGCCATAGTACAACCTGAGTGCGGGGCTGTAGTCGTAAAGACAAAGGTACCTGTTCTTCTTCCGTCAGGTCACCCACACCTGTCTGCCCATGAGCACCCTGAACACCTGACCAAACAGCCCTCCTAGCCTGAGCTGAGAACGAGTGAGGAGGTGTTGGTGGGGTTACTATTGCACTTCATTTCCCACCAGGCTCTCCAGGCCATTTATCTTGTTGGGGGCATTGGAGACGCACAGAGGCCCTTTCCAGAGCTTGCATGGAGACCAGGGTGTGGTGCCCTCTTGGTCAGCTTCAGAGCCTCTGGAGTAAGACTTCTTGTGTTCTTTTACCATAGGCCGCCCTATGAACATCCAGCTTGTCACATCACAGATTGATACACAACGAAGACCTGCACAGAGGTAAGTTCTGTGGTTCTTGGAGATGGGGAAAGGCCTCTGGTTTTTGATAGTGCCACCCACAGGCCTTGCCAGATAGCTCACAGTGAGTTCTGTTTTCCTCTGTTAGCATAAACAGAGGCGGCATGACAAGAAACCGTGGTTCTGGCAGTTTTGGTGGTGGCGGCACCAGGAGAGGCACACGTGGAGGCAGCCGGGGAAGAGGTAGAGGTACCGGCAGGAACTCAAAGCAGCAGCTTTCTGCAGAGGAGTTGGACGCACAGCTGGATGCTTACAATGCAAGGGTAAGTTGAGTCCCTGGGTTCAGAGAGAGGACTGGGTGGAGCTGAGTGATCTACTGTGGTAACCTCTTAAAGCCAGTGGAGTCAGGGACCTCCTTAGTGAACCTTCCCCCTCTCTTGCAGATGGACACCAGCTAAACAACCAAGCAAATCCGCACAAGTAACAGGACCCAGAAGCCTCGTCTTGACGCCTAGAGGGAGGGTTGGCAACTGGACTGTGCAGACAATGGTGGATTTGTTTTTGTTTGTTTCTTTTTTTTCCTGTTTTAAATAGGATCTAAAAACTCATGTAAAGGTTTTTTTTTTTTTTTTTTTTTTTTTTTTTTTTAAATTCTGAAACAGACCTGTTTTTTATTGAGTTATTTTGGGATAAATTTTACTGGTTGCTGTTGTGGAGAAGGTGGCATTTTCACCTTTGCCATAATAAAATAGAAATGTGTGTAGAACTGGAGCTGTCTGGTCCATCCTGCTGTTAGAGTCTCTGTGGCTGTAGCTAGTACTTGGTATGACATTTAGGTTATTTAGTGCCTGGGAGTCTGTGGGTTAGGCCTGTCTCCTTCCCTACTGTTCTGATGCCTCACTCTAACTGGATAGGTGGGAAGCTTACAGAGCAGCAGTGTCCTTTGGGCTGGCACTGCCTGTGCATTTTGCCTGCACCATAAGTAGATGAGGGGTATGGGGCGGTCTGCTGAATGGAATCTGGAGACGTGACCCATAAATTCCTGGACTGCTCCTTTGCCTTATGCTTCATCAGAGAAACCTGGCTTCAGCTTTGAACCTGCGATGTTTCCTTCATGTTTTTCTGTCTTGTTATATTGACAAGGAAAAAAAGGTGCTTCCTTATTTGTGTAGTCAATCCTTGGGTGACGCTAGTTGGCATTACCAAAATCTGAGGATCCCTAAATTTTCATGTAAAGTAGCCTAGTGTTGGCTTAGAATCTATGCACAATCTCAGGCTTTTTCAAAGTATGTTGTATTGTTTAGGGAGGGCAAATGTCTAGCACATGTGCAGTCTTCATTTGGAATACTTTTGTTCTTGACTCTGCAGACAGTTGTATAATAATAGCTAATGCAAACTGAGGCAAAAACCAATTTCCAAAAGGGTTGGGGTAGAAGATAAAGTGTTTTGGCTGCTTCAGTGGGTTGGAGGCCGGATTTTGAGGAGTGTGGCTGAGAAATGGAGGTTTGAAACTTGTCCCTAGTGTCTCAGGGCTAGAGGTTGGTGAACATAGGTGACAAGCCCCAGAAGCAAAGTACTCTTAAGGACTGGACTGCTAGAACTTTTGCTTCGTGCAGAATGGAGAACACATCATGACTCTTAATGTTAATTTATTTCGGTTTTGTCCAAATGCATGTACATACACATGAGTAGAGGACAACCGTAAGTGGTCCTCGGAAGCTATCCACCTTGTTTCTTTAAGATGGGAGGCCTTACTAGGACCTGGACTCTCCAATTAGGCTATGTGCTGCTGGTATTGCAAATGCATCCCACCACACCTCGCTTTTTATGTCTTTGATGAGAATTTGGGGATCTGAGCTTATCCCAGACTTTTGACATTGCCCTCTCAGCTTTCAACTTGAGTGGCGGTGACTCCCAGGTTTCACATCAGGTAGCTGAGTCTTAAGTTTTGGCTTTTGTGAGCAAGGGGTTTCCAAACCACCTGGGCTAAGGTGTAATCCTGCCTTTAGGCATCAAGTGTTAAATCTTATATGGGCTTCAGTATTAGATTCAGTGGTTCAAGGTATATTCAGAAACTTCTAATCGTGTTACATTGCTCAGTCTTTATCTTGCAGCAGGGCCCTCAGGTGAATATTGATTTACTTTTCCATTTAACAAACTAGTAGTTTAGTAGACAAAACAAATGAGGAATTGAGTATAATGTAACAAGGAAAGGCACAGTATAGTCTTGGAATACTTCTGTCTGTGCTGTTGGGCAGTGTTTGTGAAGGACTTGGTCTATTCCTTGGGTTCTATGGACTATTCTACATGAATATCTTCCCCCTTCCAAAATTCAGTTATAGAATCTTTTACAATTCTGTTACTGTGTATAGGTATTCTGCTTGCGAGCATGTCTTGTACCATGTATGAGCATTACCTTAGAGACTGGAAGAGGGTGGGTTGGTTGGCAACAACCTGTGTTGGGGGGCTGAGAAAACCAGAGTCCTCTAGAAGAGCTCTTAATTGACCAGCCATCTTTCTGGTCCCTAGTGATATATTTTTTTTATTAAAAAATTAATTTATTTACTCAACACTAAGTGTTTTACATCACCTAGTTTTGCCATGATCCTCAAGCTGCAGCAACCCCAGTGCTAGGATTAGGTATAGGTGTGCTCCACCACATTCAACTTAGGGTAACTCTTTTTTTACCTTTGGTTAAGAATGGGAAGAACAGTCATTAGGCTGCCCTGCAAGTGTCAGTCCTCTTGCCACAGCCTTCCAAATGCTGAGGTTGCCAGCAAGTATCACCATAATCAACTTTGAGAAATTGAAAACTTCCAAATAGTTGTAACATGTTAGATTTGAGTTTCTTGATTCTAGGGCCTGCTATGTAGCTCTGGCTGATCCAATACTTACTGGGTGGAGTCCAGGCTGGCCTTGACCTTAGTGGCTTACAGTTCTTTACTTAGAAGCATTGACTTTGCTCTCTAGTGGATTTATAAGAAGTTGATTTTGTTGCTGGGCCCAGTGGTGCATGTATACTTCCTGTGATCCCAGCTACTCAGGAGTCTGGTGTGGGAGGATCACTTGAACTCTGTAGTTCAAAATGAGTCTGGGCAGTGTTGCAAGTCCTTGTTTTTAAAATTTGGATTTGATAAATAAATGTTTGTATTCAAGTTGTACAAAGTCACAGTTCGTTATACCTCTTCTCTTTATATTGCTTAATGTTATGGCTATAAAATTTAGATCTGGAGTATCTACCAAAAACATGCGTGCTGAAAGCTTGGCCACTAATGCCAGTATTCAGAAGGCAGAGGGAGGAGGATCTCTGAATGTGTGTGAGCCCAGCCTGGTCTACAGGACATGTTCCAGGACAGTGAGGGCTACATACATAGGGTGCTCTGTCTCAGAGCACCCACACAATACACATTCCACTGTCAGAGTGGGTAGAACTTTTAGGAGGTTGAAACTTATGATAGTATTTAGGTCATTGGAACGATATCCCTGAAGGAGACATTAGCACGTAGCCTTCCCTCTTCCTATTAATTTCCTTTTACGTTTATTTACTGGGTGTGTGTATATATATTTGCAAATGTTCTCTGCATATGTGTGGAGGTCAGAAGTATTCCATCTGTGGGTTTTAGCAATCAAACTTCATTCTTGTAGCAATTGTCTACTCAATGAGCCATCTTGCTAATAATCCCTCTTCCATTCCTGGCAACTGTGAAGTTAACTTCCTCTGCCATGGTCTTTCACCTTAATGAACCCTGCTGTTTCCAGGACCAAAGAAAAGCCAGAAAATAATCTAGAACAGCCGAAAATAATTGTTCTTAAAGGGATGACTCTCGTGATATAGTAACTCATGCTATAAACTGGCTTTGAACTTGACAACAATCCCCCAACAATCCCCCTGCCTCAGCCTCTTGAGTGTAGAACTTTATGCATGAGATACCATATAATGCTTATCCTGTAAAGTTGATTATCTCAGATAATATTGTCATAGTAATGAAAAACTGATTAGCACAACTAAATAATTTACATGTATGTGTGTTTATATGTGTTTTGCAGGAGTATGTGCCTGTGTTTGAATATGTGAATGCCTATGCACCTGTGTGCATGCTTATGAGAGCCACGGATAGTGATGTTAGATGTTAGGTGTTCTCCTTGAAATCACTCCACCTTTTTTATGTATATGTGTCTGAGCCCCAGTGAATTTATGTGCACCACACATGTGCAAGAGGTCAAAAAAGGGTATCAAGTCTCTTGGAATTGGAGTTAGAGGTGGAGAGCAGCTGTGTGTGTGCTGAAGTGCAAATCTCATGATTTCCGACCAGCACTCAGGAGCAAGAGGGAGGTGCAGCTGCATGACTTTGAAGCCAGCCTGGTTTACATAGGGAGTTCCTGGCCAGCCAAGCTACATAGAAAGACCCTGTCTCCAAAAATAAAAGTGACCATGCCTATCTTTGTTTAAGATTTTACTTTTAGGGGTTGGGGATTTAGCTCAGTGGTAGAGCGCTTGCTAGGCCCTGGGTTCGGTCCCCAGCTCCAGAAAAAAAAAAAAGGTTTTACTTTTATGTGAAGATGAGGGTGGGATGCATACACACACAAGTAGTGCCCATGGAGGCCAGAAAAAAAAATTACCTGGAACTAGAATTACAGATGGTTGTGACCTGAACATGGATCTTTTTCAAGATAATCACTGAGCCATTTCTATAGCCCCCTATCTTTTTTAAAATTTTGACATGTATGTATACATGTATTCCCAGCAGCCTGGAATTCACAGAGATCTTCCTACATCTGTCTCCTAAATGCCTGGCTTTCATTTAAAATTACACTTACTTGGAGGAGGCGCTACACATGTGCCACAGTGTACATGTGCACCCCAGAGAAAATTGGAGGTGCTTCTCTTTCCACTATGTAGGTCCCAGAATTCATTGCTCTACATTTGGTGGCAAGTGCTTGCCTTTGTGTGGGTGCTGAGGGTCCTTTATTTGGATCCTTATACTCAAATGGTAGGCACTTTATTGCCAGCCATTTCTTGAGAGAATCTGATGTAGCTCAGGCTGTCCTTGAACCCCATGTATAGCTAAGGTGAGGATGGCTTAGATATTTTCGGTGTGTAGTAGTAGTGTAGGGGCTAAAACTTGGGCCTCGAGTATGTAAGGCAAGCACTCTACCAAGGAACTACATGCTTAGCCCTTTGAATTTCTGTTCCTCCAGCTCCCATCTCTTGGGTGAGGGAATTGCAGATGTCACATCCATAGTAAATTATGTGCTGGGGAATCAAACCAGAGCCTCATGCCTATAAGGCAAACACTATCATGAAGCTACATCTATGGCCCTGTGTTTGTATTTAAAATGTTTATCACGTGGGCTCGCAGGTGCTACTGTGTGCATGTGGAGATCAGAGGGCAACTTCACGGAGTCACTTCTACCTTTATGTTGATCCTAGGAATCAAACTCAGGTCATCAAGCTTGTATGTCAGGTGCTTTAATTGTAAATAACCTGAAGTGTTAACTGTATAGTCCGATGTTCATGCTCATATAAAAGTAAGCACTGCAAGGAGTTCCTGTGTAACTACTCAGACATTCTGTTATAGCCTGTTTGCTGTGTGCTTTTTCTTTGTTTTTGTGTTCTCCAGATAGGGTCACATATAAATTACTCTGGCCTTGAACTCCTCCCGATCTTCCCAATTGAAGGTATTAGGTTTTATACTAATGCACACTTAGTTATCCTAGACTTTTCCTAGCCTGGATGAATAGGTTAAATATATAACTTTACCCCCAGAATCTTTTTAGAGATGGAATCACTTTAGCCTAGGCTACCTTTGAATTAATAATCCACCTGCAACAGCCTCTGTGCCACTATACCTGGGACTATCTGTTCCTTTTTTCCTTTCTATTCTTAAAACAAGTTTTTAGAAACCATAGCCTAGCTGTCCTGGATAGGCAGGACTTGAGCAAACAGCCTTCCTCTTCCTCTACCCCTCCTCATCCTCTGGTATTATAGATATAAACTATCATACACAGCTGCCAGCATTTATTCACTTGGCTGCTTATAGCAAAGTGGATTTTACTGCTCAAATAGCTTTCTCTCTCTCTGTTCTTGGGGTTTCTTTGAGATAACCTTTTATGCCATTGTGCTCCAACAGCATCTTTTAAGAATCTCCTTAACACTTTTTTTTTTTCTTTTTTTTCCGGGGCTGGGGACCGAACCCAGGACCTTGCGCTTCCTAGGTAAGCGCTCTACCACTGAGCCAAATCCCCAACCCCTCCTTAACACTTTTAAGATGCTTCAGACCCACTTTCTACTTCCCTGCCCAATCCTAGAACCACCATTTCTCTAAGGAACCCTGGCTCCTTCAGTGGAGACTAACATCTAGCAAGCAGCACCTGAACAATGGGTGAGCTTGTCATTTCTGGCCTTGTCCATCCAGAGCTGGAACACCTGGATACTAACTAATGTGCACACTAGTGTGTTTATTTCTGCAGTGTTTAGTCATGTATACATTTGCACAACCGAGTTCCTACCATTCTCTCTGACTCCCACAGGTCAGGTTCCCTGGCTTCCCATTCTTATAATTTCTCAATGTAACAGGGAAGAGTCTGCCACAGACAAACGTTATTCACTTAGGACATTCAGCGTGTTAAGTGTTATTCACTTAGGAGATTGAGCGTGTTAAGTGTGATCCCAAGTGTTCAGAGCTGCTTTTCAGTCCCCGTAAGCAACATCTGCTAACTAGACTACAGTGTGTCCTGAACTTTGGACCTTTTGCTTTATTAAGATCTAGTAAAAGTATTAATTTCAAGAGTTAAGTGTCAGGGACTCAGTGTAGTGTCACATACTTTAATCTCAGCACTCAGGAGGCAGAGGCAGGAGGATCTCTGAGTTTGATGCCAGCTTGGTAACATAGCAAATACCAGGACTACATCAACTTTGTCTTTAAAAAAAAAAAAAGTTGAGGAATAAAAGACTGGAGCTTTATAGTCAGTTGGTAGAGCATGTGCAAAGTCTGGTCTCTAGCACCTCATAAACTAGACTTTGTGCCTGTACAGATAGGAAAATCAAAAGCTCAAGGTTATCTTTTACTACGTAGGGAATTGGATGTGAGCCTAGGATATGTAAGGCCTGTATTGAGGCATTCGAGCTGGGCTTAGCAGCAAATGCTTATAATCTCAGCAGTCAGGATACTAAGGGAAAAGGATCCTGTACAGTAACCTTGTACTGATGTAAGGTTAACTTAGGCTATATGGTGAGACCAAAAACAAGACCATACCCTAAAAAGCAAAGCAAAGGATTTTGCTTTTCTGTCTGCCTTTTTCTTTGTATAATCACATTACTCTATAAAGTAGGTGATATTCTGTTTCAGCCCCTTTCTCCTCTTGGTAATTTTACCATTACATACAGTGGCACAAGCACACACAGTTACTTAAAACAAGTGAACAGATCTGAGGACTCCTTCAGCAGTCAAACCCAAGCCTTATAAATGACCAGACCTCGGCTAAACGATTCGTCCATTTTGCAACTGCTCATATCAAATACCACTCTATTCGATGAAAAATGGCAATCAAAACTGGCACCGTGGCCCGGATCTTTAATCTCAGCACTCAAGAGTCAGAGGCAAAGCAGATCTCCGAGAGTTCAAGGCCAGCAAGGACTGCATATAGTAAAATCCCGTCTCCCACAAAGAAAAGAAAAAACGGCAGACAAATTTATAATTCTACAACTAGGGCTTGTCCCGTAGGATAACCAGCTATAGCTGATCGGCCCCGTGCTTGCTTTGCTTCACACCCTGCCCTGTGATGAGAGCCCTGGTCCCCCTTGCTAGAGCTCACCCATGTCTGCTTTGGAAGTACTTAATCGGTGAATCATTGGCAATTATTTTTGTGCTGTAGTTTACTCCAACTTTGTCAGTTGTTCGAAAACTTATGTGAGGTCATACCATCTTTTTATAAATTTGTAATTTACATGATTTACTTAGATTTACTGTTAATCTAATCTCTGGTGCCAACTAGCCAGCTCTTTGTTGGAAAACAGCAAATAATATATCATTAAAGATTTTTAAAAATACCTTTTGTGTGGTTTTGTGTGTGTGTGTGTGTGTGTGTGTGTGTGTGTGTGTGTGTGTGTGTGTGTGTGTGTGTGTGCAGCGTGTGTGCATTCATATGCATTCATGCAGAAGCCAGAGAAAGATGTCAGGTGTCTTACAATGTTACTCTGCCTCCACTCCTTTGAGACAGGGTCTCTCACTGAACCTGGAGCTAGGCTGTCAGCCTGCAAGTCCCAGTGAGCCTCCTGTTCATTCCCCACTCCATCCCCAAGCCTCATTCCCCATGGAAAGCAATGAAGTTACATGTACTTGTATAGCCATATTTGGCTTTTTACACGAGTGCCAGGGATTTGAACTCAAGATTCATTTGTTTTTATTGTATATATGGGTGTTTTGCCTGCATATATTAACACATGTGCAGAGCCCCGGAGGCCAAAAGAGAATGTTGAATCCCCTACAGCAGGATTTAGAAACGGGTATGAGCTGCCATGTATGTGTTGAGAACTGAATCTCAGTCGTCTGGAAGAGCAGCCCATGCTCTGACCTCCTGAGTTCCATCACTAGGGATTTAATGTGAAAATAAAACTATCAACATCACTAGGAGATAAATCTTATTTTTTCTCTATTTTTCTTAGTAGTTTCAGCCATTACTTTCCACCCACATTGACTGTATGATTTTTTAACTTGGTTCCAGGGACACAGGTTACGAAGGCATAGAGCTTCTTTAGTGACAGCTCACTGCTAACACCATGAGGGGAATGTTGCTTGTTTCCTTGGCTCTTACATCAACTCAATACACTCATCTGAATTCTTATATCCTCCCTTCAAGTTTCCAGATTTCTTTTTGTACCGAGAAACGTGTTTCTTGAAGCCCACTTCCCAGATGCACTTATGCAGTGCTGGCGGTATGTTCTCAGGTCACCACCTTGTTGATGGCAGTCAGGCCATTCTCACTGTTCATTCGAGGGAACCATTCTGTTAGCCACAATGGAAATGTTTCTCTTTTACATCCATGATAAACTTTATTTTGATAAATGTAAGACAAGTTCTCATTGTATCCCTGAGTAGCTGAAGATGATGACTTTGAAGTCGTGACTCTCCTTCTCATATCCCATGTGCTAGAATCACAGGCATATGCAAGCACCTGTATTTTTATTTCTATCATGTGAAATGTTTTTGGTAGTCTAACATGATGGTATGGTAGAGATAGGCTTAATGGTTCACATTTCTAACAAAGTAAGTTTCAAGCAGCCATCCATATCCCATGGCTCAATAAATGCCAGTAACTCCAGCTCCATGTGGTCTATTCCTTGCCTCCACGGTTACTGTGGTGCACACACATACCCACACATGCACATAATTAACAATTAAAACTCTGGTGTGGTGATGCACATCTCATATCCTGGCACTCAGGAAGCAAAAGCAGGAGGATCTCCAAGTTCAAGGCCGGCCTGCTCTGCATAGCTAGTTCCAAGACAGCCAGGACTGCATAGAGGCCTGCAGATAGATCTCTGAGTTTAAGGCCAACCTGCTTTTATAGAGGGAGCAGAGGCTATATAGGAAAACCCTGTCTCCAAAACCAACCAAACAACAACAAACAAATTTAAAGGGAGCACCATGCCACATTCAAAAAGGGGTCACACCACAGTAGAAACATGGCTCAGGGGTTGGGAGCACTGATTGCTCTTCCAGAGGTCCTGAGTTTAAATCCTAGCAACCACATGGTGGATCACAACCATCTGTAATGGCATCTGATGCCCTCTTCTGGTGTGTCTGAAGACAGAAACAGTGTACTTATATATAATACATAAGTAAATACATCTTAATAAAAGAAAATGTTCAACACACACTTCATTGTCCTGGCCATGGGGACTGTCCAGAAGAGACTCCAGTCTTTTCACAAAATGTTTCAAGAAGCAATCTGTGGTTCATTTGTATCCTCCCAAACTTTATAGGTGGAAAACCAGATTCTCAAGATAATAGCATAGGAGGTAGGGCCAATTTGGAGGTGATTTGTTGACTAAGAATATTATTTTCAAAAGGGCCTTGATCGAGAACTTTCAACTTCCAAACATATGCTAAATAAGAGTTGTTTTTTTTTAAGGGGGGGAGGGGAGAGATGGCTCAGTGGTTAAGAGCACTGACTGCTTTCCCAGAGGTCCTGAGTTCAGTTCCCAGTACCCACATGGTGGCTCACAACCATCTGTGATGGGATCCAATGCCCTCTTCTGGTGTGTCTGAGGACAGCTACAGTGTACTTGTATACACTAAATAAATAATTTTTTTTCTTTTAAAAAAGAGTTTTATGGGCTGGAGAGATGGCTCAGTGGTTAAGAGCACCGGCTGCTCTTCCAAAGGTCCTGAGTTCAAATCCCAGCAACCACATGGAGGTTTACAACCATCAGTAATGAGATCTGATGCCCTCTTCTGGTGTGTCTGAAGACAGAGACAGTGTACTCACATAAATAAAATAAATCTTTAAAAAAAAAAAAAGATAAAAAAGAGTTTTTTGGGCTAGAGAGTTGGCTCAGAAGTTAAGAGCACTGGCTGCTCTTTGAAAGGGGTCCTGAGTTCAATCCCCAGCAACCACATGGTGGCTCACAACCATCCATAATAGGATCTGATGCCCTCTTCTGGTGTATCTAAAGATAGCTACAGTGTACTCATATACATAAAATAAAAGAGTTGGGGTTGGGGATTTAGCTCAGTGGTAGAGCGCTTGCCTAGGAAGGGCAAGGCCCTGGGTTCGGTCCCCAGCTCCGAAAAAAAGAACCAAAAAAATAAATAAATAAATAAACAAACAAACAAACAAACAAACAAATAAATAAATAAATAAAAGAGTTGTTTGTAAGCCACTGGTCTATGGTGTTTTGTTAAAGCCTCTGCCTCTGCCTCCCAAGTGTTGGGAGCAAAAGTGTGTGCAACTATCACCTGGCTCAACATATTTTAATTTTATTTTTATCGTTATATTAATGCATTATATTAATATAACTTATTATCTTTAAATTTTATTTATTTTTATTTAATGTTCATTGTTGTTTTGCCTGTATATATATATATCTGTGTAAGGGCATCAGAGGCCCTGGAACTGGAGTTTCAGACAGGTGTGAGCCACCATGTAGGTGCTGGAAATTGAATCTGCATCCTCAAGAAGAGCGGTCAGTGTTCTTAACCGCTAAGTCATGTCTCCAGTCTGTGGCTCAATTTAAACACTCAAATTTTACAAATTGTTATACAAACTTAAAAGAAAAAGAGTGCCCACGGTTTTTAAAAAATTCTCAAAATATAATCAGGGTAAATACTGACTGGACTTTTAATGATTTTTTTTTCAAATGTCAATTACTGTGGCTAGACAGTATGAAAGCTTTGGGGATGGGGCAGCCTGAAGAGATGGCTCAGCAGTTTAGAGCACTGGTTTCTCATTGAGAGAGGTCTCAGGTTTGATTCCTAGTACAGCACCCACTACTGTACTGGTCTCACTAGTATGCTAACTCTAGTGTCAGAGGATCCAATGCCCTCTTCTGACCTCTAAGGGTACTGCATACAAGTGGTTCAGAGACTACTTCCAAGCAAAACATTGATATACATAAAATAAAAATAAATCTAAAAAATAAAAACGCTGCTTTGGAAGATTTGTGCTTGGAGCGTCAAACCAGGGAATTGTGGGTGGGACAGAGCTCAATAAAGCAGGCTCATCCAGTTGGAGTACCATGGGCCTCCTGAAAAGCTAGCCTAACACACTTGTGCACACCTGTGTGTAGGTTCAAGGCCAGCCAAATTCACCATATAGTAAGAGTGGGAATAATCAAGTGGTGAGGGCATTTTGTTTTAAAATAGTTCGCCACCATAGGACAGCAGCCACCTGGAGGTGGGATAGCAGATCCATATTCTGTAGAGATAAAAACACATGGACATTTGGTTTGCTTCAGATTGATGTATGGCCAGAGGATACGTGCGTGCTTGTATAAAATAACCGGCCATAACTAAAGATGGATGGTGAGGGCCATTTGATTCCTAATATCATCTTTTAAACTTCATGATTGGAGCCAACAGCTGTTTCTGAGACACTACCAGGGCAGGTGTGGCCAGCAGAGCAGGCCAGAAGTGATGGCTCTTGTGGGATTAAAATACAGAAATTTCTGCCTCCCCTCCGTCTGAGGTTACATTCGGGAGAAGCCACAATGGAGTGCCCTCATGGAGTAGCAGGAACTGAATCCTCAGGAGGAACTGAAGTGGCTGGCAAAAGCACACCACAGGAAGTCCCCCAGTCAGGCCCTCCATTAAAGAGGCCCTGGCCTTAAGACTGTGAAAAATGCCTGGTGGTGGTGATGAACACTTTTAATCCCAGCATTCTGAAGGCAGAGGCAGGCGGATCTCAGTTAGAGGCTAGCCTGGTCTACAGTGAGGTCCAAGATAGCCACACGGTTACAAAACAAAACAAAAATAACTTTCTCAAAAGAGAAACTAAAAACAAACCAAATAACTCATAATATTCGGGGGTTCTGGAGGGCACACGGTTCCCAAAGCAATGCGCCAGGCGGCATAGGTACAAGGTACTGCTGCATCCGAGGACTGTGGTTCTGGTGATTCCCAGGACAATGGGACAAGAGCCAGGCACAACCATCAGGGAACCCTGGAAGCCACAGAGTGACCGCGCGATCCTGCTCTGGAAGAGAAGACTCTCGTCTCACAGACACTCGTACTAGACATTCCACAGAAGCGCGAGGTCTCCCGCCCACGCGAGACGCGCCCACGAGGCCCGCAGCAAAATGGCGACGGCACCGACCCGCGCCCCCTGCCGGCGCATGCGCAAGGCGACCCCGCCCGCGAGAGCGGAAGTCTTGTGACCCCGGAAGTGACCGTCCGAGCGGCGGGCGGCGGACGACGTTCGTCATTTGGTGCGGGAGGGAGCGCGAGAGCGGCGGTCGAGCCTCCGGTGAGTGGGCGCGTGGCGCGGCGCGGTGCGGCGCGGCGCGTGAGGGGAGTGGGTTGGCTTTGTGCGGCGACGCGGGCGACTGCGGCGCTCGCGGGCGGGGCGCGGTCACGGAGGCGGGCGGGGCGGGCCGGGGAGGCAGCGTAGGTCCTGCCTGAGGGGCCGCCGCTGCCAGGGCCTGCGCGCCCGGTGCCAGTGAGACCCCTCCCTCGGCCTCGCGGGCGGGGTCCGGCGCGGGGCCTTGCCCGGAGCTCCCGCCGCGCGGCCCCGCCCCGCTCGGATTGCGGGCCCTACGGAAGTGCGGGCCGCGCCCTGATGCTTTCGCCCGCGGCCACGCTTGGCGGCGTCGGGCGGGGTCGTCTGCAGCCTCTGGGTATCGGACCGCTGCTTTATGTGTTTCTTTGCCCGACACCTCTCAGAGGGACAACGGCCGG
Source organism: Rattus rattus (assembly GCF_011064425.1). Lineage (NCBI taxonomy): Eukaryota > Metazoa > Chordata > Mammalia > Rodentia > Muridae > Rattus > Rattus rattus. The sequence goes on from NC_046162.1 coordinate 63,441,751, forward strand.
GCTGTCCCCCTGACCGCTGCGCGTCGCCTGCAGGCATTACAGTGGGTTTCTGAAAGACATTTGGGGATCTGCGGAACTGAACGGCATCTAGGCGCTTCCCGTCCGGGTTGGTTCTCCACCGCCACTGACGGTTTAGGGTCAGGGCCCAGAAACAGGTTCCTGAGATTTATCTGCAAGCGGTGTACCAGCTCCCAAGTTGCATACTCAGACCCTCACTAGGGGGAACAGACCTGCATATTTAGGATCTCCTTTGGGCTCTTGGGATTTAAGCGATCATCACATAGTTTAGCTTAGTACAGTATTCCATTGGCAGGAAGGAACAAACAGACCCTTGTCCTGCACGTGGCTAAGGTACAGAGCATCCCCCTGTAGGAGAACTTACCTCCGTGACCCAACCCAGTAAGATGAGAGCCTGGGCAGCTAGGGACAGCAGCAGGACCCCAGGGATTTAGCGTTGCGTCTGCCGGTTCAGTTTGTTGTGGAGGCGGCTTATTCTTCTTGGGGAGGAAAGATATTTTGCTTCTCTGAGGAACAGGCTGTGGTCCCATTTCGTTCCTTGGGGTGTAGCCCTCTCAAATGGACCTCTGGGTTCGGCAGTGACAGCAGCCTCCTCCTGTCTCCTCTCAAAAGTTCCCAGTGTCTTTCCCTGCAGGTGTCAGGGTCTGCCTAGGGTGGAATGCCTCCAGGCTGTCACAGTCTTGCTCATGCCCCACCCACAGGTGTCCCAAGCTAGAGGTAAGCATGGCAGAACAGGAACCCACTGCTGAGCAGCTCGCTCAGATAGCTGCAGAGAATGAGGAAGACGAGCACTCTGTGAACTACAAGCCTCCGGCCCAGAAGAGCATCCAGGAGATCCAGGAACTGGACAAGGATGATGAAAGCCTTCGAAAGTACAAGGAGGCCCTGCTGGGCCGAGTAGCTGTCTCTGCAGGTAGGTGGGTTGAAGGAGGGATCCCACCTGACCCTGTTGCCACCTTCTTTCCATACCACTCTTCCAGGAAGTGAGCTGAAAAAAAAAAAATCTTAAGGATCAGAACTCTGACTCTTAACTCTCACTCTGCAGACCCCAATGTCCCCAACGTCATTGTGACCCGCTTGACCTTGGTGTGCAGCACTGCCCCAGGCCCTCTGGAACTGGACCTGACAGGTGAGTGGGTATTAGAGTCCCTGGGTGGGGCCAGCTGGCATCTTGCCACTACCCCTAAAAATAATTTTCTGCACTGATGCCCTCTGGTGGAGCAGAGGGGAAGTGCAGCTAAAGGCTTGCAAAGGCTCTGCTTTGTGTCAGGGAAGGGGTTAGGGAAAGTGGGTGTGGGGGCAGGGTGGAAAACCTTTCAAGCAATCAGCTGAGCCACCTCCTCAATACAGGTGATCTGGAGAGCTTCAAGAAACAGTCATTTGTGTTGAAGGAAGGTGTGGAGTACCGGATAAAAATCTCTTTCCGGGTAAGGTGAAGGCTTTGGGAAAGGGGGACAGAGGAGCAAGAATGGGAAACCAGCTGACCCTGGTTCTGTGTCCCAACAGGTGAACAGAGAGATCGTGTCAGGCATGAAGTACATCCAGCACACATACAGGAAAGGGGTCAAAAGTGAGTGGGCGGGCCCATAGAGCGGGAAGCCAGTGGGCCTTGGAGGGACTTGTATCACCCGTAACTGCCTTTCCTGTCTCACAGTTGACAAGACTGACTACATGGTCGGGAGCTATGGGCCAAGAGCTGAGGAGTATGAGTTCCTGACACCCATGGAAGAGGCCCCCAAAGGCATGCTTGCTCGGGGCAGTTACAACATCAAGTCCCGCTTCACAGATGATGACAAAACTGACCACCTGTCCTGGGAGTGGAATCTCACCATCAAAAAGGAATGGAAGGACTGAGCTCCAGCTGGGAGGCGGGCAGGGCGACGGACAGACAGAAGGACCGACATGCCCCTCCCTAAACCCCTACCCACCCCAAACCAAAGTGCTGACAGGACCTCCCTCACCATTCCTCCCTAGTCCACTCAGGCAGTCAGCTCTTCTGTCTGCCCCTCCTCCACCTCCTGCCCGCAGGCCCCTGTGGTCTCTAGTGTCACATTGCTGCTTCTGCCTGTGCAGTGGGGGAGGGGTTCTAGCCCAGGCCTCCAATCTGCTGTGTCCCTCCAGGTTCCCCCTGTCTTCCCCTCCTCAGGCCCTGGCTTCTAGAATGGAACAGGACGCTGTCTGGGTTGCCCGGCCCACCTTGTCTCTGCTCCAGCTGAGCAACCCTCAGTGTGGGGCTGGGCTGGGCTGGGCTGTCGTCCTCTAGCCCCACCACTCCATGGCCAGGTCATCCATCACTGTCAGTCACTGTCTAACCATGATGCCTTAACATGTGGAACGTGTACTGGGGGCCGTCGCTAACTCTTAACTCCCTGTCTGCATGAGCATGTGGTCTCCCCTGTCCTTGCCTTGTCTGCCATCCCCATCCTGGTGACCCACCCAAAGGAGGCCTGGGGTGTGCTGCTGTTGCTTCCTGCGGGCCTGGCCAGCTCTTCCCCTCCCCGTGGCCAGGGTTGGGGGTGGCACCAGTAGCTAGGGGAGGGTCAATTGCCAAAACTCAATGCCTCCAGCCCCATCTAGGAGGCAGGGTAGGGTGCCTCATTCCTCTGCCTTCTCTGTCCCTTGTAGGCAGTACTCAGAGCCCCTGTCCCCACAGACAGCCCCTGAGGGACAAAGCCAGCCGAGCCTTACTTGTCTCACCTGGGCCCTGTGGCCTGAACCTCGTGCCTGGCCTGTCAGTATTTATTGCCTCCATTTGGGCCAGCTGGCCTGATGCCTCTGCCCTGGTTCTTGGTGCCACCATCCCTGGGCAGGCTCTCCCTGGACCCAGCCAGGACAAACGTGGGACCAAGTTCACGCAGTTGGGAGCTGTCTCCTGTGCCTCCCCTCCCTATCCCCAGTCCCTGTGTGGTGTCTGCCAGGCCCAGCCTCAACAGGCAGAGGAGCCTGTCCCTGCTTCTCTTCTGACTGGGAAATAAACACCCCTGAAGGAGTCTGGGATGGTGTGGTCTATGCTACTTGTGTTGGGTTGTTCGAGGGAATGGCAAGAATCCAATGGAGGATGGAGTGAGTCCTCAAGTCATATGTCCTAGCTACGAGGTTGTCTGCTGCTGACAGCCCTGTTGTCTTGCTACTGGCTTCTGTTGAGATGTGCATATAAAACAAACCTCAGACCTAGGGGTCACAGTGTTGACCCTGGGCATAGAGGGATTGCCTGAGTCAGCATAACTAAATTACCTGGCAGAGACTTGCCCTCAGTGTGGGCACACCACCCGTGGATGGGTTCATTTGGGTCATTTCAAAGGAAATGTCTACCTAACAAGCCCTGCTAGAAGATCAAGATCCTTGAAAAACTGATCTGGCTCTGCATACCTTGCATGTGCAGGTCAACCAGGTGGTCTGTTAGCGAGGCTGGCTGGAACAGGAAACCAGTGCCAAGGAAGCCTCTCTGCATGTCTCTAGTACAGTGCTCTCTCCACCACCTATGAGCCTAGGTAGAGATGGCAGGACCACTGAACTATGAAGCCTCAACCAGGGCTCCTGTGTAGCTCTCTATAGTGACCACAGGGAGGCAGGATTGCTTGTCCGTCTCAGAGCACACCCAAAGGCACCTAGTAACCTCAAGGCCCCACCCTACCTTTACAGGAGTCAGTGCAAAAGCTCCCTTTTTCAGCCTTATACTAGCTCTGAGAAGCCACCCTGACTAAGCCGTTCAGAAAAGTGGTTGTACCCTTCCTGTAGCTAGTAGTGATCGTCTACTTCTGGAACCCTGCCAATCTTGGCTTGGGGTCCACAGTGTGGAATAGTGGGATGAACCTTTACTGGAGGGAGGGGGGAGAGGATGTCTTTATATCTTGTTGCTGACAGCTGACCATAATTCGGGGCACATCCACCATCTTGACTAGGTTCATTGGAACCGAAGAATAGCAGACCCCAAAACCAGCATTCTGCAGGCCACTAACCTGATAACAGCAGCTCCTTGTACTAGGCAGCCAGATTGCTGATCCAATCCTCTCCCAGAACTCTTCCTGGCCCCAGCAGCCAGGCAGGCCTGAGCAGGGTGAGGCCTTTTCTCCAGACTTTGCAGGGCCAACCAGTCTCCTAGCTCATCCTTAAAATTTTTATCACTTGCTCTCAGCAATGCTGCTTTATCAAATATGGGCTTCTGAAGCTTGCATTGAACCAAGATACATAATCTTACAACTTTGGGTTTGTTCTAGACAGGTAAGTGTGTGAACTCAGACCCTAAGTTCCAAGTGTACAAGCATAGTGCCAACAGCTAGGACTTTGCTCTAGCTCCTCCCAGTGCAGGTTAACTCAGGGTGGCCTCATAAAGTTCGTGATGTGTTTCCTAGGTCCCAAGTCTAACCAGAGCCTCCCTATCTCACTAACCTGCTTCTGTGGTGTGTTCCAAGGCCCATCCCTTTTTCCTCAGGAGCCAGGCATCGTCCCCAACAACTTCCCTCTGCCTAGGACTCCCAGAAATTCCCAGGCTTCTATCTCTTCAACTACCTCCAGACAGTCCTCCTTTCCTGAGGAAAGTGATGGGTTGGAGGTAGTACCAGTGGATGAGCAGTCAGCTTCCATGGTGTTTATAGGTCCATCAGCTACCGTGACTTACAAGACCTTTCTCCATGCCCAGAACAATCTGTACCAATTAAAAGTTGCTATACCCATGACCATGCACACCATTCCCCTGCCTCCCACTTTGCTGTCATCAGCTCTTTCGGTTCACTCTCCAACCGGTCTTGTAATCAATCTGCTTCCCACCCTACTGGATACCTGACAAGCCAGCCAGGTGAAAAAGAGTTGCTTGGTTCTGAGAACTAATAGTAATAATCAAAACCACCAATAACTCAACCACAACAGACACCTTCTCTAAGTAAGACTCCTTACTGAAGGATATTTCAATGCATTTCCAATGGCTGGGAAAATGCAATAGCCAGTGTGGGTCTTACAGGACCTTGATACAGGGTATCCAAACTAACACCTCTTTTCAGCCATGGCAGCTGCTCTTCGAAGACATAAGGCAGGCCTTGGGAAACAGAACTAAGTTACCAGCTTGGCTCTCAAGGTCGTGTAGATTGTTCAGATAATCTGACCTGCATCTGTCCTCAAGTTGGGACATAACTACCCGTACATGATCTGGCCACTCAACAAACCCAGAGGGCCCAAGAATTTCAGGCCTCCCTCTGAACTCACAATGCCTACTGGCATGTTTTCTGCTGAGGGCAGTCCATGTTTCTCCAGTATTACCTCAACAAGCAGGGCGATCGCGTCTATACTCTAAAGAAATTTGACCCCGGGGTTGGCGATTTAGCTCAGTGGTAGGCGCTTGCCTAGGAAGCACAAGGCCCTGGGTTCGGTCCCCCAGCTCGAAAAAAAAAGAACCAAAAAAAAAAAAAAAAAAAAAAAAAAAAAACGCTTCAAAGGTGCTTATGACCCAGCAACCTCGACCTGTCCTCTGGGGGCTTGTTAATCTCTTGTGCTCCTCGTCCCCCGGCCGATTATCAGCAACCAAACGCCTCAATCCGTGAGCCTGGAAGCTTTCCCATGCTGTTTAGAATCCTCTCTCACTCACTAAAGTCTGTAGTGATGGGCAACGCCCATAAAAGGAACAATTTTTTTTCCATGTTTTGATTTACTGCCCGGTTATTAAAGATACAATGACTTAGAAAACAAACAAACAAACAAAAAAAACAGAACTCACAATGCAGGGACTGTTGGCTGTGTAGAAGGCCAGTGCAGAGATAGACATTTGCAGACCTTCATTAGTCCAAGATTCTATGATCATCAGGAGCACCTCAGCGCTGCCCCTTCTGTTCATACAATGTCAGCAGCCCTACCCTGTTATCTGGATATGGGGCAGCTGCCTGTACTGAGAGCTTTATCCATCCTGTGTCTGTCACTGGCAGCCCAGAGACAAGCTGAGAGTCACTTCTGGTTCTGAAGGCAAGTTGTCTTTAAACTATCATATTCAACACCCACTATTAAAACATCCCACCCTAGCGTTTAGTACCAAAATCCTGAAAAAAAATTATTTATTTATTTATTAATTAATTAATTTTTTTTTGAGAAAAGGTCTCAAGTAGCTCCTGGTAGTCACCAGGTATAGTGGAACATACCTGTAATTCCAGTGATTTAGGAGGCAGAGGCAGTATGGTTGCTGAAAGTTTGAGGCCAGGCTGGTCTATACAATGAGTTTCATGACAATATAGGGCTACAGAGAAGAGAGGTAGGGGAGACTGTCTCAAAAACAAGACAGAGAGAATTTAGCTCAGTGGTAGGCGCTTGCCTAGCAAGCGCAAGCTGGAGTTGCCCGGGTCCCCAGCTCCAAAAAAAAAAAAAAAAAAAAAAAACAAGACAGAGAGAATTAATCCACCTGCTTCTCTCAAGTACTGGGATTATAAGGGAATGCTGCTATACCAGCCAACTTTCTTTTCTTTTTTTTCTTTTTCAGAGCTGGGGACCGAACCCAGGGTCTTGCGCTTCTGCGACTGAGCTAAATCCCCAACCCCCTTTCTTTTCTTTTTTAAAGATTTATTTATTTTATTTATAAGAATACACTATAGCTGTCTTCAGACACACCAGAACAGGGAATTAGATCTCTGTTACAAATGGTTGTGAGTCACCATGTGGTTGCTGGGAATTGAACTCAGGACCTCTGGAAGAGCAGTCATTGCTCTTAACCCCTGAGCCCTCTCCAGCCCACCAGCCAACTTTCTTTTTTTTTTCTTTTTTTTTCCGGAGCTGGGGACCGAACCCAGGGCCTTGCGCTTGCTAGGCAAGTGCTCTACCACTGAGCTAAATCCCCAACCCCACCAGACAACTTTCTAAACCTCTCTCTCTCTCTCCCTTCCTCCCCTCCCCACCCCCTACTTTTTTGAGACAAGGGTTTCTCTGTGCCATCCTGGCTGTCCTGGAACTTGCTCTGTAGACCAGGGTGGCCACACACAAATCCAACTTTTTCTACCTCCCGATTACTGGGATTAAAGATGTGTGCCATCATTGCCTGGCTTTTATTTCTGGCTCCAAATAATGGTTTCTAAAACAACTCAAGGTAGCTACAAGAACAATAGGAGGCAGCAGCAGATATGAAGCAATTTCCATCATGTCTAAGTGCAGGAAATGTGTACTGGCACTTCAGATAGGCAGAGAAAAGACCAAGCACCTAGCCAAGCTGCTGCCGAACTAGGTACTCTTCCAGAACAGATTCATTCATAGCCCTCTTAAACCTGTAAAGTCATCCTGTATACACGTGAAAGTTTTCCAGTGAGCACAACCAGTATCTGACTCTCACTCTTCCTACATTAAATGGGGTTGGGGCCCAGAGGACTTGGTCTTCAAGCTAACAAACTCATAGGTAAGGGAAGATCCATGTAGGCACTGTAACACATGTCCTTACTTACAATGTCGCAAAAGAAGCTACAGCCAGGCAGTGGTGGCAGACACCTTTGATCCCAGCACTCAAGGAGGCAGAGGTAAATGGATCTCTGAGTTCGAGGCCAGGCTGGTGTCTATTGAGTGAGTTACAGGGCTACACAGGGAAGCCCTGTCTTGAAAAAACTAAAACAACAACAAAAAACTATCAAAATACAAAACCATGGGTTGGGGATTTAGCTCAGTGGTAGAGCGCTTGCCTAGGAAGCGCAAGGCCCTGGGTTCAGTCCCCAGCTCCGAAAAAAAAAAAAGAACAACAACAAAAAAAAATACAAAACCATATACCATATTTCTGCTTTTACCATTTCTGAGAGCAGTATATTATTAGTCATTGTATACACTTAATATTTGAGTGTTTTCCTTTTCTAATGACCCTTGACTATCAGGATAGTGTTTGTGGTGGGAAGTGAAAAAAGAGGAGGCTGCTAGAATGAGTGAGCCAAGCGCTCTCGGGTGGGGGTGGAGAGCAGGTCGGATATCAGCCATTGAGCAGTAAAGGATGGACCTTTGTCAGGGATTGCTCATAGCTGTAACCACAGCACCCAAAAGGTTGGGGGAGATCTTGAAGAATTTCAAATTCGAGGCCAGCTTACGTAGTGAGTTCCAAGTCACTTCGGGATTGAGACACAATGTAGATGGTGAATCTGGAAAAGGAGGTCCAACCGAGATAAAATGTGAATCTCCTACGTAATATAAAGGCTGACTTACAGAAGCCAAACTTTATTATTATTCGACCAAACGAACATAAGTGCCATTTCAACATGTAGTCAATAAAGTCGATGACAAACTGCTTTCTCCACTTCCCCAGCGGGTTTCCGCAGAAGTCTTGGGCACCCCATTCCGGTAAACTGGAGCCTCGGATAACCACCGGTCGAAATGGGACGCCAGAGAAACGTGCCCGCAGCCTGTGGAGACCCCTGGCTGCAACTGCGAGGCCCGCTAACGGGTGACAGCTGACGCAGTCGGGAAAAGCACAGACTCCTGAACCCTGGGGGAACATCGCCCAGGACCTGGGCAGGGGCTGCACGAGCTGCACGCGCACCGGAAATGGCCTCCCCTGACTTCCTGGCGGCGACTTGGGGGCGGTCCCAGTACAGAAACGCGGTCCAGTCAGAATGCAACACGAGGGGCTTCGGAAGCGCAGGCGTAGCTCCGCCCAAAGGCCCGGGACTCCGCCCACTGCCACGTTCGACGGAGAATCGCGCTGGGTACGCGCATCTCTCGGCCAATCAGGAGCCACACGGCCGGGCAGCGGAAAGCATCGGCCATTCCGGACGTGTGAAAGGCGTGGGAAAAGTCGCCAGTCAGAAGTCCAGAAAGAGAAAGTTCGCCTCCGCCAGCGAATCAGAGGCAGGGGAACGTAGGGTTTGTGCGCGCGCGCGCGCGCACTGTGGCCAATCCGAGGCAAGAACTGAAAGGCCTCCGGGTCTTTTCCCATTTCGTGGCCCAGCCTTGAGTGGGTGTCCAGTCCTCGCACGACGAGGGCGGGTCTCTCAGTTCCTCGGCCAATCGAAGGGCGCTGCAGGGCGCATGCGCACGGCAGGTGACGCGCGCAGTAAGGGGGAGGCGTGGGCGCGTCCCCGACCCAGGATTTATAAAGGCGAGGTCTGGACCGACGCGCGCTCTCGTCGCCTTGGCTGTCCCGGCGGCGCCAACCTAACTGCCCCGCCCGCTGCCGACGTCCGACATGCTGAGCCGTGCTTTGCTGTGCCTGGCCCTAGCCTGGGCGGCTAGGGTGGGCGCCGACGCTCTGGAGGAGGAGGACAACGTCCTGGTGCTGAAGAAGAGCAACTTCGCAGAGGCGCTGGCGGCGCACAACTACCTGCTGGTGGAGTTCTGTGAGTGCGCCGCGGGCCAGGCCGGGCGGGGAGGGCCCCTTGTCCACAGATTACTAAGGGCCGCCCTCGGCGGCACCCAGCCCTGTCCTGCGTGGCCAGCCCCTCTTGAGTACGGTGGCCCGTAGCCCTCAGTTTGCCCCTTGGAGCACGGGCTGGCTGGTCCCGGAGCTGCACCTCGCGGGTAGCACCTACTGTCAGCTTCGCTGTTTCCAGTTTTCCCAAGAGCATCCTTCCTACCCAAGTGGAAGTCGTTGTAGTCAGGACTCCTTGAGGGTGACTGCAGGGCTGAGAATCAAGAAGGTGTCTTTGTGCACTACTTCCACATGGCCAGAACCTTCTGTTAGCCGGGGAAAACAGGATGGGCTGTGTGAGTAGTTAGCAATTCCGATAGAGTAGATCCAACCCTATATACTATGTCCACTCTACCTGTTACCTGCCGTATTCTCCTCGCCGGGAAGCCAGCCAGATCCTAAGCCTTTACTTCTACTTACTAGAGTGTGAGTCCCAACGCAGCTGCCAGGCTACCTTGACAGATTGTCACATTCCCACACTAGAAAGAACAGCTTTGGATCAGCATCTGGGCATGTTCTTGCTAGGTATAGTGCTGGGCCAGCAACTGTTAAACTTTTCCTAGATTCTGAGTGGTGAATCCTAAAGATACACTGACCCTGATTGCTTGGGGCAGTAGGAAGTTACAAGTCAGGATTATTTTGCAGTGCTGGTGGTCACAGGGCAAAGTAGGGATTGGGGTTGGTTTGTCACTCGTGGCCTCTGTCCTGATATTGCCCAAGAGCACCAGCTATCAGCACAGTCTCGTATATTCGTTAAGAGGGGTTATCTTGGTGTGCTGATAAGGTTTTTATGAAAGGAAGTACAAAGGGAAGAAATAGACCTGGATGGAGGACTGCCTTCTAGTGTCCTGGTTTCTTTTACAGATGCCCCATGGTGTGGCCACTGCAAAGCACTGGCCCCAGAGTACGCCAAAGCTGCTGCGAAACTGAAGGCAGAAGGCTCTGAGATCCGACTAGCAAAGGTGGACGCCACAGAAGAGTCTGACCTGGCCCAGCAGTATGGTGTCCGTGGCTACCCCACAATCAAGTTCTTCAAGAATGGAGACACAGCCTCCCCAAAGGAATATACAGGTGTGACCCTAGCATTACCCTCTAATGACCGTAGGAGGCTTTGGGAGCAAAACCAGAAGCAAGTCTTAGAAGTAGGACTTCTCAGATGCTTAGAGAGAGCCTTCTCTCAAGTGGGTCCTATACCAACTCTTGCATCTCAGAGCTATGTGGAGAAAGTTCCCCCTTTGGAGTATTCACAGGAAGTGTCACAGCTGTGATGACCTCCTGAGTAGCCCGTTGCCTGAGGCTTATCTGGTGATTGACCAATGAGGAGGAGGAGGAGGCAAGAGCTCCACTGAACACACGGGGCTTTGAACTATTGGTTCTTCAGGAATGCAATGCTTCCAGAGAGTGTAGGCGTGACACTTGGGTGACGCTTTGTAACTGTCACTCACAGTGTGTCAACACCTGGCCAAGCATTCGTGATTCTCACTGCACCTTTCCCTTAGGGACCCTTTCATAGTTAGAACATTCTAGTAGCTGGTGACCGAATGCAAATCCAAGCTTCCATCCATCACCAAGCCACTCCTAAAGGAATTTTCGTGGAGGCTGGACCTTGATATAGGCAGTTCAGTTAGTTACTACTAGCAAAAGACTTGCGTCTCAGCTGAGTGTGGTGGCACAAACCTTTAATCCTGCATTTGGAAGGCAGGGACCGGTAGGTCTCTACAGAGGCTAGCCTAGTCTACAGAGCAACATATACATGCATACGTGCATACACATGTATACACACACATATGTCAGATATATATTTATCTGAACAGCAGTGTGATGTTCAGTGTTAGCTAGTCACCTCCCTAGGCTCTCTGTGGTCCTTTTTACATGACTCCACTTTTGGAGTAAAAAGTTCCTGTTGGCGGTGCTGGCGCACACCTTTAGTCCCATTACTTGGGAAACAGAACTCTAAAGGCCAGCCTGCTCTACAGATCAAGTTTCAGGATAGCCAAAACTACACAGAAAACCCTATTAACAACAACCAAAAAACAAAAAAGGAAGGTTCTTTGTCCAGAACTTTATATATTGGCTTATGCATATGGCTAATACCTGGGAAGCAGAGGCAGGAGTATCTTCCAAGTTCGAGGCCAGCCCAGTGTGGGATCTAAGCCATCCAGGTCTACAGAGTAAGACCCCATCTGAAAAGTATGGAACTTGGTAGGTAGAGCACTTGCCTACTTCCTAGCATATATCAAGACCTGAGTACAGTCACTACCACTTTGTAAACTGAGTATGGTGATGTTTTGTGTGCGTGTGTATGTGTGTATACACCCATGCATGCATGCACACCTGAAGCATGTATATTTATCTTGTGTATTCTGCCAGAAGAATGTGTTGGATACATTAGAACTCAAGTTATAGGCAGTTGTGGGCCACCTAGTGTAGGTGCTGATAACCAAACCCAGGTCCTCTTAGGAAGAGCAGCAAATGTTCTTGCAGGGGGAAAAAAAGGTGTTTTTTTTTTTTCCTACCTAGGTAGTAGTGGCATGCTCTTTTAATCCTGGCAACTCAAAAACTTTTTTAAATGACCAGTTACTTTGATGTTCAGCTAGCCTCTGGGTTTTCTGAGTGAGTCATATCTTGTTTGGAAACCGGTTTCTTGTCACCAAACTGTTACCAGAATCTTGGTAAATTGCATGTTAGACATACCTTGATTAGTCCAAATGGCCCAGTCCAGGAGAAAGGCTCTTTTATCAGCCTCTCCCATAAGGAGGGAACAGGCTCACTTTCTCCTCACTGTGTCTGCTTTGACTAGCACTCAAGCATACAATACTTTTCCAGTTCTTATCCATCAGGGAAGTGGGTAGGGCAAGTTCCAGACAGGAACACCTGGCCCACCTGAGGTGTCAGAGTCAAGTCAGTCCTGTTTTGGGACTGTAGAGCTAGCACTAAGGTTGACTAACCCCACATTTCTAGGGGCGTAGCCTTGTATGTGTACTGTAGGAGTACCTGAACTGAATGAACATTAGTGTTCAAGGAAATTTGGAAAGTGTAAGCAGATTGGGGAGAAATGCCTAGTGAGCAGGCCATGTTTCCAGATGTGTGCACTCTTCTGGAGTTCTCTATAGGAGGACATCTTGCTCTAGAAATAGGCTGGGCTGTCTTGAGCCTCATGGGCACAGCTCAGAAGAGAGATGGCCTGGCAGGATGGGTGATACCCTGTTTGACACTTACATTTGTTTGGGGCGTAGCTGGCAGGGAAGCTGACGACATTGTGAACTGGCTGAAGAAACGCACAGGCCCAGCAGCCACAACCCTGTCTGACACTGCAGCTGCAGAGTCCTTGGTGGACTCAAGCGAAGTGACAGTCATCGGCTTCTTCAAGGTAGAGCTTTAGAGTTCCACTTGGTCTGTCTGCTGTCCTTACAGAGGGAGGGGTCCCTGCTGTTTCTCAGGAGCACTGCTCAGGATTGGCCACCTCTGTCTCCCTTCCTCTTCCAGGACGCAGGGTCAGACTCCGCCAAGCAGTTCTTGCTGGCAGCAGAGGCTGTTGATGACATACCTTTTGGAATCACTTCCAATAGCGATGTGTTTTCCAAGTACCAGCTGGACAAGGATGGGGTGGTCCTCTTTAAGAAGGTGAGTGACCCGGGAGCTGGAGAGATGGCTCAGTGGTTAAGAGCACCGACTGCTCTTCCTGAGGTCCTGAGTTCAAATCCCAGCAGCCACATGGTGGCTCACAACCATCTGTAATGAGATCTGATGCCCTATTCTGGTGTGTCCGAAGGCAGCTACAGTGTACTCATATGCAATAAATAAAATCTTTAAAAAAAAAAAAAAGGTGAGTGACCCTTGGAGAGCTGTGCCCAGGGCAATTCAGATGTTGGTCTGCAGGGGGTGGTGTTGCCTGCTTATATTGGGAAGGACCAAGCGGGGCTGATGGGATGTTTAGTGATCAAGGATCTCTGCTAAGTCTTTCTGGAGTTGTACTATGGCAACCACTTCACACTGTGACCTTTGGAATAGCTTCCCTGACCACTGACATCCTGAGTCTCTTGAACAGTACAAGGTGGTAGTAAAGGCAAGATAGGTCTTACCCTGTAGTTCTGGGTGGCCTTGAATTCACTGTCTAGCCCAGGGTGACCTTCAATTCATGACAGATCTCCTCCATCTCTCAAGTACTGAAATTACAGATCTGAGCCACATACCGGACCTTAAATTTTTTTTTTTCAAATGTGCATCTGCGTGGTGGTGCTGTATCCCCTGGCACTGCAGTTACCATTGTGAGCTGCTTTGTAGATGTGGGGATTGGACTGGGATCCTCTGGAAGAAAAGCTATCACTCTTTTTTCTTTTTTCTTTTTTTCGGAGCTGGGGACCGAACCCAGGGCCTTGCACTTGCTAGGCAAGCGCTCTACCATTGAGCTAAATCCCCAATCCCAAAAGCTATCACTCTTAACCACTGAGCCACCGCTCCATTTTTAAGTTCCTAGTCTAGTGGTATTAATTATTTCCACAGTGCCAGGGAACCTATTGATAGGACTTTTTCCTCAGCTTAGACAAGAGTTCTAGAACCTTTGGATGTGTGACCCCTGTGTACTCCACCCTTATTCCCAGCAGGCCTCCCACCTGAACTGTAAATTCAGTCCCATTGCTAGTCTTCTATAGTCACTGTGTGTCCTTGCTAAGTATTCCTGTCACAGGAACCAAGCAGACTTTGGTGTTACTGAGGAGGCTGTGGCTCTTTGTCTTGAGAGGCAGGGTGATGCCTACTCGTGGTTTTGCAGTCCAGCTGTACCAAGATCAGGATGTGGTGTGGGCAGTAGGGCCAGGCAGAGGCAGGGAGACCTCTGAATTGGAGGCCAGCCTGCCCTACAGCACTAGTTCTAGGACAGTCGGGGAGGACTACACAGAGAAACCCCGTGTCGAAAAAAGAAAACAGATGGACAGGGGTACTTAGAGACTGTCCTGTCAGCCAGCTGGGGTGTGGGGTGAACTGTTGAGGACAGATGAAGCCTAGGTGCGAGGGTCTGCCTGGTCTGCAACCATGTGAGCCTAGCACCTGACATTGTGGTCTGCCTGTGGTCTGCCTGCCTGCCTGCCTGCCTGCCTGCCTGCCTGCCTCTGAAAGGGTTTCACCAATTTGAGGTTGAATGAATTTGAAGGTGAAAAATAGTTCAGACAAGGTCCCCTCAGCGTGTATCAGTGCTCTTGTCTGGTGTCTTTACCACCAGAGGATATTCTCTGAGAATAGAGTTGTGGTGCTCTTGTCTGGTGTCTTTACCGCCAGAGGATACTCTCTGAGAATAGAGTTGTGGTGCTCTTGTCTGGTGTCTTTACCGCCAGAGGATACTCTCTGAGAATAGAGTTGTGGTGCTCTTGTCTGGTGTCTTTACTGCCAGAGGATACTCTCTGAGAATAGAGTTGTGGTGCTCTTGTCTGGTGTCTTTACCGCCAGAGGATACTCTCTGAGAATAGAGTTGCAGTACACTTGTCCAGAAGCTTTAAGGCATCTTGTCTGACACAGGGTGTGAGAAGTTTCTGGATGAGTCTTGACAGGAAAAGCTTTTTCAGATTTTAGAAAATTTCATTCAAGCCAGGTACATTATCACACACCTTTAATTCCAGAAGCAGATGGGCCTCTGTGAGCTCCAATGATAGCCAGGGTCATAAAGAAAAACCCTGCCTCAAAAAACAACAAAAAAGAAACTTGATTGCTCTTGCCTTCAGGTCAAGTGTGTGCAGATCTGCTGTGTGTTTGGGGATATGCCTGATGCTTGCAGAGGTCAAAAGAGGGCATAAACTAACTACCCTGGGACTGGAGTTACAGACAATTATGATCTGTGATGTAGGTGCTGGAGCTTGGACCTCTGGTCCTCTGTAAAAGCATCCAGTCCTTTTAATCACTGACCCCCCCCCCCTTTTTCCCCTTAGGTTGGATGTTGTGTAGCTTGGACTAGTTTTTAACTCTGTAGCTGAGGCTGCCCCACTTGAATTTCTGATCTTCCTCTCCTGAGTGTACAAACACATTCAGTGGTTTTGGGTTTGTTTGTTTGTTTGTGAGTTACAAACTTACCGTCTGGCTCAGTCTGGCCTCCTATTGTTCCCCTTCCTTTGGGATATGAGCTCCAGCCACTAAGTCAGCTGGGTTTTCCTCTCTACTCAGGGAGCTTTCTGAGGCAGACTAGCAGGGTCAGATGAGTTCCCCAGTGAGGCCAGGCCAGCTGGGGCCGAGGCCAGCTGCCGCACTTTGTGTTTTGCCTGGAGGATGACATGCGACCTGGGCTGAGGACAGCTGTAGAACCAGGGAAGTCAGCCAAGGCCACTGTGCATTGTCTGTGTGACCTGGTGAGGCTGCTCTTTCTACCAGAGACAGTTATGGCATCTGGATGAGGTCTTTAAGCCAGGCCTCATTGCAGCAGCCCTCACTGAACAAGAGCTGTTTTTACCATGGTAGACTGAAGCAATATTGTGTGGCGATATCACCATGAGGATAGCAGCCCAAACCAGGTAGTCAGTTTTGCACGTGGCCCTCTCACTAGAGGAGGAACTGTGTGGGTGGTGATCACACCTGGAGAGAGCATGAGGGACCCTGCTCAGCTCATCTTCCAGGTGGATATATACCCTATAGGCTCCAATGGAATATAAGAGCACAGTGGGCTCAGCCTAGCTTCACGTTCCTGGCTATAACCTCTATGATTGTTTAAAATGAGTGCTTCTGTTCTCCCCACCCCAACCACCTGCTCCCTCCCTCCTCTTTTATCTGTTTTTCTTCTTACTTATGTGTGTATTTGTTCATCTGTTGTATGGCTATGTGCACACAAGTACAGACGAGGCATTAGATCCCCTGGTACCAAAGTTGTAGGCAACTATGAGCTGCCTGATAAGGTGCTGAGAGCGTCACTATCTCCTGGAAGAGCAGTGCAAACTCTCTCTGGCTCCTGCCTCCTCCTGATCTTTGGGGAGGTGGAATAGAGGGTGGCCAGTGAGAAAGATGAGCAGTCAGCGCCCACATCCTTGCATCCAAGTGTCTTGGCTCAGAAGTGTTTAGAGTGAGCTAGATATGGTGGTACGTGTCTGTAATCCTAGTGCTCAACATGCAGAGGCAGGAGGATTACAAGTTTGAGGTTAGC
Source organism: Rattus rattus (assembly GCF_011064425.1). Taxonomy (NCBI): domain Eukaryota; kingdom Metazoa; phylum Chordata; class Mammalia; order Rodentia; family Muridae; genus Rattus; species Rattus rattus. The sequence continues at coordinate 63,458,232 of NC_046162.1, forward strand.
TTGGTATGCAGGATAAGACCCTGTCTCAAGAAACAAAAAGCCTCCAACAAACCAAGAAGGCTGGGCATGAAGTGGTAGGCCTTTGAAGCCAGCCAAGCCTGCATAGGTGTGAGCTTGGAAAACAACTGTTGTACCTGTATCTAACAGAAATAGGCATTTACCCCTTGTCTTTGCCTAAAGCATACATTGTAACAACTAATTGTATTACATTGTTAGGAATTGTCATCAGCCAGTTTTTGTTCTTTGTTTTTGAGACAGGGTTTCTCTGTGTGGCCCTGGCTATCCTATAGCTCTCTCTGTAGACCAGGCTGGCCACCAACTCAGGTCCTCTAGAAGAGCAGTCAGGGCTCTTATCCATGGAGCTATCTCCAGCCATCTTTGTTTTTTTTGCTAAGTAGCTTTATCAAACAAGTGCCTACCTTCTCAACATTCAACTCTGGAGATTCCTACTCTGTAAGAGCATGAAGATGAAGCCTCTGTAGTGATGTCTGCTGCTTTGGCCTGGCACACTCATGCCTGTGCAGTTCAGTCAGAGCAGCAGAAGGACCATGAGCCACCAGGCATGAGGTGTGAACCTGCCACTAGCTTATGAAGAGGGTGATGGTTATCCAGTTTAGACTGTTGGGGGACAGTCATTGTCTGTCCTTTAGAGCTGAATGGCCATGCAAAGCTCACAGCCCCCTTTCTGTCCATAGTTTGATGAAGGCCGCAACAATTTTGAAGGTGAGATCACCAAGGAGAAGCTGTTAGACTTCATCAAGCACAACCAGCTGCCTTTGGTCATCGAGTTCACTGAACAGGTGGGGCCTCTGAGGTAGAGTGGTAGGGGCTCGGGCCATTGGGAGTATAGTCTAAGAACAGACCCAGTAATTGCTACTTGTTCCACAGACAGCTCCAAAGATTTTCGGAGGTGAAATCAAGACACATATTCTGCTGTTCCTGCCCAAGAGTGTGTCTGACTACGATGGCAAATTGAGCAACTTCAAGAAAGCGGCCGAGGGCTTTAAGGGCAAGGTGGGCTACCTCAGAACATTGGGTTCTTCTACCAGTGCTAGAGGTCTGCTGGTCCTCTGTAGTGCTACCCACGTGGGTCTGCGTTATAGATGTCTACTGGGCCAGCCTTGTTGGCTAGCAAATATTGTTGCTCTAATTAACCAGCCCTAGACTCAAGACTCCAAAGCTGTTTCAAGGATGTGATCATATGTCTAGAATTTTGTCTGAATGTGTGTTTTCTCCCCCAAGATCCTGTTTATCTTCATCGATAGTGACCACACTGACAACCAGCGCATACTTGAGTTCTTTGGCCTGAAGAAGGAGGAATGTCCAGCTGTGCGGCTTATTACCCTGGAGGAAGAGATGACCAAGTACAAGCCAGAGTCAGATGAGCTGACAGCTGAGAAGATCACAGAGTTTTGCCACCACTTCCTGGAGGGCAAGATCAAGGTGTGGAGTTGGACCTGGGTTGTGGTAACACAGTTAGGCTTGCAGAATAGGTTCTATCCATGGCATCCAGTGTCCTGTGCTTCCTGTAGTATCTCCTTCAAATTCTGAAGGTGTTAGCACAAGGTCCTTAGCACAGCCTCTGCTGCTTTGAGGTCTCTGTTCTTACTCTATACCAGGGTCAGGGGAGGGAACCATAGACAGACTCCCCCTTGTATAGCCATGCTCTGAGGTAGGTAGCTTCATGGCTACTAGGACACTTGATCTGTATCTTAGTTGGTCTGCCTTGAAGGCTCAACCTTCTCTTACCAGATTCCTGGCAACGTCAGCTCTGGTTTGTGGAGGACAGTGTGTCTCAGCTATGCCAGGATTGATGTGTGGGGCAATGTCGTACCTGACTGTTCGTTCTTGTTCTCTCTCTCTCTCTCTCTCTCTCTCTCTCTCTCTCTCTCTATTCTATTCTAGCCCCACCTGATGAGCCAGGAACTGCCTGAAGACTGGGACAAGCAGCCAGTAAAAGTGCTAGTTGGGAAAAACTTTGAAGAGGTTGCTTTTGATGAGAAAAAGAACGTGTTTGTTGAATTCTGTAAGTGAGGATCTCTGGGTTCCCAGCTTGGTCCTGTAGCGGGCTTGGAAATGATAGCACCTGATACAAACATCTGTAGGTAAGCTCTGTCCAGGATGGGCCCTCAGCACTGCTCTCTTTCAGATGCCCCCTGGTGTGGTCACTGCAAGCAGCTAGCCCCGATTTGGGATAAACTGGGAGAGACATACAAAGACCATGAGAATATCGTCATCGCTAAGATGGACTCAACAGCCAATGAGGTGGAAGCTGTGAAGGTGCACAGCTTTCCCACACTCAAGTTCTTCCCAGCAAGTGCAGACAGAACGGTAAGTCCCTCCCTGCTCGGCCGAGGGGCAGGCAGTCCTTCAGACATTCCTGCCGTGTGTAGCAGGCGCTGCTGGGCCCAGTTCAACCCTTTTCACTCACTTCCTGCAGGTCATTGATTACAACGGTGAGCGGACACTAGATGGTTTTAAGAAATTCTTGGAGAGCGGTGGCCAGGATGGAGCAGGGGATAATGATGTGAGTGTGGCCAGCTCGGGTCCTTGTGGGAGGTACTAAGCTTGGGCTTTGATAGAGACTTCGGTGGCCATGTAACAGGCACAGCTGTGACACCCTAGACTTTGCCTTTGGTTTGAGAGACGTACTCTACAGTCACCACTTAAAACAGCCAGGGCTTCAAAGCCATCCTATGGGGTTTCTCTGTAGCCCTGGCTGTCCTGGAACTCACTCTGTAGACCAGGCTGGCCTCAAATTGAGAGATCCACCTGCTTCTACCCCCTGAATGCTGGAATCAAAGTTGTACACCACCACTACCCGGCTGATTTCTGCTAACGTGTACTTAAACTTCTAGCCAATCGTCTGTTGTTTGCTCTGAGGGTATCACACACTAATTAGTTACTGTGTGCAGTGCTGATGGCCCTAGACTGGAGGGTGGGCATGGGCTGCCTTTCAGTAGATCTGTACCTAGAGAGGTCAGCTTATAACCACCATTAACCATGGTGTTGATAATATGGAGGAAGCAGAAGGCAGGTCAGGATTTAATAGGGTGGAACTTGAAGGCATGTGTCCTTGAGGACCACCTAGAAGTCCTACTGAAGCGAGAGGTATACTGGCCCCAAGAGATCTGTCAGGGAATGGAGTAAGTGCTGTGTCCTGTGGCCAGGCACTACCACACACAGCCTGGGAAAGTAACCAACAGCTACTGTGCTTCAACTTGTGCTGGGCCTGTTGTCCCTGCCAGGTCTGGGACTCTGTAGGTTCCTAGAACCATGCCCAGTTGGAAGTTAGGTTTAGCTGGGGTTCCTAACTGGAAGACATGCCCTATACACAGAAGCCTTATGTCTTATCATACTTAGAACCTCCATCAACCAAGCCAGCGCTGGTGATGGTGGCCAGGTCCTTTATGACCCACCAGGCCTTAGTGTGAGGGCCGGTTTCACTGAGGGCAGCCACAGTGCAGCTTTGGTCCTTTAACTGGCCTTTCCTGCATCCAGGACCTCGACCTAGAAGAAGCTTTAGAGCCAGATATGGAAGAAGACGACGATCAGAAAGCTGTGAAGGATGAGCTGTAGTGCAGAAGCCAGATCTGGGCGCCTGAACCCAAAACCTCGGTGGGCCATGCTCCCAGCAGCCCACGTCTCCGGAGCCTGAGCCTCACCCCAGGAGGGAGCGCCATCAGAACCCAGGGAATCTTTCTGAAGCCACACTCATCTGACACACGTACACTTAAACCTGTCTCTTCTTTTTTTGCTTTTCAATTTTGGAAAGGGATCTCTGTCCAGGCCAGCCCATCTTGAAGGGCTACATTTTGTTTTAATTGGTGGTGTACTTTTTTGTATGTGGATTTTGTCCCAAGTGCTTGCTACAATATTTGGGGATTTCACACTGGTAATGTCTTTCCTGTTAGAGAGGTTTATGCTATCACTTCAGATTTCGTCTGTGAGATGTTTCATCTTCCTGACATGTCTCCATGTCGAGGTACTTGTTCCACCACGCAGACCTCCCTGAGACCCCTTCCTGCCCTGCGCAGGAGGCGATGGATCTGGGTCATACGCTCTCTCTCTCTCCACCTTGTACTAGTGTTGCCATGACAGCATGGCTTTTGTAGTTTGCATTTAACCTGGGGATTTCTGCATCCTGTCAGAGGGTGGGTCCCCACGTGTGGAAAAGAGACAGTGTGGCTTGCTGCCAGGCTCAGGCCAGGCCTGGATAGCTCTCACTCTCCTTAAGCCAGAACTACCGACCAGCCGGCCGGCTGTGGGCACATTACTCTGGCTGCTGGACCCTCTTCCAGCATGGCATGTGGCCTGCGTGAGGCAGAACTGGGACCCTTGATTCCCAGACTGGGAGTCAGCTAAGGACACTGGGGCTGAATGAAATGCCCATTCTCAAGGCATTTCTAAACCATAATGTTGGAATTGAACACATTGGCTAAATAAAGTTGAAATTTTACTACCCATTGTCACCTCTGCTTTGTATCTCTGAGCCAAGGGAGCTGAGCTGAAATTCTGCCACCAAAATGGATAGTGGGCATCTGTCATGCATGCTGTCATACATATATCTTGTACAATAACTTTAAATTCAGGATTTAAAGTCTTAAGGTGTACCCTCTAGAAGTAAGTATCCAGAGACCAGACACGCAGCTCTCCAAGAAAAAAAAAAAAAAAATGGTACCCACACCAATGTGGCCTAATGTACATGCACACAAATATGCCTTGGAAGGGAAAGCAGGAGATGCCAAGGTGGCTCAGTGGGTGAAGGCACCTACTGCTGAGCCTATTTCAATGTGTGTGTGGTAAACATGTATGACTCTGATGTGCATGCAGTGCTCACAGAAGATGGTGTTGGATCCCCCAGCCCTTGTGAGCCATCACATGGGTACTGAAAAATTCAGGTCCGCTGCCATACCAGCAAGTGTAGCTCTCCAGCCTTTGACACACACCTGGAATACAAGCACTAAAAAGGATGAAGCATGGAAATTGGTGATTGGAAGCCCTAATTTAGAAAAATAGGCTGGGGATGGTGGTATACCCCTTAATCCCAGCACTCGGGAGGCAAAGGCAGGTAGATCTCTGCCTGTGGTTTTAGGCCAGCCTGGACTACACAGTGAGTTCCAAACATTGCAAGACCCTGCCTCAAAAAAGAAAAACTGGCTAGGCATGATGGTGTATCCTAGCCCTGCAGCATAACCCTTGAGAAGGACAAGCAGGAAGGTAAGTCATCTTCAGCTACATGGTGATTTCAAAGCCAGCCTAGGTTCCATGAGACTTTACAACAACAACGAAAACCAGTTTGTTTAAATGTCACTTTTTTTAAAAAAGATTTATTTTATTTATATGAGTACACTGCAGCTATTTCCAGACACACCAGAGGAGGGCATCAGATCTCATTACAGATGGTTGTGAGCCACCATGTGGTTGCTGAGAATTGAACTCAGGACCTCTGGAAGAGCAGTCAGTGCTCTTAACTGCTGAGCTTCTCTCAGCCCATAAATGCCACTTTTATTTCCTCAGGGGAGAGCTGTACCTGAGCTGTGTGAACACAAGGCTTGGGCTGAGTTCTCTTAACTAGAAGCCTGGAAGCCTCTAGTCTCCATACAATCTAATCTTCACACTGACTGCTTCAAACTGGCTTCCCTCAGCTTCTGACTGAATTGCTCTGCTTGGCTTCAATCATGGTTGTGAGCCACCATGTGGTTGCTGGGAATTGAACTCAGGACCTGTGGAAGAGCAGTCAGTGCTCTTAACCTCTGAGCTCTCTCTCCAGCTCCTTGACATCACTTTCAAACATGGCTGCCTCCTTCTTCAAACTAACTTTACCTTCATTGTTTGGGATTAAAGGTAAATGCTGAGGGCGTGACTGCATTCCAGCCAGATCACACAGATCTAGATCTTTGGCTGTGATTCCTTGCCAAGTCAGCTATGTTGCTGGATTAAAATTTCTCGATAAGTTTGACTCGAAGAGCCTCAACTTTCTTAGTTCTTACAGAGAAACTAGGTCCCGAATCAGTTAATGTTTCCCAGTCTCAAAGCTACCATCTCATGTGCAGTAGGCAAAGTGATGGCCCTGGGGCTGGCTTTCTCTCACTCCCCACTGGTGTGGGTACTGTTGAGAGCACAGCAGTATCTGAGAGTCTTAGGGTCACAGGGTTCAGGGTGAACTCTGGGTCCTGACAGTAATGTTTCAGGTTGCCTTAAGTCAGACAGAGCCCACAGCCTTACCAGTGTTCTCGGGGTGCCCTGCCTGTGTTTACCTGTGTGCGTGCACACAAGTGTTCTGAAGCCATCCAGAATCCACAGCAGAACATCCTCCCATCATCAAGGCTAGGTGCCCTTCTGCTTGCAACCATTGCACTAGACACAACTGTTAGGGTAGGCTGAAGGACCTTCCAAATATGGTTGTCTCTTGGGTCGTGATGACCTTCATGGTCACCTTGTCTTACCATAAAATCTCCACAAGCTTAAGGATGCTCCCATCTGATTTGGCTGTGGCAGCACACACAGCAGAGGAAGAGGACCCTCTGTCACCAACTCAGGCAGTGCCAGATTGCCCAGGTATCTGTCATTTCAGTGCTGTACATTCTGACTCAACATTTGAGTCAGCTGTTCACTCACGCTGCCTCCACTGGCTCTCCGTGACTTGCTATAGGGCTGGTTTCCAGCTACTTCGGCTCCAGAAGCTTCTGAAGGGGACCTGCCGACACAATGAATCATGGGCATCTTAAAGTGGGTACAGTCACTTTGGAGTTTGTTGTGGGGAAGATATCAATTCTGTCCCCAAAATGTAAGTCAAGGCTCTGTGGCCAACATGACAGTGCTTCCAGGGGAGAAAAACCAGCAGGCTGTAAGCAGATAGTTTCCAGTCACAGGTAATAAGGTAGATTGTACACTTGCCCTAGAGACAGTTCCAGAACTACTGCCCAGCTGTGTAGAGATTTGGTCTCTGGATAAGAAAGCCTCAGACCAGGCAGCCGCTGTCACGCGCTCCGGACAGAAGAGTGACTCACAGATATCTTTCCCCTTTTGCAGAGGCAGCTGATGAGAACATTCCAGAGCCAGGCTGTGCAGGGCAGCTACAGGGTAGTGTCTAAAACCTCTGTGGTTGGGCCAGTAAGGCAACCGAAGGACCTGTGGAACATGACGGAAGACTGGAATTTCCCAACCCACCCATCCCCTCCACAGGTAGCCAAAAGCCATTGGCCTGGAACTTCAAATAAGTACTGCCCTAAGGGGTCTTCTGGCTTGGAAGTTTAATTGTAGACAGACCATCCTGCAAGCCTATGTTAGATTACCAAACACCTAACAACCCCCAGGCACTGGGTACCTGTCCCTGCTGCTAACATTGTCTGAGGTTTCCTTCTTCATTTTCTTGGTTTAGTTTAATTTAGGCTTGGGTCACCCTTGCTGGCCTTAAACTTAGTATGTAACTCAGGCTGGCTTTGGACTCATGGCAAACCATCTGCTTTAGCCTCCAGAGTGCCGGAATTACAAGTTTGATGAGGTAGCTAGCACAAACACCAAACTTGTGTCAGACTCTGGCTGTCTCCCTGTTGTGGACTTTTTTTTTTTAAATTTTTTTTTTATTTCATGTATGTGGGTACACTGTCACTGTCTTCAGACACATCAGAAGAGGACATCAGATCTCATGACAGATGGTTGTGAGCCACCATGTGGTTGCTGGGGGAATTTGAACTCAGGACCTTTGGAGGAGCAGTCAGTGCTCTTAACTGCTGAGCCATCTCTTCAGACCTGTTGTGGACTTTTATAAACTAGAATTGGGAGGGGTTGGGGATTTAGCTCAGTGGTAGAGCGCTTGCCTAGCAAGCGCAAGGCCCTGAGTTTGGTCCCCAGCTCCGGAAAAAAAAAAAAATGTAATAAAAAGAATTGGGTATAGTAATACAAGTCTGGAATCCCAGTGCTTATTGGTTGGTTAGTTGGTTGGTTGGTTTGGTTTGGTTTTGAAACAGTTTCCCTGTGTAGCTCTGCCTGTCCTGGAACTAGCTCTGTAGACCAGGCTGGCCTCAAACTCACAGAGATCTACCTGCCTCCACCACCACCCACCCGGTAAGAGGACTGAAAGCTTTCAGGCTGCTGGGCTGTGGTAGAACACACCTTTAGTCCCAGCACAGGTGAATTAAGGTAACTTGGAGGCTAGCCTGCTCTTCAGAGTGAGTTCCAGGATACCCAGGGTTACACAGAGAAACCCTGTCTCAAAAAACAAGCAAGCAAACAAACAACAACAAAAAAACAAACAACAGAAAGGCTGAGGACTATAAAATTTTGGAGGGTGTCAATGTTGGTCTGTCTAAGCTTCACCCCCACAGCTACCTGGCAGCAGCCAGGTATGCTCCAACCCACAGTGCCTCACACTATAAAAGGGGCCACTTGCCCCCTCCTCCCTCTCTCTTACTCCTCTCTTACCCCCTCTTACTCTTTGTTCTTCTCTGTTCTTGCCCCCTTCCCTCTCCCCACCACGTGCTCATGGCCAGCCACCTTTCGGTTCTTCTACTCTCCTCCCTCTACGTCTTCATTCGAAGGAAGTCAGGAACAGACTGAGCATCCTAGGCAGGTAGGAGGAGAGTCTCCAAGCCCACCCCCACAGTGACACACTTCTAAAAGCGCCACTCCCTGGGCCAAGCATATGCAAACCATCACAGAGGGTAACCTTGGTATAATTTGTTTTGTTTTGTTGAGCCTTAAATTTCTGGCCTCTATCTCCCGAGTGCTGGGATTTACAGAAATCATCACCACCCTCAACTTCGTGTAAATGTTTTAGTTCATGCCCTGAAAAGTAGGAATTCTAAACCTCACAGACGAGTCGAGTTATAAGCTCATATTGGTGGAGGGAATCGGGGACAGAGGACTGTAAATCCAGGCTTTGTTTTCATGTCGGTCACCGTAAGTGATTGACGGCTTGTTGAAAGTTGAGTACACCAGGTAGAGATCTCAGCTAGGAACACACCGCACAGTTCCTACAAGCAGTGGCTAGAAGACTTCGGGGGGCTAGAATCTGGCTCAAACAGAAACCCCAAACTCAAGAAACTCTGTGCTCTAAATGTCCAGGGGCCTCCCATGCTGAATGTTCCCAGACCTTGTCTCTCTGGAGGCCACTCACTGATGGGAGGAGAGGGCTGCTCTTCTGGTTCTCCTTGCCATTCTGTTGGTGGCACCTTTATCCGAAGGCTTTCATTTGATCCTCTGAGCTGGGGAGTACAGACACGACTTTTCCACAACACGAGAAAAGACAATCGGTGCATCTAAGGGGGGAGGGGTTCTGTTGCCAGGCTACAGTGCAGAACATTTAGTCTCCTTTCTTAAGGTAAATAAGTTAGAGAACGTGGTATCTTATTCCTCCCAAGCAAACAGGAGTTAGCACTGGCCCTGGAGATGCGGAGGCACAGAACCATTCCAAACAGGTTCTCTCAGAGCCTGTTCAAGTTTCTGTGGTACTCAAGCTCAGGGAGCAGCCCCTGAGCACTGAGGTTATATTGAGACACCCCGGCCAAGCAGGGAGTTCTCATTCGGTGTGTCTTGCAGCCAGTGGACCTAGGCTTTACACCTACAGGGTGTGTAACACGTTGGCTTGACGATGGCTGGAAAGCAGCCAGGTGATGTAAGGCCTGCTGCTAAGCACACTGCTGTCCTGGCTTCCCAGCCTGCCAAGTAGCTGCCCAGGCACAGGCCTCTCCTGATCACCTAGGAATCTCATCAGTATAGTGAAGGGTTGTCTCCAGTCTCACAAATTTATGCCCTAGCTCTCAATACTACTTTGTGTGTGTGTGTGTGTGTGTGTGTGTGTGTGTGTGTGTGTGTGTGTAACAGCCCTGTCTGTCCTGGAACTCTCTGTTAGACTAGGCTGGCCTCAAACTCACAGAGATCTGCCCGCCTCTGCTTCCCAAGTGTTGGGATTAAAGGTGTGCATCTCAATACTTTTGAATGTCACTGTTTGGGGAAAAGGATAAGGTCACACTGTAGTAGGGTGTGCCCTAAGTCTTTGTAAGAATGTTTATGGATGGTGTCTTTGTAAGAATGTTTATGGATGGTGTCTTTGTAAGAATGTTTATGGATGGTGTCTTTGTAAGAATGTTTATGGGTGGTGTCTTTGTAAGAATGTTTATGGATGGTGTCTTTGGAAGGAGATATCTGAGTCAGATGTGATAGCACACACCTGTAATTCCAACACTTGTTTGAGAAGCCTGAGGGAGAACTCTGAGTTCTGGACTAGCCAACCTGGAAAACAACTATCTTTCCTGAGGAAAAAGAATAATAATAAAAAACAATGTAATGGGGTAACCGACTGTGGTAGCCCGACACCTGTAAACTTGCACATGGGGACTGGGGGTGGGATGCTCAGGAGTTTGCCTGAGTTACAAAGGGAGTTCACTGCCGAGGACTCTATCTAAAGAAGTGTGTGTGTTGGGGGTAGGGTTTGGACACAGAAATAGCAGCCATTAGATATGAATGTAGAGATGGTGGGATACTTTTAGAAGCCAAAGACCACCAAGGACTAAGAAGCCCTTCCTAGTCTAAGCACCCAGAGGCTGCAACCAGAAGGGCAAGTCCTTGTTTAACCCAATCCGTGTTACTTTGTTACAGCAACCATGACAGAGTCGCCATTGGCTTTCAGGAACACCGGGGAAGCTGCAGAGTTGAAAGCTATCCACAGCTCCATAACCAAGCTTCTGGGCCTGTCTGGCCCAGCTCTGTTCTTGCATCCCATCTACCAGGTAGTCTCATACCCCCAAGCCAAGCATCACCTGAGACCCACAGCTGAAGCTGTTGCAGAAACAAGACAGCTAGCTGGTAGGGTGTCTACAGGAAGCTGACACTTGGGGTCCTCCCCTTTCTCCTCCTATAATGGACACGGTCCCCTGACTTTTAGGAAGACTGAATGACACCTTCAACTTGAGTCCATAAGCTGTCCAGAACCAAGAGGCAGTATTGTGCGTGTGTGTATGTGTGTGTGTGTTTGTGTGTGTGAGCGCCCACGCGTGCACAAGGCACTGTGCGTGCTGGGTGAGTCCCATAGGACTAGTAGTGTCGATCTATCTGTAGAGTTGAGATGCCAGTATGATGTACCCTAAAGGCAGTTCTGTGAATCTTCTCTAGAATCCACAAGGGTTGGTAAGAGTGACACGCTGGAGAATGGACTGGGCTGTGACCTCCTAAATGACAATGGATCAGTTGCTCTTCAGATGCCAAGGGAGCTCAGCTTCCAGCAGGTAGACAGGTGAGCCATCATCCTTCAAGTTTAGACCTTCTTGATGCCCTTGAGCTCACTCCCACAGCTTTCTTCATGCACTCTCTCCCAGTCCTTCCCTCCTCTATAAGGCACCTTCTAGGTCCAGCTGCGGGCAGAGAGTAGTAGCCAGGAAGGATCTGACCCCTTTGGCCGGACATGGCGACAGGTGTGCTGAAAGATGAGCCACCAAACATGATCCTGTGCTCAAAGGGGGTTGGGGGGGGGGGAAGCTCAGTTTCAGCTCCTCGCGTCTGCAAGCATGACTGCGTGGCTTTATATAGCCTCGCAAGCCCTATATAAGCTGGAATCGAGGTTCTGTCAAGCGGGAGAGGTTGCGCAGATCTGGTCCGGTTGGCATACTTCTTACTCATACCCACCGAAGTAGGGTCCCACAGAGATAGCCCACCCCAATCCCAGGATGCCCAGCAGAACAGTCCGCTACGCTCGCTACAGCCCCCGACAGCGACGGCGGAGGCTGTTGGCTGATCGGAGTGTGAGGTTCGCTAATGATGTTCTCTTCTTGGACCACATCCGCCAAGGCGACCTGGAGCAAGTGGGGCGCTTTATCCGAGCTCGGAAAGTCTCGCTAGACACTATCTACCCCTCCGGTGAGTAGATAACTGAGAGACTGGTCTTCTGTCCATAAGGAGACAGGGGAAATCCTGTTCAGAGGGTTATAGCTTTGACCCTGTGTTCCCACCCTGCCTAGGCCTGGCTGCTCTTCATGAAGCTGTGCTCTCTGGAAACCTGGAGTGTGTGAAGTTGCTAGTCAAATATGGTGCTGACATTCACCAGCGGGATGAGACAGGCTGGACACCACTGCATATCGCTTGCAGTGATGGATACCCTGACATAGCCAGGTGAGATTATGCAATGCGTTCTAGAGGCTTCATCCTAATCCCCCCCAGGTGGACCCCCAAAATGTGACTCTGAGGATGTAGGCGGCTACTCAGGGATTCTGGCAGTTTCTACCCGATTGCAACATTAGAGCAAGCTGGAAAATCTGGCCACAGCTTCCAAGGGGTCAGGTTTCTTCCTCCTCACTCTGCCTGGAAAAAACAAACAGGTGACCCCAAAATTCTAGCCCTCTGGCCCCAGGATGGGCTGACTAGGCTTTAACCACCTGCCCTTCACACCTCAGGTATCTCATCTCTTTGGGGGCAGACAGAGATGCAACCAATGATGATGGCGATTTGCCCTCCGACCTCATTGACCCGGACTTCAAGGACTTGGTGGAACTCTTCAAAGGAACCAGCATGGATTGAGCCAGCCCTGCCCTTTTGGTGTTTGTGCCCCTTTGGAGAAGCGGCAAGCACCTTGCCCCAGGGACTAGACTGCCCACTGAACATGCAGTGAGGCAGCCAGGCTGGTTAGGACTTGTGGGGCACGACACTCTTGCCCCTATACCCATTTCTCTGGCCTGGCTTTTACTCCAGGTTTTTTTTTTATGGTGATACTTTTTACTTTTTCAATAAACATAATTCCCAAGCTGTGATGGTGACTGATGTTGCGCAGTCCAGTACAAAACCATCGCCAGGTATGCTGGGGCTCGCTGGCAAGCACAGGGCCGGGGAAATGAATGTCTGGGGCGCGTCCGCCGGTCTTCTTTTTCAGAGATGCCGGGCAGCCCCTCCCTTCTCCCCAACACCCACCCGTGTTTCCGGGACGACCTCGCGCGCCTCCGACCTCGCGCGCCTCCGACCTCGCCGCGCTCCGTTCGCCGGCGATCACGTGGCCCGCGCCGTTTGCGCCTGCGCGTCTGCGTCACTTCCGGCCGGCCCACTAGAAGCGGCGGCGGCGGCGGCGGCGGCGGCGGCGAGGAGGGCGAGGTGAGGAAGGTGCGGCGCGGGAGGAGCGGCGGGGCGGGGCGCTGCGGGCTCCGTGGGACCTTGGCCGCTCCGCCCCGCCCCGCCCTGGTGTCGCTGGGTCGCCTGGCGGGAGCGGGGAGAGAGGAGGCCGGTGTCGCCGCGGGGTGCGGACGTGGCGGCATCCTAAAGGAGGCTTTCTTGCCCGCCCGGCCGCCCCCCCGGGAACCGACGCCCGCGGTCCTGGGGCAGCCCTTGAGGGCGCTTCCTGCTTCTGGGCTGCGCAGGCCAGCCCCCCAAATCGCTCCGGTGCCCTTGCCGGTTACCTGCTCTGCCCACATCCCAGTTGTCCTGATGCAGTGTCTCTGCGCAAGTCCAGGGCCTGCCCGCGGTCAGCCCGCAAGCTGAACGGGCTGGTGGCCGGAAGTATCGTACCCCTGTTGACAAAAGCAGTCCAGATCCTGTGGTGGTCGTCCGAGATAAGATGGTGTACCCTCTGGACGCCATGTTTCAAACAGAGGGCAAGCTCAAGCAAGCCCCCCCAGTGAGTTGAGATCAGCTAGTGGATTTCTGGGGAGTGTCTAGGACAGTTAGACAGAGATGTGGCAGGAGAGCAACAAGAGCCAGGTCCTCCAGAAGGGGCCTGGGTTTGGGTCCAGTTAGGAAGTAGCTAATAGTTTGCTATTCCAAGGAAATAATAGGATACACGTTCTAGGTCTGATGACCTGTCATCTAGAAACAGGCCCAACCTGTCACAGCTCTGTGGCTCCTGCCTGGCTGGTCAGTCATTAACTAAAAGCCTCACAATTTGTAAAGGATACAGGCATGACTTGAAGCAGGGAGTGGTGGCACTTACCTGTAATCCCAGCACTTTGTGAGGTGGAGTCAGAAGGATCAGAAGTGTAAGACCAGTCAGGGCTACATGAGACCTTTCTTCTAAAAGGGGTGGGGAGAGGAAGGAAGGAGGCAAAATTTGGATAGTATAAGTTCCGGAGGAACAGAGTGACCAGCCATTGCACCATTGACTGTGGTGCAGGGGCCACTTTCGTTGTCGCTTTGGTGGGCAACAAAGATGTGACTACCTAGCATCATGTGCCTGGCATATTGGGTGTATTTAGAAGAGTCGAATTGGGTCTTGGATCCCCAGCACCCTATACTGTCCCCCAACCTTGCCTTCCAAGAAATCTCTGAAGGCCTTGAGTCCCATAGAAGTGGATATAGTTCTTTTTTTTTTTTTTTTTTTTTTTTTTTTTTTTCGGAGCTGGGGACCGAACCCAGGGCCTTGGGCACTAGGCAAGCGCTCTACCACTGAGCTAAATCCCCAACCCCAGTGGATATAGTTCTATACAGAATAAACCCATTCAAGAACTCTCCCAGGAATAGAGAGGCTGTAAGCAGACCCACACGGGTGTCCCTGGGAAGCAGCATTTCAGAGAGGACAGGAACTGAGGCGGGCTCAGAGATAATGAGCATCTAGCACCCCAGCTAGCTTCTGCAGCCTCCAAGCCCCTGGGTGGGGTCGGAACTGGAAGTCATTGAGGTCACCTCTTAAGTGACAACTGCTTCATCCTCTGAAATAGGACTGTGAGATGCCATCTTCCTGGCCAGCTGTGATAGGACCATGAACAGTGTGTAAAGTTCCCAGCCCAGGCTGCCCTGTAGTCCCCCCTTGGCAAGGCTCTGCTGTGGCATTTGTGATTCTTGATTCCTGGACATTTCTAGGTCCTCACTTGTTTTAAATATTAGCTGGTTCCAGATTTTCTACCTTATACTCAGTGGCTACAGTACCCCTTTCTTGTTATGTTTTACTGGGATAATGTGATGACTTTGCTATGTCCATTATCATGTTGACTGAGGAGCTGCAGGTCCTTCATTCACGGCATGGGCTTCATATAGCTATGCTTCGATCATCATTTGATCAGGAAGACCTGGCAACTCCCTGGTGATCACTTCACTTTCAGTGAGGAACCCAAAATCCTTGTCTAGAGCACACAGAGGGGGTGGAGGACCTCTGGTCAGGGTACCTCTGGCCAGGGAGGGGGGAGTTTGAGGGTGGGGAAACTGGACAGGTAGTACTGTTAGATTTTTAAAAGGCAGCTGTAGAGAGACTGAAGGTGGAAAAAACCCTTGGTCTGACCCAGGTGGGACCATGTTTATTCACAGACAGGGCCTTGTCATTCATGTGGGCAGATGGCCAAAATGCCTGCAGAGGAAGATGGGATGTGGCTCACTATAGGGGCAGAAATGAGTTCACAGTCTGCAAAGGAAGCTGGGAAGTGTAGTCTTTCAACAGGAAACTCAGGTTTACTACTGACTGTTATTGGGCCTGAGGATAGTAGCTGGTGACACACAAGAAACACATGGAACGAGAGCTCTCTGACACTGCACAGCTCAACTGGTCCCCACTGGAGAGTGGTGGAAGTGTCAAGAAACTGAACTGCCAACTGTGTGTGTCTGCTGTGGCCCTAGTGGAAGCTTGGTCAGCAGAGGTGGGGAGGGCCGCAGGTAGAGGTATAGTAATTGATGGATATATCACAGAGGGTCATCAGATCCAAGATACCCTCATTGTTAGCTGTGTCTTAGGAGTTCACTAAAACAAACTGCATGTATACACATACAGTAGAGTCTTAACCTAGCTACTCAGTAGGCTGATGCAGGAGGATTGCCAGTCCAAGGCCGCCTTAGTCAACAACAAGATCAAAGGCAGCCTGGGTCACAGGCCTTGTCTGGAAAGTGAAGGATGAGGTTATACTTCAGGTAGTGCATTTGCCTAGTATGCACGAGACCCTAGATTTATAGAAAAAAGTCCTGCTAGACTTCCATGTTGGGGATTATTGGGACAATCCACTTGAGAGATACAGAGAAAAGGTATTGTGGAGTTGTCCCAGGCACGGTAGAGTGTGCCTGTAATCCCAGCATATGGGGGTGGGGTGTGCAAAATCAGGAGGATCAAGTGTTCATGGCTAGCCTTGACTACACTACACACTGATATTGAGGCTAGTCTGGGCTTTCTTTTATTTTATTTATTTATTTATTTATTTTTTAAGATTTATTTCATGGGCTGGAGAGATGGCTCAGTGGTTTAAGAGCGTTGACTGCTCTTCCAGAGGCCCTGAGTTCAATTCCCAGCAACCACATGGTGGCTCACAACCATCTGTAATGGGATCTGATGCCCCCTTCTGGTTTGTCTGAAGACAGCGACAGTGTACTCGCATACATAAAATGCAGATGTGGGATCAGTGGAAGCAAGAGACGACTCTGATACAAGTCCACACATATACAGCTACCTGATTCCTACTCAGGACCAATATCTACATTGAAGAAAACACAGGATCGTCAACAAATGGTTCTGGGAAATCTAGATTTCCACACATAGTAAAATAAAATAAAAAAAAGATTTATTTCATGTATGTAGGTACACTGTCCCTGTCCTCAGTCACACCAGAAGATGGCATTGGATCCCATTACAGATGGTTGTGAGCTACCATGTGATTGCTGGGAATTGAACTCAAGGCCTCTGGAAGAGCAGTCAGTGCTCTTCACCGCTGAGCCATCTCTGCAGCCTCTGGGCTTCCTATTTTTAAATACAAACTGCAAAAAAAGACCCAGAAAACATTGTGGAGTTGATGGAACGTTTTACATATGGCTAGGGTATTGGGAAGACACTTGTAACAGAAAGAGGAAACAAAACAAAAACCAGGGCAAGGAAGTGTCGGGTGTGGAGGTAGCCTTTTCTGACCTCTGCTCCTGCTATCTTCCTGGTGGGTCCCCTAGGTGATGAAGGCCTGGGTACTTCATGAAGTCTTTTGAAGTAGGGATCACTCAAAATAGTGTCCCTCTTGTATGGGTAACCTTTGTTAGACCACTACCCCCTTTCCTTGGGCTCCTGAGCAGTACTCTGACCTCAGATGCCTGTCTGCAGTTCAGTAAGGTTTTAGACATCCTGGGCACGTCTGAAGACTCTGCCGTTTTTCTTAGCCCACTGTACCTGCTTTGGTTCTGGACCCAAATAACACCCAGTCTTTTAGGGACCCAGTTCATTTGGTATCCTGCTACTATATTCCTTGCCAGTAAACAGGCTCAGGTTTCTCTGCCTCACCAAACATAAAACCTGCTGCCAGCTGGGCTGGTGCCAGCTAAAGCACCCAGGCAGAGGGCATGGTATGCATGTGCAAGCCAGGGGGCCATTGGAGGATGTGGACAGTCAGAGCCTGAGCTGCATGGGTGGGAGAGGCACCAGAGAAGGGAGGTGTAGGACAGGCGCCACCAAGCAAGCATCCATCAATCTAGGCCAGAAAAGGGTATCTGCAAGGTCATAAGGAAGCCTTGGGCCTGGACGCTAAGGTAGGGGTTGCCCGTGAGCACTGCCTTACTCTGTCCTGGCCTGTAACTGGAGCTTCCCCATCTTGTATCACTACCATCATCACACCTCAGGGCTTTCCTTGTGCTTTGATGTCCTAGGCTGACAGGGTTCTAGAGCCCTTACAGGAGCTGGCTTGGTATCATTGAGGTGTTCATCTGAATATTAGTATAATGTATCACTGTCCAGAGAAGAAGCTTTGAGAAAGCCTGAGGTGGCTTGGAACTGTCGGGTCTCCTTTGTCTTCAGCATGTGGGGTTGCCCCATCTGGACCAAGGCCAGACTGAGGACCGACCTTGTATGACTGGTTTTCTCATCCTAGCCTGTGTGTCCTCAGCTGGTTAATTATGAGATTCTGACCCTAAACTTAGGTACTGTAAAAGACTCCAGCCTGTAAATAGGTTGCACCCCAGAGTTCTGGTCACTGGATCAGGTCTACTTCCTTCCTCCTCCTGGTCTGGTTCTCGATTCTCCAGTGATCCTTTGGGATCAGGAAACTAAGTCATTTGTCCAATGTTGCTGAGTTTCTGGATAGATGGTTTTCTCACTATTAAGTTCCCATGGGCAGTTAGTTAGGAGGCTGAATCTTAGGCTTTGTAGAAGCACGCATAATAGAGTCCATTAATCTCTGAGGCAGAGCTGGGGCTCTACTTTGTATGGGATCTGCAGACTGAAGACAGGAGGGTTAGCGATGTGACTGAACACGTAATTAAGTTGTGCAGTCTCTGAGTGACACTGACACCCCATAGCCTGTCAGGACTGCTTGGAGCCCACTGGCCACTCAAGTCTAGGGCCCAGTCTGAGGATCCCCAGTGGACTCAGGACCACATAGTTTGTTCTTTTTTCTGCTGGAAGGATGACAGCTCCAGTGCCTTGGGTTTCTGTTTTATAGGCCGCAGGATCCAGCAGCTGAGCAGTAGGACTAGACGTACCAGCAATGACCAGGTGGGTCTCAGGTGTGTGTGGAAGCTGGGACCCCATCTCTCCTGTTACTCTCTCCTCACACGTGGGACTTTCCCCAGCTCTCCTGTCTCTAGAGTTGTCTACAACGGCAAGAGGAATAGCAGTCCCCGCTCTCCCACCAACAGCAGTGAGATCTTCACACCAGCGCATGAAGAGAATGTGCGCTTCATTTATGAAGGTTGGTGCACTCGGTGTCTGCTTTACTGCCTGCTGTGGGTGAGTGACCCACCACCCTTCCACTCTTTTTGGGTCCCAGACAGTAGACTGGTGACAGAGGGACATTGGGTGACAACAAAAGCAGAGGGCATGGGGAGTTGGTGGAAGCCCAGAAGAGGCAGGATCTTGGAGACAGTACTCAGGCCTGGAGGCTTCCTGGAAGAGAGGAGGTAGCTGTGAACAGAGTTTCACTAAAGTGCATAGAGGTTATATGGTTAGGATTAGAACGAATATGCTGAGAGGTGGGCATGGGTGGGACCCTCTGTGGTTTGAGGAGGCCATTGCACAGAAGGGACTGGCCTCTGAGCAGGGGCAGGAGGAGCTGATGCAGGAGGTAGGACAGTTTGGGGCTCTTCAAGATACCCTTAGGTAGCCAGGTGTGGTAGCCACACCTTTGATCCTAGCACTCAGGAGGCAGAGGCAGGCGGATCTCTGAGAGTTTGAGGTCCCAAACAGACAAGGCTGTTACACAGAGAAACCCTGTCTCAAAAAACAAACAAGCCCTCATCTAAAGAGGGAGACTGGTGGGGCCGGGGGCTGCATGCTGCTGAGGGAGGGACGGTCTGCTTGAGCTGCCGTCAGGAGCAGAGTGCTCTCTCTGATGGCTTGAGGACTGCTGAGCGCTCGCTGAACCTGTTGTCTGCTGCAGCCTGGCAGGGTGTTGAGCGAGACCTGCGCAGCCAGCTGTCCAGTGGGGAGCGGTGCCTAGTGGAGGAATATGTGGAGAAAGTTCCCAACCCCAGCCTGAAGAGTAAGTAAGGTAGACCTGGAGGAGCTGAAAAGGCTTCTGCTTCCTTCCTGCACTGTGTCCTTTCCAAGGCACCTGGGTTTGGGAGCCTCCAGTAGTGGGAAGTGGTTGGGTATCCTCTTCCCAGCACCAACCCGACTGTCCACTAACAGCCTTCAAGCCCATCGACCTGAGCGACCTGAAGCGCCGGAACACGCAGGATGCCAAGAAGTCCTAGAGTGCCTGGCGCCCCTCCCCTGGCCTCCAGAAGATCAGGGTGCACTTGATGTTGGTTTCCTCTGTTCCTGTGGCGCTGCTCCTGGGAGGGGGGGAGGAGAGTGTGCTCTAGCAGGCCGTAATCCCCAGAGCCAGCAGGATTGATGATCAAGGCCCTACCTGTCCTCTCCAGGGTCTCAAGTTGCCCCTGTCACTGGGGGAATAGGAGTCTGACTGTATCAGCCCTGTCCTTTTCTCCTGGCCAGCTGCATCTTGGGTAGCACCTGGCCCTACCTACCCAGCCCTCTCTGCTGTTACCTGCCATGCCTCGCCCCTCTCCTTCCTGGCTACTTAAGGTCAGGAAGGAAAAAAGGGGACCTCTGTTTCTTCGGCTGTGGAACCTTGAAGTGACCAGAAAGTAGGACATGTGCAGTCCCACCTGCATCCAGTGTGGCTCTCTCCATGGAGACTTGCTGTTCTTCTGCCCTGGACATTTGGGGAGCTCCCCCTTCCATCCCCACTGTCCATCCTGACCCTTCCTTACCCCAGTTTCAGAGTCGAATCAGCTCTGGGCCTAGGACAGTACTGGCTCTCTGAGAGCAACTAGGCCTTTTGTCCTGGTACCTGCAGCCCTGTGGTCACAGTAGTGCCCTTGGACAGGGCACTAAGGCTGACCCTGAAGGAGTGGTGCTGCCAGGCCTGTCCTGGCTTTCTGGGGTGTACTGGGAGGATCACCAAGACCCCCTTTTCTCGTGCCCTCTTGAATCCAAGTGTCTATGTAGCTTTGGAGACTGAGGGTCTGTGAATAAAGGTGGGTGGCACTGGAAGTGGCTTCTTGGCAGTCTGTCAGGCCCTACCCTGAAGCCCATTGTGCAGGTCTGAGCCCCAGGCCCCCAGAGGAGTCTGGTGGGTAGTAAAGCCAAATCCTCTTGTTATCCAAGCTCCATTCCTCACATGGAGCTCACTCTTCAGCCATGCTATCGACTGAGGAGCATTGGCTCCTTGACTGCCCAGGGCTGCTGAGCGGGCCCAGGAGAGACCTCGTCGCATTTGACCTTCAATCATGGAAACAGCCCTGGAATGCTCCTGCTCCTGAGAAGATGCCAAAATGGAATTTATTTCAGGAACATGCTTTCCCAGAAGAGTATTCGGGGCTCAAGTGGCCCCCAGAGGCCTCTCCTGGGTGTGGGCTGGGCAAGGCAAGCCTCCCCAGGGAGGCACAGGCAAGACAGGGCAGTGAGTAATAGCTGTTGTAGGTGCCAAGCCATCCCCCACGTCTTGGCATGTTAGTTTCCCTGGGGCTTCTTAGGCTGTTTGAAGACACTCGGTGTCCTAGACTGTGGGTTACCCAATCGACTTCCCATTGTCAGAACTGGAAGGGGTGTGGGTGGCTCAGGGGATACCAGGACATGGTGGGTCGGCACACTGCCCAGAGTACCAGTGTATCCACTGAGGGACCAAGTAAGGTCCTAACCTGAGGACATTCTGCCTCCTAGTGGTGTTGATTCCATCCCAGCTGCACTAGAGCACTTCAAGGGGCTTCCTGACCTCTCCGGGAGTAATGAGCTTAGGTTGGCTGAGCTGGTGCCACACACATGACCTTCAGCAAAATTGTCATGTCCCAGTCTCATAAAGTGATTAGTTCTTACTCCCTGTGTGGTTCCCAGGCAAGGTGCCTGCTGCCAATAGTCAGTCGTGGATTCACTTGACAAGGTTAGCCCCGTAGAGTGACCTCAGTGCCAGACAGCACTTCACATACCTAAATGCCCCTGACATGTAAGCCTTACCAGTGTATTCTTAGATGATATTTTATTTACTCTAAAAGGGTGTGTGTGTGTGTGTGTGTGTGTGTCTGTGTGTGATGTATTAAAATGGTCTCACTATGTAGCTCTGGCTATCCTGAAACTCACTATATTGATGTATAGACCAGTCTTTACAGCTGCAGAAATCCACTTGCCTTTGCTTACCTGGTGCTGGGACTAAAGGAGTGTGGCACTACACCTGGCTAACTTTTTATGTGTGTGGTGAGAGTGTCTGTAGAGCCAACAGAGGATGCTGGCTTCCTGGACCTGGAGTTACAGTCAATTGTGAGCTGACCAGTGTGGATGCCAAGAGCTAAATTTCAGACCGCCCAAGGGTAGCAAGTGCTCTTACCACAAAGCTGTCTCTAGCCCCAGCAGTGGCTTTGCTTTGTCTCCTTGAAATGGGATCTCAAGGTGGCCTCACCCTTGTTGTGGCTGAGGTGACCTTGAACTTCTGACCCTTCTTCCCTCCAACAGTAAGTTTAGGTGTGGGCATGTGCCACCACATCCAGTTTGCAGTGCTGAGGATCACGCTAGGCAGGTGTGCCACCAACTGAGCCACATTCCCAGCCCTCAGTTTTCTTTTCCCTATAATTTTGGTTACATCAAAATAGGATGATTACTTTATGATGTCTGTGTTCATACTCAGAAGTAAACCGTATGGTGAGTTGGGTTTTTGTTTTTGTTTTTTATTTATATCCACCTGTCCCTTGGAATTACTAATTTCTCCTTTTTTTCCTTTTTTCTTTTTTTGCAGGTTGTGTTGTGTGTGTGTGTGTGTGTGTGTGTGTGGTGTGCCCGTGTGCTCACGTGCACACATGCATGTGCATGAGTAGCAGCTTGAGAACCCCTTGGAATACCATCTCCAGGAAGCCACCTGCCTCCTTTGAGACAGGTCTTTGATTGGCCTGAAGCACTTATCAATTAGGATAGACTGGCTAGGGAGCCCCAGGGATTGGCCCCAGGGATCCTCCCGTTTTCCCAGCACTGGGGCTACACTTGCACTAGCATGGCCAACATGCATTCTGCCTGTTGTGTGGTTCTGGGGATGTAACAGCTTCACACATGGCAGGCAGGCATCCTACCACTGCTCTCTGTCCTCTGTCCTTCAGGGTTTGTTACTGGTGTTTGCTTGAGACAGGGTTTCATTACATAGCCCTGGCTGTCAGTCCTCAGGGTCACCATGCAGAACAAGCTGGCCCCCAAATCACAGAGACCCAACTATCTCTGTGTATGCTGAATACAGCAGGTATCTTTAGGGCTTCTGTTTTGTTTTTTGAGATAAAGTCTTAGTTAGCCCAGGCTAGTCTTTGACTTGATATATAATTCCAGGCCTTGAGTTCCTCCTCCTGCCTTTACCTCCTAAGTACTGGAACGATCACATCACATCTGGTTATGTTTGCCTTGTTTCCTGTATCCCATCCTAGAGCCTGAACTCCACCCCCCTGTTCATTTTCACTCTCTTCAGGAGATTCTGGAGCCCTCTGGTCTAAGGTTCCCTCCTTTAGTCCACAGCTTAACTCCCAAGTTTAGTCCTCGATGGTCAGTGGCTTTTGTTGTTCTGTTTTTGTTTCCTCAGTTTCCACTGTCATTTTAGTAGTAGAAATGTCCACACACCAGATTCTAAGGGACCCATGCAAGCCATCTTCCTTGTAACACAACTCGGTCACTCACATCCTTCTGAAACATTGAACATCTATATGCCTGCCCCACCTGTCATACACACAGGACCACACCTCCTTCATAGTTACACTCCTGTGTCCCCTCCAAGGGACCTGTGCTCACTCACACACTTTGCTGGATAGCACCCAACATTCCTCTGGGGGAAGGAGACTGATGCAGGTCTGAAGGAGAGGACAGAGGCATGAGGAAGGGATAGGGTCTCCTGAAATAAAACGATGCTGTGCTGTGCGGCACCAGGCTAAGCTGACTTGCCCCACCACTGTGGAGCTGTCTGGTCATAGTTCTAGTCACTGGCTGGGTGAACCTACCTGGCTCCTACCTCTTCCCTGCCTGAACCAGCCTGCACCAGTTCCCTTGGGGACAGAGATGGAGACGGGGTGAAGGAGGACAAGGGCAGAGGGACTCGGGATGGGGAGGGCTGTCAGGAGGCCCCAAGTGAGCTGCAACCCCCAAGGCAGTCACCAACCCTGAGCTCAGCTGGCGTGAAGGAGAATGCATGTACTCAGGTGCTGGCTCGGAATGACTTTGTGCCCACGGCAGGCACCAAGGTGTCCAAGGCTCAAAGTAGAGTCAAGATCTGGGGCCTGGATCGTGGAGCTCTGGGATGAGCTTCCTAGGGCTGCAAAGTCAAGAACCTATAGTCTCCAGCAGATGCAGCCAACATTGCAGGCTTCCAGACCTTTGTTTCCCACCAGTCCTTGTAATTCAGACGCCCACCTGGGTTGCACCCACTAGGCTCCTCACTTCCCTCCCTGCTGCATCCAGGTATTGGAAAGGTGGCAGGGTAAGGCCCCCTTCAGGCCCCAGTGCCAGGCCTGGCAGGTGAGTCATTCTATTTACCTTTCCTGAGTGGCCTCCTGTCCCTTCATTTGCTTCAATTAGCCTGGCTCTGCCTGAACAGCTACAGCCCACGTGGCCTGATGTTGGCTGTGTGCACCCCTCCCCCAGGGTCCTGTATCATTTTCTACCAGTAACTTGAACAGAGGTACCTGGTTGACTTTCCCCACCCCCACCCCATCTCCACACTCCACTAGGTAGGCATCATAGCAACGGCCAAAGGGACCACCCTAGAAGTTGACCACAGCCCTTCACGTGTCCCCTTCTGGACTTGCCTCTGCTCAATGAGGCTCTGACTTACAGGGCTGAGTCAAGAGCCTGTTATCACACACGTTTCCACAAAGGGCAACTTAGGTTCAGGGGAGTCCTGGAGGAAGTGAGCTGCTACCTCAAAGCACCACTTCAGAGACAGTTCTTTCCTGGATTGCATTAGCTCTCTCTACCTGCTGAGTGTGGTGCCCGTCCACAGCTTACCCACCCTCCCAAACACCTTCCTTGGTGCTTCAAGCCCCGCTGTCCAAGATATGCACAGCAGGTCCTACAGGAGCTCTTTACTGAAGGTTATATCTGTGTGTATGGAACATGGCAACACTCATGGGAACACCCATAGTTCATAGCATGGCTACTCCATCATATTCAGCCCCTACTCCCATCAATGTGGCCTGTACCCGGCCAGGACAGGTTAGGGGAGTGTGGATGGTACAAGCTGCTGTCTTGCTGCTTTGCCTCTTCAGCCTTGGCCAGGCATCTGTTTCTGGGTTGTCTTGTGAGTCCCTTTCTGAATCCAACCTGGCTGGAGTCCAGTGGAGATTCAGGTGGGGCTGTCAGCCAGCCTTGGGAGACTACTGGCCAATGAGGTCTCCGCAGAGGGCTCACAGCCAGTCCCACTGCTGCTGCCTGCACTCATAAGCTGAAGTTTCTGACAGGGATCACCATGACAAGTCCCTGCTGGGGCCATGTGGCTGCCATGGCTGCTGGCCATCCTTTCCTCCTGAAGAGCTTTGCCTTCTTGCCATCGCCTCCAACGCCTCAGTAGCTCTGCCTGCACCTAGAGGAGCCAGGGGTAGGGCTTCGCTGCCAACCCACCTCGTTAGGATCCTGACTGGGCCACTCTGAGGTGCCCAGCCTCAATCTAAGCAGACCCAAAGCAAGGCAAGTTTTACATTGGGTTCAGCAGGGCCACTTGTCACCAGGAAAGGCGGGGACCATCTCATAACCCTGAACTCCCTGAGGACCTAGGGGACCTGACATCCGACGCATGCAACTGTAATAATGGGGATGAAGGTATGGTCAGACAGGGCAAGGCCATCCTGATGGCCAGCTCTGATTGTGTTCCCAGCTTCACCTACCTCCTTGTTGAGGAAACAGTAGAGAACAGCCACCAGCAGACCCTGGAGAAAGAGAGTGGTCAGGGACAGCACTCTTGTGTCCCCGGGATGGTCTATGATGAAGACTCACCTGGAAGGAGCTGAAGAACAGGTCAAAAAAGAGCTTGGTGGAGCGCAGGGTGCCCTGGGCATGCTCATCAGTCACAAAGGCAAAGATCACCTCGTGGACCCCCAGCAGAGGAATGAGGGTCAGCGTGGACCTGGCTAGCCTGCAGGGGCAGAGCTTGAGAACCCTGCAAGATCTTCTGGGCTTTCCCCCACAAAGACATTGACCCCCAACCCCATCCCTCTCCAGTCTGGACCCAGGCTCTGGCCCCTGCCCACCGGAACTTGTAATCAGCATAGTGCATCTGATGGGCACGCAGCTTGGCCACAAGAAGATGAATGATGCGGACAAAGATGAAAAAATTGATCTGTGTGAGGAAGACAAACATCGAGGGCAGCCCGAGAACTTCCTGTGTCCTACATGGCCCTCAGATGTCCCTGCTACAAGCAAGGCTGCTGCCAGGTGAGCCCTGGACACAGGGCCCTGGGGCTGGCAGGCATTCAGCCAAGAATGGGCAACCTGACCCACAGCCCAGCGTGTACAGCTTCTTGAGTGAGTGCTGGAATTGCCCACCCTCCATCCTTTGGGTAGAATGTATTCTTCCCTTAGCCTCAGAAGGCTGATGAAGGAAGGACCTGGGGAAGCCAGACCAGTGACCCTTTCCTTGCTGATGGCAGCAGGGGCTTTGTTTCCTCACCAGTATGGCCAGGAGTACAGGGATACGCAGGATCCACCAGAATCCCATATTGTCATTGCTGGTCCAGCACCTGCAGGGACCAGTTGCTCACTTAGGGGGATGCAGCTCTCTGTTCCTTGCCCCTCCCTATCTGCTGGGATTTACTGAGTGCCTCTGGAAAGGAAAGGACAGAGTCTTCACTGAACCCCAGGTCCAGACTCTGGATTCACACTTCTAGCCTCACCTCCTGACCCTCCCCCCAGGGTCACTTTACAAAGACCAGCATCAACCAGCCCACCCTATTAGCTCATACTCACTGGACATTCTCAAACAGACACTTGACCACCACCCAGGGGATGACAAACAGCAGGGGAGATCCTGTGGGAAGCAGCAGTTGTTATCCCACGGCCCTGTTAGCTTCCTTCCCCATCCCCCACAAGCCTACTCACCCCAGCCGATGCCCAGATAGAGGGAGAAGAAGCTCTTCTCTGAGAAGGTGGCAAGGCTCAGCAGGCTGTACAGGTACACACCCTCCACCAGCAACCAGCAGTAGTTGGCTATGATGCCGTACTGCATGATCACTGTGGCCACTCTGCAGCCAGCCACCGCCTGAGCAAGGTGAGGCGTAAGTGGAGCCCACGACACCCTGCCCGCCACCCTACACAGGCTAGGGAGCAGTCAGATCTGGTCTCACCCCATCACTGAGCCAGACGCTCACACTGAGGTCATCTCCAATCTTCTGGCTGTAGCGTGTCTTGAGCAGCCAATCAATGACCAGCACAGAGCCAGCCTTGAGCACGAAGGACGCAAACAGGTTCCCGTGGATGTAGTTCCGGGTGCAGTGCAGCTTCCTATATGACGATGTCTCAGCACCACTCCTGCCCCGTCCCTCTGCCCCCCTCACCACACTGGGTATTAGCTAGGAGCGACAGCAGTGTACCTGAGGCCCAATAGGATGACCAGCGCCAGGAGCAAGGCCCCCAGGGACAGACTGTAGCCCACAGTGTACATCACCTGGTAGCTGCTATACATCTTGGCCACCCCCTTCTGCAAACCAGAGGTGGAGTGGGGCTGGGCAGTACCATATCCCCTGGCCCCACGCAACCCCATGGCAACACCACCCCACACCCTCCAGAGCTGACCTGGACCTCGATCTCGTCATCATCCATCTGACATTGGGAGGCGTCGCGCCATGACTGCCCCCGTGGCCCTCGAACCCACTGCCCATCAGGCCCACACCTCTTGAACACTAGGCGGTGCTGCACTGGGACATGGGTGTAAGCTCTGGTCAGCCCACTCCCAGGCTCTGCACCCTCAGCCTCCCAGGCACTCACTACCCCGTTACCTTTGTGGTACCAAGGTAGGTACCAGGGGCAGGAAATGTTGGCAGTGGTGTTGGGAGGGGTGTCAGGCCAGCAGGAGTACTTGTCGAAAGTTCTGTTACAGACCAGCTCTGTAAAGGTGAAGGAGGATGGAGGAGGGACCAGAAGCCCCCTGAGTATCAACACCACTTCACCGAGCCTGCATCTATAGGGGCTGCCTCCCTGATGTGGGCCACAAGGGGCATCCCCGGGCTGGTTATCTTGCCTTCTAGACTCCATGACTACCCTCTCCAGCCCAGCAACATTGGTGTTTGCCAAGACATCCCATCCCAAATGTGCACAGACCCCATTTTGTGTCTTTCCTCTATGTGTCTTTTATAAAAATTTGTAAAAAGCTTTTTACATTTATCTGTTCATTTATTTATTGTGTGTGTGTGTGCACATGTGCATGCACTCAGAAGCATACAAGTGTGTACACCAGCATACAGGATCATAGGACAACTTGCAAGGATCATTTATCCGTTTTCACTGTGAGTCCCAGAGCAAGGGCCATTATCTGCTGAGCCATCTCACTGGCCCCTCCTGCCTGGTAATACATTCCTTGTCAGATGTCAGACTCCAGTTTGGCTGGCACCTTTTCCAGGCCCAGCCGTAGCATAGCTCCCTCATCCTTCTCCCTCCCTCCCAGGCACTCATCCCCCTCAACTGAGACTGGGAAGACCCAGTCTCTCTGCCCTGCCCTGTCCCTATTCACTGTCTGCCCAGTGTGAGCGATGACAGCAGACATCAGCTGGCTGGGGATGAGGGCAGCCTCCAGCAGGGAGGAGAGCAGAGCAGACCAACCCTGAGGCAGTTCTGCATTTCTACTGTTTCCTGACCATACAGCCTTAGGGAAGCCACTGCCTCTGGAGGTCAGTCTGTAACTGGGGGCAAGTGGCTGGGCATTACAAAGCAGCCATTACTATTACATCCCCATAAGGTCTCTGAGTGTACATCCAGGCAGGGTGTCGGGACACAGGAGTCTGTAGGTGGGACTCACCAGTAGGTGGGGGCAGCAGGCTTAGGTTGTGGTGGCACTGGTCACTATAGAGCTTCCACTTCTCAAACAAAAAGTCCATTACCTGGGCAGAGGGTGCCTTTGGCTGGGAAACAGGTAGGCAAGCAACCAGAGAGCTCTCAGCACTTGTGTACAGAGCAGCCAACCCTCCTCCATGCAGGTGCGTGGGGTGCATGGCACTCACCAGACATGACAGCACCACCAGCAGCAGCAGCAGGTAGGGACAGTGGAGCTGGGTGAGGAGCATGCCTCTGGGTGGCCACCCCCCCACATCTGGTTGGGTGCCTGGGTCCTTGGGGCGTGTGCTCCTCTCCTCAGGCTGCGGAGAACCAGAATAGTGGGGTCTGGAGAGGATCTACAGAGCATCCTGCTCCCCAGAACCAAGCCTCTGAGCCCAAGGCCTCCCCAGAGCTGAGGTTTAGGGAGGAGACATGAGTAGCTCGCAGTGCCAATTCAGAGACAGGTGAGTATGGGCAACTGTTTTCCTGCTACACGGGGTTGGCTGGCTGAAAGCAATCACCTCCTTATCTGGTCACCCAAATCTCTCAGAGTGGCACCGAAAATTCAGCCACTCCCTCTCTCCTCAGTTATGTTGTCCTGGACACCTCCGCCTATTCTTAGCCTGGGAAAGCTGACTGGCCAGGCAATCTGACCTCAGATAAAGAGAGCGAG
This sequence comes from Rattus rattus, assembly GCF_011064425.1. Classification (NCBI taxonomy): domain Eukaryota; kingdom Metazoa; phylum Chordata; class Mammalia; order Rodentia; family Muridae; genus Rattus; species Rattus rattus. The sequence continues at coordinate 63,487,250 of NC_046162.1, forward strand.
GGTCCAGTGCCCAGGTCCATGGCCACTCGATCCTCATTCCAGGGCAGTTTCTAGCCAGGGCCCAGACGAGGGACACCTCTGCCTGATGTTTCCTGTAAGATGTGGGATCGCCAGTGACAAATCCTGGGCAGCAGAAACCATGAACATCAGCTACCTTCTCCTAGCTACCTTTGGAACAAGAGGTGGAACTCTCAGTTCCTCCAGCCCCCACATCTGCCTGGACACTGCCACGCCCCCATCTTGATGATAATGGACTGAACCTGTAAGCCAGCCCCAGTGAAATGTCATCCATATAAGAGTTGCCTTGGGGGTTGGGGATTTAGCTCAGTGGCCCTGGGTTCGGCCCCCACCCCCGGGAAAAAAAAAAAAAAAAAAAGAGTTGCCTTGGTCATGGTGTTTGTTCACAGCAGTAAAACCCTAACTAAGACAGCTCTGGTGGATTCTCATGGCAGAATTGCAAAGACCTTCTTGGGGCCTGTAAGAAGTCAAACTATGGGGTTGGGGATTTAGCTCAGTGGTAGAGCGCTGCCCTAGCAAGCGCAAGGCCCTGGGTTGGTCCCCAGCTCTGAAAAAAAAAAAAAAAAAAAAAAAAAAAAAAAAAGAAGTCAAACTATGAGCTCCTAGGACTGAGATGGGCCTCTGTCCTGTGTACCCACAAACAAAATATACAAGATAGAGCCAGGTATGGTGGCACATACCTGTAGTCCTAGCATTCAGGAGGTGGAAGCAAGAGTACTATCCAAAGTTCAGTACCAGACAGGACTACATACAATGACCCCCGGGGTGGAGGGAGAGAGGGTGGGGATGTGAGAGAAGAACCCAACTGTCACAAGAGCGGACCCCTGGATTTCAGCCTGCTGTGATGAGCCCAATCGAGTTCTAGAAACAGCAGCTTGAGAGGCCCCCTTCACTTCTACCCTCCTGTACTTATGTCCTCTTCCGACACATCTGGCTCATGACCTACTACGGAGCTCCTGAGCCTAGCCCTTGGTCAACAGGGTCTAGCTAGAGTCAAGACCCAGGGTTTCAGGTCTCTGATACCTGAACCTCAGGACACAAAACCCTCAGAGTAGAGGGTTCCTACAGGGGACAAAGCAGCAGACAGATTGAAGAGGTGAAGGCAGTTCAAGTGTCCCTACCTCTGGGGTCACCAAGTAGCATGATTCTCCTGATTTGCATCAAACCGTCCCAGATTACTAGTGGGCTGGGTATGGAGAAGACAGAAGCCAGGAACTGGCTTTCACACACTATGCCTGGCCTCTACCCCAGAGCTGCTGGGGTCTCATAGAGACCCAAAGAGGCATCAAAGAGGAAGGGCAGAGGTGGGAAAGCTCCAGGGCAGTGTGACAGTGATAAGGGATGACCTGCTTGGGTAGATGGAGAATGGAAATGCTGGGAAGGGGCATGGCGGGGAAAGATGTGGTTCAAGATCCTGCAAGGGTGAAGATCCAGACAGTGGGGGAGGACGGTCCTTAGAACCCAGCTCTGCCTCAGCAGCCCAGGGCTGAAAATGTAAATGTTCAATAGCTGTGAGATGGTGGCACACACCTTTAATCCCAGACTGGGGAGACAGAGGCAGGAGGATCTCTGAGTGTTTGAGACCAGCCTGGTCTACAGAGTGAGGTGTGGGATAGCCATGGCTATGCAGAGAAACCCTGTCTCAAACAAACAACAAAGAAACAAAAAGAAAGAAAGAAGAAAAGAAAAAATCCAAAAGTAAGAAATAACAAAGAGCAACAAAGAGTAACAAAGAGCAACAAAGAGTAACAAAGAGCAACAAAGAGTAACAAAGAATAACAAAGGTGAGACCAGATCCCTTGAGGATTTCCTTCCAGCTCTGCTCAGACCACAGTGGATGGGCTCAAAAACTGCTCAGGGCTAGATTCCTCAGGGTTCTGTAACCTCTGACGGGGTCCCTCATACAAAAGTGGCAAAAGTGGGTGAGTTCTCTAGTCCTGTGATGGAATAACAATGGTGGGGCAGTTTCTAGCCAGTCAGATAGAGAGCATCACGGACATGAGGCTGACTTTCAGTTCCATGAAGTTGAGACACTGAGGTCTCTCTGCAGAGAATGTCTGGCCAGACAAATCCTGTGAAGCGAGCCAACCAACATATGAAGACCAACAAGGCACCCTTTCCCTTTCCCTGAAAGGGAGTGGGCTGTGTCATCAGTAGGCTAGGACTGCAATCTTTGTGCCCTGTGCAATCTGTCTCCTGTCCCCACAGTAGGGTTAAATACTGACACCAAGACAGAGCCCATCAGCTCTGATAAATACTCTGGGTGACGCAGCCAGGTGTGGACGCTGCGCTAGAGCGCCTGTGGCTGGAGCTGCAATTCTGGCCCTTTTTCCACCTTATTACCCTCCCTGGCAGGGAACAGATGTGAGTAAGGGACGGTAGACTGGAGACTCTACCCTCTCCCCTTCTTAGACTAGGCTGCTGAAATCTCACTCAGGTCTCAGGCTTTGTGAGACCTAACTGTGGGTGAAATCTGGAAGATGCAAGTCTGAACCAGTCTGTAAGTAATATGTCAGCCTGTCTTGCCTTTAGATCAAGCCCCCTTCTTCACAGCACATATCTGGCACTCCAGCCACCTGGACTGTCATTTTCCCATGCCACCACCCCTCCCAGCAAGCTCCAACAGGACAAAGGACACTTGGGTGTTTGCAGTGTGGCCACCGATTTTCTCTGCAGGTGGCCGAGGGTGTGAGCTGGATGACCCAGCGGCCAAAGGGGGGAGCATCCTGGGGGGATCCTCTTGGTTCCTTAGGAGCCAAAGTTGGAGTGGTAGCGACATTTTTTTGATCTTAGGAATCCCCAGAGTTATCAACTGGAAGGGTGTTTTGGTCAAAACAGAGAAACTAGACCGGGTCATAGTCCTATGGCAAGGGACAGGATCTGGGGCCACAGGCTGTGACAAAGCCTAATTCCTGAGTCCTCCCCGGAAAAGGGGCGGAGATACCCACCGACTCCGGTGAGCTCAGAGTCCCCCTTCTATGTCTCCAAGACAGAAGAACAGCAAAATATCCCTGGCCGATCCTCGGAGGATGCGAGAACCAAGAGGTGAGGGATCGGTCGGTTCGCGACAGAAAACTTCGAGGGTCTGAAGTGGGAAGGGGGTCTCTGGGGAGCCTGGAGCAGAACAAGGGCAGTGAGTGACCTGCGCTCGCAGGGGTCAAAGTGAAAAATTGTGAGCAGTGGAAGAAGAGCCCTTCTTGCACGGTGCTTACACATCTCACCGGCAAGACTGGGACACTGCAAGGAAGTCCTGGAGATCGGGGACACATAGGGGATGGGCGAGCCATTGGGGTATGAGGGGCTGGAAGCTGGAGTGCGTTGGGCGTTGGGCGTTGGGCGTTTGATGAGACAGCCACGCCTGCACCTACCCTTTCCCACCTCCCAGATTGCGCTCCCAGAGAACAGAAAGGAGAAGTTGAGAACCTTAACCTGCCGGAGACCGTTAGGGAATCAGGTGACTCTAACCATGACAGAAGGACACATTTCCCGGTTTGAAAACTAAGGTGTTAGACGGAGGTGAGAACCACCAAAGACCTCAGGGACAGCTGGCTTACGTCCAGGCTCGAGGGCCAGCTCCCCGCTCCCCCATTCTGCACGCCCAGCTCCCCGCTCCTCTATTCTGCACGCCCAGCTCCCCGCTCCCCCATTCTGCACGCCCAGGTCATGCCCGTGCTCCAGCACCCCATAGACCACCTGGGACCGTCCCCTCGGGGCCCGACCCTAGTGCTCACTGTGCTCACTTGCTGGGGCTAGGACTGGGCTCCTCGCGGTCCTCGAGCGCGCTGGGATCTGGGCGCCGGCGGCTACTGGTCTCCGCCGCGCTGAGATCGGGGTCGGCGCCAGCTCCGCGCCAGCCGCCTGCAAACTTTCCAGCGGCGACGCTGGGCGGCGGCGGCGAAGGGGGAGGGGGTGGGGGCGGGAGCGGCCCGCGGGGGAGGGGGAGAGATGAGGGTCGGCGCCCGCGCCTTAGTGCAGCCGACCTGCAGCGAGCTCTCAGAACCTCTCGGTGTAATTCTGAGTACCTCTCTTGTGTGCCGAGCTTGCCTTGTAGCTCTATATCCCGGGCACTCACTTTCTCCTCCCTTCTGGCACACAGGAGCAGGCCCTGACCCGGATCCGACCCCACGGGTCCCTTCCGAGAACCCTCACCAAGTGTACCATAACCCCGAGGATCCAATCTTGCGCACCATGGACTTCAGAGAGCCTCCACGGGTGATTCCTGACCCGGCAGGTGCAGGTCCGGGTGCGGGTCCGAGTTCGCCAAGGGAATAACATGTGACGCAAAGCGCCCCTTTCTCTTGCAATGTCCACTGTCCTGGGGTCGCATCTTTGCGTTCAGGTTTGCAATTTTGATTTTCCAGAAGGGTTAAGTCTCTTACTTAATCACCTCTGGCTCCTGGGTGAAAGATTGCAGCTGTCACACGTGCACCGTGTGTGGGAGCCGAGGTGGGGGAGGTCAGGGTATAATGGACCGCTCTGAGGGTTTCAGACAAGGTGATCCGCTAAGAATGCCTCTTAAACCCTTTCCAGGCTACATGCCCTGCGGGCTTCAGGGACTCCTGTCGGATAAGCCCTCAAGTAACAATCCACTAACCTGCCCGACCTTCTCAGTCTGCACAGCCCTTGCCTAGATACCTCCTTTTCTGGGGAGTCAAAAGTTCTAAGCCACATGCCTATTTTTCGCCCCTAAACTAAATCCTAGAAAGGACATTCTCTCTCACTCCACTGCCCCACCCCTGTGAGCCCTCGAGCCACCTTTTTGTTGCCTCATCTCCCCTCCTGCCCAGTGACCTCGGGGTCAGAAACTCCCTTGGGTGTTTTTGGGCTTCCACTTCTCTGGCTTCTTCACATCCTGTAATGCGCAGGGTCATGTTGCTTTCTAGAACGTTCTCCGTGTAGCTGTGGCTTTCAGAATGGGCACTCACATTCTCCCCCTTTCCTAGAGACACCTCCCTTCCCATTTCCAGTCCCCGGATCAGTCCTCTGAGTCCCACCTCGAACCTGCAAATCATCCAGTAAAGAAGCCAAGGCCCCTCTTGGGAAGCCCGTCCATTGCCAAGTGTCTCTTTCACATCTGGAACACATTTGGTCTCTTCTCTGTCACCCCCTGCCCCTTCCACAGAACTCCTTATGGCCCTCAGGTCAGTCCCTTGTTCAGTCGGACGCTGTCCTTCTCCAGAACTTTTTTTTTTTTTCTTTTCTATTTTTCAGAGCTGGGGACCGAACCCAGGGCCTTGCACTTGCTAGGCAAGTGCTCTACCACTGAGCTAAATCCCCAACCCCCCTTCTCCAGAACTTTATTCCTATCTTAGGGAATGTTGGGTCCTGTGCTCCCCCTATGAGTCCCCTCACTGGTGAGCTGGTCCACCCTCCAGTGCCCAGGAGGCAGATCCTGTTTTGTACTTGTCTATAAGGTCCACCAGAAGACCCTGCCAGGATTCGGGGCAAGGGATGCTCTCAAAGGCTGTGTCTTCTGTGCCTCTATTTTCAGAAGAGTCCACCAGAGATCCTGACAGGGAGCCGCCCTTTCTGTTTTGATCCAGGCAATGGCCAGAAGGCAAAGGTTAGAAGGCAAAGACCTGTTTGTTTCCGCCCTGTGGGGGCCACTTGTGCAAGGCTGAGGGACAGATACAGCCCTTCCTTCATTCAACTCCCGTTCCACCTCCCTGGGGCACAGGCTGAAGGACTGAGCGCCACAGCCTGTGTCTGCCCCTCCGTAACCTGGTAATGAGACTTAGGGACGAGAGGGTGGCAGGAACTCTGCGCCAGTATAGCACTGGGCTGGAGGTGCTAGGTCTACAGTGGCCAGGGACAGAGTGGGAGCAGGCACTGGTCTGCAGCTGCCTCTGTCTAGGTTCTGTGGTTCAGCTGGGCTTCCTGCACCTTAAGGGGAGGACTCACTGAAGGATGAAAGTCTTTCCTTAAAAAGGACCTTACCCTCTATACTGGCTGGTTCTGTGTGTCAACTTGACACAAGCTGGAGTCAGAGAGAAAGGAGCCTCCGTTGAGGAAATGCCTCCATGAGATCCAGCTGTAAGACATTTTCTCAACTAGTGGTCAAGGGGGGAGGACCCAGTCCATTGTGGGTGGTGCCATCCCTGGGCTGGTTGTCTTAGGTTCTATAAGAGAGCAAGCTGAGCAAGGCAGGGGAAACAAACCCATAAGTAACATCCCTGCATGACCTCTGCATCAGCTCCTGCTTCCTGACCTGCTTGAGTTCCAGTTCTGACTTCCTTTGGTGATGAACAGCGATGTGGAAGTATAAGCTGAATAAACCTTTTCTTCCCTAACTTGCTTCTTGGTCACGATGTTTGTGCAGGAATAGAAACCCTGACTAAGGGGCTGGAGAGATGGCTCAGCAGGTAAGAGCACTGACTGCTCTTCCAGAGGTCCTGAGTTCAATTCCCAGCAACCACATGGTGGCTCACCACCATCCGTAATAAAATCTAATGCCCTCTGCAATTGTGTCTGAATACAGTGACAGTATAAAATATAAATAAATAAATAAATAAAAAAAAAAAACCCTGACTAAGACACCCTCTGACCTTGTTTTCTTGTGGACAGACTCAGGAGAGAGCAGCAGAAAGAGGCAGCTTCGAGAGCATGGGAGAGTAACACGGAGCTGGCTTGAACTCGGCTAGCCTCTGGTGGGCTCTCTGTTTACCTCCCTGAAGTTTCTGCCTGACCTAGACCTCACTCCTAGAACTGTTGGTGATCTCTTGGGTACTCTGCCATATCAGATCCGGTGTTGGGGCTGGGGAAAGTCTCAGTGACTAAGAGTGCCTTCCATGTCAGTATAGGGACCTAAGTTTGGATCCCTGCACACACAACAAAAAGCTGGGCCCAGCCATATGCACTGGAACCTTGGTGCTGAAGGTTGCAGAGACAAGATCACTGGGGCTTGCTGGGTGTCACTGAGAGACCCTGTCTCAAAGGAGGAAGACAGAGAGTGATAGAGGAAGACACCTCTGACCACACACACCTCTGACTATACACACTGACACAGGCATGTGCACACTTGCACACACACATTCACATGATAACAATTTTTTTTTTGTTCTTTTTTTCAGAGCTGGGGACCGAACCCAGGGCCTTGCGCTTCCTAGGCAAGCGCTCTACCACTGAGCTAAATCCCCAACCCCCACATGATAACAATTTTATTGAAACAGGATCTCTCTATATATAGCCCTGGGTGTTCTGGAACTTGCTATGTAGATCAGGCTAGCCTCTGCTAGTACTGCAAGTACTGAAATTAAAGGCATGTACCGCCACACCCAGCTAATAATAAAAATTTTTAGATATGTGATTTTGCTGGGATTTGAACTCAGGACCTCTGGAAGAACAGCAGTCAGCGCTCTTAACCACTGAGCCATCTCTCCAGCCCTATCCAGTGCTTTTAACCACAAAGCCATCTTTCCCACCCTTAGTAATTAAAAATTTAAGAGTACTGTTTTGTGGGCTGGCAAGATGGCTCGGCAGGTAAACTGGCTTGCTGCCAAGCTGGGGGAACCGAATTTGATCCTTGGAACCCTCGTGGTGGGAGAAGAGAGCTGACTACCGCAAGTTGTCCACTGTAGCATGCACAGACCACACCCCAACATATATGTAACACAATTACGATAAACAAACAGATGTAAAATTCCTAAATTAAGTAAGAATTCGATTTTAGCACAAGCATGGATGGACTCTGTGGGCGTACAGGCTCCTGGGCCTCCATCTGTCTTGGCTGCTTTCCCCTACATTTGCCTACCTTTAGCAAGCATCTGCTGATGTACCAGAGTTCCCTGAGCCCCAGTGTTTGCTGCCTGGCCTGTTGGTTCTGAGCATAGCAGACAGAGGCATCTTGCCCTCTAACGAGAACCCTGAATAAAGTGTTTCTGCCTCTTGACCATTTAGCTCTGAGTTCTTCATATCGAAAGATGTAAACAGAGTGGAGCTGAGACTGAAGGGGGAGAGGTCTTCCCACGTGTAGCCAGCCAGTGTCTGTGGGTCCTGGGACCCGATGGCGCCTGTTGTCGGTTGTCCTCAGTTGGTGCTATTAGGGGCTCTTAGGGAAAAGGATCTCCCAGTATGGCACTTTGTGTTCCAGGACAGGCTGCAAATTTGGTCAGAAAACACGGGATGTGGCAACGCAGGGGCTACCCTGACACAGCAGATTTGTAGCATTGACTTCCAGAGATGTCTTGAGTTCTGTCTCTGTCTCTGCCTCCCTTCCACCCTCCCTCTCTTCTTCTCAGGGTCTCAGATACCACAAGCCAGCCTTGAACTGTCAATGTGGGCGCGATGACTTTGAACTACTGATCTTCCCACTAGCATTTGGTGATCGCTGGGATTCCGGGCATTCTCTACCATGTCTGGATTCCTTTCCCTGTCCTACGTTTTCTGTCCTGCTGGAGTGGAATCCAGGGCTTGGTGCACACAGGTAGTTGCTGGACTGTCTTCTAGGTCTCCTTATTTTTTTTTTTTTTTTATTAACTTGAGTATTTCTTATATACATTTCGAGTGTTATTCCCTTTCCCGGTTTCCGGGCAAACATCCCCTTCCCTCCCCCCCTCTAGGTCTCCTTATTGTAGTAGCTTAATAGTTCTGGTTTTGTTTTTTTGTTTTTTTTGGTTTTTTTTGTTTTTTAATGACAAGCTGTAGCTCAGGCTGATCTCAGAAACCCAAGGTAGCTGAAGATGTGTCCTCTTGCAGCCTCCCTTTGTAGCTAAGGATAGCCCAGGACTATGAAGTTCAGGCTGCCTGCAAATTTAGTCTTCCAAGTCCCTGAACTATAAATATGAATCACTATGACTGGCTACATTGGTGCTTTGGGTAAATAAGATTTATTTTATATATATATATATATATATATATATATATATATATATATCTGTGTGTTTGTGTATGTGAATGCAAGTACATGGAGAGGCTGGAAGAGGACATTGGATTCCCTGGAGTTGGAGTTACTGGAGACTATGAGCCTCCTGGCAATGGCACTGGAAACCAAACGTTTGTCCCCTGAAAGATCAGAAAGCGGTCTTAACTGCTGATGTGCATTACAGGCTGGGGATCAAATGTTCAAATGTCTAGGACTGTGTGGAACATCTCAAACCACCTATGTACTTATGATGACAACACTCAGGAAGTGAGTCAGGGCCTCACACATGATGGGCAAATGCTCTACCACTGGACATCCCCAGCCCTTTCTTTAAAAAAAAGATTTATTTGTATTTTATGTGAGCGCACTGTCGCTGTCTTCAGACACACCAGAAGAGGGCGTCAGATCCCATTACAGATGGTTGTGAGCCACCATGTGGTTGCTGGGAATTGAACTCAGGACCTCTGGAAGAGTAGTCAGTGCTCTTAATCGATGAGCTGTCTCTCCAGCCCACCCCACCCCCTTTTTTTTAAAAGCTTGTTTTTGGAAACAAGTTTCATTAAGTTGTCCAGCCATTGTCTGTAGTTCATGTCCTGACATTGAACTCATTCTGTAGGTCTTTACTTTTTTTTTTTGGTAGGTCTTTACTTAAGAAGGATGTTTTGAATTACATCTCTCTTCCTTCCTTCTTTCCTTCCTTCCTTCCTTCTTCCCTTCCCTTCCTTCCTTCCTTCTTTCTTTCTTTCCTTCCTTCCTTCCTTCTTTCCTTTTTCCTTCCTTCCTTCGTTTCTTTTCTTTTTTTTAAAATCTTTTTATTGAATGTATATGAGTGCACTGTCACTGTCTTCAGACACACCAGAAGAGGGCATCAGATCTCATTACAGATGGTTTTGAGCCACCATGTGGTTGCTGGGACTTGAACTCAGGACCTCTGTAAGAGCAGTCGGTGCTTTTTTTTTTTTTTTTTTTTTTTTTTTTTTTTTGGAGCTGGGGACCGAACCCAGGGCCTTGCACTTTCTAGGTAAGTGCTCTACCACTGAGCTAAATCCCCAACCCCCTACAGTCGGTGCTCTTAACCGCTGAGCCACCATGTGTCTCTCCAGCCCTATCTATCTATCTATCTATCTATCTATCTATCTATCTATCTATCTATCTATCTATCTATCTATTTATTTATTTCACGTGTGAGATAATGATAGCCCAGCAGGTACAATCATGCACAGGAGAAAGGCGTTAATCTGTGAGTATAGTAGTACACCTTTAGGAGTCACTTTACTGCCATGTTTCAGCGGTTTTCCCCAAGGCCCAGGACCTAACCAGTCTCAGGTTCTTGGCCACATTAGCTGTGTCAAACATGGGTTCCATCTCAAGCAAAGTTTCTTTTTTGTTGTTTTGTTTTAGGGACAAGATCTCATGGCCCAGGCGGACTTCAAGCTCTCTGTGTAGCTTGAGGATGGTCTTGAACTCCTGATCCTCTTGTCCCTACTTTCCAAAGCCTGGTCTTACAGGAGTGTGCCACTACACCTGGCCAACGTTTTACGTATGTATGTGTCAGAGTCTCCCTGTGCAGCTCAGGTCACCCTCAACCCTCCTTCCTCAGTCTCTTGACTGCTAGGATTGCAAGTGAGTACAACTGCATCTGATTCGTCATTTAAAAGTTAGAGCCAGGAGTAGTAGCACACGCCTTTGATCCCGGCACTCGGGATCTCTGAGTTCGAGGACAGCCAGGACTACACAGAGAAATAGTCTCTGGGCAGGGGGCTGAGATTCAGAGAATCTATAGGGAGATTTGAGAACATGTCTTAGCATCCAGTCCATAAACATAGGCAATAATCCCGTTGGTTAGGATCTTCTTAACTGACATCAGTAATGTTCTGTGATTGCTAGTACATGAATTTTGTTTGTTTTTGAGACAGGGTTTCTCTGGGTAGCCCTGTCTGTCTTAGAACTTGCTCTGTAGTAGACTAGGCTGGCTTCAAACTCAGAGTCTATCTGCCTGTCTTTGCCTCCCGTGCTCTAGGGTTAGAGATGTGCTCCAGGAATGTCCAACTCTAGTATCTTATAACGTGGTTTGTTTTCATTACTGTTTTATCTTTTTTGGTACTCCTATAAGTGATTTTTCTTCCCAAGCACAGAGCCTCATGCACGCTGGGCAAGTGTTCTTCCTGACCCGCGTCTCCAGTTGTAACCCTACAAACTCCGTTGATCCTGCCAAGCCCAGTCCCTCAGCTCTCATAGTTAATTAGCTCATGCGGCATTTGGAGTCATAATTACTCCATGTTTATTAGCACTTTATCAGATTTCCCACTTTGGCACTCAAAGCACTGGGCAAATACTGTGTCGTCTCCTTACCATAGGTGTTCACGGCGATATTTAAACATTTTTACTTCCAATATTCGCCGCTAGTCTATAGAGCCGCAGCGCGTGTTTTGTCTCTAGGTTTCTTTCCTCTGTGCGTTTAATGCCCACATCTCTGTTTCCGTAGCTTCCTCGGGTTTTCCTGTGAAGACAACTCTGCCCTGTGTGCGAAAAATACATTTTCTTCCTTCACAATCTGCAAGATTTTATTTACTTTTTGGTAACTGATTGTTGGAACTGTGACCTGCGGTGCAATGTTCAGAAGTGACAAGATTAGGTTTTCCTGATTTATTCTTGACCGTGGAGGAAAGATGTCCAGTTTTTAGCATGAGGTGTGCTGGAGGTCAGGGCTCTCACTGGCACTTTCTGGGTTTTGTTTTTTGTTTTTTTTTTTGAGGTAAGGTCTTTCTATATAGCCCTGGCTGTCCTGAAACTCACTATACAGATCAGGCTGGCTTTGAACTCAGCAAGATCCACCTGCCTGTGCTGAGATCAAATGAATGAACCACTGTGTCCAGCTGGTTTTCTTTGTTTTTTTTTCAAGTGTGATTATATTATTATGATCGTGAATGTGAGGGCACAATGCCATGGCATGCATGTTAGGAACCAGAGGACAACTTTGTGAAGTTGGTTCTCTCCTTCCATCTTTATATGGGTTCTGGGTTGGGCTCAGGGCCTCAGGTTTAGTGGCAGGCACTTTTATTCTCTGGGTCCTTTCTTCCCCCACCTTCTATCTCTCTGTGTCTTAGTCAGGGTTTCTATTCCTGCAAAAACACCATGACCAAGAAGCAAGTTGGGGAGGAAAGGGTTTATTCAGCTCACACTTCCACATTGCTGTTCATCACCAAAGGAAGTCAGGACTGGAACTCACGCAGGTCAGGAAGCAGGAGCTGATGTAGAGGCCATGGAGGGATGTTACTTACTGGCTTGCTTCCCCTGGCTTGATCAGCTTGCTCTCAACCCAGGACCACCAGCCCAGGGATGATACCACCCACAATGGGCTGGGTCCTCCCCACTTGATCACTAATTGAGAAAATGCCTTACAGCTGGGTCTCAGGGAGGCATTTCCTCAAGGGAGGCTCCTTTCTCTGTGATAACTCCAGCTTGTGTCAAGTTGACACACAGAACCAGCCAGTACACTCTGAGTATGTTTCCATCCAGTCAAACCAGTTTTCTGAGGGTTTTTCTTTCATTCTTTCTTTTTCCCCCTTTTTTTCTTTTTTGGGTTGAGGTGTTCGTTTCTCAAGACAGGGTTTTTCTGTGCTGTCCTGGAACTCACCCTGTAGACCAGACTGGCCTCAAACTCAGAGATCCTCCTGCCTCTGCCTCCCGAGTTCTGGGATTAAAGGTGTGTGCCACCACTGCCTGATTTAAATTTTAAATTTGAGAATGTGTCTGTGTTTGTGTGAGTACATGCAGATGTGTTGGTGCCCATGGAGGCCAGAAGAAAGTCTCGAATCCCCTGAAGCTGGTGGTTGTGAGCCGCTTGACTGGGTCCTGAGAACTGAACCTGGGTCATCTCTTTTTTTTTAAGATTTATTTATTATGTAAAAGTGCACTGTCGCTGTCTTCAGACACACCAGAAGAGGGCATCAGATTTCATTACAGATGGTTGTGAGCCACCACGTGGTTGTTGGGAATTGAACTCAGGACCTCTGGAAAAGCAGTCAGTGTCCTTAACCGCTGAGCCGTCTCTCCAGCCCAGAAACCTGGGTCTTCTACAAGAGCAGCAAGGTTATGCCAAAACTCATTTTTACCAACACCGGGTAGTCTTGCTGGGAGGTGGAAGCCTGCTCTTTCTACCACAGGCCTGGAAGGAGGTCTCTTGTCCTATAGCAGGTTGAATCCAGGCCTTTGATAAACCCACAGCCACTCCAGTAGGCCTCTTCTCTGGCCACAGCCAGTGCTGTTAGCCAGAGACAGTTTTAGAGTCTCCTTGGGGAAAGTGTCCTCCCAGATGGCCCTTCAGCTGGGCAGAAACCCAGGCCCGGCTGGCCAGCTGGCACCTGGACTTCAGCTGCAGAGAACAGGAGAATTGGTACTGCAGGTGCCTCTGGGCCTGCTCTTCCTTGTAGAGAAGGCACGGAGCTCCCTGGCACCTGGAGCCTGCAGCCTATCCTGTCAGGGAAGGCATGTCTGTGTGTGCATGACTGTGTCTGTTTGCATTTGCGGTGTTTGTATGTTATCCTTGTCTGTGTGTCTTTGGGTGTGTCTGTATGCCTTGGAGCTGTTTAGTGACGGAGTGTGGCGGGCTGACCTGTGAGTCTCCTGACAGGAGCGGCTGCTGTTATCTAGAGGCCTGCGTATGAGCAAGGGGGCCAGAGGGGTCAATGTGGTTCGGGTAACTGGCCTATGAAAGGCAGCCAGACTGTTTCATCCATATTCCAATGCTAAACGGATACCTGGTGCCTACCTTGTGCTCAGCCACACCGGAACCCAGCTCTGAGGGCATGCCTGAGCCTAAAGAGCCAGGAAGTCCAAGAGAGAAGAACCAAAGCCTGGGACTGCCTGGCAGAGTCTTCCCCTCCCTCATATAGGCATCCTCTGGGGCTCCTGGACTGTTCCAGAGACTGCTGCCTCCTGAGATCTGCCCAGTCTATGAGTCCCCAGGGGTAACTCCAACATCTCAGGTCCCCTGGGCCCAGGCACGAGTGACTCCCATACTCCTAGCCCTGAAGTCCTCTCCAAGCTGGACAGGTCAGGCCCAGCTTATGAAAGGTATATGGGGGGGTTGGGGATTTAGCTCAGCGGTAGAGCGCTTGCCTAGCTAGCGCAAGACACTGGGTTCAGTTCCCAGCTCCGAAAAAAAGAGGAAAAAGAGAAAAAAAAAAAAAGAAAAAAAGAAAGGTATATGGGGACAAAGAGAGAACAAATAACTGACTCTCGCCTCAGAACCCTCAGCTAACGTGGCGTAGGTAGGGTGGGGTATATACTTCTGTGCTGGATTGTCACGTCTGGAGGCAAGAGTCCCCACAGATGGGTCCCTGACGGCCTAGAGGTAGTGGTGATCTGTCCAAAAGCAGTCACGGAAGGTTCTGCTACAGCGTTCAGAAAGTGGGGCTATTTCAAGGAATTGAAGTCCTCAACAGGCTCTCCCTAGAACTGGATATACATTCAATGGTGGTGAACTGGCTTGTGGGTACTGGGGATCCACTGGAGCCCACCAGAAGAGTGGTGAGTGTTCTTAAGAACAGAGCAATCTCTCCAGATTCCTGAATCTAATTAGGATGATAATCAAAATTAACCGTGGCTGTCTGTGCTAACTACAACCCTAAAGGGTTCTATCATTGTTTCGCAGAGCCCTTCTAGACCCCAGGCTGTGGGACTTGCTACTGCTGGAGTTGGGACAGCCATGCAGCTACACAGAATAAAGAACAGGGACTAGAAGGGGTTCATGTGCACACATATTCACAGCAGCCCAGCTCACAAGAGCTGGCAGTTCATGAAGCACTGGTGTCCATGACTGGCAGGTTTGGTAAGCCTAGGAGTGTATGACATCATGAAGTATAATTGGCCTAGAAAGGGAGGGACCCTGGAGCCGGCAGTCACAGACAGGAAGTAGAAGGGAAGTGTCCAGAGCCCACAGCGAGGGATGTTTCATGGAGATTAAGTTTCATTTGGTGAGAATCACTCACTGAGGTGAATGTGTTTAGGGCTGCACAGCGGTAGATTTTGTCAGGGGTTTCTTTGCTTGGGGCAGGGTCTGTGCCACACAAATGCTTGATCCATCTACCCCGGCCTCCTTAGCCAGGGAAAACAGGTGTGTCAGCCAGGCTGGCAGAACTGTTGGAGGTCTCCTTGTTAGCTTTTGAGATACAGTATCAGGTAAACCAGGTTGGCTTTGAATTTATGATCCTTCCTTCTCCTGCCTCCTGAGTGATGACGTTACAGGTATGTGCCAACATCTCTGGTGTATGTGTGTGTGCATGTGTGCATGTGTATGTGTTTGTGTGTACATGTGTATATGTGTGATGTATTTGCATATGTGTATGTATGTGCATATGTGTATATATGTGTATTGTGTGTGTGCATATGTGTATGTGCATGTGTGTGCATGTGTATGTGTATGCATGTGTGTATATATGAGTGTGCATGTGTGTGCATGTGTATGTGTACGCATGTGTGTATATATGAGTGTGCACGTGTGTATATGTGTATATGTATATGCGCATATGTGTGTATGTGCATGTATGAGCATGCATGTGTATATGTATGTGCATATGTGTGTATGTGTATATTGTGTGCATATGTGCATATGTGTGTGCATGTGTGTATATGTGTGTGCTGCATGTGTGTATGTATGGGTGTGTATGAGAATGTGTGCAGGTACTTGTGCTAGGAGTTAGAGGGGGCATTGAGTGTCTGTCTATTTCTTTTTGGGGTAGGATCTCTCCTTTAATTTAGACAGTGTGTTGTTTTTTTTTTTTTTTTCAACTAAGATGGAAACCAGGGAGCCCCACGGACCCTCCTCTCTCTGTGTCCTTTGATAGTTGGATTGTAGGCATGCACAGGATGTCTGTCTTGTTACATGGCTGGGGCCTGAATTCTTGTCCCATGCTTGTGTAGCACTTGCCCATAGCTGTCTCTCTAGCTCCCTGCATATACTTTTAGTTTTGTGGAAACAGGGTCTCACTTTATAGACCAATGTGCCTTTAAAATTACAGCAATCTTCCTGCCTCAGCTTACCAAGTGCTGGGATTACAGCTGTGAACCACAGTGTCATCTAGAAGTGCAGGGTTTGTTCTGTTTTGCTTTTCTTTGCTTTGCTTTGAAACAGAAGCCCTGGCTATTCTGGAACTCAGTTCATAGACCAACCTTGAACTCACAGAGATAAGACAACCTCCGCCTCCTGAGTGCTGGGATGAGTCACCATGACTGGCTAGTTATTTTTAAGATATTTAAGATATAATATTTAGCCAGGTGTTAATGGCACACCCTTTAATCCCAGCACTTGGGAGGCAGAGGCAGGCAGATCAAGGACAGTGTGATCTACAGAGTGAGTTCCAAGACAGCCAGGGCTAACCCTATCTTGGAAAATATAAATGTGTGTGTGTGTGTGTGTGTGTGTGTGTGTGTGTGTGGTGTGTGTGTGTGTGTGTGTGTGTGTGTGTGTGTGTGTGTGTGTGTGTGTGTGTGTGTGTGTGTGTGTGTGTGTGTGTGTGTGTGTGTGTGTGTGTGTGTGTGTGTGTGTGTGGTGTGTGTGTGTGTGTGTGGTGTGTGGTGTGTGTGTGTGTGTGTGTGTGTGTGTGTGTGTGTGTGTGTGTGTGTGTGTGTGTGTGTGTGTGTGTGTGTGTGTGTGGTGTGTGTGTGTGTGTGTGTGTGTGTGTGTGTGTGTGTGTGTGTGTGTGTGTGTGTGTGTGTGTGTGTGTGTGTGTGTGTGTCTGTGTGTGTGTGATAGTTGTAGTAATCCTTTCAGAATTTCATATAATGTATTTTTTTTTCAGAGCAGGGCCTTGCGCTTGCTAGGCAAGCGCTCTACCACTGAGCTAAATCCCCAACCCCTAATGTATTTTGATTGTATAACCTCCCTCTCCTTCCTCTATCTCCTCCCGGATCCACCCTGCTGGAAAATTTTTTAATTACATATATTTATTTTTTTGTGTGGGTGTGTATGTGAATGTATGACTTGTGGGGGTCAGTTTCCACCATGTGGGTCAGAAGGTAAGCTCCTTTACTTGCAACCCATTTTATCTTGCTGACTCAATTAAAATGTATATGGGTACGCTGTCACTCTCTTCAGACACACCGGAAGAGGGCATCGGATCCCATTACAGATGGTTGCGAGCCACCATGTGGTTGCTGAGATTTGAACTCAGGACCTCTGGAAGAGCAGTCAGTGCTCTTAACCGCTGAGCCATCTCTCCAGCCCAATTACAATGTTTCTAAGTGTATTATTGACACACAGTTAAACAGTATATCTTAATGATGGGGTCACTTCCAGTCTTCCCTCCCCTGGACAGCACATCCCCCTCCCCCTTCATTCCTTCACTGACTCCGGTTGGGGCTACAAAAGTGCACATAGACCTAGGGCCTCCAGTGACGTCTGGACAACCTGCCAGCAGTCATACCCCCAAGAATATCGACCCCCTCTCCTACAGCCATCAACCCACAATATCACCCCAGTGAGAGGTGAGCCCTCTTTGATTTGTGAAGATCTTAAACAGGCAGCCACAGCTGTTGTGAGCTCACAAGTGCAGCGTCTGTGCCTTGTTCAGAAGATGGCGGTTCATGGTTCATTCTATTCTGTCCCCTGAGCCGTGGAGGATGAGGGTTGGAACTGTAGATGTTAGCTTTTCATGGGTGTGTACGTAGAGCGTAGAATGTGGTAACACACAT
Source organism: Rattus rattus (assembly GCF_011064425.1). Classification (NCBI taxonomy): domain Eukaryota; kingdom Metazoa; phylum Chordata; class Mammalia; order Rodentia; family Muridae; genus Rattus; species Rattus rattus. The sequence continues at coordinate 63,504,822 of NC_046162.1, forward strand.
GCCTGGCCTGCACCAGGAACTATGACATTGGTCGTAGAGATGCACAGAAACAAACTCAAACAGACTGGAAAGAGAAGTCGTTCACTAAACAGTATAAGGCTTTGGAAAAGTCTTGTTCAGAGCCCGGGCTCCCCTCTCCTCTTTGGGCGGGCTTCATGCTCGAGTTCCTGCACTAGGTCATCATTTTATCTGTCTCTGTCAGCTACCGTACCTCAGGAGGAGTTCCAAGTTCCAAGTTGCACAAGAGCAGGCCAGTTGTAGTCACACACTCTTCTGCTGACTCAATTAGGCTGGGAAATCCTGGGGACTGGCAGGCAGGAGGGGGGGAAGTGGGTGGACCTAAGGAAGCCTAGCTGTGGGGGGTGTGCAAACACAAGCTGCCCAACTGTCTTGCCAGGGATGGGGGCGGATCCAGGGGACTCTTCCCAGGAGGTTCCTCAGCTGGGCTGCGGGGCTGGAGAAGGTGACTCAGTGAGACAGTGCTCTTCTGTGTCATAGGATATGTGATCATACTGTGAACCCCGAGATTGTGTGATGTTTACTGAAAACACCTTGTTGTGATGTAGCTCCGTCCTACCTCACACCTTTTATCCAAGAGCTAAATAAAGTCAGCCCTAGGTCAAGAGGTGGGTTAAGTAACCAGCCGGCAGGGAGGGAACATAAGAAAACAGAAAAGAGGGCCTATGAACAGAAGGGTATTTAAGACAGTGTGGAGAAGGGCTTTTTCCTTCTGGGATGTTGTTGGAGCTTTTTCCTTCTGGGACATCGGTGGAGTAGGAAGGTCAGCTGGGTGCTTTTTTTTTGCCTCCCTGAGCCGGCAGATTTCCAGCAGGCTTTCACCCCGGGGTCTAGCTCCCAAGTCTTCTTTGGTAAAATTGAACAGCTAAGGATCTTGTTTTTTTTTTAAAGCAATACTTCTGGGCGCTGTTCCTAGGACATCTCTGTCCTGGTCATCCTGAGGAAGGAACAGGGGCCATGGGAAACTGTGAGTAGATTCTCAACCCCCTGGGAACCTGTAATAGATCCAAAATGGTGACCTGCACTAAAGAGACTCTGAGCTTTAATAGGAAGAAAACAGCGCCTGCCACCCAGCTAAGCCCGCCTAGGGTTCTGAATTGGTTCTTTGGGTGTGGGCTCTGGCCTCATAGTGACCAAGGGTGCAGGTGTGCCCTGAGACCTGGTCATCCACTGCTCCCCACAGGGTCCTGCACAGAGGGATCCCATGTCAGCCTCTGGGAGCCCTCAAGTTTGCTTTTTTGTTACTGTAATAAACACCACAACCAAAAGCAACTTAGGAAGGGAGGTTTTTATTCCATTTTACAGATTGGGGTCTTTCATGGAGGGAAGCCAAGACAGGAGGAGCTCCAGAGAGGAGCTTGAAGCAGAAGCCATGGGGAATGCTGCTTACTGGCTCACCCACCCCAGGCTTGCTGGGACATCATTCTTATATAGCCCAGCCTCACCTGCTCAGGGACATACCTCTCCAGTGGGTTGGGTCTCCTAGCAGTCAAAAAAACAATACCACACAGGTTTGTCCACAAGCCAATCCGATGGAGGAAACCTGATGGAGGCCAATCTGATTGAGGAAATGCCCCAGTTTGAGGGTCTTCCTTCCCAGGGGATACTAGTTTGTGTCAAGTTTATAAAAACTGCCCAGCACAAAGGCCTCTGTCTTCTGCCTCCTCTCAACCCATTGTCACTGGCGCTCACACGTTTACACCAGACCTATCTGGTGTGGATGCTGGTGATGTTAGAGACCTATGGAAACTTACCCTAAAAGTCCCTGCAGTCTGGCTGTGCGGCACCGTGAAGATGTGACGGTTTGTATAAGCTCGGCCCAGGGAGTGCCACTATTAGAAAGTGTGGCCCTGTTGGAGTAGGTGGCTGTGGGCTTTAAGACCCTCATCCTAGTTGCCTGGAAGTCAGTAATCTGCTAGCAGCCTTCAGGTGAAGATGTAGGACTCTCAGTTCTGCCTGCACCATGCCTGCCTAGATGCTGCCATGCTCCGCCCCTGGTGATAATGGACTGAACCTCTGAACCTGTAAGCCATCCCCAATTAGATGTTGAGTTGCCTTGGTCACGGTGTTCACAGCAGTAAAACCCTAACTAAGACAGCAGATAACACTGAGGTTACCCACACTACAGTTCTAGATCCTAAGGGCAAGCACTTCTGCTTTCCTCCTCTGGTCAGCTGATCCTCCTCTGGGTCTATATGCCTGAGAGGGTTCACCCCACTTTCAAGACTGTTGGAGTCCCAGCTGACTAGAATTATGTTCACATCCCCAGTTGCCCCAAGAGTTTGACCTTTTTGTATTTCCACATTGTTAAAAGATCCCAACCAAACCCTGAAAACGCATCGCTAACTTTTCCACTTCGGCTGGATCCTCCACTTCCAGGCTGTGTTCTGCCAGCGCAGGCTGAATTTTGAGTCCCCTCCTAGGCTTGGGCTCGTATTTCACCCTGGACCCTGGACTGCCACGTCCACTCTAGCTAGCATGGCACCTCTATGAGTCCAGGCCGCACCTCCATCTGCCTGAGCCACACCCTTTTTTGGTCTACCTCATCTACCCCGACCAGTCTGGGTTCCAATGAAGGACGCTACGCGGCTGCCCCCAAGAGGACACTCGGGGAGTTACAGGCTATGCTTAAACCGCGCTGCCAAGCAGTTCAGTCCTCAAGCTCTTCCTCACGCAGGCGTGGACACCAGGGATTGATCTCAGCCCTCCCCATCCTGCGCTGACAGTCATGAAGCTTGTAATTAAAGAGTTATTGAGTCAGAGAGAAAGGAAGAACCAACGAGACAGCTCAACTGTTAAGAGCACTGGCTGCTCTTCTAGAGGACCAGGATTCTATTCCCAGCACCCACATGTGAACCTGGAACTCCAGTTCCAGATGATCTGACACCCTCGCCCTCTTCTAGCCTCTGAAGGCACCAGGCATGCAAATGGTACACAGATCTATTCAGGCAAAACACCCACCCATAAGATAAAAGGGGAAAGCTTTTTTGGTTTGGTTTGGTCTTGCTGGACAGGGTTTCTCTATGTAGCTCTGGCTGACCTGAACTCACTCTATAGATCAGGCTGACCTCAAACAGAGAGATCCACCTGCCTCTGCCTCTGGAGTGCTGGGATTAAAGGCCTCTGCCACCCTTGCTGGGTCAAAAGGTTTTTCTAAAAATAAAATACTTGCATTTTTAATTAATATTTTTAATTTTTATAATTTTAATTACTTATTGTTTTAATTAATATTTTTATTAATTAAATAAAATTTATTAATTAACAGTTTCCCCTCCATCTTCTTCTCCCAGTCCCTCCCAGTCTCTCCCAGTCACCTCACCCCCTCCTCTGTCCATCCACTCCCCTTCTGTTTCTCTTCAGAAAAGGGCTGGCCTGGATGGATAGCAACTGGCTATGACATCAAGTTGCAGTAAGACCTCCTATTCTATTAAGGCCAGAGAAGGCAACCCAGCTGAGGGCAAGAGTCCCAAAAGCAGGCAAGAGTCAGAGACAGCCCCTGCTCTGCCTCTTAGGAGGCCCACAAGACGATAATGAAATCAATATATAATAGCCAACCCCTCTGATTGGGGCTACAGGTGTGTGTCCCCACACCAGGCTACTGCAGTCAGTTGTAAATCTTTCCATCATTCCAAAAAGAACAGCTGCCAACCTCCCGCCTCGCACCTTCTTCAGCCGTCTGTGTAAGAAAGACTGAGACGGAATATGGTTAAACCTACCCTAGCACGTGTGGAACCTCGGGTTCAAACCTCAGTGCTGAGCCAGGTGTGGCGGCACGTGCACCTAGGAGGCAGAGGCAGGAGGATCGAGCAAGGCTGGTTTATGTAGGGAGTCTGGGATACACAGTAAGAATCTATCTCAAAAAAGCAAATCACAACATTGAAAGGAAATCAACAATGGACCTGGGGAGGCAGAGCTGCTGGGAAGGTGCTTGCTTTGCGAGCAGAGTATGGTCCCTGCACTCCTGTAGAAGCTGGGTGTGGTGCCACATATCTGCTATGTCACACACTCACAGTGCTATGGATGCAGACAGAAGGCTGTGCCTGGCACTCGCTGGTCTGTGGAATCAGCAAGACCAGGTTCAGAAGAGACACCCTCAAAAAATAAGGTACAGAGCAATTGAGGAAGACATCGGAAGTTGACTTCTGGCATCCATGAGTGTGCATGCGTGTGCATGTATGTGTAGATACACATACATGGGCACTCACTCACACACAAATGAACATACATACATACACACACGTGCACACAAATATAGATGAACACACACAAACACAGATGAACAACACACATACATGCACACACATACACACACACAAATGAACACATATACACAGGCACTCACACACAGATGAACATGCATACACATGTGCATACATATACACACAAGCACTCAAACACAGATGAACACACACATAGATGATGAACACATACACAGGCACTCACACACAGATGAACATGCATACACACACATGCACACAAACAGATGAACACACAAATACAGATGAACACACACAGATGATGAACATACATGCACACACACAGGCACTCACACACAGGTGAACATGCACACACACATGCACACAAACAAATGAACATACATATGCACATATGTGCACGTGTACACACATGTGTACATACACAGGTGTGCACACACACATACCACACACGGTTGGATTATAGTTGGCAGTGCGGACATACTGCACTATCCATCCATCAGTTAGGGATGCTCAGCTTCTGTGTTTGGTGGAGCTGACAGTGCTGCTGGGAACATGTGCTCACATATGAGTGCATCTGTGCATTCATTTGCTTGTTCTGCTTGTTTCGGTGGTTTGGGGTGTTTTTTTTTGTTTTTGTTTTTTTTTGACAGGGTGTCTTTGTGTAGCCCTGACTGTTGTCCTGGAACTCACTCTGCCAACCAGGCTATAGACCAGGCTGGCTTTGAGCGCAGAGATCCACCGGCCTCTGCCTCCAGAGTGCTGGCTTTGCACAAAAGGTGTGCACAACAGGCCTTCCGGGTGGCTGCTCATTCTGGTTATGTGCCTGGCTCTTTTGCTGGCAGAGGACCAACCCTTGAACTGGCAAAGCTAGGCAAATAAATCTCTTGATTTATTTTTATTTATATTTAGTACCCTGCAGCCATCTTCAGACACACCAGAAGAGAGCATCAGATCTCATTACAGATGAGCCACCATGTGGTTGCTGGGGAATTGAACTCAGGACCTCTGGAAGAGCAGTCAGTGCTCTTAACCACTGGAGCTCTCTTCTGATTTCTCCTATTCCTTCAGATCTCACTCTCAGGCAAGATGCCTCGTGACCTTTGCTCTCTATTAGAACGACTCCCCGTGGAATGAATAATTAATTAGAATTTGGCCCATACAAGTATTTTCATACATAGAAAATAAAATAAACATCTGGGCAGACCACACCATGAATCCCAGCAGCACTTGGGAGGCGGAGTCAGATGGAGCTCTGTGAGTTTGAGGCCAGCCAGAGCTATGAAATAGAGAGACCCTGCTTAAAAGACAGAGACCATGGGGGCTGGAGAGATGGCTCAGCGGTTAAGAGCACTGACTGCTCTCCCAGAGGTCCTGAGTTCAAGTCCCAGCAACCACATGGTGGCTCACAACCATCTGTAATGGGATCCAATGCCCTCTTCTGGTGTGTTGAAGACAGCAACAGTGTACTCACATACATAAAGTAAATAAATAAAATCTTAAAAAGAGAGAGAGAGAGAGAGAGAGAGAGAGAGAGAGAGAGAGAGAGAGAGAGAGACCAGAATCCCTGAGATCATAAATTTGGGAGTATTTCCTCAGGGCAAGCATACAACATCTGTGGTCCCAAGCAGGTGAAGACGAAACTTCATGTTGGCAGCCTGACTCAATAAATAAATAAATAATTTTTTTTTTTTTTTTTGAAGGCAGGGTCTCATCATGGAGCTCTGGTTGGCCTGAAACTGGATGCTAGACCAGGATGGCCTTGTTGAACTCACAGAGTTCCACACACTACTGACTTCTTAGTGCCTCCTCCTGAGTGCCCCATGGGTTTTTTGTTTGTTTGTTTGTTTGTGTTTGTGACAGGATTTCTCTGCACAACCCTGGCTGTCCTAGAACTCCTCTGTAGGCCAGGCTGTCCTCTAACTCACAGAGATCCACCTGCCTCTGCCAGAGATTAAAAGGTGTTCACCAACACACCCTGGACATGGTTTTGAAGGTGTAAGGAGTCATGGGAGCAGCTGAGGCTTGGACACTGGATGCTTCAGTCTAGAGGGACAGCAGACTAATTAGACAGGTGATCCTGTCCCAGATTCTGTACGTCTTTTGTAGTCCTATGAATAGACCCAGGAAGGCTTGCCCATCAGAAGGCCTCAAGGTGGCTGGATAGAGCTTCATGGGCACCATGAGAGGTCAGGACAGAACATTGGTGACATCCTTAGATGCAGGAAGAGCCCCAGGACTGAAAGGCTCTTGGAGAGAATTTGTGGCTTTGCACCATGTGGGAGAGTCAGAATCCCTGAAGGGAGCTAGGAGGAAGTGATTGGTGAGGGTACAGTGGAGACCCCAGCATCTTGGAGATAGGGTACCATGGGATGACCATTAAAGACATTAGCAGCTGTGACGTAGAGCTTGGCCTGAACCAAGCTTGTCTGTATAGACAAACTATATGTGCTTTGGAAGCCCTGTGTCACCATAACGTTGACCTCTGTGCAATTTTTAAAATTAGTGGTTGATGTGAGAGGGCACAGCTCACAGTAGGAGGTGTCATCCTGGACATCTGGGGTGTTAAGAAAGCAGGCTGATCCACTGGTCCTTGCCTGGTGTGTCCGGGTCTTTCTGCCACGTGCTTCCCGAGTGCACAGCGGTACTTCCTGGTTTTTATTTTTCTCTTTAAGCCTCCAAGTTTTGCTGCCTGCAGCAAGCGTGGTTTTCTTCATGCTTTTCCAGCAAGGGTCCACTTACCCTGCTTGCCGTTGGTCTCTGTTTTTGTTGTTGTTGTTGTTGTTTTTGTTTTTGTTTTTCCCCTTGTGGAGGTTTGTCCGGCAGCTTTCTCCCTTGTTCTCAGTCTGCTCGCTTTCCATCCCGCTCTTGCCTGCCCAATATCCCGCTTTGTTGTTCCCGATGGCTCTCGGGATTGGGGTGGGGGATGGGGATGGGGGCGGAGGGAGCAGACTAAGCAAACTGTAATCGGATAAACGCGTTGCTCTGTGGCTTCCTCTTCAGTTCCCTTTCCCTGACTCTCTGAGCTGCGACCTGAGGGTTTTCAGCTGAAATAAACTCTTTTCTCCCCACGTTGCTTCTGGTTGTGGTGTTTATGATCCAGATATCATCAGGCTGACAGGAACCAGCGCCAGATTCCCCAGCAGCTTCCCTGTCCCGCCCCCACCCCACCAACCGACTCTAATGTAGCCCAGGCTGGTTTCCAATTCACTACTGAGTTTTAAATTTCTAATCCTTTTGCCCTGGCCTCCAGTTTAAAGATTATTGACAAGAAGGACACCTAGCTCCAGGCCACAAAAGACAGCAGGAGAAATCCCCTTTGCCCTAATCCTCTGCTAGGGTGTCAAGGCTGTTTTCCTGTTTCCCTCACTGACTTCTCTACAGGGACATAACCAAGTTACAGGCACTCTTTCCTTTCTGAGTTCCCCGTTTTGTTTTGTTTTGTTTTGTTTCTGTCTACAGAACAAGATGTTTAATCTGGCAAATCTTTGCCTGCAGATAGAATCTAAACGAAACCAAGTAAGAGTTTGTCTAGGTTTGACCTTTGACACCCTCAAGGGACAGGGCAAAGGGCAGTTTGGGTTGCTTGATTCACAGCTTTTCACCTGGGAGGTAGCAGAGGTTAAGAGGAGAAAAGCTAAGGACCTGAAGCGATTGGGGCAAGTCTGAGTCAGCAGTAGCTGGAAAGCACAGGAAGGGCAGGGCCAGAGTTACCTGTGGGCTCATGAGTGCTAGCGTGGAGGCATTCGTAGGGATCACAGAGGAAACAAACCAAGACAGGAGAAGCCAGGGAACAAAGACCCTCAGTGAAGAGCAAAAGCCCCAGAGAAAGACTTTCTGCCATGGAAGTCCTTCACCTGAGGCAGGAAAACATATCCCCAACCATTTAAGGGCAATGCAGAGACTGCCTAATAGATCAAAGGGGAACCTGAGGACTGGAGAGATGGCTCAGTGGTTAAGGGCACTGGCTGATCTTCCAAAGGATCTGGGTCAATTCCCAGCACCCACATAGCAGCTCACACCAGCTATATATACTTCCAGTCTCAGAGGATTTGACCCTTCTGGTCTCCATCAGCTCCAAGCATGCACATAGTAGACAGACACAGGCAGGTGAAACACTTGTGCATTTATAAAATCAATACATTTAAGATACAAACAAAAGGAAGAGGCCAAAGAGGTACATTGTAGCTTGACTTTGGCTACTTTGTTGGTTCTTCTTTCTTCTAAGCTTCCCCACCCTTTCAACCCCCTAACAGGAGATAGGAGAAGAAAAAAAAAAAAGGATAGAGAAGAAAGGGGGGGCACATTATCATCTGTCTGCTTCCTGCTGATTAGGGGTGTTGAGCTTCTTGGGACAAGTTTGCTCTTTGCCATCATGATATTTAATTTCTTCTTGTCTCTTCTTTGGGCACATCTACTTAATAAACCTCAGCCAACAACGACCAACAGGAAAAACCAACCCACAATAACAACAGCAACAACCCCACCTCTTGGGCCCTAGCATTTATATACTCGGCTCAAAAGTCCCTAGAATTCCAAACACCACACAATTGTAGAAACGAGCTGCAGCTGACAAAAATCACACTCCTGCTAGAGCACCAGGCAAATCACAGTCACCTGCTGTGAAGCAGCCCTATTTCCCCACACCTGGGATTAAAACAAAAATGCATTCTTACAATATTTCTGTCTTTTAAAAAAAACAAGGGGCTGGGGACTTAGCTCAGTGGTAGAGCGCTTGCCTAGCAAGCGCAAGGCCCTGGGTTCAGTCCTCAGCTCCAAAAAAAAAAGAAAAAAAAAAAAAAAAAAAAAACAAACAAAATGCCAAAATTGTCACTTACAGCATATAGGCTTCGAATTTTTAAACTTACTTTTAATAAGCATTCTCGGACGCTTCAACCCCCTTTCTATTCCACCATAAAAAGTATAGGGGGGGGGGGAGGTGGTAACTAGGACGAGGGGATGTGGAGCTGTTTAGAAGTAGTTCCTTGAGGTGATTCCAATCTCTGTCATGATATCAGCCGTCCAGTTCAGTAGTATCAGGATATCAAACACAAATCAGCAGTGGTGGCATGATGTAGCAAAAACTGCCAGTCCTCCACTGCTGAATCAGCATGAGACAGTAGGAGCTACAGGACCAGCCCAGGTGCCAGAAGTTCTCTGTTGTGCCTCTCAATGAAGGAAAGATCAGCAAAGACAAAGACCTACAAAGCCTTGCAAAGCTGGCTATGCAAGCACACCATCACTGTCCATTGAGTCCTTTTTATACCCTCTCCAAATATCACATGTCCTCCCACAGGTCTTGGCCTCAGCAAAACACTACAAAAGTCTGTCTCTCTTAGTCAACACCACCTGAGTCTGCATCACCTGACATATCTAGAAACTTCTATTTCAACAGCACATGGCCATCCAGTCCTTGGGAGGCAGAGTAGTTAGATTCTGCAAGTTCGAGGTCAGCCTGGTCTCTATGTAGTGTGTTCCAGGTCAGTAAAAGAATACATAGGGGAAAGCCAAAGAGGTCCAAAAGAAACTCTTGTCTGTGAATGGCTGTCTCTGGTGCCTACTACCAAAGCACATGCTGTTCTCCAGGCTCTCAGAATCCCAAGTACCTGTTATAGAGTCTATGCTGATATCCTGGCCCCTCTCAGCTCCTCCCACCCCACCCCTTACTCTAAATTTCTTCTGGGTTTCCCTCCCCAGCTCCTTATTATGAGGTATCGTTACCCTACTATTTATTAGGTGTTCTCTTGGCCTTCTCTCCTGCTCCTCTCTCTTGGTCTGCTTTGCGCTCTCTCTGTCTCTCTCTGCTCTGTCTCTCTCTGCTCTGTCTCTCTCTGATCTGTCTCTCTGTCTCTATCTCTCTCTGCTCTGTCTCTATCTCTTCTCTGTCTCTATCTCTCCTCTGTCTCTCTCTGATCTGTCTCTCTGTCTCTATCTCTCCTCTGTCTCTCTGTCTCTGTCTCTATCTCTCCTCTGTCTCTCCCTGTTCTGTCTCTCTGTCTCTATCTCTTCTCTGTCTCTATCTCTCCTCTGTCTCTCTGATCTGCCTCTCTCTCTCTCTCTCTCCTCTGTCTCTCTGTCTCTGTCTCTATCTCTCCTCTATCTCTCCTCTGTCTCTCCCTGCTCTGTCTCTCTGTCTCTGTCTCTCTCTCTCCTCTATCTCTCCTCTGTCTCTCCATGCTCTGTCTCTCTGTCTCTGTCTCTCTCTCTTGCCCACTCACTCTCTCATGACTAAGCATGGCCTGCTGGCCAAGGTCCATCTATCACTTTCCCTTCTCTGGACTCAACCGAATACCTCTTGCTATGTTGTCCTTCAGATCTATAATAAAAGCATTCCAACCTCAGCCACACCTTGGAACGGTCAAGGAGTTTATATTTGTACAAACAAAAAAAAAAAAAAGGAGGGGGAGCTGGTTTTTTGTTTGTTTTGTTGTGAAACAGGTTCTCTTGTCGAATCCTGTCTTTGAAAAGAGTTACAACCCCAAAGCAATACCAGTGAAAGAATTCTCCAGCTTATGAATAGTCCAGGGGTACCAGAGAGGGCTGGGGCGGCCCAGTCAAGCTTCAAGGCCACAGGCTTCAAGGAAAAAGCATCCAGAACAACTTAACAAGAGAGAAGGGGGCGATGGGAGCATTCTCAGTGGAGGCTGGTGCGGTGACTAGCCAAATGGCACTCAAGTCAGCTCTGTAACAGGCTCTCATGCCTTCGTGGGTCCCAAACCTCAGCACAACTGACTCTAATGGAAGCACCATTCGGGCTGTGAAACAGCAGTAGACAGCACCACCTGCCAACGCAAAGCTGACGACCTAATCCATCAAAGTCCACAGCTCTGGGAAAGTCTCTAAATATTCTAACTTTGCTTTTCTTGGCTTCTGTAGTTCTGTTTCTGGCTAACTGCTCGTTCTTCCTAACTGAATTATGTCAGCCTGGGATATAGTTTCTGTGCTTAGATGCTCACCCTGATAAAGGCTTGGGGATCTGGAACATACAGTGTAGTTGCTTGCTGGCAAATAAGACTTCTCTGGTAGATACCCCACAACAATTTTTAGGAGGCCACACAGACCTTTTCTAACTTGCAAAACCTCTTAAGGCCTTAAGGTGGCTCTACTGAAGCAGAATCCAGACTAGCCTCCACCAGGCAGGGACAGTTGGTGGCATGTCACGGTCTACCTGTGGAGAACACAGACCTGCTAGGACCATGACTGTGGTCGAGAAAACGACTAATGACCCAGGAAGTATCCTAGAGGGTGTGGTGTGAGCTAATCAGAAAGAGAAAGGACTGGAACGGAACGTTGTAAGGGTCACCTTTGTACTGTAGGGGTAATTCGCTTCTGTGCTGTAGGGGTCACCTCTGAGCTATAGGGGTTATCTCTAAGCTGTAGGGGTCACCTCTGTGCTGTAGGGATCACCTCTGTGCTGTAGGTGTCATCTCTGTGCTGTAGGGGTCACCTCTGTGCTGTAGGGGTCACCTCTGAGCTGTAGGGGTCATCTCTGTGCTGTGGGGTGCCTCTGAGCTGTAGGGGTCACCTCTGTGCTGTTGGGGTTGCCTCTGTGCTGTGGGGGGCCTCTGGCTGTAGGGGGGTCATCTCTGTGCTGTAGGGGTCACCTCTGAGCTGTAGGGTGTCACCTCTGAGCTGTAGGGGTCACCTCTGTGCTGTAGGGGTCGCCTCTGTGCTGTAGGGGTCACCTCTGTGCTGTAGGGGTCACCTCTGTGCTGTAGGGGTCGCCTCTGAGCTGTAGGGGTCATCTCTGTGCTGTAGGGGTCGCCTCTGTGCTGTAGGGGTCGCCTCTGTGCTGTAGGGGTCGCCTCTGTGCTGTAGGGGTCGCCTCTGAGCTGTAGGGGTCATCTCTGTGCTGTAGGGGTCGCCTCTGTGCTGTAGGGGTCACCTCTGTGCTGTTGGGACCACCTCTGTGCTGTAGGGGTCACCTCTGTGCTGTAGGGGTCACCTCTGAGCTGTTGGGGTCACCTCTGAGCTGTTGGGGTCACCTCTGTGCTGTAGGGGTCACCTCTGTTATAAGGGTCACCTCTGTGCTGTAGGGGTCACTTCTGTGTTATAAGAGTCACCTCTGAGCTGTAGGGGTCACTTCTGTGTTATAAGTCACCCCTGAGCTGTAGGGGTCACTTCTGTGTTATAAGAGTCACCTCTGAGCTGTAGGGGTCACTTCTGTGTTATAAGAGTCACCCCTGAGCTGTAGGGGTCACTTCTGTGTTATAAGAGTTACCTCTGAGCTGTAGGGTCAACTTTATGATGAAGGTGTCGCCTCCTCTAAAGATGGAGAAAAGGTCCACTATGGGGGTCAGTTTGGCAGCCACATCTTTCATTCATAGTTAAGAGAGGCTCAGGAGGGGAGTGGGGCAGGGAGGCTGCAAGAAGAGCAAAAGAAACTGACAGGCTGGTCTCGAGCTGTTCTTAATATCTTAATATCATTTCTCTTCTGTGATACCGCCTTCTGTGGTATTGCCTCGGGTTGACTACAAGGATCTGAATGTGGTCTGAGAGGAAGGAGATAGACTGAGCTCCACAGAATGTTCTGGAATGCTTTGCTGGGCTCAGGAAGAAGCGTTACTCGGCACCGTCAAAAGGCACAGAGTTGTGCGTGGTGGTGAATGCCTTTAATTCCAGCAGAGGTGGGTGAATCTCTGTGAGTTCTACACAGTGAGTTCTAGGACAGCCAGGGCTACATAGAGAAACATTGTCTCAACAAACAAAAAGGCACAACAGGGCTGGGAGAAGGCTCAGAGGGTAAACATGCCCTGACATCAGCCTGCTGACCTGACCTCAGTTCCTGGCACTGGCATGGTAGAAAGAGAGAACCCACTCATGAAATTTGCCCTTTGACCTCCCACCCTCCCACCCACATGCACAATAATTAATTAATTAATATTAAAAATAGATACAAAGGGGCTGGAGAGAGAGCTCAATAGTTAAGATCAAGGACTATTCTTGGGTAGGAGCTAAACTCAATTCCCAATACCCAACATTAGGTGGCTTACGACTAACCTGTAACAGCTCCAGGCGGTCAGCTGCCTCTGAGGGCACCTACATTCGTTCGTGTGTGTGTGTGTGTGTGTGTGTGTGTGTGTGTGTGTGTGTGTGTGTGCATATACACACAGTGTAAAAATAAAATATAATAATAATAAAATTAAAACCTCAACTGTGGTGATTGCTCAGCGGTTGTTGCTAAAATTCCTTCTTGGGGAAGCAACATGCATGAGCAATGTCTACTCAACATGCTCGAGCAATGTCTACTCAACATGCACGAGCAATGTCTACTCAACATACATGAACAATGTCTACTCAACATACATGAACAATGTCTACTCAACATGCACAAGCAATGTCTACTCAACATACATGAGCAATGTCTATTCAACATGCACGAGCAATGTCTACTCAACATACATGAACAATGTCTACTCAACATACATGAACAATGTCTACTCAACATGCACAAGCAATGTCTACTCAACATACATGAGCAATGTCTATTCAACATGCACGAGCAATGTCTACTCAACATACATGAACAATGTCTACTCAACATACATGAACAATGTCTACTCAACATGCACGAGCAATGTCTACTCAACATACATGAGCAATGTCTACTCAACATGCACGAGCAATGTCTACTCAACATACATGAGCAATGTCTACTCAAGATACATGAGCAATGTCTACTCAACATACATGAGCAATGTCTACTCAACATACATGAGCAATGTCTACTCAACATACATGAGCAATGTCTACTCAAAAACAATCAGGGGCGACTCTGCCAAAGTTCGGTCTGAGGAACCAATGAGTTTATTGGGCTATTTGCAGTGCATGGATGAAGGGTTACTTGTGGGGTTGGGGGTGCTCCTCCTTCTCAACAGGCCACCCAGCAGGAACCAGGGATTCCTCATAGCTGCACTGATGAAGCCCTGCTGCCTGAAGCCTCAGGTAACTCAGGTAACTCAGGTGTCATGGCTTACAACGGATATTGGGAGTTGGTTACTCAGATGAGGGTCTCATGACCCTCCCTGACCCTCTTTGGGTGTAAACGGTCAGTAAGTCCAGCGAGAATCTTTTTGTAAAGTGGGGTAATAGCGGAATTCCCCAAGATCGCTGTTGTCTGGCTTGGAGAACAGTCACAACATACTACTCTTGCAACAGACTCCTGCTTCAGGAAAAGCAACGCCCTTATCTTGCTTCTGAAGGAACTTCTTTTTTTGTCTTTTTTTTTTTTCCTTTCTTTTCTTTTCTTTTTTTTCGGAGCTGGGGACTGAACCTAGGGCCTTGTGGTTGCTAGGCAAGCGCTCTACCACTGAGCTAAATCCCCAACCCTGCAGTCGGTGCTCTTAACTGCTGAGCCATCTCTCCAGCCCTGAAGGAACTTCTTATGTGTGTGTGTGTGCGCGCAGCACACACACACACACACACACACACACACACACACACACACACAAATAAAAGCAATTACAGTTTTTACTGCCTTTTCGAGACAGGATTTCTCTGTGTAGGCTGTCCTGGGACTCATCTGTAGACCAGGCTGGCCTCAAACTCAGAGATCTGCCTGCCCCTGCCTCCTGAGTGCTGAGATTAAAGGCATGTGCCACCGTACCTGGTGGAAAAATAAATTCAAAAATTAAAAACACCTTATTTTATATTTTGGGGTGGTTTGCTGGTGTGTTTGTCTATGAACCACATCCAGTACCCAAGAGAGCCAGAGAGGGTTCTGGACCTCCAGAACAGGAGTTACGAAATCATTTTGAGCTGTCATGTGGGTGCAGGGAACTGATCCTGACCTTTCTACAAAAGCAGCAAATGCTCCTAAACACTGAGCCATCTCTCCAACCCCTACCAAACAAATATTAAAAATAAATAAGCAAGTAAAAAGTCACAGCGGGGTAGTGGTGGGCCTTTGAGCTCAGCACTCAGAAAGCACAGACATGTGAGTCCGAGCTTGATGCCCATCGTCACCCCCAAACACCCCCAAACAAACAAAGGAGACCAACCAAACAACGACAATAAAACTCCACCCCACACTGAAACCTTATTGATAACACCGTTCAAAGTGTTGGTACATGCCTGTAATCCCAGCTTGTGGGAGGCTGCAGCAGGAGGATTTGGAGTTAAAGGTCCCTGTGGGCTACATAGAGATACTGTGTTGGCTAATTTTATATTAAC